>NC_064266.1:45349000-45963000 GCF_003254725.2 Canis lupus dingo
GTCTGGGTCCCTTGAAACACCAGGTCCCTGGGCCCTTGGGGCAGATGGGGGGGCTGGCGGGGCACATCCTTCACAGCCGAGCCCACAGTCTTCACCCTGATAGCAGAGAAGTTTGTTGTGGGGAGGAGGGGTGCTCTGGGAAGCCCTCGGCAAGTTCCCGCCCACGATCCGCCCACGTCTTCACCCCTCTGAGCGCCCCCTCCTCATCTGCCCCTTGGTCCCCCCACCCCCCGAGTCCGGGAGGCAGAACTAGAACCCCGCAGCTGTGCACCAGCCTTCGCTGCCCCACCGTGATTCCTCCCGCCCATCGAGGACTCAGAGGCCCCAGACCAAGGCTTTTTATCTTGTTTTTCTGCAGAGGACCGAGAAAGAGGAAGGACGATAGCAAACAGCAAAGCCCAGTAGTAGTAACGATAAACAATTTGGGCTTTGCATGTCCTCTAGCCTCTATTGGAGCTGCTCAGTGCTGCTGCTGCGGCGTGAAGGCCGCCATGGACAACACGCACCTGGACACACCTGACGCACGTGAACGGCACCTGGACGCACCTGGATGTGTGACTGCTTCCTGTACCACCTGGCGTGTGTGGACTTGCTGTGGGAGGGATGCGACTCTCAGGCCTCAGCGGTCCGACCCGGGCCCGGCAGCAGGTGTCGTCCCCATAGAGAATGAGCCCGGACTCCCTAGTTACCTTGTGGAACGCCACCTTCCCAACACCTGCAGGGTAAGAAATCACTTTCTTGGGGTTAAGACCCTGAGATTTGCTATGGAACACATCCAGTCTTAACCAGGACTGTTTACTCTCAGAAGCCCCGTTACACTGTTTGATAGCTTTTTATTTTCCTTCACACACACACACACACACACACACACACACACACTTTTATTAGTTTCATTCCTTGGGATCTATTATTTGCTGAAAGAGGAGTTTCCATTTTAAACAGCCACCTTCTTAGAAAACCCTTGATCACCAGAACTTTCCAAGAGTGAGAAAATGAGCCGCCTTCTTCTGCATTCTTCCTGCATCAGCCGACACCGTCCCATATGCTCCCCCCTCTGAAACCCCCGTGTTTTTCAATGATATCATGCACAGTAACATTATTATAATTAGGACTGAAGAATAAAAAACATGGTTCCAACTTTAATTAAATTTGAATTAAATGAGTTTGTTTTTTGCTGAACTGTTCATTTCTGCAAAGGGTGGGGGAGTTTCTGATATACCAAACTAATGAGCACCCAGGGAGTCAGCAGGGAAGATCCTCTGATGATATGGGACCATTTCCACCAGCCATAAATACGTCTCCTGGCTTAAGAAGTAAGTGATAGTTCTCGGGGGACCCCAGGATGCCTCAGGTAGGAAATGCGCTTCCATCAGCAAAATCGACCAACTGCAGAAGATCTATCATTTTCCTCATTCTCCAACTCAACCCCCAGAAGAGACGTGCAATTTACACCCACTCAAATGCTGGGGCCCACGGGGGCTTATGGAGAAAAAGAGAAGCTGAGTAGAAGAACACAACGTGAGCGCTTGCAGGAAATGATGCCTGTGTGCTGCTTCCACGTGGCCTCTGAGCCTGGGACTTCGGGGCTCACTGGTTTTCCCACGAATCCCTGCAGAACCCACCCAGGTGCAGAGACCCAGCATGCCTGCTTCAAAGACTGCAGCTTCTTGCTGCAAGTTGTTTTGTGTCTTTTGCAAAGCACATGGCTATGGCCTCTCTCCTCCCTGTTTTTTCTCTCCTCCCTGCTGCCTATGGTGGGGATCCTCTGCGTGGGCCCTAAATGCTATCATACGTGTCCGTACAAGTCAGACACGCAGAGGAGAAGACAATATGAAGACAGAGGCAGAGGACTGGAGGTGAGGCCACCCTGAACCAGTGAGCACCTGTAGCCATTGGAGGCTGGAAGCGGCAGGAAGGATCCTCCTCTAGTGCCTTCAGAAGGAGCACGGCCCTCCTGACACCTTGGTTTTCGACTTCTGGCCTCCACACTCTGAGAGAATAAACATCTGTTGCTTTAAGCCGCCCCTTTTGGGCTTACACTTATAGCAGCTCCCAGAAAAAATGCACTTGCATCCACCCCCCAAGTACAGAAAATTGCAATTATTCAATCAATAAATGTGTTGCTTCCACTGCTCCCAACAGGCCTTGCTCCATGCTGAGCGCCTCCCTGAGAGCTTCCTGACTGCGTGTAACCCTTCCCAGTGTAAGAGCGGCTGGCACCCCCATTCCACAGCCCAGGAACAGAATTCAGAAAGTGGAGGAGTAGCTCAACGTCACATGGCGGAACCAGTGTTCACGTCAAAGCTGGCCTCTCTCCAAAACCCCATCCTCCCCACCACACGGCAGCTCTGCACCCACACTAGGCTCTGAGCTGTGGGTCTCCAGGATGCGGTTCGGAGAACTTGCGCCCTGGCTGGAGCTGGACTCAAGCACCCATCGGGCTGGTCCCTTCTCCTCTAGTGTGCACCCTGCCTGGTTTAAAGGGCTCCTATGGAGCCCAAACAGACACTCTAGAAATGCCTACTGTGGACATAAAAGACGAGGATGGTAGAGATGGTCTCTATCAATCCACTGTTCCTCCCTCCTCTTTTTATCAAGTGTCTTCTGCCTCTTGGATTTTTTCTGCCTGGTCAAGAGTCACATTACAGAAAAAGACTCAGCAATTGCTCCCACTATTGTGGGTGTCTGTGGATAATGTCAGGGTAAAAATTCAAGGAGGCTTTAGCGCTCACTGGTCCAGTCCCTTCCTGTGAGCTGGAGTCCCAGGGGCTGGTGAGGAAAGGAACGTGGGCATCAGAGAGGAAACACACAGGCTCTGGGTGAAGGTCCCCACTGCATCCCACAGCTTGGCTAGGTGACCTTCATCAGCTTCAACAAAATAGGAACAGAACTAACATCACGTATACCAAACGGTGGTGTGCATCTCATGAGAAAACTTGTGGGAATACCCCACAACTTCAGGCACAGTGAGTGGTTAAGAAGCATAAGTTTCTTTCTCCTCTGGACTCCTAGAGAATCTAATTAATGTCACTGACATTTTTCATTGAATTTTAAGGGATCTGTATCCATTAAAAGGTGACCAGCTCTGATTCTGGAAATCATGCCTGGGTGACGGGGGTGGGGGGGGGAATCTCATGGGAACAGAGACATCCCCAGATCGTTGATTCTCCTCTAGTTGTCATGGCAACTGAGAGTACCATGGTCCTCTCTACAAATGCACAAGCAAACTTTGGTAAGTATGTAAAATTAACCAGATGCACCTTTTTAGAGCAATATCCATTGAGCAGTATTGAGCTGAAGGGTCAGGTTATATGCATATAGTGATGCTCAAATTGCTGTGAGCAAGAGCTAATCAATCGCAAGAGAACCATTAAGCAGGCACCACAGAAAGATGGAATGTAGAAAACTGTCTGATGAGTATATAAAAAAGCACAGTCAGGGAAGTTAATAATTCTGTTCAAACAGTAATAATACCGAAGGCCTTTCAGTCCAAAGCTCAGTGCTGGTATAGACCATGTGAGGCATTGTGGTGGCATGGTCAAGATCTCACTGAGTGCTTGTTGACTTCTTTCATGAGGCTTTGAGATTTTCTTTTTTTTTTTTTTTTGAGATTTCTTTTTTTTTTTTTACTTTTTTTTTTTTTTTTTTTTTTTTTTTACTTTTTTTATTGGAGTTCAATTTGCCAACATTTAGCATGACACCCAGTGCTCATCCCACCAAATGCCCTCCTCAGTGCCCATCACCCAGTCACCCCAACCCCCCACCCAACCCCCCTTCCACTACCCCTTGTTCATTTCCCAGAGTTAGGTGTCTCTCATGTTTTGTCACCCTCACTGATATTTTCACTCATTTTCTCTCCTTTCCCTTTATTCCCTTTCACTAATTTTTATAGTCCCCAAATGAATGAGACCATATCATGTTTGTCCATTTCCGGTTGGCTTTGAGATTTCAATTTCTTCCCTTGAAGATACCAAAACTTCCAGTCCCCTGAAAGTCTTGAGGGGAAACTCTTTGAAAACATTTAGATTTTGTATCACCTGAGCTGAGGGAGAATTTTCTCTGGCCATGTGCCAGCAGGACACATGGAAGTGCTCAGATGTGCTGTCTGTAAGGGGGATGGAGTGGGTGATCCCCTAAGAAATGCCTAATGTGCTACTTGAATTAAATGTCTATTTGTTCATTCAAGAGAAAGAGAGAAAGAGAGAAAGACAGAAAGACAGAAAGAAAGAAAGAAAGCCCCCTTGCATGGGACGGGGGCTGAGGTTGGGGGGTTATAAATGAGAAACAAGATGATCTTGCTCATAGAGTCCCTCCAAACAACTCAATTACAAAGAATTTGACATGTAGGCTCAGAAGGTATCCTGCATAATGACATGAACAAAATTTCCTTAATATTTTTGGGTCAGACCAGTCTGTTTTCCAGATTAAATCTCATGGCCTTGAAGAGGATCCTCTCATCTATTCAGAGTAGCTGACTACAATTTGTAGGGGAGGGAAAAGAATTTATCTATCACAAAAAAAGGAACATGACCTAGAAGAGTATCCTGAGCAAGAGTAGTAGCGCTGAGCTCTAAGAACACGCTATCTCCACTGGCTGTCGTGGCCGTTACTGAACACCGATGGTAATCGTAGATGGTGCTTGGGTGGTTCAGTGGTTGAATGTCTGCCTTTGGCTCAGGGCATGATCCCGGGGTCCTGAGATCGAGTCTTTCATCAGGCTTCCTGCAGGAAGCCTGCTTCTCCCCACTTCCTGTGTCTTTGCCTCTCTCTCTGTCTCATGAATAAATAAATAAAATCTTAAAAAATAATTGTATGCTGAAGATGGTGATGGGATGGTGATGATGATGGTGATGGGATGGTGATGTTGATGATGGTGATAGGATGGTAATGGTGGTGATGAAGTTGTTGCAGCCATTGATGATGACGATAATAAGATGATAATGGAACAATGATGATGTGACGATGATGATGGCGGTGGTGATGGTGGTGATGGTGATGATGATGATGATGGTGATAATACGAAGCTAAAGTCCATGTGATGCTGCCTGTAGAGTAGGTTGTTGGTAATCTATGGCCCATGGACCAAATCTGGCTCACTTCCCATTTATGCAAATAAACTTTTATTCTCACACAGCCATGCCCATCGTTTTACATATTGTTTTTATCTATCTTCAGACTACAACGGTAAAGTAGTTGCGATACAGACTGTATGACCCACAAAGCCTAGAATATTTACTATTTGACTCTTTGCAAAAGAAGACAACTCCTGCTGTAAAAGGAAGGAACATTAGACTCCGTGTATTCATCAACATTGTTTTCCTCAATTTAGTGCCCTTGAGAGCCGCTTAGGGGTCTCCTTATGATCAGGCTCCCGGGCAGGTGGTCTGTAGGCAAGTCATTGATAAACACTTCATGGGGTCCAGATACAGGTCTTCCAAAACCAGACATGATTTCAAGACTGCTTTAAGCATCTCTAATCCTGTAGTCTATTAAGTGAGGATTATATTTGATCTGGAGGTGTTGGGAAGTAAACTGATAAAAAGTATAAAGTTTCAACATTACATAAATTTGAGCAGAATTAAGCCAGTTCAATCCTCCCTAACAAATAAACATCTTCAAGCTTCCTGCACAGAACATGATATGGTCTTTTAAGTTTGTCAGTCGTTAAGTAGACCCACTGGAGAAAATTTTGCTTTGCCTTTAAGTGATTTATTGCTGTGATTTTGGGGAGAGCTTAAGTGCTCACTATTGTCTCGGGCAGCTAATGCTCTGATTCTGAAACTCATTCTCTCAAAGAACTACTATTTTCAGTTTGTGGTGTTTTTTTTTTTTTCTGGGATTTTTCTAAGAAGATAAAGCTAAATTAAATTCTTCTTCATACCATCCAACATGAGTTATGGTCTCAGTCTAATTTAGCAACTTTGCCCATTTATCACCATTAAAAATGGTCTAAAAGGGCTTAATTTGGGTAATAGTTTCCTTTGCTTTAGCATCTGCTCCCTCGCGATTTGAACTTCTTCTCATGCCACAGAAAGACACAGGGTCTCCCTGAAACAGATATTACTGATTCCCAAATAATGCTCCTGATGTCTGAGTGGCTTTTTCGTGAAATGAGACAGATGCACGGAGCTAACACCAGCCACCTGTGATGGCTTCAGATCCGCATTTTAAACGAGAGAGGGGAAATGTTAGGCAGAAATCCCTCACCATTCTCTGGGAAAGAGGAATTTTGGCCACGAAGGCTATCCCATCCACTTTTCCGGGCTTCTGTTACCACCACGTCCACGGGCAAAGGCGAGACAGCATTCTTGGATTAGTCGGCAGTAAATGCAGAGATAATGAGACGGGCGTAAGACCAGAAAAGGTTGGTTTTGATACTTCTATCAGAGTTGACAGGTGCTGAAAGATGGCAGACGTGCTTGTGGAGAACACAGCTCGATTGGATGAGCAGCTTTATGGAAAACAACTTCAGGGTTTGAGAAGATAAACACGGTGCAGAAGAGCCGGGCTCCCCGGAAGGTTCACTTGCTCTGTTTTCTGCTCATATGCCCATCGGTGTGTCCTGTTGCCTCAATGTGGTCTTCCTGGTAATATTTAGAGATTTATTTTCATGTAAAACGTGTCATTTCTGTATAAGATCAAGGTGTTTACTGAATACAAAAAGTCATAAAAAAGAAAGTAGGTATATCCCCGAGTCCTGAAACACAGCTGTGACCATGTAAATTTTTCATTTCTACACCCCTTTTTTCTGTTTTCTGTGTACAAATAAATACCTAGATGGGGATGCACACAGATTACCAAATTAGATCTCATGCTTCTTCACAATTTACTTTTTATCTGAATAATATTTTGTGAAAGCAGTTTCTAATCACTAAGTATAGACCTTCATGATCATTTCTGAATGGTGACATGTCATATTAGATAAACAACGTCTAATTTATATGATCAATTGCTTATCTGGGACACTTTAGATGTTTCCAAGTCTTTTGTTTTTGTGAGTAAAGCACTGATGAGCCACCTGACACCCGCACTTGGAATCTTTGCCCCATCCTGCCCTTGTTCTAAACATCCTAAACCTCCGTCAGAGTGAGGTCACTGCTGTCTCCAGCGCTCGCCCTTCCCTTCCAGCCCCACCGCCAGGTGCAGGCTCGCTGCTTCTGCACAAGGAGGGGGCACACCGAGCAAGTTAGCCCCCATCCTGCTTGGCTTGCCTGTGTCTTTAGCACATTGCTCCAGAGTAGGGGAGGTTCCAACTCTTCCTCAGTTTACCTCCAATCCTGGCTACCTCCTGAAGCCTCTTTCTTCCACTTGATCCTATCTGCATGTCCTTTATGAGAAATGCTGCACACTGGGTGTGTAAGAGCACTCTCAGCAACTCTGTGAGTCGGTTGTGGGGAGGGGGCTGCCTGTCTACAGGCATGGGGCCACGTGGCTTGCTAACATCACACCTTTAGGCGGAAAAACTGTAATGTAAGGTGTGAGAGCTCGTGACTCAGTTCCCAAATGGCTGCCAAGGTGTGACTGCTGAACTCCCCATGAAGGAGAGCAGGTGACCTCTGGCTGACACTGGGAGCCTAAGGTACCCAGGACTCTTTCTGTTCAGGCCTCCATCCTTCCAGCATTCTGGCCGTTCTCCAAAGAGATGCCATGGAGCACTTCAGGATGCAATTTCCCCTTTGGTTTTCAGTTTTAGACACAAATAAGAGAACAGCAGTTGGTGGTTTAGGCTTTCGACTATGGTGTGAGCTCATATTTAGGGAAGACGTGGAGGCCCCAAGCAGAACAGTGGACGGTGCTGTTTGACCTGATTTAAGAAGGCAGCCTGAGAACTTTAAAATTAAGTCCTTTACAAATGACCCAAGTACAATCATGGAGGTGGGATGATGGGCACAGGGGGATCATTAAACTATTCTCTCTATACTTTTCTGTGTATTTTATGTTTTCCATACTAAGAAGTTAACCAAAAAGTAATCCAAATAAACTTAGCTTTAAGAATGTAAGTGCCCTAATGGATTTAAGAACAATTCTACTTTAAAACACACACACACACACACACACACACACATCCAGTTTCAAATCGCATCTTAAAGCATGTGAACATTAATTTCTGTTCTCCATTTCATCCCAAATTATTCAAAATTTTGCTTTGCAATTTCCTTCTCCCCCTGGAGAATGCGGCTCAGTGGAGGAAAGCTCATTCTATCCTCGGTGCAGGGAACTAGGATTTTCTGCAGTTGGTCGTGTTTCCTGGAGAGAGGGAGACACAGCACTCTTCACTTTCATGTCCCAGACAAAGCTGGGGAGCAGCAGAGAAGGGCGGTGGACGCGGGCCAGAAACACAGGTGTCCCTTCCTGGGGGCGGGGGGACCCCAGCAGACCCAGCCGGCACATTTCTCCTCCCTTGCAAACTGTTCTCACACTGAGGTCATTAAAATGCTCCTGATTTATGGCCAGTTCATGGTAACTTTACTGAGGCTTCACAAAGAGTCGCATCTGTGATGGTTTCAGCAGAGCGCGTACCAGGGAACCACGCGGCTGGGCCTCCGCGAGCGGCTGCTCCCCAGCTCCGCAACTTGCTGAAAGATGGATTATACGGGAACTGCTGTGGTTTCACAACAGGGTCGAGAGTGGGCCGTGGCCAAGGCGGCTGCAATCCAGAGCTGCTTTATGAGACAGCGTCTGCACACCAGGCGGCCTCCGCTCCATTCAGCTGGAAACCAGGGAGCTGGGAGCCTGCGGAGCCGAGGGCTCCCGAGCCCGTCGGCCTCCTCTGTGCTCAACAACAGCCTCAACACTGTCCATCGCTGGCTTTCCCGGGATAGGTGATGTTTTTGACTCACCCCACAGGGATCCCCTCCCAGATCGCATGCTGGAAATACATCGCTAAGTCCCAGTTGTTTCAAAGGTGGGCTTCAAATGCACACCTGCATTATTTGGAAGGAAGGTGGAGAAGAGGTGTGCGTGGGAGGAAGGGAGCAGCCCTCGCTGTGCACAAGTGATGAGGCATTTTCATCCAAAAGAAAGATGGATTGCTAACCAAGCACCAGCATCTGACATGCAATTACGTCTATGCACCTGCAGCTTGCCCCATATGCAAAATCCACAGGTGCAAACCTAGAGTCCAAAGACAGCCCTCTAAATCACCCTGCTCCAAATTAGCTGGTGGTTCCTGCTGGAGCAGGGAGCCGCTCCCAGGGAAAGTGCGTGAGAGACGCCTTCCTGATGCTCCTCACACATTGTTGTGTTTCCTTCACCTGGGAGACTTTTCGGTGCAGAGAGATTCCAAGTCCTTCCCTGGATCACTTCTACAGCCTGTTCTCCCTCCCGACCAGGGTGAGAGGAGGTGTGTTTGTTTTCTGGGGGTTGTTTTGAACGTCGGATTCCAAAGAGAGAAGCTGCGCTGTGTTATCAGACTTCTCTGACGCTCACACCCCAGCCGCAGCCCTCCTGCATCTGCTTTCTGGGGCCTTGGTAAGGGGGCCTTCAAAACACACACACTCTCCATATGCCCACCAGACTCTCCACTGGCTTTTCCCTCTGTCCTCCCAGCAGATTCACGTGCAGCCTTGCCCGGGGTGGGGGGTCATCCTGCCTCTCTGCCCCATGTCTCTCCCTCCTGTTCCCACCCCCTCCTGCACTCCTCGCCTCACCCTGCTGCTGTTGGACCCCAATCGTACTGTGTCTTTCTTTGTCACTTTCTTCAGCTGGCCACGTAGCGTGGGTAATGGTGCACTTCTCTCACCCACGTGATTAAGGATGAGGTTAGTGGATTGAGCCCCCGGATGAGCCCCTGTGCCACGTCTTCACGTCTTGCTCAATTCGCTTCTCATGAAAATGCTGAGTCACAAGTGCTGTCATTTATCCCGCTTTGCAGATGAGGAAACAGGCTTAGAAAGATTTATACTTTCATTGAACAAATATACCTTGGGTCCCTGCAAGGAGTCAGATTCTGTCTCAGGTGCTGGAGGCCCAAAGATCAAACAAAACGAACATGATGCTGCCCTCATGGAGGATGCGGTCCGCTGGGAGGAGAGAAGCTGGCCGCAAAGGAACAAGTGACCAAGATGATTCCAGATGACAGCAGGTGCTATAAAGTAATAAAATACATAAACATGATAGAGAATCACGGGGCGGGGAGGAGGCCCCGGGGGGCAGGGCAGGGAAGCGGCAATGTTTGAGCTGAGACCTGAAGGGTAAGAACGAGCCATTTGAAGATGAGTCGGGGAGAAGAAGGGGTGAAGGCAAGGATCAGAAGACCAGAGGAAAGGGAAGGTGAGGGCGAGGGGAGCCGAGTGAGCCAGGGAGAGGCAGGAGGTGACAAGAGGTGGGAGGGGTGAGCGGGGCCCGGATCCCATAGACCCCCGTGGCGACATCCACATGCACATGGGTGATCAGTTAGGGCCACAGGCCTGATATTCCAGTGCCCGGTGACTACCTCTGCAACATCTCCCATGGCTCAATAAGGCCCAGCAGCCTTGGGGGCTCATGCTATTGGAGCACTGGCTCCTGGAGTCCTCAGGACAACCCCACAAGATGGTCCTTCTGCACACAGCGATCCAGGACGTGACCCCACGCAGTCTGGCTGGCTCCTGACTGCGCCTCTGCGGTCGGAGGCAGTGGCGTGCAGGTCACTAATTCCTGAGACATGTGTAGCTGGCATCGCCCACCTAGAGATGCTCTTCTCCACCAGCAGCTCCATCCCGGAGCACTGTTTCCAGAAAGTCGCCTATGAGGGGCTGCTACAGTGAGAACTGGCACATCGGTGCCATGAGCATGGAACGCCTTGACCAAGTGCAGTATTTCTTCCCAGAACTCCACGGCTGTGTTCCACAACCAAGCGGGGGGCCTCACAGCCCACGCTGATGCCCTGCAGACCCCGGCCCCAGACAATTCACTTAGCTCTTATGAACCGCACGATGATGCTGTGTCACCCCTGCATTAGCATCCTCCGTCTCCGGGTGGCCCCAGCTGTCATCGGTAATAGGTACCGCCATGTCGGCAGGGGCAAGGGGTGAGAACTCTGCATGTTTTTAAAAAGATTTTGTTTTCCTGAGACTCCAAAAATGAGATGCCCCCGTCACTCCCGACAACGGGAGACGGCGTGCCACACAATTATTAGGTTTTATTTATGAGACAAGCATCTGAGTTTTCTGAAAGCTGTCACTCTGCAGGTGTAAACTGACAGAGGGGTCTATCCACGTCCACCCTGGAGATGTCCAGCCAGAAAATTACAGCAACGTTGCTTCCGTCAGGACTTTAAAAATCAAAATAAAGTAATCGACAGAGAAGGTGCTTCCAGGCTCTAACTCCTACCTAGTGTCAGCTTTAAATGTTTGAGAAAATATCATTCAGTGCATAAAAAAAGAGCTAGGAGGATATATACCCGACAATGTGTCAATATGAGCAATGAGGGATTCTAGGTGGCTATTGTTTATTCCTCTTTTAAAAAAAAATCAATCTGTGCATACTAAAATTCATGACAGGAGTGTAAACACACACACGATAAACAGAAGTCTGTGGAGCACAGCCATGCAGGAAAATCCCCACTATGCCTGCATCAGGATGTCCTCATGCCCGGGATGGGAGGGGTCACGCCAGGCACCAGCCTCCACAGCAGCTCGTCTGTGCGTTGGCAGCCATTGCACAGGCATATGGCGTTCTGGGTGCTTCTTTGGCTGCCTATTAAATTCTGGTGACAATACTTCCAAATCCTTTTGGAGATTTCCTGAGTTTAGTGAGGTAGGACTGGGACCCATGTACCTTGCTCTCTCTGACCACAGGTTCCCGCAGGAGGTCTGCGCAGGGCCGGTCGCAGGCTCCCAGCCTAGCGTGTGGCTTACAAGAAGAGGCATGAGACGGCAGGAAAGGCTAAATGTTATAATTAAGAATCATTGGAGTATAATAAGTATGGAGATACATAGTTTTTTTGAGTTAGGGGCACCTGCATTCCAGCAGGGTCTCTCAGACGGGGCTGTTAGTTGGCTCCTGCCAGCAGGTCCCTCCGGAACAGAAGGTTGGCCCCCTTCCCCTGGCCATTCTGTACTTTCCTTTGCCCTCCCAAGTTCCTCCACATTTTCCCAAAGATTTCCTTCCTGGCTTGATTCAACCTGTGCTGTTGACAAGCAAAGGTCCCTGCATGATACTATCACCTGGTGTGATTCCAGGCTCCCAGGAAGTTATAGACGTAGCACAGGGAGTCCCTTGAACTCCTCCCCCAGTGCTGGCATCCTATACAACTGCAGCACAACATCAACCAAAACTTGACCCTAGTGCAATGCTATTAACTACGTCACAGACCTCATTCTGTTTAGTTGTCACCAGTCGTTACGTGAACTCTGTTGTTTGGTCTCTGCCACGATCCTATCATAAAGACAGACCCCACTCTATTATCCCAGTTTATGCATGAAGAATCCAAGGTCCCAAAAAGCCTGACAAATGGGGCTGATGTTCAATTTCCTTTGACGTAGGTAAAAGACAGAGTGCGTCCCGTCCACACAGACACAATTACACCGAGCGGGAGTTGGGTCAGCAAGCTTGCGTCCGTGCAGGGAGCCAGCTGTGAACCAATCTTCCATTAGGATGAGGGCATGGTTAGGTCTAGCAGATAGCTCATCCGTAACTCCAATTCCAAGGAGAATTTTCAACCTCCAGCCCTCCATGCTGCTCTGGAAACACTGGCCATGAGTCCTTTTGCTTTGCAAGTGCAAATAGTTGGTAACACCTGCCCCCAATACATTCTCAACATTGCCTATGAGAGTGGGACAATGGTAGATGAGTCTTAACGGGTGTCTTGGCCCTCCGTAGGACCAAGCCACAGGCCTGTTTCAGATGTACCTCTACACAAGGACAAGGGATGTGTATCTGTATAGTGCTTCTCAGACTTCAATGAGCTCTCAAATCACCTGCACGTGAATCACCTGAATTAAAATTCAGATGCTGATTCTGTAGATCTGGGTGGGGTCGGGGCTTGAGAATCAGTATTTACATTAAGAGCTCAGACTCTGCTGCTGCTGCTGCTGTTGAGAGACTATACTTTAAAAGCCAACTCTGGGAAACGAACTAGGGGTGGTAGAAGGGGAGGAGGGCGGGGGGTGGGAGTGAATGGGTGACGGGCACTGGGGGTTATTCTGTATGTTAGTAAATTGAACACCAATAAAAAATAAATTAAAAAAAAAGCCAAGAGCCTAGGTCATATTATTATAGCTGATCTTTCTTTGAAAACTTAGTCCAAATGAGAGGAGGATATTCAAACTAAGCCATAAAGGAAACTGACTCTTCCCTTATCCAATGGAATCAAGAGACTCAGACCCTCATATAACCTTGAGTAAGTTACTTCACCCTTCTGTGCCTCAGTTTCTTTATCAATGAAATGGAGGCAATAATAGCACTTACCTTGTACCAGAATTATGAGGTCCACTCTGAGCAGAATGTCCTACTCAGACTATTCCCTGAATGCCAGCTGACGGGATGACCCCTGAGAAGAAAGATGTTGGTGATGACAGAGGTGGAGAGGGACGTTGGTGGTGGTGGTGTGTCTGGTTATGATGGTGTAAGGTTGATGGTGACCGTGATGATGGTGGACTTTCTCTCTATTCAGTGGAAAGGGATGTCACCAGAGAGGAGTGAAAGATTCCATCACCGGCATCAAAGAAGAAGCGATTGGCGATGGCCTTGCTGGGGAAGGAAAGGTAGAGGCCACCAGACAAAGGAATGGAGTAAAGCAAAGAGAACAGTCTTCACACTTAACAGAGTTGCACAAAGCCTGTGTTTGGGTGGTACGACAGGAACTTGTCACTCTTAAGGGTGCAGACCCCTTGCCCTTGGCTCGTTGATTGGACCCGACGAAGGCTGAGCTCTCGTTGCAGCCAGGTCTGTGGTTGGCGGCCTTGCTGCAGCGGCCTGGAGAGAAGCCTGCTGCCGGAGCCTCTGAGGAAGAAGGGGATAAGCCTGAGATTTCTCTCCGGAGCTGTTGAGCTTGATTTATTGGTTTGGCTCTTTGCGTACATTTCTCGGAGTTGATTTATTGAAGGTTATTTGTTCTCCTTTGTCACAGAAGTCACCTCGCACCAGCCCTTCCTTCCAAGTCAGGTGGGACATTCGGGCTTTGCTGACACACACAGCCCTGCAGAAATACTATTCCTAGAAGCGCAGGCTTTAAATAACATGGGTGGGGCTGTTTGGGAACTCAACTCATTTTTGTTCTAACCAAGTACACTTTTGGATTAAAAAAGAAATGCATTTCTTTTATAGAAATGAAAAATTTTAAGAGATTTTATTTATTTATTCATGAGAGACACACACAGAGAGAGAGAGAGAGAGGCAGAGACACAGGCAAGGGGAGGAGCAGGACCCATGCAGGGAGCCCGACATGGGACTTGATCCCAGGACTCCAGGATCATGCCCTGGGGTGAAGGCAGGCGCTAAGCCGTTGAGCCACCCAGGCATCCCTATAGAAATGAAAATTAAAGAAATCACACAAAAATTACTACAAGACTCAAACACTAAAACAAAATAAAACTCTCACCTGAGGGCTACAGCAAAGTGAGGTTAATATGTATTACAACTACTTTATCCCATTAATGGCGAGATTGTGCTCAAAACCTACACAGTATTGTTCAGAAAGGGAAAAAATTGGGAGAAACTTTGTCAGTAAGAAATTGACTAAATTAACACCAGTCTATTTTTTTCAGTGGAAGACCACATGCAATTCAAAATGAAAGAACAGCATCCATCCTTTAGCAGGGATGGGTCTCTAAACATCACACAGAGTACAAGGTGGGGGGGGGTGTTCAGATTGATTCAGATTGATTAAAGTATGTATTTTTCTATGCAAATACATAATGTATATAAAATATTTTTAAACCTTAAGAAATACAGCGGTTTTAGTTTTATTCGGAAGATCCTCTTTCTCTCTCTCTGCAAGAGAATTTATGCATTTCCTATTTGTGTAATTAATTTTTTTGAGTACCCAACCTGTAGCTGAAATGTGTGATTATTTCAATAGAAAATGGTCCTCTTCTAAAAAAAAATAGAAAGAAAAAAAGAAAGAAAGAAAGAAAGAAAGAAAGAAAGAAAGAAAGAAAGAAAGAAAGAAAGAAAGAAAGAAAGAAAGAAAGAAAATGATCCTCTTCTGTAACCAGCTCTCCTTGGAGGCAGCAAGGAGGCATCTTGCCGTTTCAAGTAGGTGACGTGGCTCAGCCACTTGAGTACCTCTGTGAGGTGACCAGACACATCTAGACAAGACACCAGCATCCAGAGAAGAGAAGCTGGCCTTGAGTAAAACAGAGAAAACTGAAATATGTGCCTTAAGGCCTTCTACACCAAGCAGAGCCCACCCTCTGTGATCCCAGCCCCCCCAGCTCTGCTGTTACCTCCACAGCCACTCCAAGGAACTCTTCCAATTTTCAATTCTCTAAGAGCCTTATAGGTGGAAGTGCTAGCTAAAATATCACTGCCTAATCCAGGACCCTTTCAGACACACATTCAGATATTGATGGATGATGTATGTTATGAACTGAATTGTGTCCCCCTTCCCCCAAATTCATCTGTTGAAACCCAAATGCCCAGCATGTCTATATTTAGAGATGGGACCTTTAGGGAAATAATGAAGGTTAAGTGAGGCCCTAAGGGTGGGCCCCTAACCCAATGGGACTGATGTCCTTATCAGGAAAGAGAGACAGCAGGGAGGCATGAGCACTGAGAAGGAGCATGTGACACACAGCAGGGAGGTGGCCATCTGCAAGGCAAAGAGACACGGCTCAGAAGCAGCCAAACCTGAAGCTGTGTGTGATAAGGCTTCCGAACGGGATATCACCTTGGGTGGCTCCATTGCTTCACTGCTCTGGAGGTTGGAAGTCAAGATCAAGGTGTGGGCAGGGTGAGTTCTTTCTGAGGGCTTCACAAAGTATCTATTCTATGAGTGTCCCCAGCCTTCTGGTGATCTGCAGTGTTCCTTGACTTGTAGATGCGCCTCCATCTGGATCCCTGCCTCCACCATCACATGGCTTTCTCCCTGCAGGCATGTCTGCATTCACATTTCCTTTTTTCATGAGGACACCAGTCATATTGGATTGGGGCCCATTCTGGTCCAATATGGCCTCTTCCTAATGAATTACATCTGCAGTGACCCCCATTACCAAATAATGTCACATTCCAAGGTACTGGAGGCTAGGATTCCAACATAGGGCTTCCAGGGAGACATAATTCCATCTGTAACAGATGGCTTTTCAGAACATTCCACATCCAGTGGAGTATAATCTCCAGGAAATCATGCTTCATGCACTCCAGTGACACCGGTAACTTGCACCAAATATCCGTTAAATAAAATAACAAGCACAAATCACACATAAAATACACATACACAAATCACACATAAAAATATGTCATCTATCATTCATAAACATATTGGGGATCTACTGAGTTCTTATAATTTGCCAGCCAGAATCAAGTGCTAGAAATGCACAAAAGACAACATGAGCTTGTTCAGCATCTCTGGGAGCTTTTAGCAAGAGGAGAAAATAATTAAATAAGTAGACACAATGAGACGTTATCAGTGACCTGATACTGAAAACCTGAGGATACCAGGTTTGAAATGGGGACACTGACTGTTTTCGAAATGCAAACCCTACTCAATAATCTATTTCCAGCCGGATTCCTAAGATTGATTTTTTTGAGGGAAAACCAAACAGAATATTTTCAAATTTCACTGGGAAGAATAAACGTCAGGAATAGAAATGCTAAAAGAAAAAGATAATAAAGCGTCTTATCGGATCTATTTGAACATAAAATCATGGGAAAGTTTTTGTAGATGAGTGGCGGTAATCATCCTACAACCGAGTGACCTACTTAACGCCTCTCACCTGTGCATTGTAAAAAGGTTAAGGTGGGGGTGCCTCGGTGGCTCAGTCAGTTAAACGACCAACTCTTGGTTTCAACTCAGGTCATGATCTCAGGGTCCTGGGATAGAGTCTTGTGACAGGCTCCATGCTCAGCTCAGAATCTGCTTGAGACTCTCTCTCTCTCTCGCACTAAAATCAATCTATCGATCTTTAAAAAATAAAAATAAGATACAGTAAAATGGTTAAGATGACAAATGTTATATGCACTTTGCCACAATAAAAACAAAATTGTGTTGGGCAGCCCGGGTGGCTCAGCAGTTTAACGCCGCCTTCGGCCCAGGGCGTGATCCCAGAGACCCTGGATCGAGTCCCACGTCAGGCTCCCTGCATGGAGCCTGCTTCTCCCTCTGCCTGTGTCTCTGCCTCTCTCTCTCTGTGTCTCTCATGAATAAATAAATAAAATCTTTTTTAAAAATTGTGGCAAAGGTATCAAAATATATGGATCAATGGAACAAGATCTCCTTGCATATTGGAAGGGTTTAGTGTCTGGCTTAGCAGCCATGTTAATGGAGGAGGTATCATCATGTAAATGATGATGGGATTAATCAAGTTTTGGGAAATAAATAAAATTACTTCAAAATCTCATTCTTTACATCAAATTAATCCAGATACATGAAAACTTTAATGTAAAAAAGAATTATCAAATAGCTAGAAGAAAATTTAGTTTTAAAGTATGCAGTCTTGCCAGAAGAAGATATTATTCTCAGCATGACATTAGAAATCCTAAATACAAAATACCGATAGAGTTGACAAAACCAAAGCATTGTATCACACACATAGGCGTAAAAATGCTTCAAGTTAAACGACCAATTTGGAACTTATTTGCATTGTATATGACAAATGCAAACACTTGTTTGACAAAAGAGGAAATGCATTAATCAGTATTAATCAAGAACCCATTAATCAGTATTAATCAAGAAAATGTAACTTCAAACAAAGTGAGGAAACTTTTTTAACTCATCAGATTGGAAAAATCAACAGGGAATGAAAATAAGCCTGCAACTTTCTTTGAATGTGGTTTTGTAAAATGTTATCGATGTCTAAAAACATGCATTTATTTAAATAATGTCACTGCCCGTGGCCACGATGGGGACAAAAATGCGCAGAGATTAAAAGTAAGGAATGGAAGCAATCCGAAAGAACATATGGCATTTTGCTCCAAAGGTTCTAATGTCCCTGAAGACTTCTCACCAAGAGAAAATTTTTTTTTCCTGCGTGTGCTTGTTTTCACAAACACACACTTGTCCTCTCAACTTGCTCACGAGAAGACACAGAAAGAACCCCTCTTGTGCTCCTTTCTGTCCTGATTTCCTTTGAACC
This sequence comes from Canis lupus dingo, assembly GCF_003254725.2. Classification (NCBI taxonomy): domain Eukaryota; kingdom Metazoa; phylum Chordata; class Mammalia; order Carnivora; family Canidae; genus Canis; species Canis lupus. The sequence goes on from NC_064266.1 coordinate 45,367,219, forward strand.
CCCGAGAGCTTCCCTCTGTGCAGCGCATTCTCAAAGACTGATTTCCATGAAACAAACCTAAATCACACAGCGCACCGTTCCTGCAGGAATTTCAGAGTGATCTCCGCCACTGCTTCTCTACCCTCTGTTCCATTTATTTCTGCTCTAATTTTTTTTTTTAGGAAGAAAATCAAATTTTATTTTTTTTTATTATTTTTTATTTTTTTAATAAATTAATTTTTTATTGGTGTTCAGTTTACCAACATACAGAATAACACCCAGTGCTCATCCCGTCAAGTGCCCCCCTCAGTGCCCGTCACCCATTCACCCCTACCCCCCGCCCTCCTCCCCTTCCACCACCCCTAGTTCGTTTCCCAGAGTTAGGAGTCTTTATGTCCTGTCTCCCTTTCTGATATTTCCCACACATTTCTTCTCCCTTCCCTTATATTCCCTTTCACTATTATTTATATTCCCCAAATGGATGAGAACTTACACTGTTTGTCCTCCTTCCCTCTGCTGGCTCTGAGCTTGCCTTGCTCTGCTTTCTCTAGCTTCTTCAGGTGGAAGGTTAGGTTGTTGACCAAAGATCTTTTTTCTTTAAAAACTTTTAAGAACTGTGCTGTGTTTTGCTTTCATTCATTTCAAAGTGTTTTCTAATCCCCCCTCGAAAGGTCTTCTCTGACCCACTGGTTATACGGAAGTGTGTGGTTTAATTTCCATGTGCGGGCAAATTTCCCAAATTTCCTTTCGTAATTAATTTTTGTCATCTCCGTTGTGGTCAGAGAGCCTGCTTTGAATGACTTCAGCCCTTTAAAATTGATTAAATCCTGCTTTCTGGCCCATGATATGGTCTACCCTGGAGAAGGTCCCATGGCTCTGGAATGTGCTCTGCGGGTTTACGTGAGGGTCTCACTGGTGTATGGTATTGAGACTCTCTCTGTTTCCTCCTCAGTCTTCAGCCCGTTAGGGTTGTCCCTGGGAGGCTGCACGGATCGCTGCATCGCCTATTTCTTGCCTCGATTCCCTATATCCTTCGTGTATTTTGAGACCCGATTGTGAAGTGTATATATGCATTTAATCATGATTCCTTTCTGGTCAACTGACCCTCTCAGCACGATAAAATATACCTCTTTGTCTCTAGTAACAACTTTATATTTATTTATTTATTTATTTATTTATTTATTTATTTATTTATTCCTTTTTTGCATTTTGGTGAATTTTGAGTGATATTAGCAGAGCCACCCCAGCTCTGGTTTGGTTACTGTTTGCATGTTAGTAATCTGCCATCCTGTGTCTTCCATTCTGCTTATGGCTTTGAATCTTCAGTAGTGTCTCATGTAGACAGCATATGCTGGATCTGACTTTGTCTATTTGGCCTCTGGATTTGGATTGAAGTGTTTAATCCATTTAAATTTAAATTCAGGGCAGCCCGGGTGGCTCAGCAGTTTAGCGCCGCCTTCGGCCCAGGGCGTGATCCTGGAGACCCGGGATCGAGTCCCACGTCAGGCTCTCTGCATGGAGCCTGCTTCTCCCTCTGCCTGTGTCTCTGCCTCTCTCTTTCTGTGTGTCTCTCATGAATAAATAAATAAAATCTTAAAAAAATAATAAAAAATAAATAAAAATAAATTTAAATTCAGTCTAATTACTGATAAGGTATAATTTGCCATCTGCCATCTTGCTATTCGTTTCCTATATGTCTTACGTCTTTTTATTCCTCTGTCCTGTCTTTATTGACTTCTTTAGAGCTAAATATATATATATTTCCTAGCATAATATTTTAATTTCCCTACTATTTCTTCTACCGTATTTTAAAATTATTTTCTTAGTGCTTTTCCTTCCGAGTATAATTAGCATCTTAATTTAAAATAGTCTACTTTGGGGGCAGCTGGGAGGCTCAGCCGGTTGGGCATCTGCCCTCGGCTCAGGTCATGTTCCCAGGGCCCTGGGATCGAGTCCTGCGCTGGGCTCTCTGCTCAGTGGGGAGTCTACTTCTCCCTCTCCCTCTGCCTGCAGCTTTCCTTGCTCGTGCTGACTCTCTGCCAAATAAATAAATAAAATATTTAAAAACAATAATCTACTTTGAGTTAGAGCCGAGTTATTTTCAGTGGTACTCAGAAACTTTGCTTTATTCTCTTCCCCCTCTTTGCACGGTTATTGTCATACAAATTATATTTGATACATTATACCCATCAACACAATTTCACAATCATTGCTTTTTTTTTTTTAAGTTGTCCTTTAAATTAGATCAGAGATCTTAGAGGGAAAGCTTTTAGTCCTTGACATTGAACATGATGCTTCTCACTGTGGGTTTTCACATATGGCTTTTATTATGTTGAGGCAATTTCTTTCTCTTCCTAGTTTCTTGAGGGTTATTTTTTTTCTTTTTATCATGAAAGGGTGTTGAATTTTTGTCAAATGCTTTTTCTGCATCAATTTTGATGACCATGTGGGTTTTTCATCCATTCTTTTAATGTGGTGTATTACTTTGATTGATTTTCATATGTTACAACATCCTGGCGTTCTAGAAATAAATCCCACCTGGTTGTGGTGTATAATGCTTTTAATATGCTGCTGAATTAAGTTTGACAGTGTTCTGTTGAGTATTTTTGCATCAATGTCCATGAGGGACATTGGTCTGCAGTGTTTTTGGTTTTTTTCTGTTAGTGTCTTTGCTGACCTCATACAATTAGTTAGAAAATATTTCCTCCTCTTCAATTTTTTGGGAAACCTTGAGAAGCATAGGTAGTAGTTCTTTAAATGTTTGGTTAGAATTCACCAGTGAAGCCATCTGGTCGAACGCCTTCCTTTTCTTTCTCTTTTTAAGTGAAGTATGGTTAACATCCAGCGTGATAGGAGTTTCAGGTGTACAACAGAGGGACTCAACAGTTGTATATGTGACTCAGTGCTCATCCTGACAGATGCATTCTTCATCCCTGTCCCCTCTTCCCCCATCCCTAACCCACCTCCCTCCGGTGACCAGCAGTGTGTTCTCTGTATTAAGAGTCTGCTTTTCGGGATCCCTGGGTGGCACAGTGGTTTGGCGCCTGCCTTTGGCCCAGGGCGCGATCCTGGAGACCCAGGATCGAATCCCACGTCAGGCTCCCGGTGCATGGAGCCTGCTTCTCCCTCTGCCTGTGTCTCTGCCTCTGTCTCTCTCTCTGTGTGCGACTATCATAAATAAATTAAAAAAAAAAAGAGTCTGCTTTTCATAAGTCTCTTTTATTTATTTCCTAAATTTCTTCTTGGGAGACTTTTGGTTATGATTAAAATCATAATCCTAATGAGTTCTAGGTCTTTTCAGATTTTCTACTTCTTTATGGGTTAGTCTTGGTGGGTCTCATGTTTGTAGGTAGCTGCTCCTCTCACTTAGGGTATCCAAATGCTTGGCACACCGTTGTCATCGTAGTCTCGGAATAGTTTTCATTTCTGTAGAATGGTTAGAAATGTCTCCATTCCCACTGCCAATCGCGGTAATTTGAATTTCTCCTTTTGTTTAGTGCGTTTAAGGAGAGGCTTGCCAATTTGTTTGATCTGTTCAAAGAACCAATCTTCAGTTGCATTATTCGGTGTTTTTCTCGTCCCTATGTCTCGTCCCTCTTGCCTCATCTTCATTATTTCCTTCCTTCTGCTGGCTCTGGGTTTCGTTTGCTCTCCTTATTCTAGGTCAGGCGGTTGGTTTGAGACCTGTGCTATTGTAGTGTGAGCATGGGTCGCTGTACGCTCCCCCCTTGCCGCTGCTCTGCTGCACCGGCCAGTTTCAGCCTCTTGTGTTTCATTTTCATTGTTTCAAGGCATTTTCTACCTCTTCTTTGCTCCTGCACTTCTCCCGTGGTTGATCGGCTGTTTCAGAGTCTGTTGTTTGATCTCCACAAATTTGTCAGTTTTCTGGCTTTCTCTTCTGCTGCTGATTTCTGACTTCATCTCGTTGCGGTCAGAGGAGAGACTTTGTATGAGATTTATCTTTTGAAATGTATTTCCTTAACTTGAGTCCTAACCTATGATCTGTGGTGCAGAATGTCACGTGCCCTGGAGAAGCGTGTGTGTGTTGTCATAGTTGAGTGGCGTGTTCTGTGCGTGTCTTTTGGGCCAGTCCGTGAGCTGTGCTGCTCAAACTCTCTATATTTACACTTTTCCTTCACATCTCCTGCCTGGGGGTTCCCTCCGTTACTAGGAGTGGGGAACTCACGTCTCCAACTATTAGTGGAGATCTCCTTCCCCCCTCAATTCTGTAAGTCTTTGTGTCATATATCTTGCTGGTCTGTTCTTGGGTGTGTAAATGTTGATAACCGTTATATCTTCCTGCTGTGTTGCCACAAACCTCACCTGGGTCCTACCGAGACGTGACTTCCCATGCCCATGACCCTCATTCAGGAAAGTCGGATATCCAAAGGCTTTGACCACCATGCCCCAGGACATCCCTGTTTGGAATTTAAGGGATGAGTCCTGGGCCCATTGCTCCACAGGAAGTGGAGACAGAAGCTCAGGAATCTGCCAGGAGCCATGGGATTGTTTCCACCAAGAAAGAATCAGCCTACAACTATTAAAAATAGTTTGTTCACAAAACACTACAAAATAGCTCTTCATCTACAAAATCGCCATGGCAAATATCACCCCAGTGAATTAGGTGTTTGTGTGTTTTGCTGAAAACGGTATCTTTTCTGAAAGACCGCTACCTAAATAAGAATGCTCTGGAGATCCTAACACGAAAATAAAAAGATGGTTCTGTCAACGTTGGTGTCTCTTTTAAGGAAGAGAAATGCGATGCTCTGTGCTGTCTGCCCCCCACCACCTCTCTCTCTCTCTCTTTCTCTCTCTCTCTCTCTCTCCTGCTCCTCTTCCCTCCCTCTTCCTCGCTCTCACATTGTTTCCAGTGCTCAAACTGTCAGAAAATCCTCAGATCTGAGCAATCAGCCTGGAGAGCTCCAGGCTGTGCATTCTACATGAGGTTGCGACATATTTACATATTTTAAGGGGACGGCGCCACAAGGGTTCTCAATGGGGACCTGGTGGGGCTTTTAGCTTTCCAAGTCAACCTCCCCTGTTCCCGGAAACAGTTGGAGTTTTTCACAACAGCCCTCATGCACGCTCAGCAATGACAGGAAAATGACAGGGAACAGCCGGTGGCTCTGTCGTCTTAGTCACCGTGGACAGTGGGAGAAGGTGGACTAACCACCAGGGTGGATACCTCCAAGGGGCTCACATCAGGAAGTGGCCAGCCAGGCCTTCACGAAGATGGACAAAGCCCTAGGAAGGCAATGTTGTGAGATGAGCTTCACATATTAATTGTGTGGTGATGGCGAGACGGACCAGCCTGACCTGCCCCGTCCTGCAACCAGGCCGCGCTGAATGCAGTGTAGCAGGTTAGGAAACAGCGGGGTTTTGTTTTTGTGTTTGGAGGCAGGCACGTTCTGTGGTTGTGACACGTGCAATGAAGTCCAACCAACATTCCCCTTCTGTGCCATGCGCGGTAAGGGTGACATATGTTGTGGTTTTGGCAAGATGGGCCGGAGGGTTTGGGAAGCTGGAGCCCCTCCCGAGGGCTCATGCAGGCTCTCGGGCTGGGTGACAGCCGGATGCCAAGCACTGTGCCAGATCCTCCGTGAGCATTATTTCTTGGCCTTTCCACAACCCAACAGTTGAGAAGGATGATGAACTTGGAACTGGAGGAGTCATTTTTAACTGTGCTTTTATTAATTATTATCTTACTTTCGTCTCAAAGCCAAACAGCTGGTGGGTGGCGGAGCTGGGAGATGAGGCCAAGTCTCCCTGGCTCCAGAAGCTTCTTCCACAATGAAGTGGTATCTCAAGCATGGGAATGCACCTGCACCAACTCTGCAGGATGCCCCACGTCCCACTCCAGACATCAGCGTCCTGTGGAGCCCTGCATCGTGCAAGAGGGTCCCCAGCCCATTAGCCGGCTCTCAAACAGTGTGTAGCAAAGTGAATGATTAATTGTCACCTGTGTCAGAAACTGAGAGCTCAGCGTGGGCGGCACTGTGTTACTCGCTGAGCCTGCATGTCACCCCATGAGTGGGTGCTACTCCTTTAGAGGTGGAAAGAGTGGTCCTTTCCCATCTGTCCGGGCCCTTGGCTCCCAGGAGCTTCCCAAGGTGCTAAGTGGATGCTGCTGTTATGAGTTCCATGGGACTTCCACTTGCCCTGAACCTTGCCCTCCTGGCTTCACCTGCACACATGTGGCTGACCTGTCCCTCCCTCTGCCCTGCCTGACCCTGGCTGATTGCAGCCAGCTATCTACCCCTGCTCACATCCCAACTAATACTCGCTCTCCACGTACCATTTTTCTGGCCCCAACTCAGACCCACATTCCGGCTTCTTTGCCAAAGAAAATACAAATCTCACAGAAGTTGGTAGAGATAATGAATTCATAGAACAGTTCTAATATAGCTGGAAATGCCTCAGAGCTGCACCCACAAGTGTACTCAAGGCTGAAACCCAGATTTCTCACCTCCAGAGCCAGGAGGAGTCAATGCCTACACGGAGATTATTGGAGAAGCCTTTGCCAAAGAGACAACATCTAATCCAACAGCCAAAGGGTGAGAAGGAGCTGGGGTGGTGAAGGCGATTCCAGGCAGAGTGAACTCCAACACTGAAGACTCTGCGGTGGGGGAGGAGCAGCGTGGTGCGTCAGGTTGAGGAGGAGCCGTGGTGGGGTTAAGCCTCTGAGGGTGGGCAGGTGGAGGAGTGGGTGGGATGAGGGTGATCAAGAGCCAGGGACATGTAATGACCATCCAGGGAAGGGACTGCACGGGGAAAGATAAGGAGCGATGGCTTCATCCAAGGTGCTAAGTTGGTGGTCATAGGAAGATGTCTAATACTAGTACTAAAAACATTCATTACTTGCTTATTGGATCATTTTCTATCTTTCCCAGTAGACTGAAGACTTCAGGAAGGCAAGGATATTTTCCTCATGGTCCACCTCACTAGTTATCAAATGAGGAAGTGAAAAGAGTGAATTATCTGAACATACCTTGACGCCTAAATGATTGCTGGTAAACGGATCGGTCTCAAAATTAAGGCACGTGGGCTGGTTTACGGGGAGAATGTGGGGCGGGGAAGATCATACTGGAATCAAGCTTCCCTAATCCCGCAGTTCTTCCCATTCAGATATGGCCCTTTCTTGACCAAGAGGAACGAGGGGGCAGTTAATGTGTGGGGTTTCTCCTCCTCTTCTTGCCTTCCTGAGTATCTTCAATAATTTAGAGCTATCTTGCTCTTATTAGTGTAAGTTATATATGACAAAGTCATTATCCAAACAGCTCACTACATTTGGGGGCATGGCATGCCGTGAATGTCTAATTCTCTCTGCGTGGAAATTATCTGCATGCATATCGTTTCCAGAGGCATTTGGCACAAAGCCGCACCTGGTGGTTATCCGTCCACAGGTCGTTTGCGAGCATGTGTGGTGTCCCACGGGGAGGAGTTAGGTGGTGTCTTCAATGCCTTCTGGCCCTAGGTTTTGACCTAGGGCAGCGTCCAGCACAGAATAGACATTTAACAAGCCTACGGGAAATGAAAAAGGGGATTTACTAACGACATGTTTTCTGTCAGATGCTTCCCTGGGCCAGGGACTTTGGAGCTGAGTATGGCCAGCTGAGAGCCTCCAGGTGGGTAGCGCATCACTAGGAGAGGGTAAGGCAAACGCACGTGCCAGAAAACACCAAGCAGAGCACGCTTTGTGTCACACAGAAAGGTAAGAGCAGCGCCACCACAGAGGAGAAATCTTGAGCATCCTGAGAACCTTGTCTCGTTGTTCTTTGCTCTGTTCTCAGAGCTGGAAAAATAATCAAAATTTACATCTTTCAGGAAAATCTACCTGGCCTTGAGCAACGTCTATCTTGAGTACTTCAAATAGAGATTTTTTTTTTACATAGCAGACTTTATATTTTATAGTAGTTTCAGATTTACGGAGAAATTGAGAAGAATAGTACAGAGAGTTCCCATATGCGTTATATCTAGTTTTCTTTCTGATTAACCATCTGAGATTACTATGGTACCTTTGTCCCAATTCGTGAGCCAATGTTGGTGCACCATTAACGACAGCCTATGCTTTATTCAGATCTCCTTAGCTTCCACATAATATCCCCCCACACACACTTCTTCTGCTCCAGGATTTCATCTGGAAATGACATTGAATTTAGTCATCATGGTTCCTTAGGCTCCGCTTGGCTGTGACAATGTCTCCAACTTCCCTCGTTTTCAATGACTTTAGCAATTTTGAGGAGTATTGGTCAGGTGTGTTGTAGGATGCCCTCTCTTGGGATTTGTGTGATGTCTTTCTCTCAGTTTCACTGGGGTGATGGGTTTTGGAAGAGTGCAGAAGTAAAGCGCTACTCCTATCAGATCCCAGGAAGGATCTACAATGTTGGCATGACGCGTCCCTATCTGGGCCGAGCTGATCACCTGGCTGAGGCCGTGTTCGTCAAAGTTCTCTGCTGAAAAGTTACTGTTTCTCTCCCTTTCTGTTCTGTGCCTTTTGGATGGAAGTGCTGGGCACAGCTAACACTGAGGCAGTGGAGAGTTACGATCTTACTCACAAAGACCCAGAGCATCTACATAAACTGCTTGGAATTCTGCGCGGGAGATTTGTCTCTTCTCTTTTATTCATTGATTCCTTTATTTAATCATTAATGTATATCCTTACAGACTAATGGACCTTTATTCTATAACTTGTGTTTTAGTCCAATATTCCCTTATGCATTTTCTTGCTCATATTGTTCCAGCTTCGGCCACTGGGAGCTTTTCAGCTGACTCCTGTGCTCTTCCACACACTTCATCAATGAGTCGTTTTGTTTGTTTGCTTGTCTGAGCACTTCCTTTCTTTCCTGCATGACAAGATGCTCCAGGCACATCCCCAGAATAAGCCATTCTCCCAAGGAGAATAGTACTGGGCACTAAGCTGCATACTAGGGATGCTCACTTCTAATAGAGTGCATGGTTTCCGGGTCTTCCCAGCTGACCGAGGAAAAAAATAGATGTTCATATTACTAATTCGTGTGTCTGCACGTATCTGTAGATATCTCTAAATGCACGCCTCTGCTTCTATGTGAACCTAAACATGGGTTCACACTGTGCCTCCAACCCTAATCCATAACCACATGGGTCATGCAACCCTGCTTCTCAGGAGTCTCCACCCTCGCAGTGGGAACCTGAATCCCTCCATCTGACACCCATTTGTTTAGGCGGTTAACTCTCAGTGTAGATGTATAGTGATATCAGGATTATAATCCCACATCCCCACGGAGTGGGGGAACTTTATTCACTAGGGAACAGTGCTCATGTCCAAATCCTCTGCCTTTGGTCCTACAAACTCCCGTTACTTAGCTCAGCACCTTGTCTCATCCCCTCCAGGGAGGTCGTTCTACGCTGCTGGTACACAGTGAGATTCTCTTTATTTCTTCCTGGGATCCTTCAACCTCTTAATGATTCTTAAACATTTGCATATTAAGGCTGACTCTTTGTTCTGTTAAGTTTTTATGGCTTTTGACAAATTCATAATGTCACGTATCCAACATTACAGTACCACGCAGAGCAGTTATATTCCCCAAAATACCCTGACTTCATCTGTTCCCGCCCCCTCCTCCTTAGCCCCTGGCAACCGCAGGTGGATATACTGTCAATAGGTGCCTTTTGCCTTTTTCCAAAATGTCATGTAATTGGAATCATACAGTACGCAGACTTTTCAGACTGATTCCTTTCACTTAGCGATGCATCTAAGTCTCCTCTTTGGCTTTTCCTGGCTTGACACCTTATTTATTTTTATTACTGAATAATATTCCACCAGATGCCACAATTTGTTTGTCCCTTCACCTACTGAGGCATGTCTGGGTTACTTCCAGTTTTCAAAGACTGTGCATGAAGCTTCTGTAAACATTTATGTGCAGATTTTCTCGTGAACAGTTTCCCAAAAGTTGGGTAAATACCTAGGGGTACAATCACCGGGTCATGGAGCGGAACTTGCTTTGACGACCCCGGCGTCTTCCAGGGTGGCTGTACATTTTGCATTTCCACCAGGGGTGAGCGAGAGGTCATTGCTCGGCATCCTTACCGTGCTTATTGGTGTCTGTTATTTTCAAGTCTGGTCATTTTAACAGGTGTGTGGTGGTATCTCATTGTTTTGACTTATAATTAGCTGGTGAAAAATGACACTGAGCACGGTATTTTTACATGTTTATTTGCCACCTAGATATATTTACTTGTGAGGTATCTGTTATGATCTTTTATTCATTTTTTTAAAATAATTTTTATTTATTTATGATAGTCACAGAGAGAGAGAGAGAGAGAGAGAGGCAGAGACACAGGCAGAGGGAGAAGCAGGCTCCATGCACCAGGAGCCTGACGTGGGATTCAATCCCAGGTCTCCAGGATTGCGCCCTGGGCCAAAGGCAGGCGCCAAACCGCTGTGCCACCCAGGGATCCCTTTTATTCATTTTTTATTCAGTTATTTTCTTATTGTTCTAAGGGCTTTTATACATTTTGGGTACATACATTGATGAGATATATGGTTTGCAAATGTCTCTCCCAGCATGTGCCTGTCTTTTCACTATCTTCACAGTTGGTTTCACAGAGCATGTGGGGGGTGGAGTTTGAAGATTTTATTTACTTAGAGAGAGAGAGAAAGAGAGAAAGTGAGCGCAAGCGGGGGTGGGGGCAGAGGGAGAGAGAGGATCTCAAACAGACTCCCCCACTGAGCTGAAATCAAGACTCAGAGGCTTAACTGGCACCACACAGGTGCCCCAGAGCACATGGTTTTAAAGAAAGTTGTTGTTATGTCGAAACCCATCACCATACCTCACGATGATGAAAACCAGAGTTTTCTCCTATGTTTTCTTCTGGTTTCTAAGTTTCGTAGTATTTTATTTCATTTTTATTTTTAATCCACTTTATTTTTTAGATCTGTGATCCATCTTGAGTTAATTTTTGTGAAAGCTCTAAGGTCTGTGTCTACATTGATCGATTGTTTGATTGGTTGATTTCTCACATGTGGGCATCCAACTGTGCCAGCCCCATCTGTTGGGGGGAAAAGACCATCCTTTTTCCATTAAATTGCCTTTAATTTTTTGCGAAAGGTCAGTTGACCATATTTCAGTGGGTCTATTTCTTGGCTGTCTATTCTATTCCATCAACCCACACACCTACTCTTTCATCAATACTATTCTGTCTTGATTACTGTAGCTCTATGGTAAGTCTTGAAGTTGGGTAGTGTCAGTCTTCCTGCTTTGTTCTTCCCTGGTATTGAATTGGCTGTTCTAGGTGTTTCGCTTTTCATATGAAGCTTAAAATCAGTTTGTCAATTTTTAAAAAATAAAGAAATATAAATCAATGATTAAGACAAGAAAAAAGGAATGAAGGAAGGAAAGACAGATGCTCTGTGTAGAAGAATTTTTTAAATATATGTGTTGATATTCCGCCCTCAAGTGAGTGGAGCGCAACTCCCCACCACTTAGGTGTGAACTGTGCATAGCAACTCTTCCAAAGACTATGAAAACCTGGAGACAAACAACACCTCAGCCGGGTGATCAAGGTCAACACAGACAGTGATCAGTCCTGTCAGTAGCATGTACCCTTGATGTGCTGTGAGGAGAGAGGCAATTTACCTCTGCAGTCTTCCTTCCAAAAACCATAACCCCCGGGTAAACCTGTGAAAACAAAATAGCAGACAGACCTAAGTTGAAGGCTGTCCTACGAAATGCTGGAGTAGAATTTCTAAAAACCGCCTCGTCAATCAGAATCCAGAGAAGCCTAAGAAACCATCTGTCTCTCGGAGTCTAAGGAGACATGATGAGTGAACGTAAGGCGTTACCCTGGGTGGGATCTATGAGGCAGAAGGAAGGGCATTGGTTAAAATCTGAATAAAGTACAGACTTTAGTTAATAAGAACGGATCGATTTCAGTCCACGGGTTGTGACACGGGCAGCCGACTCCTGTAAGATGTTAACTGCATGTGGGATATATGGGAGCGTCCTACTGTCCTGGTCACTCTTCTGGAAATAGAGTGCTGTCACAGAGTGAAGAGTTTATTTAAAAATCAGTGTGTGAGCAGCTGGGACTCATTCCAGCAGAAAACCCCGGGATGCAGCAGTGAGCACACCTGGGGATGACCTCACCTGCGGGGCTAGGAAACTGGGACCCTTATCCCCAGGCACAAGTGTCTGTGGCGAGGGGCTGCCCAGCACCTGCAGCCTGCCCCCCCCCATGTGGGCTGAGAGAGAAGGCTGCTCCCCGAGTGCCGAGCGCCAGTGCCGGGCACGGGCACCTGGAGGGGCTCAGCATCTCAGCACGAGAGCTCACCTGGAGGGGCCCTGGCTCCTCCCTCCTCCCCCCTTACGGAGCAGCGCTGCCGTTTCTGAAATCTCCAACAGGAAGAATTTTCTGAGGCTGTTTTTGTTTCTTTTTAAGCAGCACATCCGGAGCAAAGGTGGCCCAAATTACATCTAGGTTTGTGGAAACTTTCTTGTCGTGATAATTTCAAACCCACACTGTTCAACTTTGTCCTAGGAATTTGAAACAACTCTTATGCCCCCTTAGCAGACAAGTGGCCCTCCCACCCCCAGCTGGGGACTTGCGGAGGGGGAGCCCTCCAGCACATGGGCATCGCCCTAGGGAGCAGGGCTCCCCGCCCCAGGCCACCTGGAGTGTTTATGGATTCAAGCAGGAGAGGCACCGGGACTTCCCACACTAATCAGCACCTGGCTCCCCGGTTGGCCCGTTACAATGTGGAGAGCAGGTGCCGTGTCAGTCCTGCTGATGTTTTACACGAGTACAACTGACTGGCTTGTTTTGGAGCAAATCGCAGCACGGCCGTGGTTAAAAGGGCATCCTTCCACTCTTTAGGGAACATAATTGGGGCGGGAAGAACAGCCTCGTTCCCAGGAAAATGTCAAGTGACTATTCTGAAAGGAAAATGGAAGCAAATCTTAATTCTCAGGAAAACGAGAGGTTCAGGATAGAAGTGCCCTAGTCTTTAGGGTGTAGGTGAGACTTTCCCCGTGAAACCCTACTCCACCTGTGTATGGAACCAAAATGACCCACAAGCCTGGCTCTCCGGCCACCCGAAGCCACTCCCCCAGACTCTCACTTTCTTTTTTTTTTTTTTTTTTTAATTTATTTAGGATAGTCACAGAGAGAGAGAGAGAGAGGGGCAGAGACACAGGCAGAGGGAGAAGCAGGCTCCATGCACCGGGAGCCCGACGTGAGACTCGATCCCGGGTCTCCAGGATCGCGCCCTGGGCCAAAGGCAGGCACCAAACCGCTGCGCCACCCAGGGATCCCAGACTCTCTCTTTCTGACCCACTTTTAATCTTTCTAACTTCACCTGTCTTCTCCAACTCATTCTGAATTCATGCTCCAAGGTCCCCAAATCTCTGCTCACCTGACCCCTCCTTCAGGCTACCCACTTTGTCTCAAAGTCATGTTTTCTGGTTCAAATTGCTCCAGTCTTGGCCAATCGGAGCTCTTTCACCCGCTGCCTGCATCCCTTTGACTTATCCCCATCACTGGGAGGGGTGGGGGTGGGGGGTGGAGTTGAGCATATCTTTGCTGTCTAGTGCCTCAAGATGCTACAGGTTCATCTTGAATATCCCCCGTTCTGGTCCTGGAACAGATTTGAGGAATCCCGGTGCCTGTTGCTGGAGACTGCTGACAGAGGCCAACAACAGGTGGCAGAGATGCTCCCCATTCCCGAGGTGTCACCGCATCTAGGACCCTCAGGTGACAGCGCAAGGACATTTTGTGCGAATACCACATTGACGACGTATATTCACGCCCCCTCAAGTACTTCTCCAGGCGTGCGTCTACATCGACAGGAACTCAACACGAGCTCACACGGCGTCTGTCCTGTAACTCACCACCACAAGGATTGTTCCAGCCTCCTCCCCTCGCTTACCTGTAATCTCCCACCCCAACAGGGAGCCACCCGGCGTCACCACCTGCCATGCACGTGGGTACAGACACAATTCCAGAGAACACGCACAGCGGTCTCAGAATTGCAAGACAGTGTATCTGGGGGCTTGGGATAATTTCTAGGGCACCTCTCATTCCTAAAGATGACCTGGAGTCCTCGGTCTGGATCCTGGCTCTAACCTGTCCCTTCAGGCTTCTCTGCCCTCTCCGGGGGCTGGTTGGGGCAGAGCCTCTGGAGGGGAGCTGGGTTTCCTCGGTGCGGTTGGCTCTTTGGCTGTCACTTGGTTATGCTGCAGGTTCACAGCCACATTCCTCATTTCTTCCCCTGGACATAAGTCCTCCAGAGCACCATGCCATCAGCCCCTTAGTTGCCTGGAAGCAGCTCCTGACTTCCTCACCGTGTCTTGATTCTCCTGCTGAGCTCCCAGGTTTTCCCTCATCAGCTCCAACTGCACACACTACCCTCCTGAACTGCACAATCCGTGACACATCTGGACCTCTCTCTGCTCCCTGCGCCCTTTCTCCCACCCTCAGCGGCTGCTCACCCCTATGGAAAACCCTGTCCTCCCTGCCACCCAAGTGCACCTGCTGTCTCTCCAGGCTCAGCAGCAGCCTTCTCTAACCAGCACTCCTCCCCACAGTAATTCTTGTCCTCCAAAGGTCTACAGAACCGATTGGGCACCAAAAGTCTTGGCGCTCGATGACCCTCTACTTCATGAATGTGATGCTGAACGAGTGCAGATAAGTATGTTGAAAATTCTGAGGTTGCCCTGGGCTTCCCGGCATCAGTTAGAGGACCGCTAGAGGGTGAGCAGTAGGATCCGTGGCGGGCATTCCTGGCCTCTCTGGTCCACTTGTTCATGTGCCCCTCAGTCTTGACCTCTTGTGAGCCAGACAGTTTGGTCATTCTACCCTACACCTTGTCCTCCTCCTTTGTGTCTATGTGACTCATCAATCTAAACGTAGGCTCACTAATCTGAACCTAAAACTGAATGATGGGGTTCAAATTCATGCCTATTTCGGGAGCTCGTGGACCAACACTGCTATACACATTATACACATTTGATCAGCTGAAAATGGGCCTGTGTCGGGTGGAAGCGTGTGGATGGTGATGCATGTGACCCGATATGCAGGACGTTAAGCCATTTCCCATTCTGGTCTTCGCACACTCTGCTACATAAACCTTCCTCTTATGCCATATCACATTTTATTATCCACCTTCTACCCAATTTTCTTTAAAATCACGAAATAAATCAAGAGGGAATGGGCATGTGCACTTGATTCTTTGGGGACAAGACCTGAGTTGTCCTGGTAATATATGAATGGAAGTTGTCCTTTGTACACTGGACTAAACCCAGCAGCAGCAGTGGTCAATGACATTTGATTTTATATATATATAAATATATATTCGAATAAAATGCAACTGATTGCATGCTTTACTTGAAGGAAGATTTCAGTGAAGGAAAAAAAAATCCAACATGTTCTTAAAGCCTTTACTAAACTTGTATTGTGGTTTGTGAAAATGTGATCTATGATGATGTATTAAGTATTAAAACCAATATATGATTTAATCCAAACTTATAGGATAGCTTTGCTTAATCTACTGCCTATCATACAATTTCTTTTCTTTTTTTTTTAAGATTTTATCTATTCATTCATGAGAGACACAGAGAGAAGCAGAGACACAGGGAGAGGGAGAAGCAGGCTCCCCTTGGGGAGCCCGATGTGAGACTCCATCCCGGGTCTCCAGGATCATGCCCTGGGCTGAAGGCGGCGCTAAACCGCTGAGCTACATGGGCTGCCCTACAATTTCCTTTCTAGATAGCTCTTAGCATGCTGCAGAAATAACACAGTGGTGCCCCCAGACTTCCACCGTCTTGCCCAGTCTGCTGTCAAAGATGAACTGGCCAACACTGTATTCCCCGTAGTTTGGGTCCCTCTCTCTTTCTTTCATCTTCCCTTCACCTGGGCTACCTTCAATACCATCATGACTCCATGGGTTCAAGCATGGCAGCCGGAGGCATTTTTGAGAGTCAGGATCTGGGTTTGACGTGACCTTGAGCACCTTCTGGGTGGCGAAAGGGTAAGTTCTTGTCAAGGGCACGTTCCGAGGACCATTCAGGGCAACAGCATCAGGGAAAGGAGAAGCTAGCGCCCTTCCTCTTGCCTCTTCAAGACTCTCACCTTCAGTAGTCAACAGTGGGGCTACTAAATTCAGTTTCTTTTCAGATTCCCCTGAAGCAGATCCACCCATCATGTTCCTGGGTGGGTGGAGGACAGAGGCGCAACTCGAGGGTTCTGTCCATCGGGGAATTTACTGACGGTGTTGACTTGAAATTTTCCTCGTAGCAGAAAGGCACTAAAACATTGGAAGCCCAAAGTCTCCCTGGCCAAGGAGACATTCTTATCCACTTGGACAACTTGGTAGAAGCTGCTGGGAGGAGGAGACAGGCCCCTAGGCCAGTCCTGGAGGAGCAGGTCTTTGGTAACCTGCTGCATGAGAGGGGACATTTCTGGACAGCCAGGAAGGGGCTGCCTCCTTCTTCCTTGCCCACTCAGTGCTCAGAGGACCTGGCAATGTGAACCAGAGGGGAGAGAGAGGGGCAATCCCCATCCCTTTCACAGGTGCCGGAGGGAGTGGACACACGGCAGGGAGGAGAGGCGGAGGTGGCGAAATCAGCAGGTGTTCTCTGCCTGGGGACTTAAGGAGATACCTTCTGGGTCCACCGCAGACCAGCTAAGTCAGAATCCTTGGGAAGGTGAGAGAAACAAAGGTAGAAGGTAGAACCAGGCCCATCTCAAGGCCAAGGGATGTGGGGATGACGAGGAGGCAGGGAGGGCTTCATGCAGCATCTGGAAGAGGCCGCCCGCAGTAGAGCGAGCCTCCACCTTCCCAGGTCCTTTAACTGAGGCTCCGCAGGAGAATCTCCACCCCGAGCTCTCCAGAACGGGGAGAAGACACGTGGTCCGGGCTGACCTCTGTCCCCGGGCCCTCTCCTTGCAAATTCATCCTCTCACACAGAGTCCACAGCATTTCCTGAGCACCCACTGCATGCGATGCCAGCACTGAGATGACCCTGCAGGTTTGGGCCAGCACCTGCCCTGCGCTCTTGCTGTTGACAAGCCTACAGGGAAACAGAGTCAAATGGGTAAGGGCCCCCTTGATGAGCGTTCCCAGAGAGGGTAGTAAGTATGATGGCACTGAGGCTCCAGGCACACTGAGCCTGACCCCCAAGGGAGAGAGGGCACAGGACCAGTAGGAGGGTCCTCAAGAGGTGGACAGGGCCCAGGGACCGCCCTGAGTGAGAGTGCGCTGTGGCCTGGAGGAACGAAAGGAGCCAGCGTGACTGGGGCCCTGCCCAGAGGGTGCCACGGCCTCCAGAGGGCACGTCCCCCCACCTGAGGACCATGGGAGAGGCCAGTCGAGGCGCCCCTGGTGCAGCAAGGAAATGAGCACAAGGAGAGTTGGGGAGGCTGCAGGGAGGAAGAGAGGAGCGGAGCCGGCTGGTGCAGGCCGAGCCCCTCCTGGAGCCTGAGGACCGGACCTCAGCCCGTCCCTGCAGCAGCCCCTCCTCAAGTCTGTCCGTGCAGCCGGCGGTCAGCTTCCTGATGCCCTCTTCACTCCGACCCCTCCTCCGTCCGCCGGTGCTACCCACCTACCCTGACTGCGTCTCCGTTGCTGTTTCCTCCAAAAGCAGAAGGGACTTGCCAGGCTCAGGACGCTAAATACAGGATCGGAGGCAGATGAGTAACTGGCTCCCTTCCAGGAGCCTGAAAATGCCACTTGTTTTTGTTTTGGTTTGGTCTGGTTCCTGTTTTCCTTCCCGTTCGGGAAGCAGTGCTGTTCTAGGAACCTTCTCTTGCTTTTTCCGGCTGAGTGTAGCTCCGCGATCGCAGGCATGGCCTGTGGGCCCGATGGTCCGGCCCTGGTTCGGCTCGCCACTCGCTGGCCGTGACGTCGGCTGAGGGATTCAAGCTTCGGTGTCTGCACCCATGCAGTTTGGGCGTCACGGTGACTCCTCCCTTCACAAAGACTATAGGGGAGTCAGGAGCCTGAACCCAAACACCGCTTACAGTACCGCCCGGCGCACAATCTGTGCCCGCAATCCCTGCTTTCACGCGCGCGAGGAACCCAGTGCTGAGGTCTCCGCATCCTCCACGCCAAGTAGGGCACGTGAGGCACCCGGGGT
The DNA here is from genome assembly GCF_003254725.2 of Canis lupus dingo. Lineage (NCBI taxonomy): Eukaryota > Metazoa > Chordata > Mammalia > Carnivora > Canidae > Canis > Canis lupus. Next base: position 45,385,308 of record NC_064266.1, read on the forward strand.
CCACCTGCCGCATGGGACGAAGCAGAGTTGAGCGGACCCCCGGCCCCGCCAGCCCCAGAGCACACTCTCGTCGAGGAGACGATGCCTGGGGCACCTGGGGTGAGGTCCAGGTCCTGCCACCCGGCGCCCCTTCCGACAGAGGACCCCGGAAACGGGTCAGGGGCACATGTCGTAAAGCAAATCATGGTTAGACTTCTTACTTTTCTCCTCCCCAGAGCTGGTTCTCCCCCAAACCCCCTTTTTCTTCCTCTTTGGACTCATTGATATCGTCGAAGACGTAAGACAGGCCAGGACGCAGGGAGCGCGCTGGGCGGGCTCTTCTCTGTGACCTGCACATGTTGGGGACCACCCGCAGGCCAGCTGTTGGGCCAAGGTGCTGCTTTGGCTTCTGTCTTTCCTCAGACTGTATTTCCCGCCCATATTCCCGAAAGGACCGTGAATCATGAGCTTCCTGATGGAACAGGACGCTCCTCCAGCGCTGATGTGAAGCAGGAAAACAGAGAATGAAGGCGTCAGAGAAGTCAAAGGAGGGAGGAAGTCGTAGGTGCCAGGAGGACGTCATCGCGGCCGGCGAGCGCTCCATGCACCCCGCACGAGGCTCAAGTGTCATTAACCTTCCACGGGCAACTCAGGAGTAACAGTTTAGTTCATCCTGGAACCCCGTCCTCACCACGGAAGGGCCTAGGACACGCTTTCCATGCACGGCTGACCCGCAGCGGTTCACAGTCCCGACCCCGGCCGCCCTCGGAGGCTTCCACCCACAGGTGTGCGGGGACCCGGCGAAGCACCGCCCACGCGGCTCTGCTGCTTGACTCTCCAGTGGAGTTTGGAGCGAGAAACGCGTGGGAAGGTGCTTTGCTGGCCCGGACTGCACCTCTTCCTGCCGCCCCAGGTGCGCGGCCTCGAAGGAGAGGAGTGCGCATTGCCCCGTGCCGAGGAGTGCGTGGGGTGAGAGGTCAGCGAGCCTCGGGCCTCACTACTTCCTTTCTGTTTTTTTAAGGCTCATTTATTCCTGAGAGACACAGAGAGAGGCAGAGACCCAGGCAGAGGGAGAAGCAGGCTCCCTGCAGGAGCCCAGTGCAGGACTCGATCCCAGGACCCCGGGGTCACGCCCTGAGCCAAAGGCCGACTCTCATCCACGGAGCCACCCGGGCACCCAGTCCTCACTATTTTCTAGTTACCTTCTGTGGGTTCCCGAGACCTCAGGCACCGGCTGGACGGTTGGCATCTGGAGATGCAGAGGAAGAAAGCAGATCCCTGCCTCAGGATTGCTGTGGCCTCTGAAGAGGATCCCCCACCCGGTGATGATGTCGTGGGGCTGAAGGGAAAGGATGTGGCTCCCATCCGGGGACGAGGAGCGAGACGAGGCCGAGTGACAGCCCCGAGCCTGGGGCAGGAATAAGACAGGCCGGGGATGGGGAGCGGGTTCACGGGCCATAGGTGGCTTGTGCCAAGGCACAGTCAGGATGAGGATGAGAGACGTGTAGGGGTCTGGACTCCATGTGCGTGGCTGAGACACAGGGTGCAGTTGGGGGTGTTCAGAGGGGAAGAGGGCGGCATTTGGAGGACCAGGCAGGGAGCGGACGCTGAAGATGTTGCAGTGGGGCCGGTGGGATCAGACTCCCCAGAGCTTCCCCGCATGAGGCGTCTACACCAGATTGTCTTCCCCAATGATGTCCCCAAATGTCCTGTGTTGCAGCCCCAGCCTCCCACGTGGCTGGAGGTCATTAGAGTCACATGAGGTCACAGGAGTGGGACCCTTATCAGAGGACTGGAGACCATGAAACAAGAGGAGACACAGGGATGTGTGTGCAGAGGGACAACCACGTGAGGACCAGCGAGAAGACGTCTGTCTGAGACCCGGAGAGAGGCCTCGGGAGCCACTGGCCCCGCCGGGACCCTGACCTTGGACTTCCAGCCTCCAGGACAATGAGAAGTATCTGCGCCGCCACCCCCCCCTCAGACTGGCTCCTAAGAAGACCCTTGAAGACTTTATGTGCAGAAGTGATGTGAGACGCACACTAGAATCCATCTGGTGACCTTAAGGAGAGGGGGGTTATGGGGAAAACGAGGCAGGGGGCTCTCCACGGAGCTTATTAATGGATTTCGATCAAGGAGGGGATGAGCACGCAGGGAAATGGCCTGGGGTCCGGACCCGTTTCCAGAGCTCGGGGTCCCCACACTGTCTGCAAGGATCCCGGCTCCCTGACTGTCACCCCAACCCTGCGGGGCGGGCAAGCGGGGACCCAGCCTGCAGATACGGAGGCCACATGAGCGCCGGCCAGCTGTCTGCAGAGCCAGGGATCGACCCCCTGACTGCGGGGTGGCTGGGAGTGTCACCGAGGAGCCTGATACATGAAATCCCATGACCATCAGCGACGTTGGTCCTGTGTTTTGAATACATGCTAACAAGAGCAGAGGCAACAATGCTAACCGTGACAACCATGCCTTCAAGAAACCTTCTGGGGTAAAGAGGACGGGAAGCCAGGCTGCATGCTCTGCATTCCCCTTCCCGGGGCGCCTGCCTCCCCGCCTGAGCAGTCCCCTCCACACGCTCTCGCAGGGGAGTGCTGAAAATCGTAAAGGATCAGCTTTGCAGTGACAGAAATGTCTATGGCACCTGCTTCTCTCCTGAGCTTCCTGGAAAAAAATACCTTACAGCAAAGAGATCCAAATTTGGGTAATTATCCAAGAAGCCAAAGGGTGTCCTCTGGCACATCCAGCTCTGACTTGTAAAAGAGGCCGCGGCAGAGACAGTCAGGACTCCTCCGTCCCTTGGTCCCTTGTAGCTTGAGTGAGCAAAACCGGCCAGGAGGTGGCCCCTCCCTCCCCACGTCTCCTCCAGCCCCCGACAGCGACCCCGGCACCACCATCCTGAGCCACTACCATGTTTTCACTAAAGGCCCTGCACGTCGTGCCGATCACCCGCGTCGTGGATTCAGCCACAGGTACGGGGAAGGTGCTCTTAGGTCACATGCCTACACGGCCGACCAGCCGAAATTCTAACCAGGTTTCCAAACCTACCCAGAGGCGTGATTTTGCGACTGCTAGAATCCACCCACCATGACGGAGAGAGTGTGGCCCTGGCCTGGCCCGAGGGAGGGGACGCTCCGCACGACGCAGCTGGGCTGCAGAAAGGCTGGCGACGCTCGCGGGCAGGCCAGCGAACGGTCGGCTCCCAGCACCTCGGCAAAGGCCTGGCCAAGGGCGCCGAGTGTCCCGTCCTGCCGTGAACATCCCAGCCTGGGCTTCGAGATCCAGAGACCCGGCTCGCGCCTTGTCCCAGGCCGTCCACGATGCTGATCCTCGCGAGGTCCTTGACCCAGCCTGCCCCTTGTGAGGACTTCATCCTGGATCCCGTCCACCGGGGAGGGGGGGTCCCCGCAGCATCATCATGGCAGCAGGACATGAGAAACAAGAAACGGGGCCGATTGCAAGATGAGGGCTGGCGAGGGCATGGCGTGCGGGGTGGCCACGAAGCGAGGTGTTGACATGGGTGGCTCTCCGGGCAGGGTCTGACCTGTGGAAGTGGTTTAAAGAGAGGCAGAGACTACCATGCATTTCTAGAAGGAATTGCAAAAACAAAGGAAAGCTCCTGATGGGCTTTAAATAAAGGCCAAGAGGAAGAGGATAAAGGGAAGAGGATTTGGGCCTGGTGGGGCGGGGCGGGGCAGGGCGGGGCGGCCCCAGGGACTCGCTCTTTCTGCACACGTGTGCTTCCTGGAAGCGTCTGCCGTTGTGACTCGTGGGGCCGTGACCTGTTCATCGCGTGTCTTCCTCTGTCGTCATGAAACAACGGTGCAGTAGCCCAATGAGGCGACTCTCATCATTTTGACTTGTGCCCCACGTGCATCCTCACACGTGGGCAGCCCTCATCGGCCTGGGGGTGCGGGACCAGCGGGCTCCATCCCACACCCGCCGCTCTCGCTCCTGCTGCTCCCATGCTCCAATCTCTTCCTCGGATCCTGCCCTGGGATGCTCTTCCCCGCTGGCTTGTGTCAAGCCCTAGATACCTGGTCAGCAGCCATGTCCCCTGCCCGGGCGAGGACACCTGCTCAGAGCAGGAGGGGGAGCTCAGGAGGAAACATCGGATCACCTTCCCTCCACTTTGATGTTAAATTCTATGCCTGACTGTCTAGAAGGGTCACCTGACATTTCCAGTGCTCCCCATCCTGACCCACAGCACGCCCGCTATGGGGACATGAGAGCGAGCCCCTGGGCTTTAAAGCCAAGACGCTCCCCTTGTCACTTTGCAAAGCTCTCATCTCCAGACGATTTACTTTTTAACCATGTCCAGCAGTTCAATATGAACCCAGTTTTATACTTGCCTTGATGGTCAAGATCACTTTTTCAAACACTCTGTGCCAATTGCAGAATGGAGGCCTCTGCAAAAGTGAAAAAAAAAAAAAAAAAACAACTTTGATGGAAAAGCAGCATCCAGAGAAGAGCAAAGGAAGGCACGTCCCTGAGTTAGAGAAGGCTCCCTGACACCGCATCCACCGCGCCCAGTGTGCCTTCCACGGGGCGTCCCTGCAGGACCCGCAGATCCGTACCTCCCGTGAGCCCCAGGGAGGCTCGGGTGACATATCAGCTCCACCTTTGCACAAGCCGTCCTGTCTGAGGGCCCTGTTCGTTCCTCTGACATGGCGGTGCTGCCAGCAGTCAGGAGAAGGGGGGCAGGCAAACGAGAGAAGCGCAGGAAGGATGTCAGCTGGTGTTACCCTCTGCTTGTGGACAAACTGGACGTTCCCCAAACCTGCCAAGGGTTCCCAGAAATGCAAAAGAAAAAAATGCACCCCTTCCCAACATGCGTCTCCTCCATTCACCTCGACGGGACAGCGGAAGGGAAGTGGTCAGAGGGAAGGAAAATGAGAACTGCTTTTGGAGTAGAAATGAGTTGCTCGAAACCTTCTCTTTATTTCCCAGGTAAGCGGCCGGATGTGGAAGCTGCCGGATCACCCGGCGCTGGAGGGAGCTGAGAGGGAGCAGAAGCCCGCTGCCCGGCCAATCGCTGCCTTCACCTCGCTGATCGTGTTCCCTCCAGCTCTAGCTGGCTTAACTGCAAAAATCATTAAATTCAAAACCGCCGTATATACATACTCGGTACCTGCCGATAGCCGCGGGCAGAGCTAATCAAATGCGCTGCACATTTCATGCAATTTCACACAATTATGAATCTCACAAGGATGCAAATAAAGAGAAAGCCAGGAGCCTAGGGGGTGAGTTGGGGGGAGGGCCTCAGAGGGCCGGGAGGTCTCTGGCTCTGCCTAAGCTCCTTGAAACCACAGGAAACGTGCCAACGGCCCCCCAGCGTCCCCTTCACGAGCGAGCGTGTGCAACGGGAGAAATCCCTGAGGTGCGTTCAGAAGCAAGTGACCCGGCGTCAAGAGGCATCTGGAGGTGACAGCGGGACCCTGCCTGATTCTTGGAGCCCCTGCAACGTGCCCCCTACCGCCCTTTCCCCGCCCCGTGGCATTTACTGAGCACCAAAGGTGGTCCTGAAGGCGGAGCTGCTGAACGCCTCTCGCTGTGACGTGCTCGCTGCCGTATTTCTGCAAAGGGCCAGACAGTCGGGACTTTAGGCGCTGCTGGCCAGGTGTCCCCACCGGGAGCACTCACTTCTGCTGTCGCCGCCATAGATAATGCGTGTCCAAGTGGGTGCGGCTCTTTCAATAAAACCCTGTTTACCAAAACGGGTCTAAGGAGCATCATTTGCCAAGCCCTGGCCTAGGGAGGCATTGGGAGAGTGTTTTAGAAACACTGGACCATTGTGCTTTTGAGTTGTGTTTCCCACAATGAGATCCCACCTCACACCAGTGAGAATGGTGAACATTAAGAAGACAGGAAACAACAAATGTTGGAGACGATGTGGAGAAAGGGGAACCCTCCTGCACTGTTGGTGGGAATGTGAGCTGGTGCAGCCACTCTGGAAAACTGGGTGGAGCTTCCTCAAAGAGTTCAAAATAGAGCTGCCGTGCGACCCAGCAATTCCACTGCTGGGGATTTACCCCAAAGATATGGATGCAGTGAAACGCCGGGACACCTGCACCCCGATGATTATAGCGGCAACGTCCACAATAGCCACACTGTGGAAGGAGCCTCGGTGTCCATCGAAAGATGAATGGATGAAGAAGATGTGGTCTACCTATGCAATGGAGTATTACTCAGCCAATAGAAACGACAAATACCCACTATTTGCTTCGACGTGGAGGGACCTAGAGGGTATTATGTTGAGTGAAATAAGTCAATGGGAGGAGGACAAACATTATATGGTCTCATTCATTTGGGGAATATAAAAATTAATGAAAAGGAATAAAGGGAAAGGAAAGAAAATGAGTGAAAATATCGGTGAGGGTGACAAAACATGAGAGACACCTAACTCTGGGAAATGAACAAGGGGTAGTGGAAGGGGAAGTGAGTGGGGGGTTTGGGTGACTGGGTGATTGGAACTGAGGGGAGCACTTGGTGGGATGAGCACTGGGTGTTATGCTATATGACAGCAAACTGAACTCCAATAAAAAATATCTTAAAAAAAAAAAAGGAAGAAACACTTGACCACATTGACTGGGGGGAGGCGGAGTCAAATTGCAAAAAACACAACATCCCAATGGCGACATCAATGGACCAGTGGGGTAGTTAAGGGGTCTGGAACAAAAGGCCATCTTGTGAGGACTGCTCATGGGGTTGGCCAGCCAGCTCTGGCGCAACCGCCACCCACATCCAGGGGCCCGCGATGGGTAGGGGGGGACGCATCAGTTAGTGGGAGAGACTCATGGAAGCATGAATGTCAGGTGCTCCCCTGGACGGTGAGCTTCAGGGGATCCCTGGCAACGGAGCTGTGCGGTTCTGCTGTGCTCTGAGCCTCCCGTATGTCTGCGGGGTTTTTTTGTTTTTGTTTTTCTGGAACATAAAGTGATTATTCCACCGCAAGACCATCGTTGTGAGCCAGCGTCACCAAAGCCACAAGGTCTGTGTCTTCCTTCCTTCAGCAAGCAGAGCTTTCATGAGCTCACAAGAGCAATTGAGTCAGAAGGCAAATATTGCTGTGAGCGCGGAGTGAGAGCCCCGAGGGACTGCACGACCTGCGGGGCCAGGAAATGAGGTTCAGCCATTACCAGGGGCGCTTAGAGCAAGACCCAGCACTCAGCTTCATTTGCCCTGGAGGGATAAACGCCCAGCCACGGACGCGTCCACTCCATCCCACACAGGGGCATTCACTCCTGGGAGCCCTGGTCATCGTCTAGACCATGGACTTAGTCTTGGCAAATAGATTTTGCTTCCATGACCAGCTGAAAGAAGCACTGTTTCTGTTGCCGTCTAATCAATGCACATATGGATCGCTTGTTCGATAAAAGAAACCAAGTAGGAGATATTTAAGGAGCTAAGAAGTGGCCAGAACTATAAAGCAAAAATGATTTCACTGCAACCCACTGGCATATAGTTCTTGAGGCAGGCAGTTAAGGGAAAATTCTACAGTAATTATGTCGATGGATGGGAGTTCCATGTTGGGCCGCTTCACTGGCGAAGCCTAAGGATTTTTCTACTGTTCTTGCCCAACATCACACAATTCTTGGTTGGAGCTGATTTATATGATGAAGTGTCAGACATTTCTTGTTGGACTGATGTCTCCTTACTGGTAGAAATCCGACAGATTGTTTCGTTCAGCAGGTGTGTTTCCCAGCTGACTTCAGTGACCACAGCCAGTCTGTGGCTGAAATGGGGTGGGGGGGGAGGGCTTGGACAGTGCAGGTCCTGGTCAAACTCAGACCAGTTTCCTGCTTCACAAGGTGGGGATCACCATCGTTTGACCTGTAGCTTCAGTTTCCACACTCCTACTCCACAATCACAGGCTACTTTTGGTGTGAGCCTTCTGCTCTGACTGGCCTGGTTTCCCCATCCCAACACCCCAGTGCTTCAACACTCCCTTCCCCCACCCCCCATTGCCTCATCACCCCATTGCCCCATCACTCCATCTCTATCACTTGGCTCCTAGCCCAGAGCACCCCCATCACCCAACCCTAGCCCCCATCACCCCATCATCACATCACCGCAATGCCCCATCTCCATCCCCCATTGCCCCATCACCACATTGCCCAGATCCTAGCCCCCATCACCCCCATCACCCCCATCATTCATCCCCCATCACCCCAATGCCTCATCTCTATCCCCCATTGCCCCATCACCCCATTGCCCTATCACTCCATTGCCCGGCTCCTAGCCCCCATCACCCCCATCACACATCATGCCCTGCTCACACCTGCCCTTCTCAGGTGGACCCACTTTCACCATCTTCTCTCCCAGTCTCCCTTCCATACCCAGTGCAAGCCCCACCTCTCCCAAGTGGACCCTCCTAACCACATAAAACTCCATCTCCTTTTTATTGGTGCCCATTTTCAACAAATTATGTCTTTAATTCTCTCTCTGAATACATTGGTGTTGGCTTTTCAAAACAAACACAGGACCCCTGGGCAGGGACGGGATTCTATATGTCTTCCACAAGTACTTACTAAGTAACCAACAGGAGTTGTTCATTATCTGGTAGTGTAAATAGTATGAGATCTATTGGTGTAATTAAATCTCCATCATTGTGCCTGTGCACCAATAGCAATGATCAGACAGGAATTATTTACGCTAAACATAACGTGGAGGACAGAGTTGGAAGTGGCCACCACCAGGGTCTTCGTTTGGGGAGGTGCCTGCCACACCATTGCTATTATCCTAAACTAAACTGGATGTGGCTCTTCATCTGGAATTTTGGGAAAGTGTTAGCTGCAGCATCGGAAGTCCCCATTTCTACCAATACTCCCAACTGTGTTTATCAGGCTGTGCAATTCCTCCTGTACCCTCTCTTTCTCTCCACGTCAATACATAAGACAAATAAGAGCAGCAAAATAAAAATGTAAGTGGACACTTCACCCCAAAAGATGTGCAAATGGGAGGCAAGGGCATGAAAGGTGCCCGACATCCATAGTCTCTAGGGAAATGCAAAGGAAAACCGCACGGAGATGCGACTACCTCCCATGAGAATGGTCAAGCGAAACACTAGCCAGCAGACAGTACCAAGTGCTGACAAGAGCGTGGCACACGGGGACTCTCACTGGCCCAGGGAGATGGAGAGTGGCCCAGCCACTCTGGACAGCATTTGGGAGTTTCCAATAAAGTTGAACTTGCCTAACAACCCACAGTACCAGCCCTAGGAACTTAGCAGAGTAAAATGAAACTCTCTGTCGCAGAGCAACTGTATTCAAGTATCGGTGGCTGCTTTGATTTAAAAATCACCAAACCTCTCCTCCCACAAGAACCAGGTGCTTGGGTGGCTCAGCCCATGCAGCATCTGCCTTGGGCTTGGGTCATGATCTCAGGGTCCTGGGATCGAGTCTCTGTGTTGGGCTCCCTGCTCAGTGAGGTGACTGCTTCTCCCTCTCCCTCCGCTCCAGCCCCTGGTCATGCTCTCCTTCTCTCCCTTTCTTTCAAATGAATAAACAAAATCTTAAAAAAAAAAAAAAGAAAGAAATCCCACAAAACCCAAATGTCCCTTAGCTGGGGAATGGGTAGGCAAATTGATGGAAAACCAATCAGCAATAAAAGGAAGGAACTCTTGACACGCTCAACAATATGGATGAATCGCAAATGCTCCTTGAAAGAAGCCAGTTTCAAAACACTGGATACTATATGATTCAATCTATAGGACATTCCAAAAAGCAAAACTACAAGGACAGGGAATAGATCAGTGGTTGCCAACAGCTGGGGGTTGGGGAAGGAATGTTCTATCATTTGATGTTGGTTGTCGTTACGTGATGGTATGCATTTGCCCAAACTCACAGAACTGCGGACTAAAAAGGTAGAATTTTACTGTATCTAAATTATATCTTTAAAAAAAAATTAAGCCAGCAGTTCTGATTTCAGTTGGGTTTGGAATCTATCCCTCCCTGGTGTCCCTGAGCGGCTCCAGGCAGGTTTTGAGTCACCCTGGGGAAGCTCAGATCCCTCAGCACAGCTTGGAGTCTGCAAGCCGGACCCTCACTGGGCTCCTCCGTGCTCCCCCTTGTCGGTCATCCCTGGGACACTCACAGCGGGTGCATGGCGCAGACTCTCTGAAAACCTGCCTGCAAGTGCTGTGACTTTCAGCAGCAAAACCATTTTCTAACTACATCTATGTCCAACAGCCAACTCCCCATCCGGGACCAGGCGCTCGGCAGGATGAGTCCCAGCTCCACTGCCCTGCAGGACCAGTCTGAAGGGAAGGACATGCATGAGCTTGTCCTGCTTCTTGTCCAGGAGAGCACAGCTCCCTATTGGAGGTAGGGGCAGAATTTCCCAAAATGTCACCCCGATAGTGCACATTTGTGGAAGTCAGAGCTCAGACATCTTCCTCCACAATAGTACTGCCTTAAAATAAAAATGAATCCTGAGCACAAAACACAAAGCCAATGATTATGGTCCCTCAGAATTTGTTTTTTCCTTTTTTTTTTCCCCTTCTCTCTAGCACAGGGCAGCATTGTCTTTAAAGTCATCAGCTGGTATAGCTGAGTTTCTATTTTCCAGGCAACACACAGAAATATTCCTACCTGGAAGGAGGGCAGTATCTATGGCAACAGTGTGCAAAGGCCCCAGCACCTCATACTCTGCCCGCCAGATGAGGAGCTATGTCTGTGGCTTGTTCTTCAGGGCTGGCTAATTGGAGAGCTTGCAACAGACTCTGGGGGGTGGGGGTAGGGTCCCTGAAACACTGTGAGCTAGGACCGTATCCATTCCTGGAGGGAAGAGAATGGAGTGGAGGTGATCCAGCAACGCCAGGCCTCAGAGGCAGACTGCATTGATCTGACTCCAGACGCCCTCATTCACAGTTGTAGGACCTGGGCAGACACTTAACTCCTTTAGGCTCATCTCAGTAAAGTGTGGATTGTAGCACTTGCCCTTAACTGTGTCAAAATGATTCCACATGATGTGAGTATAGCGCTCAATGCCCTGCCAGCCCCATGATGAGGACTCAGTCGAGGGTCGTTCTGTAATAACACATCGATGCCCACCGGGGTCATCTGAATGGCTGCCGCCACTGGCTGAGGTGGGCTGCACACTTCTCCTGCCTTCCCCACATACAGAGCACCTTGGATACCTGGATGAGTGGGGGAAGGGACCCTGGAAAAGGCACTTTAGGAAGGTGGCAAGGAGACAAAGTGAACGAAGGAAACCTGGTAGGTACGCATGTGTGGATGGATGGACAGATGGATGGATGGATGAGGATGGATGGATGATGGATAGGTGGATGGGTAGATGAATGGATAATGGATGGATGGACAGATGCATGGATGGATGATGAATGGATAGACAATGAATAGGTAGATGGATGGACGGATGGGTGGATAACGGATGGGTGGATGGTGGATCAGTGGGTGGATGGATGGGTGGATTGGATAGAAAGGTGGGCCTAGATGGAGTTGGAGGGTGAATGGATTAATAGATGAATGGGTGGGTAGGCTGACGGAGAGGCTATGGTTATGCCGATGGCTTAGTCAGAAGGAGGAGACGCTGCTCACCTAAAGCTTTCATCTTCCTGCTAAAATGCCTCAAAGTTGTTGTGCTGCCAGTCATCACAACAAATGCAAATTCATTTTATTGCCTGTACAGGACTTCATCTTTATGGGGAAAAGAGGCCATCCTTGGCTTCACTCACAAAGATCCTCAAGACAGGCTGCCCAGCAGCTGTTCCACACCTCCAGTTCAATCAGGCCCTTGGAGCCGAGCAGTGGGAGCAGCCCCTGAGCAATGTGGTTATTTCTAATGCCCGCTCTCCCTGCCTGTGCTCACTGAGCTTTTATCTTTGTAATTACACTGGGACACATTTCTCATTACAGGCACCGGGAGAAACCATGAGCGAGCAAGCGGCTGGTTAAGCAAGAAAGAGAAAAGCAAAGATTGACCTAGTTTGGATAAAATGGGATCTTACCTGAACCTTTCCCAGACGGAAATCTCACTAAACGTGAGTTCTCTGTGGCTCAGCATAGGCATATTGTTTTCCTTCACTCTTTTTTTTTTATTATTATTATTACAATGATTTTATGAGTTTCGTTCTTTTTTTGAATTGAGTCGAACTACAAAGGATGAAAATAACTGTGAAAATCTTAATGTTCAGCATGAACAAAGCCTGAGGCATTCTTGGAGCCTCTACTCATAGGTGCGGGCAACACATGAACATCTCCGGAGCGGACGGAGCCCAGAGATGGGCACGGGGAGGCTGAGCATGTCCACACAGCTCCTGTCGCCCTGTGACCGCCGCTGTGGTGTCGGCTGTGGGCAGGGTCCCCAGCTGGAAGGGAGCCGTTAGGGAAGGAGAAGCTCAAAACACAGGCAGGAGATATTGAAAGGATGAGTAAAAAGGCTCATTTGACAGGAACAGGTGTTTATCTACTTGAAGAGCAGTAAGGTGAGGGAGACTGGCTCTGCGTGACGTCAGAGCCCAGAACTCAGACTAATTGATAAAAATGTCATTGAGGGACAGGTGCAAGGTCCAAGCTAAAATCCGAAGTTATCACAGCCTGTGTAGACATGCCCTTTCCCTTACTATGTTGGATCCAGTATAAATATTGTTGACTTGGGGGAGACTTCCCTGACCAACCTGGCTGAGGACGACTCCCAGAATCACTCTTTGACGTAATAATCACCAGGTTTTATTTAGTTTGGGTTCTTGCCATTCTCTAAAAGTAACTTTTGCATTTGTCTGAGGACAGGGCTGTATCTCTCATACAGGCCACGGCAGAGCGCCTGGCTCACAGAAGGCGCTCAGCCAGCACATTTTAAGTGAACGCATGAACGTGCAAAGGGATGAGACCCTCTGTGGGGTCAGAGCAGTTCTCTCCCACAATCTAGAAATCGAAGGGCCTTCATGCACAAGGAGCGCATCTCTCCCACAAAGGAGACGGGGATTCTCCGGCACACTTCCAAGCTCGAGCCGGTTCTCCAGCCTGGAGGGCCACAGAAGCCCAATGCTGTTCATTTCAATCATTCCTTTGTTTTTGAAAATCCTGAGATTTCTGGCAATTTTGTTATTATTTGATGCATCAAACAATAGTCAATATCTCTCTTTAGGGCAGTTTTAGACATGACTGTATCTTAACCTATTTTCTCTAAACATGCATTTTCTCTGGACTGAAAATCCATAGTGTTTCTAAATTCAGACCTCTCGGGTTCCATGCTTACAAAACCCTACAAAGTCTAATTAACCATGAGTTGATAAAGTGATAAGCATCTGGCCATCTTGGGTGGGCCCAAGTAAGCACTTCTCCCACGGGGTCTGGGTTGTGCCCTGCTGCGCTCGAGGCCACCAAGTGGACAAGGCCTGTCCTCAATTTTACTCCAGTGTTGGAAAGAGAGGAAGAAAGAGCTTATTTAGTGGGTAAGTACTTAAAATATTATTTTTGTATTAAGACAAATACAAACCCGTAGAGTAAATTCACTAGATATTTGAAGCTAAAACTTCCATTTTCAAGGAATTCCACAATGAGGTGGGTCACTTTCATGCTCTATTTAACCTTCCACAAATCCATGGAGCTCAGCACAACCATATGACATAACTCTTGCCAGGGAGCTTTGCCCGGAGGTCCATAAAAAGGATGTCACTTCTTGAATGAAACATCAAAGCCGTATCGTCCCCGGAAGGCGGAATGTGCCCACAAGAACAACAGCCGTCTTTCCCCCAGGAAGATGGAAATCACATATGAGGAGAGAGAAGCAGGAAGACTGAAGGGCCCTGGGTCCCATATGTCATTGGCCTCACACCACCAGCCCAAGACCTTCCATCCTTGACCTTCTACAACATGAGAAAAGCAAACCGTTACTTGATTAAGGCATGAGAATAGAGTTTTCCATTACTGAGAATTGAATGCAATTCTAAATACAAGCTTCTGATTTGGCCTCCTGAACAGAAGATATGGCAACGAGCAGTCGGTCATCTTTATCCTGTAAACCAGCACCAGCCACCAACTCTTCCAGGAATCTTCCATGCTCGGGGCAGTTGGAGCATCACGCACATGACAGAGGCCAGGACAGATTTGGCTTTGAGGAGAAAATGTTCCATTTTACCTGAGCCTTGAGCTTTGGGAAAACAACAGCAGTAAAAGAAACTCCCAGCTTCTGTGTTCCAGGAAACAGCTCACGACTTAGTCAAGGCTCCTGGGTGCCCCCCGTATGCCTATGATGGATCAGACACGGACCTTCCAAAGTCCCATTCTTGGTCCTATAAAAGATTAGCCAGACTGGTCTAAGCAGGCCTCCTCCCCACATTACAGTGATCTTTTCAAATAAAAGCTCCTGAGTCCGAGATTTGTTTTTCTTTAGCAGAAGAAACAAACACACAGCGAGGAAGCCTGGCTCTTGACACCTCTGAGCTGGAAGCGTGATCAGAAGTTATCAGAAGTTAGAGGTCCAACCTCTTTCATCGGTTGCAAGTAAATGCAGTCCAGAGGAGACGAAGTGATTTTTCCCAAAGCTACATAGTCATAGAGGTGGGTTCCAGGCCAGATCTGACCCCCACTTCTCTGACCTTTGCAGAGCATCCCCACCTCTGAGGGCGGTCTCAGGTGAGTCCTGTGCTCACCTGCTGATGCAGACACACCCCACATACACACAGCACCGCACGTGTGCATACACATGAATGAGAAAGTGCACATACCCGTATCCCCCTCTCCCGGTCAATCTGAGAAAGAGTAAGTTTTGCTTTCTTGACACCCTCTTATAGCTAGGTTGACAGATCAAAATGAAAATTAATCAGGAGCCTGCAGCCACGAACGTGCCCAGCCATGCACAAAATCACCAGGCCCTGCAGAGCGTTCCTGGTCTTGTGCCCCTCGTTCCTGGAGAGTCCTGCTCCTTCCGCATGGCCACGGCCGCCCCTGGCCGCCCTGGTCCTGCTCTGTTCCGCCAGCAAGGACGGTAATGGCAGTGGCCACCGAGAGGGCGGTGGAAGCACCAGCTGTCCCTGTAGGAAGGGACAAAGGGACTTGTTCCAAGGACATTTTAGTGTTCCTAATGCAACTCTTCTCCTCCTGCAACTCAAGTTAACAAACAGTGACTGAAGACTCACTTTGGGCCAGACCCTGTGCCAGACATCGGAGACGTAGCTCCACCTCCCAGAACCTCGCAGAAATCACAACAGCAATGGCATAAATGAAAATGCGTAATTTGCATACGTGCACACACAATAGACACACGGGTATGCACACATAAACACACAGATATAGGTAACAGTTGTGCAAGTGGTTGTATATGTCCATACACGTCACACACGTATATTTTCACATGTGTGATTGACATAGAGAGAAATGCGTGTGATATTTACAGGCCTGATGGCGCAGAAGCCGCGGGCAGCCCCGCCAGCCCCCTTTTACAAGCGAGGAGACTGAGGCATAAAGACGCCAAGCGGAGTGACTCGAGCGGCAAATGGAGCCCACAACCGAACGCCTCAGAATCGAGCTGTAGCTGTCTTATTCCAGACCCAGAAGTACCAATCAGCTCCCTGCACGGAAGACAGGTGCCTAAATTACCAATTCCGGGAGAAGGAAAATGGCTTTGAAGATGCATACAGACCCTAAGTCCATCCCGAAAGGTTTGCTTTGAAACCCAGTGGCTCCCGAATGTGGGCTCGTCTGAGGCATCGCAGTAGGAACAGTGCGAGTTTTGCAATCTCAGCTGTGAACTGGACGGGAGATGTCATGCGTGCTCAGTCCATTTTGCACTTGGGAAATCTGATGGTATCACTTGTAAACAATGAAGCCGGAGGTGACTTTGCACAAAGGATCACGTGCTGCAAAGCCTCCACTGCTGTTCCTGGATTTTATTTTTATTTTTTATTTTTTTTATTTTTTTTATAATAAATTTATTTTTTATTGGTGTTCAATAGCAGCAATGTCCACAATAGCCAAACTGTGGAAGGAGCCTCGGTGTCCATCGAAAGATGAATGGATAAAGAAGATGTTCCTGGATTTTAAAGAGCTCTTCCTAGAAGGAGGCAAGCCGGAGCCACGTCAGCCTGACTCGAAGGCCAGGGCGAGGGGATTAGAGCTTTATGAGGCAGGAAACCCGAGTTCTCCCTTTACGTCTGCATTCAGTGTGTTGTGAGATGTTACTTCCTGGGAAATGTATGAAAAAAATGTAGCTTCACGTAGACATTCGTTTGGAAAAGGGAGCTGTATTTTAATGGTCTTTTCAGAAAATCGCGGGCCTTCTTTTGATACTGAAAACAACAGGTAGTTTCATGCAGCGTAGACGCAGTTCTCAACCGAAGGTCCATCCACGGGCCCCCCATACTCCGGGAAAAGCCACCCGTCTACCTCGACCTTTAGGTGAATCTCTCACCTGTGCGTGATTTGGTTACATCCCACTGGTGTGAATTGGGAAACAATGATTCCAAATGTCATGCATAATTTTCACAATAAAACATTTCGAAAAATCGCATTTGTGAATATCATCGGCTTTCATCAGAAGTTAAGCTTCTGGGAGGCTTCCAGGCTCAGGAGTGTCAAGACGAGTTTTCCAAAATTCTAATTTGAACCTGGAAGCTCAAATCTTGTCACTGGCAACAAATACCATCAGTTATTCTCCTTGAAGTGACAGGCTCACTGGTTCATACACTTAAATAAACTTTTCTATTTTATGAAAGTTTTAGATTTACAGAAAAAATTGTCAAGAGAGTGCCGAGGCCCCCTGTACTCCGCGCCCAGTCTCCCCAGTAACATTTGACGTTCTCCATGGTCCTTTTGGTACAACTGATGGGCGAGTATTGATACATTATTATTAACAGAAGTCCCCATACTTTTTTGAATGTTCTTAATTTTTACCAAATGCCCTTTTTCTGTACCAGGACAGCACACTGCATTTAGTTGTCCTGTCTCCTTAGGGTTATCAGAAACTTGCAAAAAGCTCCCAACTTGTCGTCCAGCGTGGCCGGGCCACCCTCTGTCTCATTGGGAATGAGCGAGAGTCCCCGGGTGCCGCCTTCTTGCCCACATTGCATACTATCTGCGCGTTTCTCAGACTTTCCTCGTTTTGCGTGACCTTGACAGTTTGGATGACCTTGACAGTTTGGATGACCTTGACAGTTTCGACGAGCACGGGTCAGGTGTTCTGTAGAATGTCCTTCAACTGGGACTTGTCTGACACTTTTTTTTTCTCACGATTAGACTGGGATTATGGGTTTTTGGAACGAAGACCAGAGAGGTTAATTAGCGACTCCATCACATCGCACCCACATACTAGACCTGTGGATGCTGACTTGGATCCCCTGATTGAAGGAGCTTCCTCACCGGATAGCTGCCGCCTTCTGTCCCCGGCCACACTGTGCCCTTGGGAAGGAGCGGCCTCCCCACAGCCCGCGCGTCGTGCGGGGTTCGCTCTGCCTCCCCGAGGCTGAGGCATCTGCCTTCAATGTTTCGAGTTCTTCTGCACAGGAGATCCGACTCAGTTCACTCGGGGGAAGATCTCTGCAAAACACCCAGGTCTGAGTAACCCTCGTTTACCCGGCCGACACCCCTCCTTTCACGTAAGCCTGCTGCTTGGAAACCGAGGATAAGTCATCCCAGCCATCCAAACCCCACTGAGCTTCTCCCTGAGACGACCCTCCTACTTTGGTAGGTAGGAGTGCTCCACGCCTCTTTCCCGTGTCATCACACAAGATATTTGCTAAAGAGCACTCAAAGGTCAGGATTTAATAAAAATTAACTCATTTGACCACCGCAGCAAGGAAACTCTTAAGTGCACTCTGCGCACTTCCACTTCGGCGAAGTACGTGGATGTGAAGACTACGGTAGCCGCCAGTGCCACGCAGCCCTTGAAGGAGCCAGGGGGTCCCCGAGAGAGCTGCGGGTGCAAGATGACCGGGTAGCTGCCCCCCGACAGCGGCCTGCTGTTCCCCACATCCCTACTGAGCCTCCCCGCCCGGCTCCGGCCCAGCTGCTCCCCCGGGGGAGCCTTCCCGTCCCGGGCCGCGGGTCCACAGGGGCCGGGCCCAGTCCACTTCCGCGTTCCCAACTCAGGAAGTCCCACTGTCCTCCTCTCGATCCTTTTGTATAAATTGCTCCCATATTTCGAAAATGTGTCTGCCTCATTATTTATTAATCCCTGAAACATGTATTAAGCACCCGGATGAGCCAGGCCCTGGGCTACT
Source organism: Canis lupus dingo (assembly GCF_003254725.2). NCBI lineage: Eukaryota > Metazoa > Chordata > Mammalia > Carnivora > Canidae > Canis > Canis lupus. Next base: position 45,403,465 of record NC_064266.1, read on the forward strand.
TAGCTGCAGTGGGTGCCCTCTTCTTTAGCACGGAGACGATGCATCCAGCCATCCGGGGCAAGCAAAAAAAAACCTTTTTTTTAAATTAACCCTTTGCCGTGAGTCTCAAAATTTTTATTTGAAGCCAGAGTTTATTTATTAGCCAACATAAGCCTAGTCATTAATCATGTTATTTCTAATTAAGGAAATAGTTTTCCAAGGTCAAGTTTCCAACTGAAGCTTCCAGGCAGTTGGCCCAAGTAAGTGCTTCATTAAGAACCAAGGCAAAAATCAAAAGAATGCAGGGAGCTCAATGGGGAGAAGGAGTTGCCTGGGGAGGGTGGAGTAGCCGAGCTCCCCTGAGCTCAGGCTCCCAGCCTTGACTCACTCTTTCGTGCTCCCAGACGCCGAACGCCATCGCTGTGGATGCAGAGGGGCCCGCTCCGAAGGAATCTCCATCGTGCTTCTCTCCAGCTGTGAGCACAGAAGTGATTCTGGGAGAGAGGCTGCCTGGCTAGAGAAGAAAGGTTGGCTTGTGTGATTTTACACGCGATCATCCCCTGCAACGAGGAGTCTGGAAGGCAAGCCCCAGGAGCCATGCAGAGGTCCACCAAGGACCCAGCCTCTTCCTCTGCTGTCTCTGCATCTTTGGCAGGTTGGCAGCTGGTCCTGCCTGGGTTTGCTGCTCTGTGTTTTCACAGCTTCGAGTGACCCATCCCCCCACAACCATGTTTACACAGGGTCGGCATCCTTGTTGAGGGCACTGGGGTCTCGCTCCTCGTTGTACACTGTGGGCTGCAAGTCAGTTTGTAGCCTCCGCCAGGCCCAGCTGTAGCAAAGGGGAATGATGATGCCAGGATGGGAACGCTTGGCTCACCGAGGGCCCATCTTCCTGGATGCATCGTTGCTGGAACAAGAGTGGGGGTGTCTGAACTGGGAAGGGGCGTTACAGTGACCACGGGAAGGCAGGCGACGGCGCACAGCTCCATTGCACCAGGTGGTGGCTTGTGTGGCAGCATCAGGCTCCCCGGGTGCTGCTGTCGGGAGCTGCGCCCTGGGGTCCACAGTCCTCGTGTCTCCTGCCCGTGACGGGCTGCTTGCCGCTCCCCCCAGCAGGTGAAGAGGTTCCAGAGCAGCAAAGAGACTTTCCTCCATCACAAGCCAAGGTTCAAAGCCTGGTCCTCCTGGAACCAACACCCATGCTCGTAGCCCTTCCTCTTCCTCTGACGATGTCATGGAGACGACAGAATGGGGGCCATAGGCTGCCCATCCCTTAAACGGGTTGGTCCCAGCCCTGAAATTTGGTGACTACCCAAGCTCCGTGACACAAAATTACAAAATACAAAAATTCACTGGTCTTGTTGGGTCGCTCAGCTGGGTCTGCGGACGCAGATGGCACCAGCCAGGCACGGGCTCACGGGCCTGAACGGCAAGAGTAGCGTTCAGGGGGAAGGCCCGGTGCCAGCTCCCCGGGAGGGGGTTCCTCAGGTCAGCTCATTAGGAAGGTTCTAGGTCACTTCCAACAGCTGCCAACGCGGTTTGAAAAGCCAAGAATACAGAGACGCATGTGAGTGAAGGTTGTGATGGGCAAAACCCCGCTGGAGGAGCCCCAGCTGCGGGAGCCCCACCAGCCTGGGGCCAGACACCCGCACGTTTGCAGGCGGAGCTGCCCCCAGAGGGGCCGCCGCCAGGACATGGCCCTCTCGTCCAGGCTCTGCTGGCGCGGGAGGAACCGACTCCAAGCTCTTTAGCAAATCGCTGCTCGAGAAGGGCAGGAAAAAAGACAGTGAAATCAGAAGTGTTAGCTCCTGTGGCTTCAGAAGCCACTCAGGAGACAGCAAACGTTCCCGGCTGGTGGCACGATTAATGATTTCTGGGGTGTTGCTTGCGTAGAAATGGAAGGGTAGCGAGAGAGGCGGAGGACCCCACAGGAATCTTATATTCCCACCTCATGTATTTTTATTCTCCAGCATTCACACTTCGCCCCAAGTGAGAAATTCTTGGAAATATTGGCCTTTTGTTTTGCTTCCCTTGAAGCACGGTCCTCGCCCCACTCGGAGCCCAGGCGCCCCGCCTCTGCCCCGACCCCCTGGCGGTGCCCCTGCTCTGCATCCGGGGACACCAGGCTCCTCGAAGGATGTTCGGTTAAACGTTATTCCCTTATTCCCGGGGGTGTCTGGGGGGAGCTTTAGAAAGAGATTAGCATTTGCGTTGGGGCCTCATCCAACCCACCAGAGGCCCCAGAAGAACCAAAGGCTGGAGGAAGGAGGTTTACCTCTGCTGCCTGACGTGAGCAGGGGTGCCGCTCACCTCGTGCCCTCGGGCTGGGACCACCCGCCCCTGCGGTGCTCAGGGCTCCAGGCTCAGACTGAGCTCCCCCTCCCCCCCTGGGTCTCCGGCTTGTAGAACGGAGGGTGTGCAACTTCTTGGCTTCCCTAATTGCGTGAGCCGGGTCCTTATGACAAATCTCTTTATATATAAACCTCATATGTATATATCTTGTCCATAAATCCCATAGGTAGAAATATATTTGCGAATAACAGACACCTGCATGTGGTAGGGTTCTGTGTCTGGGGAACCTCCCTGCTGGGCTCCACCGCCACACCTGCGAGAAGGTGGGGCCGCCCTGCAGGCTTTCTGGGATGGCCCCCCTTCCTGGACAGCAAAGCCTTAGAATGACCATATCACCAACCTCATCACTGCAAGTGGCACCTGTCACCCGCTGGTGTTGTCAGCGGACCCAGAACACAGCAAGGGCATCGGCTCCCTGCAGCAGGATTCAAAGGTGACCGCAGGGCATCAGGCCCTTCCCTCCAGTGTGGTGGATAACCGACACCGCCACCGGGTCCCCCGCAGCCACACGGGATCGGCGGGTGGATGCAGTGGTTCTCAGAGCGTGGTGCTCAGACCAGCAGCAGCCGCACCCGCCCCCGGGCCTGCTGAACCGGGGCCCCTGGGTGCGGGGCCTGCAATCTGTATTTAAGCAACCCCTCCAGGTGACCCTGAGGCAGGCTTACGTGTGAGAACCACTCTTCAAAGTCGCAGGCGGGGATCCCTGTGGGAGTCAGCGGTTTGGCACCTGCCTTTGGCCCAGGGCATGATCCTGGGGTCCTGGGATCGAGTCCTGCGTTGGGCTCCCTGCAGGGAGCCTGCTTCTCCCTCTGCCTGTGTCTCTGCCTCTGTCTCTCTCTGTGCCTCTCATGAATAAATAAATAAAACCTTAAAAAAAAAGAAAGAAAGAAAGAAAGAAAGAAAGAAAGAAAGAAAGAAAGAAAGAAAGAAAGAAAGAAAGAAAGAAAGCCGCAGGCGATGAGAACCTGGGCCAGACCCACTTAGGCACCCAATAGGGAGTTGACCAGTTTGACTAATAGAAAAATGCAGAGAGATGCTGGCTTCAGGCTCAAGGAGATCCAGGTGCTCAGTGCCGTTCACTCACTGACGGACTGGCCAGGGTAAGGACAGATGCTCACCAGGACCTGTGAGCAGGTCATTTGTCATTCCTGCCCCGCAGCAGGTGCATGTAAGCAGGGGCTCGAGCCAGCTCAGTCAGTTCCTCTGGAATTACAGGTGAGTGTGGGGAGGAGGGGCTTCCACAGGCTGTGCTTGCCACCTGCACTGAGGGCCCCAGGTCAAGGCCAGCGGCCAGGCTCCCAATCCTCACCTAATGAGGAGACTTCGGGACAAGCATCCGTCCTCTTCAGCCAACCCTGTGCAGCTTTGGGGGCCCCACGACCTATTTCCTCGCTGGACGTCTATGCCTGCATGTGGCTGTTGGCTTCCCAAGGGGAGCAGAGGAGCTCCTTGCACCAGCACCCGGGACCTGGGTGTAGCCTCCCCACGGTGCTCCCTCGGGGCCAGGACCAGGGCTGGGGGCCTTTTTCGGGAGCAGCCCCGAAATCAGCATTTCCAGGCGAATCCATCATATCCAGGCTTTCATCCATCTCAGGAGAGGAAGGGAGGATCCTTAATGAAGGTGGCGATTTTCATAATAAAGAGGTTCTCAGGAGCAGGTGTAGGGGGGCTCTCCAAAGGCAGGGCGGACATGAGATTTGGGCAAAGTAACTCACTTGGAATGTGAGGACCGAAGCCAATTAATGCCACGGCAGCTCAGGGGCTACCACACGGCCCCAAACCGAAGCATCAGCAAATTCCGTGTAACTTGTTAAGATAAAGGTTCTACATTTAAGGCTGGAGAAGACTTTTTCCTCTCCTGGTCTCAGATTCTCTACAGATACGATCATTTTCTAAAAGCCAGTAATAAGAAGAAAAAAAAGAAAGTTTTTCCTAGGCTCTCCTCCCCGCAATGCACCCAGTGACTCAGTATAAAAAAAAGACATATTCAAAGACAGATACAATAAGGAGCCTCAAATATTTTTAGACACTATGCCATGCCGGGAAGTGGGAGTGTTGAGAGAAGAAACTGTTTCACGATAAACCCCAAGAAACATCCCCCTTCAAACAAGAAGTCAAGCCGGAGTTCTGCTGAGGTCTGGAAATATCTGGAAAACACGCCGAATGAAACCAATCTGTGCGGGGCACGCCCAAAATGTCCATTAGGAAGTGATGAAGCATCTGATTCAAAGCCTCATGTTTCAACTTTTCGGGGGGAAAACTGGGATCTGTTTTATCGGTTTGCTCTTCCCGGTGAATTTGGGGAGCAGGTGAAATGCAGCCCGGGTGGCTCAGTGCTTTAGCGCTGCCTTCGGCCCAGGGCGTGATCCTGGGGTCCCGGGATCGAGTCCCGCGTCGGGCTCCCTGCATGGAGCCTGCTTCTCCCTCTGCCTGTGTCCCTGACTCTCTTTCTCTCTCTCAGTCTCTCATGAATAAATAAATAAAATCTTAAAAAAAAAAAAAAAAAGAAAATTCTCCACCTCGTTCTGCTGTTATGTTTGGATTCTGGCCCTCAGAAGAGAGAGACAATTACTCTTTATTGGGAAATCATCTCTTGCGAAGACGTTTATTACAGAAACAAGACAGACCCACTGTATTTCTATTGCTAAGCAGAGCACACAGATTCTTAAGTAGTGTTTACACGGCGGGAAGCAGGCCGGGTGCTCCCGGGCACGTTGCGGTCTGCCCGTGTCCGTAGGAGGTTTGCGGTTATGATTTTTCCAAATGCTAGAAAACTTCATAAGGAGCGGCCGCCCTTCTCCATCCAGGTGCGAGATGCACGCGTACACACACACTCGAGCCGTGCGGTTGTGTTCTCCTTTCACGATTTGATTTCATGTGCAAAGTGATGTGTAGACACTAACACCTCCGATTTCTTCTTTCTTTCTTTTTTCTTTTCTTTTTTTCTTTCTTTCCGATTTCTTGTGAGTCGTCTTGAACGCTGCACTTCACTTCAAAAACCAAAATTACAGAACACTCGCTCGGTTCCAGCTTTCTGCACTTTCTGCACTTCATTATCAGCAGGGGCCAACCTCCCCCTCTCCGCCCCTGGTTCTTGTGGAAGGATTAGAGAATGGAGTGAATGGAGCGTCCCCCCAAGCCCTGCAGCCTCCAGCAGCTCCCCGGCGCCACCCCCACCGCACCCTGTCTGCAAGGCCTTCTTCAGGGAGGCACGGGGGTGGCTTCTGCACACACATCACGCTGGCAGGTGAAGTCGATAATGCTGGTTTTCCTCCAACATGCACTTACTTTTCCCGATGCAGAGATGCACCTGGATGTTGGGGTGTAGAATGATCTTCCCAAGAAACAAACAGGTGCTGCAGACGGAGGCGGCGACACCAGCGCCCGGCAGACCCGCCTGGAGCGCCCACCGCCGCCTCTTCGGCCTGCGAACAGCTTCCACCCCAAGGCAGAGACCGCAGACCTCGTGCCTTCGCTCTGCACTTAAATATTAATGCACGTTCTCTGAAGGAATGGTCGATGAAGTATAGATGCTGGAATGAAATGGGAATTCCTCGCCGCTTCAAAAATGACGGGCCGATCCCAGATCGGACCGACCGCTTGATTTATTCGTTCAGCTTTTGAGAAAATAACCGTCAAGGCTGATTGATATCTGGGATGAAAATACGGCCCAAGGAGGGCATGACAATGAATCGCTAACTGAGATCAAAATGGGGGTGTTCAGTGTGGCCAGGTAGTTGTATTGGAAGTGTGTGTGTGTGTGTGTGTGTGTGTGTGTGTGAGAGAGAGAGAGAGAGAAGGAAGCTTTTGTGCAAAGGTGGAAATCTGTATATCTTAATATTCTTTATTTTTGGTAGAAGTCTCACGGTAACGATGCTCCTGGTTAACTCTGTGGTTGCAGGGACAGAAACAGAAGGAGTCATTGGCTCATAAACCTTGAAGATGGAGGGATGGACCCACCTTCAGGTATAGCTGGATCCAGGGGCTGCACCACTGGCATGCTCTCCCCTCTGCATATCTCAGCTCAAGTCTTGCTTCCTGCAGGCTCTCAGGCTTCTGACGTAGGGGACACAGTAAAAACAGCAGCCCAAGTCGGCAACCTCCCCGGATCGGCCCCGGCAGGAAATGCAGCCTCCACTCCCAGCTGAGGGAAGGTGCCCCGTCCGTGGTCTTCAGCAGGGTGGCAAGGCCCTCAGAGGCATCTTGCATCACAATAGTTGGAGGGGGCTTCCGGCATTGGCAGGGGCAGGGGGATGTGAGGATGCCCGATGTGTTCAGGGAGCACCCTTAACCACAGAGACCTGTGCCCGTCACCTCATTTAACCTCCCGCCAGACAATCATGTAGAAAGAAGTTTGCTAATAGCCATCTGAGCCTAGAGTCCTAGTGTGTTTTCAGATAACACACAACATGTGTGATACATGCATAACCTTCCAGGGACATCCCCTCCATTTGAACGTCGGGGAAGATGCAACGGGGGCCAAGGCTGCACCAGGAGCCATCGCTAGCTTGCAGGGTCCCATCCTTGATAGCAGCACACGGCCTGTGGCTTTGAGTTGCCAGAAACGAGTCTGCACCTGTTTCTGCCTTTTTTTTAAAGATTTTATTTATTTATTCATGAGATACACAGAGAGAGAGAGAGAGGCAGAGACACAGGCAGAGGGAGAAGCAGGCTCCATGCAGGGAGCCTGATGTGGGACTCGATCCCAGGTCTCCAGGATCAGGCCCGGGGCTAAAGGCAGTGCTAAGCCGCTGAGCCAACAGGGCTGCCCCGTATCTGCCTTTTTTTAGGGGCTGTCTTCCACCCTGGGAAGAACCTTAACTATTCGCTCCTCCCCAACATTTACATTTTAGCATACGTACTTTGTTATAAATAGCTTTCTCTTCCATTGACCTTTATAGTACAGCTAGGGCATCAAATTGATTGTTTATTAAATTATGTGTGTAGGTAGGTTCTATTATTTCATGTTGGGAGTAACATATCCTTGACTAATCGCCATGGCATGATGCTGATGGGACATGATGGAAGCCCCGCCCCCAAACCACAGTGAGTGGAAGGTGGTTCGGTCTCCCACAGAAGGAATTCTGCCTGGCAAAAACAACAATTAAAATAAAAAGGCCACCCTGTCTACTACACACGGTCAGATAAAATATGATAAAAGACGGAAGCATATCCTGATATCAGTGTGGGTCTAAAAAATTAATACATGTGTATTAGCCAGAGTTCTCCAGAGAAACAGAACCTACAGGACGTGACCATATAGCGAAAGAGATTTATTATAAGGAGTTGGCTCTCACGGTTTTGGAGGCTGGAAGTCTCATGATTGCAGTTGATGAGCTCGGGACCCAGGGGGACAAACAGTGTGGTTCCAGCCTGAGAGCCGGCTGGCCAGACCCCCCCAAGAAGAACTGATCCGTCTGCTTGAGACCAAAGGCCAGAAGAATGATGTCCTAGTTTGAAAGCAGTCAGACAAGGGGAGCTCCCTCTGTTTAGATGCAAGTTCAGCTGTTCTGCTCCTCCCAACCTTCAACTGATTGGATGAGGCCCACCCACACGGGGGAGGGCAACCTGCTTCACTCAGCTCTGCATCACTCTGCTTCCACCACTCCAAAGCTTGATCTTATCTGAAATCCCCTCACAGTCACACCGGGGATGTGTTCGACGACTATCTGTGTGCCCTGTGACCTGGGCAAATGGACACGTAAGATCAACCCTCCCAACGTGTAAAAGTCATGGAGTGTGTCGATGGGGGAGAAAAACTTCCCTTTATGAAAGTCTGTGCAATTGAACAGCAAGACCCACTGCGGCGTCATCGGGGAATGTGGTTCTCCAACTCGGCTTTGCACAAGATCTTCCCGGGGGTTAGTGTTGAGGAATAAAATGTGCCAGGAGAACCTCTGCTCAGTAAAGTGGCTGGAGATCGATTTTGTCTAACGGGATGGGGACGTTCCCACAATCACGTCTGTCACGCTGTAAATCCGTGAGCTCCCAGCGGTCAGCACTCCTAGTGACACTTTGCAGCAGATGATGCCTGGCCGTGGGAGCTGTCCTGTGGTCCGGAGGGGCTTTAGCAGCATCCCTGGTCGCCCCTCTATGTGCCGGTCACCCCCGTTGTAACAAACAAAGTCTGCAGACACCGACACGTGTCCTCTGGGAGACAAACAGCTACCTGACGGGCTGAGGCCAAGTGCCAATAAGGGAGCACAAGAACCCACACAGCGCTGCCTTCTGACTTTGCGTTTAATTGAACGGGGACGATGGGCGGTTGTGCTGCTAGAGACGGGAAGGCTTTCCAGCTCCTCCATGCAGAGACCCATGTGCATGCTGTCACCCCATTCATCATCCTGCGGGGAGAGGGGGGCACGCCTCGGCTGGGGGGTAAGAGCAGCACCTGGTCCCACACTGCTTGGCACCAGCTGAAGGGTGAGGGTCGGAGGTGGTTGACGAGGTCGCTTCTCAGGGCAAAGAGACACGCACCCCTTTAAGCCCACCTGACGATGGTGCAGAGCAGGAATGACAGAGTGAGAGATTTAAGACTCATGAGCAAATTGGATCCCATTAAAGATTAATATAAAATTAGATTCAAAAATAGCTTTAAAGGACCTTTACATTCAAAAGAGTTAAGCAGGGATTCAAAAGCGGACTTTGCTCCAAGGCACAGAGAGAGCACTCCTTTTGTTCCTTCTGGGCCAGGAAGTGCCCAGCTCAGCCGCAAGAGCCTCTGATCAAGAATGAGAACTTCCAACTGCTGCAGCCACCCTGGAAAACAGTGCGGAGGGTCCTCAAGAAGTTAAAAATCCGTCCCAGCAACTGCACTGCTGGGAATCTACCCCAAAGATACCGACGTAGTGAAACGACGGGACACCTGCACCCCAATGTTCACAGCGGCAATGTCCACAACAGCCACACTGTGGGAGGAGCCTCGGTGTCCATCGACGGATGATGGACAGAGAAGATGTGGCCCATATATACAGCGGAATATCCCTCAACCATCAGGAAGGACGAACACCCACCATTTACATCAACGTGGATGGAACTGGAGGGTAGGATGCTGAGTGAAGTAAGTCAATCAGAGAAGGACAATCATCACATGATCTCACTCATACGGGGAATATAAGAAATAGTGAAAGGGATTATAGGGGAAAGGAGGGGAACTGAATGGGGAAAATTAGAGAGGGAGACAAACCATGAGAGACTCCTGACTCTGAGAAACGAACAAAGGGTTGCAGAAGGAGAGGTGGGGGGGTTGGGGTGACTGGCTGACGGGCACTGAGGGAGACTCCTGATGGGATGAGCACTGGGTCTTATACTATATGTTGGCAAATGGAAGTTAAATTTAAAAATGTAATAAACAAAACAAAACAAAAATGGTGCTTCCTCTGAGCCGTGCGTGGAGAGTAAAGAGAAGATGCCAAAGGACAAAACAGGACAAAGCATCTTTCCCAAGGTGTGGCTGGGAGCTCCTCATGAAAGGCCTTTCTCTGTGAGGCCCGGGCACCGAGGGCTCGGGGGTCCAGCTCTTCCTCTGCTTCCCCCCACTCGTCATGCTCAAGCGCAGAGCCGTCTTACATGGGAAGCCCTTCGTGTTAGCGACGCTGCTCACGGGGACCCTGTTGGCCAGGGACTTGGCTCACCGCCTTCTTTAGGTGGTTGCATTTAAATCTCAGAAGACCCGCCCAAGGGTTGGGTCCTTTGCCCCTTCTGCAGGGGAGGACACAGCAAGGGGACATGCATTGTGCCCAGGTGACATGACCCAGGGAGGAGCAGAGATGCACGGAGACCAGAGCCACCGGACACCTGGCTCAGGAGAGCACACCTTCACCAGCTTACCTGGGGGGCCCTGTCCGTTGCTCACCCCCGACACTTGCTGTCCAGAGATGTCCCCAAGAAGAGGAGGTTCACTTTTCCTTCCCAAATCTATACTGGACAGGACTGCCCCCCAAAGCCTAGACTGAGGGTCTTACAGCAGGGAACTCTGACATCTTCACAAACACATTCTGAGCACCATGCCTTCTTTCCCTCCTCGTTTTCCAAAATATAAACCAGTTTGCACAGCGCCGCTGCTCAGAACCCACCAGGGACTAAAAGTAAAACACCGACCTGGGATGGAACCCACGATCTTAGCTTCCACCCTGAGAAGCTAGAAAACAGAAAAAAAAAAAAAAAAAAGGAACCCAAAGCAATCAGAGAAAGGAAATAACAGAGATGAGAGCAAAACCCAGGAAGACAAAACAAGTTTTTAAAACTGTTCATGAAATGAATATAGTTCTGGCTATGAGGAAGACAATAAAGAAAATTAAAATTACCTGTAAGATCATCAGTAGGACTCTGCGGTCGTGAAATGAGAAGGAGACATTATGAACGAATGAAGGCCAATTGTAAGCAGAGACAAAACGACAAATTCTTGAAGCAAGTGACTCATCAGGACTTAATCCAAGAACACATGGAAACTGACTTCAGCAGAAATATATAAATCCCAAAGTCTTGTGTCTTTTGAAGAAGCTGAATCTGTTATTCAGAAAGGTTCCCACGAAGGAAAGTCCAGGCTGGGGTGTCACGTCCCGGTCCCCCGCCACCCGCTATGGTCTCCCCTCTGCTCAGCGGTGATGTGTGCCCATTAGCGTAACGCATCCCAGGGCCACCGAGGCTCCACCTGTCATCTGCGACGTCCCTCTCCTGACCACCAGCCAGCCCGTGACCGGGCTTACAATCCTTTAGTCTGTTTGCTGGGAGGGGGGAGGTCATTCCTGGTATCAGTTGTCACAGGTAAGCGTCCCTCGATGGGAGACAGGCATCTCCCTAGATGGGAGGGAGAAATCGCTGCTGTGGGAGAGCCAGGAGGTGGGAGTGACGAGGGCAGAGGCGAGCTGGGGTGCAGCCACCCCCCGGGGCCACAGCCAGGCTCTGCAAAGCCCTCCCACACTCAGGCCGAGATCCCAGCGCTGGGCCCCCGAGTGCCCGAGGGCGGAGGGGAAGGCCAGCTGCCCGGCTGAGAGCCGCCGCCACCAGGGCTCCCAGCACCCCGGGAGCCAGTGCTGCCTTCCCTCAGGGGAAGATCGGGAGGTGCGTCTCGCTGTCCGCGGCTGCCCATACGCACAAATCCACAGCGCGTTCATGCCTGAGTGGCAAACCGTGCGTGACAAAATACTTTTAAAATACCGTTTATATCATAGCTTCAGAAAACATAAAAAGCGAAGGCACAGATTTGATTAAGGTGCAAGAACTCTACCCCCCAACTGGAAAACATCGCAGAGAGGCAACAGCAGACTTACATAAACGGGACGTTGAGCCAAGGGCACGGGGAGGACTCAGTACGTGCATCCCTCCGGGTTGACTGCAGCCCATGCGATCCTTGCGGAAACCCTCGCCTGCCGTTTTGGAGAAACTGAGGCTGATTGGGAAATGCATACGGAGGTGCAGGAACCCGGAAGAGCCAAGACGGCTAAGAAGGAACAACGCTGGAAGTCTCAGTGTGTCCCCTTCACGTTTAGTATCCTGGAGTAACCATGACGGTGTGGAATGTGCGAAAAGGGGAAAACCATATCTGGGGGCATCACAATGCCAGATTTCAGGTCGTGCTACGAATCTGTGATCATCAAGACAGTGTGGTCCTGGCACAAAAACAGACACATAGATCAATGGAACAGAATAGAGAATCCAGAAGTGGACCCTCAACTTTATGGTCAACTAATATTCGACAAGGGAGGAAAGACTATCCACTGGAAGAAAGACAGTCTCTTCAATAAACGGTGCTGGGAAAATTGGACATCCACATGCAGAAGAATGAAACTGGACCACTCTCTTGCACCAGACACAAAGATAAACTCAAAGTGGATAAAAGATCTAAATGTGAGACAAGATTCCATCAAAATCCTAGAGGAGAACACAGGCAACACCCTTTTTGAACTCGGCCACAGTAACTTCTTGCAAGATACATCCTCGAAGGCAAAAGAAACAAAAGCAAAAATGAACTATTGGGACTTCATCAAGATAAGAAGCTTTTGCACAGCAAAGGATACAGTCAACAAAACTCAAAGACAACCTACAGAATGGGAGAAGGTATTTGCAAATGACATATCAGATAAAGGGCTAGTTTCCAAGATCTATAAAGAACTTATTAAACTCAACACCAAAGAAACAAACAATCCAATCATGAAATGGGCAAAAGACATGAAGAGAAACCTCACAGAGGAAGACATAGACATGGCCAAGATGCATATGAGAAGATGCTCCGCATCACTTGCCATCAGGGAAACACAAATCAAAACCACCATGAGATACCACCTCACACCAGTGAGAATGGGGAAAATTAACAAGGCAGGAAACCACAAATGTTCGCGAGGATGCGGAGAAAGGGGAACCCTCTTACACTGTTGGTGGGACTGTGAACTGGTGCAGCCACTCTGGAAAACTGTGTGGAGGTTCCTCAAAGAGTTAAAAATAGACCTGCCCTATGACCCAGCAATTGCACTGCAGGGGATTTACCCCAAAGATGCAGATGCAATGAAACGCCGGGATACCTGCACCCCGATGTTTCTAGCAGCAATGGCCACAATAGCCAAACTGTGGAAGGAGCCTCGGTGTCCATCGAAAGAGGAATGGATAAAGAAGATGTGGTTTATGGATACAATGGGATGTTCCTCAGCCATTAGAAATAACAAATACCCACCATTTGCTTCGACGTGGACGGAACTGGAGGGTATTATGCTGAGTGAAGTGAGTCAATCGGAGAAGGACAAACATTATATGGTCTCATTCATTTGGGGAATATAAAAAATAGTGAAAGGGAATAAAGGGGAAAGGAGAGAAAAATGAGTGGGAAATATCAGAAAAGGAGACAGAACATGGAAGACTCCTAACTCTGGGAAACAAACTAGGGGTGGTGGAAGGGGAGGAGGGCGGGGAGTGGGGGTGACTGGGTGACAGGCACTGAGGAGGGCACTTGACGGGATGAGCACTGGGTGTTATGCTATATGTTGGCAAATTGAACTTCAATAAAAAAATAGAATAACAATTTTTTTACAAAGGGGGGTGGGGAGAATAGATTAATGGGAGAGAATAGAGACCGGAAATAGGCCCACCCGTGTGGACAGAATAGAATGGATTCTTTTTTTTTTTTTTTTTTTTTAACAAAAGTGTCAAGATAATTCCTTTGGGAAAAACTCCTTTCTGCTGCCGGTACCAGAATAACTGGATATAAAGGCTCATCCTCATCCTCATCATCACGCTACCCTCATCTCAACCCCCGCCTCACACCATACACAAAAATCCTCAGGAGACAGACCACACACTAATCACAGATGCTAAATCTATGAAATTTCTAGAGGAACACAGCAGAGATGAACTGTGTGAACCCGGGAAAAAGGGCCGATTTCCTCAACAACCAGGGAGCATCACGATAATGAATAAAGAAGCACTTCTGCTCTTTAAAAGAAATCACAGCAAAAGCGAAAAAGATGAGCTAAAGACCGGTTCAGAAATATTCATAGCACGCAGCTCTGAGAAAAAGCCTGTACAGATAAAAACAAAACAAAACGAAAAAAACCCTCTAAATCAATAATAAATAGACAAACAGCGAAGTCTTATAAACAGGTAAAGACTTGAATAAGCATTTCTTTTTTTTAATCTTTTTTTTTAAGATGTTATTTATTCATGAGAGACACAGAGAGAGGGGGGCAGAGACACAGGCAGAGGGAGACGCAGGCTCCATGCAGGGAGCCCGACGCAGGATTCGATCCCGGGACTCCAGGGTCACGCCCTGCACCGAAGGCAGATGCTCAACCCCTGAGCCACCCCGGCGTCCCTTGAATAAGTGTTTCACGAAAAGAGACACACAACTGTCCTGCTGCACAGGAAAGGGGGCTCCGAGTAGTGAGTGGTCAGGGAGAAACACATTAGGTCCACACCGAAGGCCGGTTCCCACACCCAGGACTCTTCGGTGTTGGGCACTTGTGGTGCGGCCCCAAGTGCCCCGCTGTGGGTGGAAACACACAACGGCAACAGCAGCCCTTGAAACACACTCTGGCAGCTTTTGCAAGTTCAGAAAGAGGATCCCGTCACCCAACTCTTCGATGTCACCGCAGAGAACTGCAGACATATGTCCACAGGACTTGCTCTCTCCATCGCTAGGCTCTGGAGGCGACCCAGGTGTCGGCAGGTGAAGGGACCACACAGGGAAGCCGCTGCGCCCACAGAACGGGCCGCCGTCTGGCACCCGCGGCGAACGGAAGCAACCAGGAACCAGCGTGTGCAAGCTGCCCGGCCCGGTGACACCTGCTGTCCCACGTGCGTGAGATCCCGAACCACGGAGCCCTCCGCCGTGACAATAGGAAGCAGGCCTGGGTCCTCACGCGGTGGGGGCCGCGGACGGTTGTGGAGGCGCGCGAGGCAAATTCTGCAGAGATGGAGACCTTCTGGGTCTCGCCGAGAGTGTCCGTGTTTTGCCGAAGCGCGTGCGACTGCTCCCTTGAAATCTGTGCCTTTTGCGGTGTGTAAACCATACCTCAACCACGGTGATGAAACTATGAGCATTCGAGGGGGAGCATTAGTGGCAACCAAGACGCGGGATTGCCTAGTGGGTAAAGATGCTCCCTTGGGGCCCGGCTTCTTGCCCTGGCTTCCCATTCCTCAGCCTGGCCCTCCGCGGCTGCACGGTCTCTCTGCCGGTGGCTCCTCTGGGACGTGGGTGAGACGGCGGTGCTACCTGGTGGCGGGAGGCTTGTAGGAGTCGGGCGCTACACGTAAAGCACGTCCAGCAGCAACCACGCGCGTCCTGTGTCCAGGGGCCACTCGATGTTGGCCTTGCCGAGGCTGTGGTCCTAACAGCACATCAGCAGGATTCGAGGTGATGACGGTGAAGTCGGGGCGAGGTGACTACGGCCCTTCGGGCAGCCTCAGGAACGTTGCGTCCGTGCCCTGGCCCTTCTCCGCACCTGTCGAGTGAGGTCGAGCTGCAACCTTCACGCACCACTTTCTCCGCCCTTTGCCTTTGCCCGTGGAACACATTATTTTATTATTCGCGGAATATTTTCCTTTAAGCCAACTTGCTCTCTTAAACTTGAGTATATCTAGCCTCGTCCTAAGTTATAATATGAATCAAATTAAGGGTCTGATTTATTAATTGACTTTTTTTTCTAAGATGTTTTAAGAAGTCATTTTTTTTAAGAAGCCATTATTTGACCCCTGGGGGATGGGAACACACAAATATCTGTGTGTGGGCTCCTTAAAATCCTTCTGGGTGCCTCCAGCTGTATGCACATTGATACAGACAGGCTGAGTGGTGCATGGACCCTCCCCTGCTTGAGCTCCCGGACCCACAGCCTGGCTGTGCTGGGAAGGAACAGCCACCCACGCAGCCCCACGAGGCAGCTGTGGGTCAGGACGCCCAACCTCTGGGTGGTGATGAGGATGGGGTCTCCACGGGAGATGCTAGGGAGACGTAGAGGGAGCAAGAAAGATAGTCTGCATGGATTTCCTGTTCAGGACACCGTGTACTCTCCATCAAGGTGTTGCCTGCGATTGCTCAGTATTTCCACTGGGGAAAAACTATGGGAATCGCAACTCGGGGCCCGACTTTTCCCATGAGTGGTCATCACAATGCACGGCTATTAAGCTAAATCCAAATTGGCAGACAGGCCACAAACGGAGGCTCCCTGAAATAGGTATGGCACAGCCGTGGCCTTGCCTCCTGAGCCAAAAGCGCGGCCCGATCACCTTTACCCCAGTAGGCAAAGTGCTCCTCCCAGGTGGAACACCCTCGCCCCAAAACTGCACACCTCGTTCCAAGACGTTGGCGTCTCTGTGCGGGTTACTGAGCTCTCAGCTAAGCTTGAGGGTAACGTGGTGTGAGGTCGGAGGGAGGGGTGAGCGCGGGCTCATCTAGAATGGAAGTCGGCAACCTTTTTTCTGTAAAGAGCCAGGAAGGGGTATTTCCATCTTTGGGTGCCACGGGGCCTCTGTCACGACCGCTCACTCCGAAAGCAGCCACAGACAACGTGGGAAGGGGGGCATATCTGGCTCCCAGTTAGCCTGGAGCGGGGCCGTGGGAGCCCATCCTGTGATCCCGCAGCACAGCATGCGAGGCCACTGCCTGCGGACAGACCCAGGCCTCGGGGGCTGGGGGACCTGGTCCTCGATGAATGGAATGGGCCCCAAAATGAGGGAGTAAAATGCTGCCTAAGCTGCCGTCGACTTTGCTTTTCTGGCCCTTGCACCCGGACCTGTTCCACACTCAAAACCTAGAGCTCTGGGGCACACGGGCCCCGTCCCGCTTCGTCCCTGTATCTCCCACCCGCCCCTGCCCCCCCATTTGTAGCCCGGTGCTCCGTGAAATTTTGCGACTTCTTGGTGAGACGTGACATCGTTTTCAATCCTTGCGGATACACAGTCAAGGAACAATGTCTTCTTGCTCCTCTGTGACCCCGGATGTAACGCTGGTCGCGGCCTCCGTGAACACTGCGGCTCGCACACGGCAGTGCCGCCCGGCAAGGGACACCCTCCCCTCCAGCTTTAAGTCGAATTTGCTCAGCTAGCAACAGGGCCGTGCCGCAGACGCAGCCCCAGACCCTGCTCGCTCTTAAAACACGACGGCGATGATGATGCGTAACGAGGGCGCAGATGCCAAGCGGGTGTAGGGCCCCAGGGCCCGTGGTGGCTCGTCTGAGCGAAAGCCCTTCAGCGCGTCATTGTGTGCATCTCCGATTTGCAGCTTTTCAAAAGGTAACTGAAGTCTAGACCAGCTGTTTGGGCTGCAAGTACAGGCGGAAACAGAAAGGCGTTGGGGTTTCCAAACGTTTCCGAAAGTCCGCGGCCCCCTCTGGAATCACATCGCGGCGTCACCAGACCTTTTAAAGTAAAAACCAAAACCAAAGTCGAAACACCCCCCTACACACACGTAAGGAGCTGGCTGTCGAAGACGCTTCTCCGCATCCGTTTCTTGTGCAAAGAGACGCCCCGAAATCCGTCCGTCCTCCAGGTCAGACTCGGGGCTCAGCCTCTGCCGTTCTTTGTGTCACCTCAGCCTGAGTTTCCATTTGCCTTCTGCGTTGTGATTGAAATGTGGGTCCGTCTGTTCGGGGCGGGGGGCGTCCTTCGTCTGGAGAGAGCATCAGCGGGACACCAGCCGAGAGCTGAGGCCGGGCACCGGGTCCCAGGACCGTGGGGCGTCCCCCCTCCGTGTGCCCGCGCCCAGGACTGGTTGGACTCCGGGTCACACTGAACACCTGCTGGGACTCAGAACAGCCTTGAATTGGGCATAAGTGTTGTGGCTCAGGTGGCGGGGCCCAGGGGGAAGGGTAGCGGCGGGGGTGGGGGGGGGGTCCGGCCCCTACGAGGGATGTAGAGCCAGGACTGGGCGCGACGGTGCGGGGCCAGGGCCAGGGATACAGCCGCGGCCTCTGTCGTGCAGTCGCATGCCTTCGGGGTCACGGGAGCCCACTGCTGGCTTGATGCCCGCGTCACGGGCAGGTCCACACGTGCCCGGCTCACCCCAGGTGCTTTGCTTTCAGAGGACAAACGCTTTCCCCCCCGGAAGCTCCTTTCCCCGACCAACAGGTCCTGGCCCTCAGGCCACAGCGAATGCCCAGGACGGCCGGGGACCCGCGCTGGGCCGAAGGGAGCCCTGCCAAGACCTGTGCGCGGTGCCGGGGAGCCAAGGCCACCTTTCTCCATAGGGCGCTCCGTGCACACGCCCCACGTGAAGCTCCTGCCCGTCCCGTCTGGGGACATTGGCCGCATGTGGCCTTAGTGGCATTTCACCGCCACCCGGTGTCCCTCCTACTTTCTCTCCAGAAGGTCCCAGCCGGAGCCGCGCTTCTCGCTCCCGTGGCCTCCGGTGATTCAGGCGGGGGCTGAGCAGTCCCCTCTGCTGGGCCTGGCCCTCGGGAGCACTGCAGCCCCCGGGTTCAGAGAGGGGACCACCCGACGTCACGGCTACGGAGGCCTGTGGCCCCGGGGAGAGTGTGACTGAGGATGGAGCCCACCCGTGGGACACAGCTGCGTGCGGTGGGGCATCCTGTGGCCCGAGCTGCTTTCCCCGTGTGGACGTGCCAATCGTAGGCGCCTACACATGCCTGCGGTTCCGACCCAAGCAGCACTGGAAGGGCCCTGTCTGGTCTCCGGCTCGGCTGTCCCGCAGCTTTGAGTCACATGGTGTCCCCGTAGGGACCTGCCAGCCTTCTGCCTCAGAGAAGAGGGGACGTGGCTGCCCACGGTCTGGACACTTGCGACGAGGGACAGGGCAAAGCCCACAGAGCATCAGCCTCCGCCCCCACCCCGCAGGCGAGGCCGAGGGGCCCCATCTCCCCCAGGCCAGGGGGCAGGGGCAGGGGGCAGGGGCAGCTGCTGACTCACGCCGGCCAAGCGTGACTGGACGGTGCCCCCGGCCTTTCCAGGTGGCCGCCTGCCCAGCCGGCGACAATTGGGTGGGCTTTAACCACCTCTGCTAGAAAACCAGGGACCGCCTCCGTCGCTTCTGAAACAGGCTGAGGTTCAACCTAGAAAACACGACCTCAGACGCCTGCGCGTCCCCTGTGGGGCCGACTCCCTGCAGCTGGAGACGCGGAGCCGGTCGGGGTGAGGACGGGCGGGCGCGGGGCGGGCGGGGGCGGCCTGTCAGCCTGCCTTGTCGCGTGGGGCCTGGCGCACTGCCTCCCAGGAAATGTCAAGAGACAACACCACACAAGAAGAACGCTATGTTTTATTCATTTTCTGGAACCTTCTCGGGAACGTCAGTGAACTGCCAGTAGCCGCCACACCTCAGCTTGGAATGAGGAGTGAGATCCTGCAGGGCCGCTAATAGGGCCTCACCCAGTGGGATGGAGCCCCATGTCACCTGTCATCACCCCCGGTTCAGGCCTATGTCTCCATGATCCCCAGTGACCCCACCGGGGGGGGGGCATCACCATACATCAGTGTCAGGCGTCCCCAGCCCCCAGAAGATCCCCGGGCCCCCTCCAGGCCGCCGCCACTGTGCTTCGTGTCTCTGTAGACGGGCCGTCGCTGCACATCCTAAACGACGGACTCGTGCCACACGTGGTCCTGGCGTGGCCTCCCTCACCTTCCATAACTGGTTCGAGCTCATCCGGGCATCGGAACTTCATTCCTGTTTACGAAAGAATCATCTTCCCTTGCAGGGATGCGAGACATTTTGTCCGCACATTCAGCCCTGGGAGCTGTTTGGGTTGTTTCCCGTGGGGCTTGTTGTAAGTCTGTAAGCACGGCTACGTGTAGACAGGTTCCTGTTGCTCTGGAACAGAAACCAAAGACTGGGGTCGCCAAATGGGTCACAAAAACAAGGGGCCAGGTCTTCCTACTAAGAGTCCCTGTGGTGTGCACGAGGCCGGGGTCTCCCTGCTAGCAGTCCCCGCAGTGTGCACGGGGCCGGGTCTCCCTGCTAGCAGTCCCCGTGGTGTGCACGGGGCTGGGTCTTCCTACTAGATGTCCCCGTGGTGTGCACAGGGCTGGGGTCTCCCTGCTAGATGTCCCCTTAGCGTGCATGGGGCCAGGGTCTCCCTGCTAGATGTCCCTGTGGTGTGCACAGGGCCAGGGTCTCCCTGCTAGGAGTCCCCACGGTGTGCACAGTTCTGAGCCGACATTCTTGGTCTGAGGCCTGGCTCAGCCACTTTCAAGCAGGTCTCAGCTCAAGCAAGTCCTCTACACCCTCTGCACCCCAGCGGCCTTATCTGTCAGGTGGGGTGATAGCAGGGCCCTTAGTTGAGGTTCCTCGTGCACAGAACAGGGGATGAGCACACCTCAGCGCCCAGCACCTGTCCCCACGGCAAGCACCCAGAGCCAGAGCCCATCACGATGACCAGCCACTCCAGGGAGGGGAGGTATGGACGGCAGGGGACTGTGCCCACACCTCCATCTTCAGCCTTTGGAACCTTCCATGGAGTTCCACTAAACCCACAGCCGTAACGGAAGCGAGCTGCCCAGCGGGTCAGGGGAGGTGGGCGTCCACCCTGGGCTCGGCTTTACCCTCTGAGTGAGAGCTCACGGTCCTGGTGTGCTCATCATGGACGGGTTCCTGCCTCTCTCTGGGACGTGTGTCTCGGGGAACCCCGGCCGCACTCATCCCTCGCCACCCTCTCACCTGGCTCTGCCTGTGGTTCCTTGGGCTCCAGGTTCATCCTCGGTTTCTCCAGCAGGAGCCCCTTTGTCTGCTGTCACTTGTCTCTTTGCATGATTTCCTCCCTCTGCTAACACCCAGCTTGTGTTCCGAGCGACTCCTGGAAAAGAACCCTGTTTCTGTTTGCAGCCGTTTCCCCTGCTGTTTTGTCTTCTGCCGAAGAACGCCTGGCTTTCTTTTTTGTTTGTTTGTTTGTTTGTTTTAATTCTAAGTAACTGAATCTCAACCTCTATCTGGTGTCAAAATTAACACTTCTTAAAAAGCCAATATACTTAGATCTTAAAATTTAACATTCCAAATCCACTTGATGGAGCTGACCCCCGGACAGTAGAAGGGAAGAGCCGATAAATGGGAACATTGAGTCGAGAAGCTTTCCTTGAGTCTAAACTCTGAATTCTTAGACTCACAACAATGTGTTTTCAGTCCCAGGTAAACCAGAAGCCTCTTCTTATTTTTCAGCAACAACAGGAAAAAAAGCTGGCGTGCCACGCGCGGTTCTAAGCCCTGACTTCATCTGCACAGTCATCCTCCAGCACATTATCACGTCCGTGGTACAGATGGAGACCCCAAGGCCATGGAGGATGAAGAGTCTGCCCAAAGTCACACAGCTCACGGCCCAGCGTCCTGACCCGCGGCCCACAGGCCTCACCCCTCGGGCTCCTACCCCCGAGGTCTGCAAACACAGAAGCCTATGGACCTTTCTATCAACTGGAATCCTGCAAACACTCCAAACACCCACAGGCTGGTAGTCTCACTCCTGCCAAACAGGAAATGTTAGCTTTACCAGAGAGCCATTTATTCTATAAGTTTTTCACTTAGACTATTTTCTCGTCTTGATTGAAAGCACCCGTATAAAATAAGTACCACATTGGACAGACCAAACGTCACTGCACAATACATGCGTATTCAATCAGAAACTGTCATTTCACGCTGAGATTAATTGCAGAACACTCAAAGCGGAACCAGGAACTCGGCTCCGAGGGAACCACCACTTGTCCCGTCTGTCCTCCTGCTGACGGATGCTTCCGGGAACGTTCTTTGTGCCGGAGCTGTGTTATTCCTGGGTCAGCTCTGAAGTCAATGCCAATATCAGGATCCCTTTCAGAAAGAAGATGTCGAAACCCAGTGGGGAGCTTGGGTTTGCGTCGGACACTTGGGATCAGGGGCTATAGGCTCAAGGTCACCCCGTCACACAGCCGAGCCCCTGCACGGGGGCGGGCACCTCCTCTGCCAACATCTGCTCCCTCGGCACAGCTTTCCCCACTTCCCACAGGAGCTGGCGTGTTGCTGGGGGTGCGTCGTGGACGGCCGACACCACCCGGGCCCCCGTGGGCTCTGCACGGTGCCGGGGGAGCGCGCGTGTCCCACTGGTGCCTGTGTGGGCCGAGGCTGGATGGATGACAGTGTTGGTGGCTGGCAGGCCTGAGGGAGGAAGGGAGGGTGAGCTGGGAAGCAGATGGGGGGAACTGGGGTTTGGGTGAGTAAGGAGGGTGGGGTGGGGTGAAACGGGCTGGAAAGATTTGGAGCCTTGCCAGAAACCACCACCAACGCCTCCACTCCACCTCCAGTTACCCTGATCTTGAATCCTGGATTCAAGGCTGTTCTTCCAAACCCTGCACACGTCGCAACCCCGGCCCAGAGTCCTGGGACGACGCCCCACTGACCCTTAGAGTCCTCACTGCTCACGCAATGCCCAGTCCCCCGCCCCCTTGCTCCCCACCCAGCTGTCCCCCATCCCCTAAATGTATACTCTGTATTTCCCACATTTTGCAAGTGCTGGGCATGGTGACCGGCGCAAGCAGACGGCCCCTTCCCGTCACCACACAAACTGACGCCCGATGTCACAGAGACAGGAGCTGAGAGAGAAGGTGCCAGCGCCCTGGCAGGGGCACAGCAGAGGCAGGACTGACCCGGCCAAACACCATCGCCTCCCACCTCACACCCTGCCCCAGAGAAGCGGGGCTGCATCCCCCACACGCCTTCTGCTTTTCTCCTCCATGTTCCGCCCGCGATCACAGGCCTGCTCAGGGCTGCCCGCAGCTCCCATTAGGTGGTAGTTCTTTACTCTCCTGAAAACCCATCATGATTGATAGTATCCATCTGGGAGCCCTAGGGATGTCACAATCACATGTCTGAGATGGGTGACCTTGGGCTAGGAGCAGCATCCCTCTGAAACTCCATTTCCTTATCTATAAAATGGAAAAAGCAGTAGAAACCATCCCTCTGAATTGCTGTGATAAAAATTAAAAGGGTAACACATATCAGTTGTTTGGCACAGAGCGGGCGCTCAAAGGACGTTCCCTCTTATTGTTTATTATCATCCCGTCCCTTGTGCAGAGCATACTCAGGGCTGACCCCTTCAGAGGTGTGTTTATTTTGTGAGGGGGGAGACTCGGGGGCAGGTGCCCTGATGGAATCCAGCCTGTAAGGGAAGCCGTTGGGCCCAGAGCCGGGGTCCTGGGCTGTGGAAGCTGTGGACGGGCCGCTTTCCCGTGGGAGGTGGGCCATCTGGACCTCAGGTGCCGGCCGACCCGGTGTGACCCAGTTCACCGAGTCTCGCCCTCACACAGGCTCCCACTGACGGAAGTAGAATTAGCTACCCCCGACTTACAGAGGGAAAGCGGCCCCGCATTAGTTAGGTCTTCTTCAGCAGATCGTGACGCTTCCTGCAGGGACAGAGAGCTTGGGGAAAAGCGCATTGCAGTTCCCTTCCGTATCTGTCCGCCAGCCAGAACAGGTGTTGCCTCCCTCCTTGGGGGGAACCCAACGAAGCTGGACTCCCTCATAAGCCCCCGAAGCTTGTAGTCAGAGGGGCGTCTGTGGCCTGATTAGAGGGCAAGGCACATGGGGGGCAAGGACTGAGCAGAAACGACAGAGTCCCATCCACCACCTCCTGGGGTACGTGTGCCCACAGTTAACACATGCTCCATGCTGGCAGTCAGCGCTCAGGTCAGCGTAAACACATCTGATATCATTCACGCTCAGGACCTCACGGACGGGCAGAGCACTTTGCAATCCATCACTTGGACAGTTGATCTCATTCGGTATCTGACTGGCTACGTGGTGCCCAGATTGAACATTGTACTGGGTGTCGGTGAGGATGGCTCCCAGAGAGATTAGAATTGGAACTGGGGGACTCAGGAGAGGAGATGGCCCTATCAGTGTGAGTGGGCCCCATCCCTTCCGCAGAGGGCCCGGGCGGGACAGGAGGTGGAGAGGGGAGCTCCCGCTTGCAGCCTACAGGACTCCCCAGCTTCCACAATCATGTGAACCAATTCCTTGCCATAAATCTCTTAGATGATAGATAGATAGATAGATAGATAGATAGATAGATAGATAGAAGGTCAATTGATCCTATTGGCTCTGTTTCTCTGGAGAACCATGACTAATATAGTCCTCACCTTACATTCAGCTTTTCCTCCATAATTCCATCCATCTATCCACCCATTCGTTCATCCATCCATCCATCCATCCATCCATCCATCCATCCAACCATCCTTCCAACCAGCCAGCCAACTAGCCATCTATCCATCCATCCATCCATCCATCCATCCATCCAACCATCCAACCAACCATCCATCTATCCATCTGATCTTCCATCCAACCATCCATCCAACCATCAATCCACCATCTATCCATCCAACCTTCCCATCCATCCATCCATCCATCCATCCAACCATCCAACCATCCATCCAACCATCCACCCATCCACTCATCCATCCAAAAATAGTCAGAGTTGCCTGTTATGTGTTCAATTCTGCAAAAAGATGGAGATAAAATGTGAAGAAACATCAGACTCAAATTCTTCCCTCACACAGCAGACAACTTAGACGGGGAAGAAAAACATGAGTGCAACAAGCAAAAGACACAATGACTATGACTAGAGATACCAGGGAGAGGGACATGGAGCCTTAAGGACATGATATGGGGACTTGACCTAGTCAAGGAGGTTAGGGAAGGCTTTTTGGAGGAAATGGCATTTGATTTGAGATTTGAAGAATCAGAAGGCTTGAGCAGGTGAAAAGAAGAAGGAACAGTCCCTGAGGGAACACTTATTCAAAGACCCTGCAGCAGGAGTAAAGGAGGGGCTGACCAAATCCGTGGCTAGAGGGGGGGCCTCCTTCTGGAGACATGGTCTAGCCACCTAGGCACTACACATAGTTTTTGCTCCTTTAATTCTCTCCCTTTGGCCTAGATCATCCCTGCAAATTCCCCAAATCATTCTTGTCTGTGGTCTTGCAATGGCACGTGCAGAATAATTCCAAAAGCGAGAATCATTAGGTATCCCCCACCAATGTACATGGGGATGAGTGAGTGTGAAGCGGGGGTCACAGTGAGAGCCTTAAACGTGACTTTGCAGCTTCATGTGGCTTCTGGAGCTTTAAGGGAGAAGTAATACCTTCTCTAAGGTACGGGAGTCAGCTCCAGCTTCAGCCTTCCTGGATCACAGTGGTCAGGCTGCCCAGAGAACCAGGTCCAGGGCTGACCCATCCCGTCACACAGACACTCATGCCTTCAGCAAAACCTTTCCTGTGCCCCTACCATGTGTTAGGCCCTGTTCAAGGCACCAGAATTACAGAAGTCAACAAACCTAATAGGAAGTCCTGTCCTGTTGGGACTCATGGTTTCAGAGGAGGCGCCCACAAGAAACCCAGTGAGTAGGTTGAATACATGATGCACAGGACAGTAGGAAGCCCCAGGCAGGAGCTCGGGCAGGCGGGCTGGGGCAGGCACGGAGGGCCTCACTGCGAGGATGAGCGTGTGTCCAACGGGATTGTTTCCCCACATACCACAATTTCCAGCAAGAATCACATGTGGGCAATGGGAGAGGACAGTGTATGAAAAATGCTAACTTCGGGGGGGAGGAGCAAGATGGCGGAAGAGCAGGGTCTCCAAATCACCTGTCTCCACCAAACTACCTAGAAAACCTTCAAATTATCCTGAAAATCTATGAATTCGGCGTGAGATTTAAAGAGAGACCAGCTGGAATGCAACAGTGAGAAGAGTTCACGCATCTATCAAGGTAGGAAGACGGGGAAAAAGAAATAAAGAAACAAAGGCCTCCAAGGGGAGGGGCCCGCGAGGAGCCGGGCTGAGGCCGGGGCGAGTGTCCCCAGGACAGGAGAGCCCCGTCCCGGAGGAGCAGGAGCTGCACCGACCTTCCCGGGGGGAAAGGGGCTCGCGGGGAGGTGGAGCAGGACCCAGGAGGGCGGGGATGCCCTCGGGCTCCCGGGGACACTAACAGGCACCTGCGCCCCGGGAGATGCGCCGAGCTCCCTAAGGGCTGCAGCGCACGGCGGGACCCGGCGGGACCCGGAGCAGCTGAAGGGGCTCGGGCGGCGGCTCCGCGGAGGGGGCTGCGCGGCCCCGGGAGCAGCTCGGAGGGGCTCGGGCAGGAAGAGGCTCCGTGCAGAGGGGGCTGCGCGGTTCCAGGAGCAGCTCGGAGGGGCTCGGGCGGCGGCTCCGCGGAGGGGGCTGCGCGGCCCCGGGAGCAGCTCGGAGGGGCTCGGGCAGAGGAAGAGGCTCCGTGCGGAGGGGGCTGCGCGGTTCCAGGAGCAGCTCGGAGGGGCTCGGGCGGCGGCTCCGCGGAGGGGGCTGCGCGGCCCGGGAGCGCGAATCCAACAGCGCAGGCCCCGGAGCACAGGGCGCCGGGACACAGCCCAGGATCCCGCCTCCCCCGGGACAGGCAGAGGCCGGGAGGGCCCAGGACAGCAAGGATGCTCCTGCCCCAGCTGAGCAGATCAGCGGCCCCGCCCCGGAGCCTCCAGGCCCTGCAGACGGAGTTCCTGCCGGAGCTGAATCCAGGGCTCCAGAGCTGCCCCGCCACTGGGGCTGTTCCTCCTGCGGCCTCACGGGGTAAACAACCCCCACCGAGCCCTGCACCAGGCAGGGGCACAGCAGCTCCCCCAACTGCTAACACCTGAAAATCAGCACAACAGGCCCCTCCCCCAGAACACCAGCTAGACGGACAACTTCCAGGAGAAGCCAAGGGACTTAAAGTACACAGAATCAGAAGATACTCCCCGGTGGTTCTTTTTTTTTTTTTTTTTGCTTTTGCTTTTTGATTTGTTTCCTTCCCCACCCCCTTTTTTTCTTTCTTTTTCTTTCTCTTTTTCTTCTTCTTTTTTTTTTCTTCCCTTTTTTTTCCTCTTTCTCTTTTCTTTCCTTCTTTCTCTCCTCTCTTTTTCTCTTTTTCCCAATACAACTTGCTTTTGGCCACTCTGCACTGAGCAAAATGACTAGAAGGAAAACCTCACCTCAAAAGAAAGAATCAGAAACAGTCCTCTCTCCCACAGAGTTACAAAATCTGGATTACAATTCAATGTCAGAAAGCCAATTCAGAAGCACTATTATACAGCTACTGGTGGCTCTAGAAAAAAGTATAAAGGACTCAAGAGACTTCATGACTGCAGAATTTAGAGCTAATCAGGCAGAAATTAAAAATCAATTGAATGAGATGCAATCCAAACTAGAAGTCCTAACGACGAGGGTTAACGAGGTGGAAGAACGAGTGAGTGACCTAGAAGACAAGTTGATAGCAAAGAGGGAAACTGAGGAAAAAAGAGACAAACAATTAAAAGACCATGAAGATAGATTAAGGGAAATAAACGACAGCCTGAGGAAGAAAAACCTACGTTTAATTGGGGTTCCCGAGGGCGCCGAAAGGGACAGAGGGCCAGAATATGTATTTGAACAAATTCTAGCTGAAAACTTTCCTAATCTGGAAAGGGAAACAGGCATTCAGATCCAGGAAATAGAGAGATCCCCCCCTAAAATCAATAAAAACCGTTCAACACCTCGACATTTAATTGTGAAGCTTGCAAATTCCAAAGATAAGGAGAAGATCCTTAAAGCAGCAAGAGACAAGAAATCCCTGACTTTTATGGGGAGGAGTATTAGGGTAACAGCAGACCTCTCCACAGAGACCTGGCAGGCCAGAAAGGGCTGGCAGGATATATTCAGGGTCCTAAATGAGAAGAACATGCAACCAAGAATACTTTATCCAGCAAGGCTCTCATTCAAAATGGAAGGAGAGATAAAGAGCTTCCAAGACAGGCAGCAACTAAAAGAATATGTGACCTCCAAACCAGCTCTGCAAGAAATTTTAAGGGGGCCTCTTAAAATTCCACTTTAAGAAGAAGTTCAGTGGAACAGTCCACAAAAACAAAGACTGAATAGATATCATGATGACACTAAACTCATATCTCTCAATAGTAACTCTGAATGTGAACGGGCTTAATGACCCCATCAAAAGGCGCAGGGTTTCAGACTGGATAAAAAAGCAGGACCCATCTATTTGCTGTCTACAAGAGACTCATTTTAGACAGAAGGACACCTACAGCCTGAAAATAAAAGGTTGGAGAACCATTTACCATTCGAATGGTCCTCAAAAGAAAGCAGGGGTAGCCATCCTTATATCAGATAAACTAAAATTTACCCCAAAGACTGTAGTGAGAGATGAAGAGGGACACTATATCATACTTAAAGGATCTATTCAACAAGAGGACTTAACAATCCTCAATATATATGCTCCGAATGTGGGAGCTGCCAAATATATAAATCAATTATTAACCAAAGTGAAGAAATACTTAGATAATAATACACTTATACTTGGTGACTTCAATCTAGCTCTTTCTATACTCGATAGGTCTTCTAAGCACAACATCTCCAAAGAAACGAGAGCTTTAAATGATACACTGGACCAGATGGATTTCACAGATATCTACAGAACTTTACATCCAAACTCAACTGAATACACATTCTTCTCAAGCGCACATGGAACTTTCTCCAGAATAGACCACATATTGGGTCACAAATCGGGTCTGAACCGATACCAAAAGATTGGGATTGTCCCCTGCATATTCTCGGACCATAATGCCTTGAAATTAGAACTAAATCACAACAAGAAGTTTGGAAGGACCTCAAACACGTGGAGGTTAAGGACCATCCTGCTAAAAGATAAAAGGGTCAACCAGGAAATTAAGGAAGAATTAAAAAGATTCATGGAAACTAATGAGAATGAAGATACAACCGTTCAAAATCTTTGGGATGCAGCAAAAGCAGTCCTAAGGGGGAAATACATCGCAATACAAGCATCCATTCAAAAACTGGAAAGAACTCAAATACAAAAGCTAACCTTACACATAAAGGAGCTAGAGAAAAAACAGCAAATAGATCCTACACCCAAGAGAAGAAGGGAGTTAATAAAGATTCGAGCAGAACTCAACGAAATCGAGACCAGAAGAACTGTGGAACAGATCAACAGAACCAGGAGTTGGTTCTTTGAAAGAATTAATAAGATAGATAAACCATTAGCCAGCCTTATTAAAAAGAAGAGAGAGAAGACTCAAATTAATAAAATCATGAATGAGAAAGGAGAGATCGGGATCCCTGGGTGGCGCAGCGGTTTAGCGCCTGCCTTTGGCCCAGGGCGCGATCCTGGAGACCCCGGATCGAATCCCACATCGGGCTCCCGGTGCATGGAGCCTGCTTCTCCCTCTGCCTATGTCTCTGCCTCTCTCTCTTTCTCTCTCTGTGTGACTATCATAAATAAATAAAAATTTAAAAAAAAAAAAAAGAGAAAGGAGAGATCACTACCAACACCAAGGAAATACAAACGATTTTAAAAACATATTATGAACAGCTATACACCAATAAATTAGGCAATCTAGAAGAAATGGACGCATTCCTGGAAAGCCACAAACTACCAAAATTGGAACAGGAAGAAATAGAAAACCTGAACAGGCCAATAACCAGGGAAGAAATTGAAGCAGTCATCAAAAACCTCCCAAGACACAAGAGTCCAGGGCCAGATGGCTTCCCAGGAGAATTTTATCAAACGTTTAAAGAAGAAATCATACCTATTCTCCTAAAGCTGTTTGGAAAGATAGAAAGAGATGGAGTACTTCCAAATTCGTTCTATGAAGCCAGCATCACCTTAATTCCAAAGCCAGACAAAGACCCCGCCAAAAAGGAGAATTACAGACCAATATCCCTGATGAACATGGATGCAAAAATTCTCAACAAGATACTGGCCAATAGGATCCAACAGTACATTAAGAAAATTATTCACCATGACCAAGTAGGATTTATCCCTGGGACACAAGGCTGGTTCAACACCCGTAAAACAATCAATGTGATTCATCATATCAGCAAGAGAAAAACCAAGAACCATATGATCCTCTCATTGGATGCAGAGAAAGCATTTGACAAAATACAGCATCCATTCCTGATCAAAACTCTTCAGAGTGTAGGGATAGAGGGAACATTCCTCGACATCTTAAAAGCCATCTATGAAAAGCCCACAGCAAATATCATTCTCAATGGGGAAGCACTGGGAGCCTTTCCCCTAAGATCAGGAACAAGACAGGGATGTCCACTCTCACCACTGCTGTTCAACATAGTACTGGAAGTCCTAGCCTCAGCAATCAGACAACAAAAAGACATTAAAGGCATTCAAATTGGCAAAGAAGAAGTCAAACTCTCCCTCTTCGCCGATGACATGATACTCTACATAGAAAACCCAAAAGTCTCCACCCCAAGATTGCTAGAACTCATACAGCAATTCGGTAGCGTGGCAGGATACAAAATCAATGCCCAGAAGTCAGTGGCATTTCTATACACTAACAATGAGACTGAAGAAAGAGAAATTAAGGAGTCAATCCCATTTACAATTGCACCCAAAAGCATAAGATACCTAGGAATAAGCCTCACCAAAGATGTAAAGGATCTATACCCTCAAAACTATAGAACACTTCTGAAAGAAATTGAGGAAGACACAAAGAGATGGAAAAATATTCCATGCTCATGGATTGGCAGAATTAATATTGTGAAAATATCAATGTTACCCAGGGCAATATACACGTTTAATGCAATCCCTATCAAAATACCATGGACTTTCTTCAGAGAGTTAGAACAAATTATTTTAAGATTTGTGTGGAATCAGAAAAGACCCCGAATAGCCAGGGGAATTTTAAAAAAGAAAACCATATCTGGGGGCATCACAATGCCAGATTTCAGGTTGTACTACAAAGCTGTGGTCATCAAGACAGTGTGGTACTGGCACAAAAACAGACACATAGATCAGTGGAACAGAATAGAGAATCCAGAAGTGGACCCTGAACTTTATGGGCAACTAATATTCGATAAAGGAGGAAAGACTATCCATTGGAAGAAAGACAGTCTCTTCAATAAATGGTGCTGGGAAAATTGGACATCCACATGCAGAAGAATGAAACTAGACCACTCTCTTTCACCATACACAAAGATAAACTCAAAATGGATGAAAGATCTAAATGTGAGACAAGATTCCATCAAAATCCTAGAGAAGAACACAGGCAACACCCTTTTTGAACTCGGCCATAGTAACTTCTTGCAAGATACATCCACAAAGGCAAAAGAAACAAAAGCAAAAATGAACTATTGGGACTTCATCAAGATAAGAAGCTTTTGCACAGCAAAGGATACAGTCAACAAAACTCAAAGACAACCTACAGAATGGGAGAAGATATTTGCAAATGACATATCAGATAAAGGGCTAGTTTCCAAGATCTATAAAGAACTTATTAAACTCAACACCAAAGAAACAAACAATCCAATCATGAAATGGGCAAAAGACATGAACAGAAATCTCACAGAGGAAGACATAGACATGGCCAACATGCATATGAGAAAATGCTCTGCATCACTTGCCATCAGGGAAATACAAATCAAAACTACAATGAGATACCACCTCACACCAGTGAGAATGGGGAAAATTAACAAGGCAGGAAACAACAAATGTTGGAGAGGATGCGGAGAAAAGGGAACCCTCCTACACTGTTGGTGGGAATGTGAACTGGTGCAGCCACTCTGGAAAACTGTGTGGAGGTTCCTCAAACAGTTAAAAATAGACCTGCCCTACGACCCAGCAATTGCACTGTTGGGGATTTACCCCAAAGATACAAATGCAATGAAACGCCGGGACACCTGCACCCCGATGTTTCTAGCAGCAATGGCCACTATAGCCAAACTGTGGAAGGAGCCTCGGTGTCCAACGAAAGATGAATGGATAAAGAAGATGTGGTTTATGTATACGATGGAATATTACTCAGCTATTAGAAATGACAAATACCCACCATTTGCTTTAACGTGGATGGAACTGGAGGGTATTATGCTGAGTGAAGTAAGTCAGTCGGAGAAGGACAAACATTATATGTTCTCATTCATTTGGGGAATATAAATAATAGTGAAAGGGAAAATAAGGGAAGGGAGAAGAAATGTGTGGGAAATATCAGAAAGGGAGACAGAACGTAAAGACTGCTAACTCTGGGAAACGAACTAGGGGTGGTAGAAGGGGAGGAGGGCGGGGGGTGGGAGTGAATGGGTGACGGGCACTGGGTGTTATTCTGTATGTTAGTAAATTGAACACCAATAAAAAAAAAATGCTAACTTCATCCGTTCTAACACTTCTGAAGCACCTCTTTGTTCTAGGTACTTAAGATCCATCAGTGGTCAAAGCAAAGACCTCTGAGTCTCACATCTTCTGTTCAGACGGACAGACAGGAAGCCATAGGCATAGTCAGCAACGTCCCCAGGAAGCAAGGTGATGCATGGCATAGATGAAGAGCAGGGACAGGTACACGGAGGGTCCAGGGTGGGCAGGGGCTGGGCGAGGAGCCCTCTTTCCAAGATGGTAGTTGAGCAAAATTCTGGAGGAGAGGGAGATAGGCACGTGGGCATCTGGGGAGGGAGGTTCTGGGCAGAGGACAGAGCTGGTGGATGGGCTGCTGGTGTCCCGCGTGCTGTGGATTAACCACAGAGCCGGAGAGATGGGGCAAAGCGGGAAGGTCCTGGCGGCAGACAGGAGGTGTGGCCACCTGCAGTCCTCAGACGCCAAGCTCAGGGCGCTGAAACGGTGACCTCTGAGCTTCAGTGACCCCTTCCCATCAGGATCCCAGGCTGGAGTGGACTGTCTTTCAACCCTCTTAAAAGTAGATTAATGCACCGGACAGTGACTGAAGTTTACAGGGCAGGCTTGTGTATTTGAAAGTTGCTTAGAGATTAGGTCCTAAAACTTCTCATCTCAAGAGGAAAAGATGTTACCTGTGGGGCGCCCGGGTAGTGCAGTCAGTTAAGCATCTTGGTTTCGGCTCAGGCTCAGGTCATGATCTCAGGGTCGTGAGATCGAGCCCGTCTGGCTCGGCACTCAGCAGGGAGTCTGCTTACAATTCTCTCTCTCTCTCTGTCTCTGTCTGTATGTCTCTCTCTAAAATAAATAAATCTTTAAAAATAAAAGATATAACTATGTATGAGGTGATAGATTTTTTTCTATTATTCTTTTATTAATATAGGATTTTTTTAAAAGATTTTATTTATTCACGAGAGACACAGAGAGAGGCAGAGACCCAGGCAGAGGGAGAAGGAGGCTCCATGCAGGGAGCCTGATGTGGGACTCGATCCCAGGACCCCGGGGGCCTGACCTGAGCCGAAGGCAGATGCTCGACCACTGAGCCACCCAGATGTTCCTAGTGTCCTAAGATTAAGGTGTACATTCTTGAGCTATTATAGTCTAACCTTTTCTTTAGTTCAGTATTTTACAAAATGAAGGAGTCTCACATGTGTATACATCCTCCTGTAGCTACTCCCTTTCCACACCTTGTGGGGTCCCTGCCATATGGATACACGCCCTCACGAAACGCATTACGGCACCATCCTGAAATCCATGCACGTCCCCACCACCACGCGTACACCTGAAACACTCACCCTGTTATATGTCAGTCACAGCACAAAAGTAGGGGGAAGGAAGATGAATCTTTGGACTCACTTTACGGATGAGGAAACTGAGACTCGGGTTACGTGTCCCAGTTGGGTTTTCACAGACGGCGGGAGCGTAGCCGACTCTGGGCACGTGGGGAAGTCCCCGTCACAGCCTGGGTGCCAGTCCCCAGGCGGGCCTGGCCTCCGTGGTTGCACGGCCTGTTCCTTGGGCCCCAGAGAGCTGGAGCGACACCAGTCTAAGCACATAACGCAGCCTGGCAGGGTGGCTTGGCTCCCGTCGGGAAGGTGATCCCATTGACCCCGGGCCCCCCTGGCAGGAGGCAGGCAGGGAGGGCAGGCGACGCCCGGGCCTCCGACGGGAGAGGCCTGTCTATCAGCCCACTGCCTGCTGGAGGATTTTATCTCTAAAATATAGTGTTCCTGTGAGAAGGTACACATTTTCACATCTATTAAATTGCTTTGCATGAAAGTGTACTTTCCCGGTACCATAGCAACCGTGCTTCCTAATCTGATTTAAATTTTTTACCTTGTGCTGCAGAAGCTAACGCCACGCTTTCTGAAGTCGGCGGCTCTGACACGCACATGATGTACAATTTTTAGAAAAGAAAAATAATCTTAGGCTCAACCCCCCCCCACCCCCCACGCCCCGCTGGCGGGCGTCCCACACTAATGGTTACAGATGGGACACCGGCGCCCCCTCCCCGCCCCGGGCCGGGTGCCCTGAGCCGGTCACCGGAGCTTCCTCACCGCCGGCTTCTTCCTCTGGAAATCGGGACTGTAACGTGCTACCCCACAGGGTGTTGGGGGGATTAAATGACACAAAGCGTGTAGGACCCGAGCTCCGCGTCTGGCACTGACTAGCGCTCGCCTCACTCCAGGCTCTTCCCTCGTTGGTGGTGACAAGTGAGCCCCAGGGTGCTCCCCGTGGCTGCTGCCAGGTGCTCTTGCACCCACAGCCTGTCCCCTTCACTGTGAGCGTCCACGTGGGGGCTCGGCTGCTCCTGGGAGAGACGCCAGGGCAAGACCACCTCCCCCGGCCCCCCGGGACCCCCGGCCCCCCGGGGACCCCCAGCCCCCCGCGGCTCCTCCTGGAGTCAGCCCCGCGGCTTCAACGGCACCGCCCAGCTGCGGTCCTCCCTCCCGGGAGAGCAGCCCCAGGTCAGGGAAATGCTCGGGACACGGTCCCCCGGGACCTCATAACTCCATCCCTCAGGCTCACAAGCAGCTTAGAGCCACAGGCCTCTGCGGCTGTAGGGACGGGGCCTGGAGCTGTGGGCCCCTCCCACGGGGACCCAGAGCAAGGGCTCCCGGGTTCTTGACCCACAGGGTGCACCAGATTCCCGGGGAGGCGTGTTAAATGCAATCCCAGGACTCAGGCCGCAAATTCCCACGTGGTGGGGTCAGCGTGGGGCCTCGGGGGCAGCGCTTCTGTCCATCGCCCCGCCGTCCCCCACCGTCCCCCGCCGTCCCCCGGAGAGCCGCGCTGCCCTAGGGAATTACGCTTACTTTAGAAAGTGTCCTGGAGGGATCCCTGGGGGGTTCGGCGGTTCAGCGCCTGCCTTTGGCCCAGGGTGTGACCCCGGGGTCCTGGGATCCAGTCCCACGTCGGCTCCCTGCAGGGAGCCTGCCTCTCCCACTGCTTGTGTCTCTGCCTCTCTCTGTGTGTCTCTCATGAATAAATAAATAAAATCTTAAAAAAAAAAAAAAAGTGTCCTGGATTTGGAAGCCCTTAAGGAGGACGTGTGGTGGTGTCCGTGGCACACCTCCTCTACCGCAGGGGGAGGCGAAGCGAGCGTGGGACGGCAGAGGATCGTTTGGGGACCTCTGGGTGGTAGTTCGTGATATTATTTACTCTTCTGTGTGTTTGAAATTTTTCATCATAAAAATGCTATTATAAGCTCGAGATCTGAGAGACTTGGAAATCCCTCCGGCTCTTCCCGTCTTCAGCTCCAGCCAGAGACTCCAAGTGTTAAAATATCAGTGTTCACCTTCTTTTATACATAAAGAAAATTCTGTTTCTAGGAAGTCTCACTTCCTCAATCCTGAGCAGTCATGGGGGTCTTGCTCTTCCTTCTCCTTCCCGCGGACCCACTGGGGCGACGCCCCCCCCCCAGGGTGAGGCCTGGTCAAGAGACGTGGCAGGTGCGGCCCAAGGTCACCTGCGATTTAGCAGCTGGGGATTCTGAGGGTCTCTCCCCGCTTCTCTCTCTAAGCTGTGGTTTCCGGCCCCTCAGGGAGGATCTGAAGGAGGAAACTGGCCTTTCCCAAGGGATATGTGCAATGAAACTGCAACTTCACACAGCACAGTCGGGGCCTTCGTCCCACCTACACCGGCGGCCGGGTGACCCCCTTGACCTGAGGCCTCCCCGTCGCATGGGGCGCAGACGGCACCTCCCCCCAGAGTCGAGCAGCAGGTACAGGCGACAGATCTCCTCGTGTCCCCGCTGACCCGAGAGCTGCCCTCCACGTGACGACAAAGCCCCTCCGAAAAGTCCTCCAGGAGGGAAAAGAAGCACAGATCCGAGTCCAGCGGACTTAAATATTTTAATGCCTGAAGATTTAAGGCCCGAATCGGGAGTCACGGTAAGGAGATGGGGGGACTGCCATCAGCCTGGCCCCCCGCTCCACCACTCACTGTGCACAGCCTGGAAGGGGCTTCCTTCTGTGTGTGAATCTCAGTTTCCCCTTTTGTAAACTGGGGTGTGTGTGTGATAATTTTAGGGATACTTTTGGGGGTTCAAATGAGAAAAGCCACGTGAAGCATTGACCTGGCACGTAACTAGCATTCGGTAAACGTAATAATTATTTCTGCATATTCATGCACATGCAGATGCATCAACCATGAGGCGCCCCCCCGGGACCCCGAGCCCAGGGACCAGACAAATGCACTCACAGAAACAGAAACCATAGAATTTTAAGCTGAGAGGGGCCCCAGGGGCACTAGGTGTCGGCACACACACACTGGCACATGGGCACACTCTCGCACAAGCACACACATGTGTTCTCACGCATGCACACACGTATGCACATGCACACAAATGCAATACTCACACACGCACACGAATGCACATACTCACAAACATGCACACACACGCACACACTCACACACGCACACGAATGCACATACTCACACACATGCACACACTCTCGCACATGCACACACACATTCACACATGCACACATATGCACATGTACACAAATACATATATTCACACACATGCACACTCGCACATGAACACATATGCACACTCTCACACATGTGCACACCCACATTTCCTTCCTTACCAGTTTCCAGAGGCTTCCCGTGGCACCTTGCTGGGTCTGGCCCCACCCACCTCCTGCCCTCAGGTAGACTTCAATCCCACCTGCTCATGGCCTTCCAGCCACCCTGGGTCCCGGATCCCCCCGCACCCAGTGAGGGCCTGAGCCTCTGCCACAATGCCGCTGCCCCAGCCCGGCCCTGCCCTGCCCCCCAGCCGGGAGGACCACACACCGGAGGACCCCCCACACCTCATGTGACCTCCTCTGTAGGCTCTTCCAGCCCCACATTCTAGCCCCACCCCACTGCACCTGCCCCTCTACTGTCATGCCCGCACTGATTTCCTGCTCCCTTGCCCCAAGGCTCTGAGCTTCTCGGGAGCCACGAGAAAGGTGGCTCACCTGTCTGGGCCTGGGACTTGTCATCCTTTGGCAAATAAGGAGGGTTCCCAGAGGCCCTGCTTACCTGTAATAGTCTCATCTTTCTGATTCTGAGTTTCTTTATCTTTAGAACCTTAATCCATGTGTGTTATGAAGATGTTTGGGTTACTCATAGGAAGAAGCAGAGCTCACAGCCTCCGGGACCCACTACCTGGCGTTAATGCCCTGCCTAGAAACACAGACGTGAATCGGAGCTCGGTATCTGCTGGCAGTGGCTTGTTTCGGCCTGGACCACACGTCTCCATCTCCGCAGCCTGCCCAGCAGGTCCCTCACAGGGGTCTCAGCAAACTCACCCCACCCTCCAGGTGCTTCCCGGCTTCAGTGGCTTTGGGCTCACCCTCTGGCCGGCAAGTCCCAGGATCTGAGACTGGGCTGGGACCTGCAAAGTGACCCGTCCAAGATGGGCAGTCAGGCCACAGCAGGGATTTGGGGGTCACTCTGTCCTCCATCCTGGCATGCACTGAGCACTCAGTAAAACCTGGATTGACTTCGAATCTAAATCTTGGGTGATAAGACCCACGTACACTTTGCTTTTTGGAAAACCGCAGGGAATTTAGTCCTGGGACATCGTTCCTCATTCCTTGTTGTGAACTACGACTCAAACACCTGCCTTCCACTCAAGAGCATCCTGGAGGATGCAAACAGTGCCTACCCTGTTCATGCTCCTTCCTGAGGAAAGGAGAAGAGAGAGAGAAAACAACTACCGACTGGCGGGAGAGTGGGTGGCCACCGTGCCCAGAGCACCTGCAGTGTTCCAGGCCCACACTAGGGGCTTTGGGACAGAACCCTGGTAAACATTCACGGTGAAAATTTTAGCAAACACCACAGAAGAGAGGATAGCATGATAAATCTCCGCAGACCACTTCGATTTAACGATTATTACTATTTAGCCATATTTGCTCAACTGCTTTCTGTTCAAGCATCTTAAAAATGAATTACAGGCAGCATGACATTTTGTCTGTACTTCAATCCTTCTGTGCACATCCCTTAAAGACACAGGCGTTTGCTTATCACAACGCCATTATTAGCCTTAACAAAATAAGCATCCTTCCTTCATCTCATCTAAATCACAACTGATCTTGTTCATATGTCCCCAAACCTCCCCCCGTCCACCAAAAAAAAATCTTCCTACCGTTGGCCTGTTCAAATCGAACTCAGACAACATGCACCACAGATATACTTGGCTGCTATGTCGCTTGGGCATCTTCTACTCCAGAAAAGCTCGTCCCTTTCTATCTGTGTCACTGGCTGGGAGGACAGGTCTCATTGTCATCTGTAACCTACCGTAATTACAACCCTACCGTAATTACAGCCCTCTCCAATGAGAGAACCAACCAAGGAGAAAATCAAGTCTCCAGTTGCTCACAGGGCTCTCGAAGCACCTGCTGATGATACAGAGTCATTGGCTTTAAACACGAGATATGTTTTCATCCCAAAACCATGCTCTTTCTGCCACTGTGTCCGTGTGAAAGGAGGAGCAGATACTAAAAGTTTTCCTTTAAATGTTAAAAGCACCTTTAATATTGACTTTCAACACATTTTTGACAGAGCTTGGCTATTTCTGTGAAAGAAAGAAGACTGGCAAAGGGAACTGTGAGGATCCTACCCCAAGGGATAGGGAGTGATATTTTCTGCGGCTGGCAGAAACTATCTAGTAGATAAGTAAATAAAACTCCAAGGTTTTATCTCAAAAGTGTGGGGGTTTTCAGCCTCCTCGAACAACCAAAGACTGGACCAGCTTCACTATTTACAAACGGAACATCTAATAAGTGATTTGCAAAAATGACCTCGCTCCCTCGGGTTCCTTTAATATGCAAAGGCATGTTTCTGCTTCTCTACCTCTTTGCTCCTTCCAAAGGGCATGTGCTGGAGAACTCTTTAATAACACAGGGAAATCAGGGAAATTGCCACCAGGTGAATTAGGGTTTACAAGGGCTCTTCCTTCCTGCAATTTCTTTCAGGCAAGGCTGCTTTGCAGAGAGAGATTTGTAGAGCAGTTGCTCTAGAAGCCCGTACTGGCTGATAAAAGCTCAGTAGCTCTGAGGTTTACAGGCCCCCTTTGTAAGCATGTGCCAAGGGGGCAACTGAGCTTCCAAATTGTATTTCTTCCACATTGCCAGAACTCAGGAGTTCATGTCGGAAACCCTGATGCCTGATGAATGCATTTTTAAAATATATGTTTCCAGAATATCTCCTGGGTATTAAATAGCAGATAGGCAAACTCCAGATGTCTGAATGCTTCCTTTTAAGACCTAGCGGGCTCTGACAGTGCACTGGGGGAGATCACCCATAAAGGGGGTCTTCCAGGAGGACGTCTGGACAGAAGAAGCAGGACCCCAGACGTGGGTACCAACGAGGAGCACATACGTGCTCAGGAACCTCAGAAATCTGAAGCACATTGTGTGGATCCTGTGAACACGGAGTCGAAGGCTACCTCAGAAACGAGGCACAAAATTCCAAAATCTCCCTGCTCAAAGGATTGTGTAAAAAGCAATCCTTCAATCTTTAGTTCACATTTTCAAAGTTCTCCCAACGAACATTTGCTTTTAGAAGTAGACACTAGGAAATGGCATGAGAATCTGTTTAATAAAAATATAGGAGACAGAAAAAAAAATGTGTTGGAAGCCGGTGCAAGTCTAATAACCACCAATGACTGGGCGTGGAAGGGCTTGCAGACCAAAGCCCGCGAGAATCTGCAGGTTGGTTTTCCCCTGTAAAGGGAGAGATGCACTTTGCCTGGTGATGCTGCACCCATGCACCTGCTAGCGGGAGGGCGAGTCTCTGTTACAGCGGGCAGACCTGTTTCGTTCTCCTCCAATTTTACAACACAACCCATTTCCAAACAGGACCCAAAGACTAATATTCCCTGACAACAGTCTAAGAAGTCCAACCAGAGCAGTTCTCAGGGTCAGAATCCCAGAAAAGCTGAATCGACCCTTTCAACACCCTGAGGCTCTTCCAGTTTTTCCCAGCACTCAGTCCACGTGGTACGGAATGCTCACATGTTAGAATTTTTCACTCACGGGTCTTTGGTATGCAATGGGATAATTTTGAGCGAAATCAATGAACAATCATAATACAGAAAATGCTTTATGGATGCCGTCTTTCCAGAGAGCCCTAACGTCATGGTCAAGCATGACCTCGCCCTTGCCCACCCCGTCCCCGCTGTCCTTCTCTCCGCGGCAGTCAGTCGCACCAACAACGATCGGTCAGCCCTGATAGTGAGCCGCTGTCACAGAGAGTGACCCCGCGGGTCTCCAATATTGGCAAAGTGGTTCCTTTGCACCGCATCCCCAGCCTGAAGACCTATCGCTGAAAATGCAGCCTCAGATTCGTCCGTGGGGAAATCAATAACAAATCAAGCAGCCATTCACTCAGATTTATTGGCATAACCAGGTGAGGCAGCCCAAAATCTCCAAGAGTGGGTTGTTGATTACAAGTCAGGCGGTGGGAAACAAGCTAGTGCTGGGTTTCATGCTGGTGTGATAAATTCACCCACTGCCATGGATCGGACAAGTGGTAAGTCAAACGGATGGTTCCTGAAGATGCAAAAGCATATTTCATTTCACTTACAGCTTGATGCAGCTAATCAGTCTTAACCTCGGCATAACTCACGAGTCCAGGAGAGCCTTCTGGAAGGCACAGGTATGATGCTCCTTTTGAATGGGCTCATAATTTCTGTGCACTAACATCCTGTGGGGAGTTTGAAAAGTGGTTCATTTCCAGGATATTTTTATGGACTCTCGTAACGATACTCCAGCAATTAGCATCCAGGTTGCTGCCACTGGCACTTTGGGTGCTTATCGGAGCTGAATGAAGGCACAGAACGGCTCTGAGGTTTAGATGCTCAGAAATCCGGGAATTGGAGAAAGTGGTCTGATGAGAGCTAACAATATGCTGCCTTTACAGATGCTAACATTTATTTTCATCTCAAACATTCCGATTTCGAAAAAGAATACACAGAAATAATGACAATTAAATTCTTTTCTTTTCTTTCCTCAAGATTCTATATTCTCCTTCTACAGAATCACCAGGGCACTTTGGGTCACATCATCACTTTAGGACAAATGCCATCTGCTCGATGGACATTACTTTTGTTTTTGTTTTTTGTTTGTTACTTTTTTTTTAAAAGATTTTTTATTTATTTATTCATAGAAATGCAGAGAGAGAGAGAGGCAGAGACACAGGCAGAGGGAGAAGCAGGCTCCATGCAGAGAGCCTGACGTGGGACTCGATCCAGGGTCTCCAGGATCACGCCCCGGGCTGCAGGCAGCGCTAAACCGCTGCGCCACCGGGGCTGCCCTGGACATCCTTTTGAACGGAGAAAAGAACCATCTCCTTCTCCCAGGTTTTACGTTTCCTAACCACTTTTACAGGTGCACTCGTGTATTGACAATTATCTGAAAGTGGCGAAAGCCAGTCAAACTTGACGCCGCTGTGGCTCTGCGGGCCCTGCCGCCAACTGTGTGAATGGGGAACGTCCGAGAGCGCATCGCTGGGGAACGCTCAAATTCTCTCAACACAAAGCGCGTTTCAGAGAGCAATCCAAGGAACCTGAATTGTCCTTGATTCCGAGAAAAATAGGAAATAATTCCAAACAGCTGCTTCTTAACATGTTTGAAATAATTTCAAACATGCTGCACCACTTTAACGAGAAGTACAGAGTTCACACTCTGAGGATGAAATCTGATGTTTGCCTCAAGCAAGTGCCCCGCA
The DNA here is from genome assembly GCF_003254725.2 of Canis lupus dingo. Lineage (NCBI taxonomy): Eukaryota > Metazoa > Chordata > Mammalia > Carnivora > Canidae > Canis > Canis lupus. The sequence continues at coordinate 45,445,098 of NC_064266.1, forward strand.
CAGAAAACGCCCACGGTGAGGGGGATCGCCCGACGGCGCCTCTTGGGAGGTCGGGGTTGAGGTCGGCGTGAACAGCAGAGGGGCCCGTGTGACAGTGGCTCGCAGTGAAGCCTAGTGGCGGACAGTTCGCAAAGATGGCCCCACTCGGTGCGGCAAGGATGCTCTTTGCCTGGTGACTTTGCAGCCCCGCCGTGCCAGGTGGGACCTACATCCTTGGCCAGCGACAGTGGACGGGACTGGTGGCTGGCGGGGGCCAACTGAAGGTCTGCTCCGAAGGCTTACAAGCCCTACGGCCTCTGCTCTCCTGGAACCCTGCCCTGGCCCCGGGAGCAAGCTTGCTGGCCTGCTGGAGGAGGGAGCCCAGGTGTGTCCCCCTGGACCCCTGCGGGAGGACAGCCCAGCTGACACCACCCAAGCCGCCCAGCTGAGCAGCCCAACCACTAAGCCTCAGAATCCAGAACCGGCTAAATGGTTTTAAGCCTCTGAGCCAATCGGGGATTTTTCTTTAAGAAAAAAAAAAAATTTTCACCCAACCCTTTCCCTCCTCCCCCTCTGGCAACCACCAATTTGTTCTCTGTATAGAAGAGTCTGGGATTTTTGTTTTGTGTTGTTTGTCTTTTTTATTTGTTCATTTGTTTTGTTTCTTATAACTACACGTGTGTGAAATCATATGGTATTTGTCTTTGATTTATTTCACTTAGCATTATACCCTCTAGATCCATCCATGTTGTAAATGGCAAGACTTCGTTCTTTTTATTGCTGAGTAATATTCCAATATAATATAATATTCAAATATATATGTGTATATATTTAATATTCATATATTAAATTCTCATATATTTACCACATATATATACCAAATATATATGTGTATATGTATAATATTCATATATTAAATTCAAATAAATATATAATATTCATATATTAAATTCTCATATATATGAGAGCTAGAGATACAGGGATATATATATATATACCACATCCTCTTTATCCATAAATCACTCGATGGATACCTGAGGTCTTTCTGTAATTTGGTTATTGTTGATAATTATGCCATAAATATCAAGGTGCATTTATCTTTTTGAATTAGTGTTTTCATTTTCTTTGAGTAAATACCTAGTAGTGGAACTACTGGATCACATGGTAATTCTATTTATTTTTATAGTCAGAGTATTTTTTATTTATTTTATTCATTTTACATTTTTTAACTTAAATTCAATTTGCCAACATATAGTATAACACCCAGGGTTCCTCCCATCAAGTGCCCTCCTCATTGCCCATCACCCAGTAATTCTATTTTTAATTTTTTGAGGCCCCTCCACACTGTTTTCCTGAGCAGCTGCTCCAGGGTGTATTCCCACGAGCAGTGCATGAGGGTTCCTTCTTCTCTGCCAGCACTTGTTTCTTATTTTGTTGATGTTAGCCATTCTTACAGGTGTGCAGTGGTATTGCTGTGGTTTTGATTTGTATCTCCCTGATGATGAGCAATGTTAACCATGTGTTCATGTGTCTCTTGGCATTTCTTTGGGGAAATGGCTATTCGGGATTTCAGCCCCACTTTTCAATCATCTGAGGCAGTTGTTTTAAACCATTAAGTAAGTGTCAGAATGGTTTATTGCATGGGAAGGGTTAACTATGGCAGACCCCGTAACAGCCCCCAGATCTCTCTGCCTCATCTCTGTCTCTCTCTCACTGCCTCTGTCTCCACGGTTCTCATCCTCATCTATATCTCTCTCTATCCCTGTATCTCTAGCTCTCCACACAGCATCCTAGAGCCAGCGAGCCCCTGGTCTGCTCCTGCACCTCTAGGGAGAGAGCACATGATATCTGGACACTTTAGGTCACATTTGCAAACCTTATAGTCCGAGTCTTTTTCACTCTTAAAATTGGCAAGAACTCCAAAGAGCTTCTGCTTGTGTCGATCAGTATTTACCATATTAGATGTTAAAACTGAGAAAAGTAAAACATGAGAAAATGCAAGCACACATGCCCTTAACCGTCAGGGTGACGATGTCATCTGAGCTGACGAGCCCCCCAGAAAACTTCACCATACACTCAAAAAAAAAAAAAAATGCGAGACAGGCAGATGACCTTTGGTGTCGTCATGAAGGTAAGTTTGTCCTCACCGATCCTGAGCATCTGTGATCTAGACCGTTGACACAGATGTCCCCAAGATCCCACATTGCTCTACAACTCAGTCCGCATGATTTTGCTTATGAGCATAATAATCGGAATACAAACATTAGAAGCCTAGCTCACTGGAAGGCTTAGGGCTCTATCACACAATGGTGAGTGCATATGGTTACAAAGCGTTCATATAGAGTAAACAGTCTAAAATTATTATAATCATTGCATCTCCATGGTAATATTTATTTATAATGAATTATAGGCTTATAGGAGAGTTTATTGAGCTACATGGAGAACTAATTATGGGAAGCATATTCAGATCTCAAATAAAGTAGCTTCTGCTCTTTCTAAGTGATTCTTGTCTGAAGAGCTTCCATTCGTTCTTCCTTCTGGCCAAGCTACATGGCCAGTTATCTTTCCCAGGAGGTCCCACGGGGTGGGGAGGGTGTCTCTTTCATGTTCATCTAGCACTTTGAACCTCTTCCTCCACTGCCCCCCATCCCATCTCCTGCAGTTCAGACCACACCCAATGAATCCATGCTCTGTTCCACCTGCCTTTCCATAGGTCGTGGCACTGATGCTTCACCAAACCTGTGATTTGGACATTGTCATCGCCCTTGACAAATCAAAGCTGTTGAACAACCTGCTCGAAATCGGGCAATTAGAACAAAAGACCAAGAAGATGTCATTTTTTTTCATGTAGTCACTCCCTGATGAGGACTGTGTTGCTTACCTGTCTGTCCTGCCAGGCAGCAGCTTGCAGGTGGGGGCAGGAGCCGGCCAGGGGGGAGAAGCTGACCTATGAGGAGGATCTCGTCGGTGTGTGGTGGGTGTCCTACAGAGACGAGCGCCGGGTCTCCCGGGAGCCCCAAGAAGGCTCAGTCATCTGGCTGTGGAGGAGGGTGAGGCTTCGTGGAGGAGTGCGGCAGATGGTACTTTCCAAAACTGGCTGCGATGATATCTCCACATGCTCCTCTCATAAGGTGACTTGGAGGCTCTTACCAGCGAGTAGGAGGGTCTGTGTTTCCTCCCTCTGAATCTGGGTGGATTGGTGACAACCGGGGAAGGGATGCTTTGTGACTCTCGAGGCCAGGCCACAGAAAGCGAGGCCAGTTTCCACCCTCTCTTGGAAGCTGGCCGCCATGCTGGGAGGGGGCCCAAGTCACCCTGCGGAGACCCAGGGGCAGGAGGCAGCACCCAGTGCAGCTCGCCCGTGACGAGATCAGCCGTTTTAGAAGTGAGTCCCCTTGCCTGGGTCACGCCACCTCCACCGATGCCGTGTGCAGCAGGGATGAGCTGTCCTCTCTGGGTGCTTCCCAAATCGAAAGTTCATGAACGAAATAAACAAGTGGCATCATCCAGAGCCCTCAGATCCAGGCTGGGGGTGGGGGGGTGCTGTACAGAAGTGGGTAACTGGCAGGAACTCAACCAGGCCTTGGAGGATGAGGAGTTAGCCGGGCGTGGGACGGGTCAGGAGGCCCCTGGGGCAGGGGGAGCCACGCGCACAAAGGCAGGCCGGCAGCCGGGGCAGCGCTGGCGGGACGTGTTGGGGCGCAGCCACAGGCCCGGGGTACCATGAGCGCCGCTGGGTAGCTTAGACGGTACCGTTCTGGGTCAGCAGTCCCCAAATATTGTTCTCAGGGTGTGAAATCTGGACCCCAAAGTCAGGGCTATTTGCAGTTACAACATTATTTATTTGCCTTTGCAGATAGCAGCGGTGTTTGCACTGGCGACGCGGAAGCTGCCGGTTTGCTCGCGCGTCTTTGTAAGCACACACCTGTGCCGCTTAGGAAGAAATGTCAATTGTACTTTTAAAAGTCCTGGATGAAGCAGGAAAAAATATTAGTTTTATTAAACCTGAGCCCCTGAGTACATGTCTTCATTTTTTTTTTTTTTTGTCTTAGAAATTAGGCTTGTTTCTTCATGGAAACAACAACAAACATTATATTAAACTGTACTGAGCTTTTTACTTTATTTTTAAATAAATATTCTTAGGGTGTCTGAGTGGCTCAATCGGTGAAGCATCTGCCTCGGCTTAGATCATGATCTCAGGGTCCTGGGATCGAGTCCCGCATCTCGCTCCCTGCTCAGCGGGGAGTCTGCTTCTCCCTGTGCCTGAGGCTCCCCTCACTCATGTGCTCTCTCTTTCTCTCTCTCTCTCATAAATAAAATCTTTAAAAAAATATTTTTAAATGCCACTACTTTAACTTATAATATGATAAACATCAAAAAATATAATCCATATAAACTGAGAAAAACATAGAACCCACATAAACAAAGTCTCTCTGGGTCTTAAATAATTCCTGCGAGTGTATGTGGGTCCTGAGACGGAAGTGTCGAAACCAGTGCTCTGTGCTACCTGGAGCATCAGAAGGTTGTAAACACAGAACCCAGATGTTCTGGGATTTGGAGGAAATCATGTCAGTGTCCAGTGTCCATCCTGGGTGGTTTCCCGGGGGGATGGTTTTGTGCAGGATGTAACTGGAGACAGAACTGAGCTTTTTAAGAGACTCGAGCAATCCAGCAGGTGGGTTAAGATTTAGGGACGTCGGGCAGCCCCAGTGGCTCAACGGTTTGGTGCCGCCTTTGGCTCAGGGCCTGCTCCTGGAGTCCCGGGATCGAGTCCCACATCGGGCTCCCTGCATGGAGCCTGCTTCTCCCTGTGCCTGTGTCTCTGCCTCTGTCTCTCTCTGTGTCTCTCATGAATAAATAATAAAATCTTAAAAAAAAAGAATTAGGGATATTGAGGGGCACCTGGGTGGCTCATTAGTTGGGCTCCTGACTCTTGATTTCAGCTCAGGTCATGGTCTCAGGGTCATGGGATCGAGCCCCACATCAGACTCCGTGCTGGGCATGAAGCCTACTTGGGACTCTCTCTCTCTCTCTCTCTCTCTCTCTCTCTCTCTCTGACCCTCCCCATACCCTGCTCTCTCTCTCTCTCCCCCTCTCTCTCTAAAAATAAGGAAAAAAGAATTAGGGATGTTGAACCAGCTTTAATGCCTAGCCACACACATGCACACACAAACACCTGAACATGCATGTACACACAGGAACATATGAACACTCACACCCAAGGGTGTACACACACATGCACACGCACACCCAAGCATGCACACACACACGTGAGCATGCACACACACATGCACACACACACACACCTGAGCATGCACACACACACCCGAGTATGCACACACACACACCCCTGAGCATGCACACACACAGGCACATACACACCTGACCATGCACACTCACACACATGAACATATGCACACACATACCTGGGCATGCACACACAGGAACATAGCTTCTGGCTGAGAGAGAGGGAGGGTGACCCTGGTCCTGGAGGGGGAGCTGACCCTGCCCAGGAAGACCCATGTGAATCCTGTGGAGCAGAGCAAGAGGACAGGAGGGCGGGAGCAGATGACCATAGATTTGGGAGCTCGAGAGGTTGAATCAGGTTTCCTCGGAGGGCCTACAAGTTTTTCTGAATTTCACTGAAAAGTAACAGTGGGAGGAGCCCTCTGCCACGACCTTCCCACCTGAGTGCCCCATAAGCATCTGCTCCTGGACACTGGCAGGTAAAGTGGTGCTAACCTCCACCACCCTCTCTGGTTGGATTTTCTCCTCCTGAGTGACGAGGGCCTGACGATACTGATGACCTTGGTCAAACAACACCATCCACCTCCTCACCTGCTTTTCTGAGCTGCTGTCTGGGGTCTGTTTGAACCCCTTACACCCAGCAGGTGTGGGCATCCTCTCCACCATGGACAACTGAGCTTGCCTCTGGGAAACCAACTCTCGAAAGCCACCGGGCAGTGCCATCAGGTGGAAAGAAAGAGTGTCTGGACTCCTCTCCAGAATAAGCAGGAGCCAAGCTACACGCCTGGGTGGGAAGGTGGTGGCGCCCGTGGGGCATCCTCCAGGGTCCTGGAGGTGACGTGGAGTAGAACCCAGAGCAGATGAGAGGGGGAGCCCCGAGGGAGGGCTGGGAAGGAGGAGTCCCAGAGAGGGAAGGGGAGAGTCCAGTGCCCTGGCGGGAGCATCGTGCTTGCATGAGGAACAGCCCGGAGGCCAGGGGTGCTGGTGGAGGAGGGAGGGGGAGCCGGGGACGTGCAGAGGGAGCAGGATCAGCCCCTCAGGGCCTTGTACTCTATATCCTGGACTTGGAACAGGGTAGGCCCACCGGGGCCTGTGCAGAGCAGAGACGTGGCCAAAGCAGCCAGCTCTGTAGTCATCACAGTATATTTATGAGCTAAAAATCAGTGTGAGAGAAAGAACACCTCTAGGTCTCTATTTTTCCTGGGGAAGTTTTATTCAGGCAAATGAACTTACCCACCTTCAGATTTAGGATCTTATCTTAACACCAGTTAGCCATGTGGTCAATGATCAAACAGTCTCAGAATTAATTTGTATACTAATTACATTCACAGAATAGAGCCAAATGCCGTATTAATTAAAAACTAGGACCCAAGTGTTCAGGGGACTTGGGTTTAAAACATGACACGGCCTCTTCCCAACCTCATCGACCCGGGTTTCCTTCTTCGTAAGGTTGTTCTGATCTTATAGGAGGTTCCTTACGTGAGCACTCAAGGCACAGTGGGTGCCCCAAAGAGGGAAAGACAGACAATCATCCTCATCAACATCTCTGCTGAAATTTTACTCCTGAGAAAATATCGTCGATTTAGGATTATGTCCCCAGAGAAAAAATACTGTTCTTGAAATAATAGGAACTGAATGGCCCCTTTGCTCCCTCACCGCCGACCCCCGAGACATTGATGACATTAATGGCTTTGCTAAAACACCGAATCTGGGGCACTGATCCTCACTGGAGGGGGGTCCAATTTCCTGCTGGTTCTGTAAACAGGACAGAAAGTTCATAGTTCCAGAGTTCATTTAATTACAGCTGTAAATAATTTGGACGTTAGAAATCCATTTATACCATTGGCTTTTATGGTGGATTTTTATACTCCCCCCCCCGTCCCCTTTTCAATTAAGAAATTTCAAGTTTTACAATAGATCGATGGGTGGGTAGCACACCATTAATTTAATGGGAGAGTTTATATGAGCTGGAAATCTCTTTGTCAAGCCCTCTCCTTTAATTTGTAAAACTATTAGGAAAAAGGTAAAATTCAAATAGAGATAGAACACTTAAAAATATGAAGAATAAAACCGTATAGATTGAATACACACACATACAAACAAGTGAGCGAGACAGGCAAGCGCGGGAAAGATGTGGAAAGATGGGTGGATCGTATCCACGAGGGTATCTTGGCTGTGATCTCGTACTGTGGTCGTGCAAAGTGGTACCATGGGGGAGATGAGCGAGGGGAGTGTGGGATCTCTTGGTGTTACTTCTTAGCCTGCACATGAATGCATTTAAAAAAAATACAAAGCAGGGCACATTCTTTTTTGCAAAATATCAAATCTTTGATAAGATAGAACTAATAATAATTTTTAAAATTGGGGGGAAATGCAGACTTTCTTTTTTCTTTTTTTTTTTTTTTTTTTGCCCAAATTAAGTCAATTAGATGGCCACACGTTCTAAACACTCCCCTTTACCCTCCCGCTATCCTGGACTGGATGGATTCAGTTCTCGTATGCCTCCCGAATCAGGACCCTGGGTTGGCTTCCTCTTTCAGGAAGCTCAGCATCCTCCTCTCTAGGAGCCAGAAGCCCAAGGCTGTCCGCCTGTCTCCCTCCCCCAGGCCCCGTGACAAATCCCGAGTCAGTCTTCCGCACCTTCGCCCGTGCGGGTGCCCTGCAGGTGCCCACTTCTGGCTCACACCCACCCACCCACCAGGCTGAGACCACCTCCTCCCCAGAGGCGTCTCCTGCTTCCACTCGGTGCTCCCTTAGCTCTCAGGAGCCAGGACCATCGTTTTTTAAAAGTAAAAATCTGGCCACATCCCCTCCGCGCCAGAAGCATGCATTCCCGTGCTGTTTATTTATTATGATTTTTAATGTACATTCGGTTAGTTAACATACACAGTAGCTTTAGTTTCAGGGGCAGAGTTCCAGCGATGCGTCGGGTGCAAGTACAGGCTCTTCACCAGAGCCCTGGAGGGTCAAAGTCGGCCCCGCTGGCTCAGTTCCCTCCAGCAGACATGCCAACCTTCCCTGTGCGGGCCGCTAGACGCTTCCCCTCCCCGGGCGCCTGGCCCTGTTGCTGCCCAGCCCTTCCTCCCGCGCTCGGGGACGGCAGGCCGGATGCCCTGCTGCACACTCCAGGGGCACACTCCTTTCCCCCCCAAAATGCCACCACTGTACGTTCGTCTATGTGCCTCTCCTTTTAATCGAGGTACATCGCACACATTAAAATGTGTCCCACTCGCTAAGTTTTTATCATTGTGTGCACCCATAAAGCCACCACCCCGAACAAGCCCTGGGAGGACTTTGTCACCCGGAAAGCTTCCTATTTCCAGACTAGGCCCTGCCCCCGACAGCAGCTGGCACCCTGACTCTTCTCCCCACCGATCCCTTTACCGATTCCCAAATTCCGTGTAAATGGGGCCACGCGGGGCGCAGCGTGATTTGCCCGCCTGCCCCGGTGCTGCTGCAGGTGCTGGTGGCTTCTGCTCGTGAGTGGCAGGGCCGCTCCGTGGGCGCACAGCGGGATCCATTCTCCAGCTGCCGCGTCAGGTTGTCCCTCGCTCCTGGCTGCCAGGAACGCTGCTCTGGAAATTGCTGCACAAGTTATTCTGGGGACACATGTTTTCATTCCTCCTGGGTAAATATCTAAAAGTGAAATTGCTGGGTCACAGGGTTGACATACATTTTAACTCTACAAGAAACTGCCAAACTGTCCTCCGAGGGGCCATAGGAGTCTGCACTCCTACCAGCAGCGCGTGAGACTTCCCATTTGCTCCACGCCGTCACCGGATCAGGGTCTTCTGTTTCTTTCACTCGAAGCTTCGGACACATGTGCCATTGCAGCTCATTGTGGTTTTAATCTGCATTTTCCTGATGACTAACGATATTGAACACCTATTCTGTGCTTATTAGCTATTTATACAGCTCTTTCCATGAAGTTACTATTAAAATGTTTTGCCCGTTTTTATTAGGTTGTTTTCCTTGTGATTGTTGATTTACAAAAGTTCTATATATAGTGTGGATATTAGTCCTTTGTCAAGTGCAGATACTGCAAATGTTTTTCTCTGTTAGTGACCTACCTAATTTTTACCTTAACAGTATCTTTTGATAGGCATCTTTTTTCACTTTGATGAAATCCTTAAAAATCAAGTCTTTCTTTCATGGTCGATGCTTTTTCAGTGTCCTGCTTAAAGAATCTTTGCCTACCCACTTTCTGAGGATTTTCTCCCGTGTTTTCTCTAAAACCGTGCTATCCAATGTGCTGGCCACTAGCCACATGTCACTGTTCAGCACTAGTGTCCCAAAGTTAGTTGCTTAACACAACCATTACATTTTTTTAAAAGATTTAATTTTATTTATTTATGATAGACTCACACAGAGAGAGAGAGAGAGAGAGAGAGAGAGAGAGAGAGAGAGAGAGGCAGAGACACGGGCAGAGGGAGGAGCAGGCTCCATGCAGGGAGCCCGATGCAGGACTTGATCCCGGGACTCCAGGATCGCACCCTGGGCCAAAGGCAAGCGCAAAACCACTGAGCCACCCAGGGATCCCCCAACCATTACATTTTACTCGTGGTTTTGTATGCCACAAATTGAAGAAGGGTTTAACTGGGTGATTTTATCTCTGATCTATATGGTAGCAGCTTGAGAGTCTCACACATTTGGCATTTGGGGACTCCTTCACATCCCTTCTCTCTTTCTCTGGCTCCATAGCATGACATCCTCTGGTGCCTTCTGTATATGGTATGGTCTTCTCACAACATGGGTCTCAGAGTGCCCAGCCTTTTGATGGTGGTTGGACACCCCAGTCCCCCCAGAGAGAGCACTCTTCTTGTGATCTAGCCCCAGGATATCATTTCCACTTTATTTTATTGGCCAAGCAAACCACTAAGGCCAAGCTAGATTCAAGGATGGGGAGCAATAGACTTTACCTCTTAGCAGGGTCAGTTAGGAGGAAAGACATTGGTAGTGGCCACATCTCAGAACAAGAACAAGGCCCCACATTGACCTTGTATCCTGGGCTGCATTAACCCACATACCAGCATTAGTAGTAACTCTTTTTTTTTTTATTTTTTATTTTTTTAGTTGTAACTCTTGCAGTCATATTGTTTTGGATGTACACAATCGTGTCAACTGCAAATAGCAACACCTTCTTCATTTTCATTCTGTGTACCTTGCATTTCTTTTTCTTGCCTTATTACACTGGCTAGGACTTCCAGTAGAATATTCAATAGAAGTGGCAAGGAGGACACACCTTGTTCCTGATCATAAAGGGAAAGTATTTGATGTTCATTTGTATGACTGTCTGATTAATAATTGACTCCACTAGGCTGAAAAGCCTTAGAACTATAAGAACTGTGCTAATTTTGGCTCCTCTTTGTATCTCCAGAGCCTAGATCAAAGTCTATCCACAGTAAACACTCAAAATACGTGTGCTGAATAAAAGAACTGAATGTTATCTTGGTCTAATACTAAAATGCTAGTCAAGTTATTTAACTCTCAGTTAATACCCTCAGAGGTTTTAGTGTTTTTTATCTATAGATTAGGACTTTGGATAGCTTGTGTTTCTATAGCACAAAAATGAAAAAGAAATATTGCATATACTCCAAATGGTTTATGTTTTTCCACTTGAGAGGAGACATCTACGACTTTTTCCCATGCTCTGACCTCCTGCTGAGGAGTATAAATGGTACGTCCCACTTCTACTATGTCTAAATACCAGCCACGGTGGAGTCCCTTCTACTGTGAAGATAGATGTCTTTCTGCCTGCCACCATGTGGAGACAGGCACTCATCTTCCTAGGTAGGCATTACAGGCAATGAGACTTCCCAATTCATCAGCTGGAAGTATAGCTCACACCAGGTTCACTCCAGCCCAGAAGCCAAACCAAATGAGCTTTGAAGGATGATTGAGGACTCTGCTTTTTCCTGATCGTTTTTTTTTTGTGTGTGTGTGATGAATTTATAGTTGACAATATGAGAATAAGTCAGACCATAGACTATGAGACTCCTGCAAAGTGGGCACAAGACACTCTTACCCTGGCAGCCTCGGGTCTCTGGGCCTGGGCGATCTCCTCATGAAGCACATCTGGAGAGTGGCAGTGAAGTATGTGGGTAGGAGTATGAGCTAGGACTTCCTGAAGTTCGGAGTTTGAAGCCCACGTTCAGCACTTGGTAACGTGAATTACCTGATTTACGTAACTAATTCACTTGCGTGAATTTAGGGACCTCTCTGAGCCTCCATTTCTTTAAATTAAAATGAGGACAATTACTGCGAATTGAGTGGATTTTTGAGGGATGAAATGCTGTTGCCTTTTTTTTTTTTAAGATTTTATTTATTTATTCACATAGAGAAAGGCAGAGACATAGCCTGATGCGAGACTCAATCCCAGGACCCCAGGATCATGCCCTGAGCCAAAGGCAGATGCTCAACTACTAAGCCATCCAAGCATCCCTTCTGTTGCCTTCTTTAAAAAAAAAATTATCATGTTCCACACATAGCAGGTACTTGAAAAAGGGCAGTTTGTGCTCTTACTGTCATTACTGTTGTGAATTACTACGAGGCAGATACTGATGTCCCTTACTAGGATTGTGTTTTGTTCCTTCTCCTTCCAAAATCTCTCTGATTAGGAGAGATGGGTGGTCTGCTCTGGACCCTGAATGCACTATTACCGCCCCCTCGTGTTTATGTACCTCCTTGAATTGTTCATGATGGTTCACGTCCCTTCTCTGATTTGCCCTGATCCGCAGCACAGGTGGCCCACGGGTTCACTGGGGGAGGAGTCGTTCAAGCCTGCTGAGCTAAGAGCCAGGGAGCTGCCCCCAAGTCCTGACCTTGGATTCGGCTTCTCCCCCATCAGCCCAACAGGAAAGCCAACTTCCCAAAGGGTGTTAGCAAACACTCTTCCCCTTTTCACCTGGGTTTCCTTTTTATTACTATTTGCAGGAAATTTCCTGTCCTCTCCAGAGAGCCTGCCTCTCAATTGTGAAAATATGGGCTCAACAAATGGAAAATAGACATCATAAACACAAACACATTCTAACTAACTGGCTGCCTGTGGTCAGGGCTACAGCTTTTGCTTAGAGGCTTTGCTGGGGCCAGTGGCAGGTCAGCAAAACCACAGAGTGTGTGGTCTCTGCCCTCTGAGCTCTGCAGGGGAGGCCTTGTGGGCATTTGGGGGGGTAATCCTCCCTTAGGCACAGAGCAGAATGCTGAGCACCCGTGCTGTCAAAGGTAGCACCTGCCCAAGCCACCACGAGGACATTTGCAAACACCCTCGAGTGAGTGAGGGCCACCCCCTGGGGGGTCCCTGCTGAGGGCAAATGTGTTTTCCTTTTTGACATATTCCTCACCTTTACTATGTCCTTTTTTCCCCTCAATCTTGTCTTTTGTCTTTTAAGGAGATAACTGACTAATTATTCTATGTATGCTCTGGAAGTATGATAAGCCAGCTTTCAAGTCACGCAGTGAATCCACTCGCTCGCCCCTGAAGTGCGCTTGAGCGCCAGCTGCGTTCTCCGGGAAGGACACTCAGCCTCACAGGCCTCCTGGCCAGCCTTGGAAAACAATGCAAACGCCAGTCCCGGTCACCCAGCAGCCAAGGTTAATCACCTTCTGTGCAAAATCAGGTAACAACGTAGGGCAGGCAACAAGGAGGAAGGTCCCGCAAATACTGCCGAGGAACGTGCTTCCCTTTCCAAGTGATGCACACCAACGCCTCCCGCGTGGGAACGTTTGCCAACCAGCTGGCACAGCCTCTGAAGCTGATCCCCAGAGTCCCCAGGAGCTCCCTGTCATGAGCACCTTCCTGAGTCTTCCAAAAAGGGATGCCCAGGAGAGCACTGTGCATGGCCCCAGGGGGACCCCGCCCTGCCCTGGGTTTCTCCCCACTTGGTAAGCAGCCCAGAGCTCCCTGTAGCCCCAGTGAGGACTTCCCAGCTCTCCACAGTTCCGGCCCTGCTCGCCGGCGGTGCCTTCAGGATGCCAGGTGCCCCGTGCTCCCCGCCGGGTCAGCGAGGCAGGGATGCCAAGATGCCCCACCGGCTGAGGCATTTTTATGAGGGTTTAGCGATGTGTGTCTTCTGAGAGCTCTGCTCCTTATCAGAGAGATAACCTTGAATCGCATCTGCCTTTTAAATATTTTACAGTCCTGCCAGCCGCCCCGTCAGATCCCCAGAGACCTCTCTGCCGGCCCCCTGTGCCCACACTTCGCTGGCAGACGCTGCCCCTAAAAGATTTGTTGTACGATATAACTCAGTCAGAGGACATTGCTTATCGGCCACCGGACAGCTACAAAGTTGGCCCAAATCGTCACACGTCAGCCCGATTTTCTCTGAGGTTATAACCTGTTTATATCTAGATCTTTCACCTTGACGGCTGGCTGCTGCACTCGGTGGGACTGCAGGGTAGGGGGCACTCTGTGGGCTGGGGTACAGGGCACGTCCTTCTTTCGGAGAAGGCAGTGAAGGTGCCTCCGCACCCTGACAGCTGCTGGTTGGGAGCACCTCTAAACCACCCTGGAGCTAAGCCTGCCAGATGAGCACATTACATACAAGACACCTGGTTAAATCTCAAGTTCAAGTGGATGACACAGACTTTTTCAGGGATAATATGTTCCAGACGCAACCCTTCCAGAGCCAAGGCCCAAGGATCCCCGTGCAAATTTAGAGCATCCGTTAGAGCCATACCTGCCTTACCCCCTCCCCATGCTGCCGCCAGAGACAGGGAAAGCTTTCTTTCTTCGGAATGTTCCAGGCTGGTGCAATAACTAATAGTAATAACACCCATAAAACACCCATGGGCACCCGCCCATCTTAGCTCTGCTCACAGCGTCTCCTCTGAGAAGAAGCTAGCAGTCGAATCTTCGTGTTTTTCATTCTCTTCTTCCGCTTCTTAACTTTACTACCTCTACGTGGACCTGTCAGTGTTAACTTAGTCTGTGTGTCATTGAACTTGCTATTGAGAAGACATGTTGTCATTTCTTGGGCCACTTGCTGTCCCCAACAGCGTCTTTCCGGTGGTCAGCCGTGTGGCTGGGACAGCCGTGGGTCACCCGTCTGCACTGGAAGCCTCCCCATGGTGCTGGCGGACGTTGGGGCCATCCTCAGGTTTCTGCTATTACCAGGAACGTGGCTCTCCAGGGGATGGTACCTCTCCTGCTCCATGTAAGCAAGTGTTTCTCCAGGTGTTCGCATAGGAATGGAGATTCAGAGTCACAGGTGGGTGTTTGACTTTACCAGGTGGCACTAAACTGTTTCCAAAGGGGTCATTCCCGCTTACATTCCAGCCAGCTGTATGTGAGGACACCGGTTGTGACACAGCCTGGCCAAAATGATCTGTCACTGCCATGGGTAGTCGGGAAAGGGGATGTGAAATTAGATTTCATGGTCGTCTTACTCTGCATTTCTTTTTGATCTATTTTTTTTTTAGGACTAGATCCTTTTCCAGGCGTTCTTCCAATTTTTAAAATTTCAAAAAGATTAAAAAATCTGCTCTATGAAAGACAGTAAGATCGATGAAGAAAAAAGGAGCACAATGAGATTGTTAACAATATTAACATTAAATTAATTAAACAGGAGACAGAGCTAGAAGTACAATATAAGTTGGAAAGATAATAAGAAAGTAGTGCAGTGGCCCCATCCTGATGCATCTGAGCCCCAAAATCACCTGGGATGGAGTATGGCCAGGATTCTCCGTGGTCCTCTCCTTGCATTCCCTCTATGCAGAGCCGAGCCCAGGACACGCATCTCCCTGGATGAAGCGAGTTCTTGTTTGGTCTCCTGTGTGAGGACGTTATTTTCCAGTGTCTGACGTTAGGCTGAGTCCCCCAGCTGACATGGCTATTCTGGGGGTGTGAAATGGGTGCATGTCCCCTTTGCCGGGGTCCTCCCCTCAGGACTCTGGGCTGCAGGGGCAGGTGTAGTCCGAGGGGAAAGCGGGCTCAGGATTCACTTACCTCTCAGGATTGCTCTGTTGTTGTGCTTTCTGGCATCCACAGGTTTCCCTAATTTCCCCACTAATACCAGGACACTGAAGAGGTTTTTTGGATATAAACTATTTCCTTTGATTTACTCTGTAACACCTTTTTCATGCTAGCAAAAGCTTTTCATCATTTAAAAAACATGAAATGCAGAATCCAGAAGAGCTAAAAACAATCTTGCAAAACCAGCATAAAGTGGGAGGATTCACTACTCACTATTAAGACTCACTACAAAGCTGTAGTAATCCAGACTCTATGGTTTTGGCAGCAGAACAGACACACCCAGATCAATGGAATGGAAAAGGGAGCCCCGTAGAAGACCCATTTAAATGTTCCCAAATGGGGTTTCGAAAAAGGTACAAATACAATTCAATGGAGGAAGGATGATCTTTCCAGCAAGTGATGCCACAGCAACTGGACACCTCAGGCAAACACAGAGGCTTGACCTGAGCCCACACCATGTGCACAGATCAACTCCGGTGAATCGCAGACGTCAGTGCAGAACATCAAAGTAGGAAGATTAGAAAAAACAACGTGTAGGGAGCCTTCAGGACCTAAGGTTAGGTGAAGTGTTTTTAGACTTGACACCAAAGCACATTCCACAAAAGCATAAATGGATAACTTGGATCTCAACAAAATTAAAATTTGCTCTAGGAAAGTCCTCATGAAGGTGACGGAGTGACAGGCTATGGAGTAGAAGAGGACTTCTATCCAGAAAGTACAAATAAGTCAAAATTCAAGAGTAAAACACACACACGCATGCGCGCACGCACACACATACACACAAACCAACTGTGTTCGGCATCACTGACCATCAAGGAGATGCTGATTACAGCCACAGTGAGATATGACTACCTATCTATCAGAAGGGCTACTATAAAAAAATAATGATGCTAATATCAAAAGCTGGTGAGGACGTGGAGAAGCTGGATCTCCCATCCATTGCTGGTGGAAGTGTAAAATGGGTTAGCCTCTCTGGAAAACACTTTGGGTTTTGTTTTTTTACAGAACTAACCATGTTCTCTATCGTAGGACCCCACAATTGCATCCTTAGACATTTATCCCAGAAAAATGAAAATTTAAGCTCACACAAAAATGCATACATCAATTTTCAAAGGAGCTTTAGACACGATACCCCCGAATTGAAACAACCTCCAGGTCGTTCACGAGTGAATGGTTGAGCAGACTGAGAATACATAGATCCATGGAATACTACTCAGCAATTAAAAGGAGTGGAAGGTTGACGCAGTCAACAACTTGGATGAATCTCAAGGGAATTTGGTAAGTGAAAAAATGTCAGTCCCAAAAGTTTACCTATTGCCTGATTCTATCTATAAAGCTTTCTTGAAATGACAAAATTATAGGGATGGACAACAGAGTAGTGGTTGCTAGAGATTCTAGAAGAGGAGGGAGGGATTTTCGACTATAAAAAACTAGCACTGGGAATCCCCATGATGGACTGCTCTGTTCTTGACTGTGATAAAACTGCAAAAATATAAACATGCGCATGCACACTTATATCTGTGCATCAAAACTAGTGAAATCTGAATAAGGATCTATCAACACCAATATTCTGACATGACCTAGTTTTGCAAGATGGTCTCATTGGGAAAACTGGGTGAAGGGCACGTGGGATCCCTTACGACGACATCTGAATCTATAATTACTTCAAAATTAAGTTAAATGAAAACATGAGCTATCACCCAGAAGATTATCGTTGTTAGCATCTTGACTGTTTCCTTCCCCTCTTCCAGACAGAAGGATGAATTTTTTTTTTAATGAAATGAAACATTTCACACACTATTTTGAAATCATGGAGTCAGAGCATCCTTCCTCTACCCTACCCACATCATTTCCTGTTTGTCTCCATTACAAAAGGTGCCTGTGATTCCAGCGCATCCATGATGCCTCCCTTCAGATGAAGCCACTGGTTTATTCCTGACACGTGCTTGTTGTCAATGGGTACCATGTCCTCAAGAAGTTTAAAATATTAAAAAAAAAAGGAAGTTTAAAATAAAAAGCTTGACAAATAGGTGGAAGTTTGAGGATGGACTGCTCTGTGGGATGTCTGGGCTGCTTCCTTTTAGATGGGAGACAAGCGTTCTGTGTGTGTCGCAAATACTCACAGAGACAGTCTTATTGATACGCTCTTTGGCAGGTGACTGCGCTGATGGATAGGCCTCAAGTGGGCGCCATCTTTGTTCAATTTCCAGTATCTTCTTGGAGGCTCTGGAGAGGTGGATATGGGAAAAAACACAACATAGAATTAGCACAGAATTTATAGTTCATAAAGAATGAAATTTGGAGCACTTGGCTGCACATCCAGGCCAAGGGAACAGGGAAATGGTTAGGTGCCTTTTCTCACTCTGGCGCAAGAGCACAGACAGACTAGCTAAAGAGAGACGGTCGCCAGAGGCCAACGCGTCCTTCCCTGTTCTCCTTGAGGGACCAAGTGACCAAGGGAGAGGATAGAAGGGAAAGACAGGCAAGAGAGTTGGAAGGACAAAAGGATACGACCCTTGTGTGGAATCCTGAAGTTGTCTAGCAATGGTTCCCGTACAAAATATGAAATGTTTAATAATTTAAAACATGCTTTGCTCATTCACACAATCTTTATTTCAGGCTTTATTATAGTGAACTGATTTTTTTAATGAAATTAAAATTAAAATAAGATGTTTTTGCAAGCAACTGACTGCCTAATTCTAGGATCTGTCTGGAGCATAATAAACAAGGAGGAATCTAGGTCCAGATGGTTGGGAATACATGCACGCTCGAATGCAGACTGTCTCCTCTACCATCAAACTTGCTAGACCCGTACCTTACCCTTAACTTTGACTTCATTCCATTTAATTCTCAAACAGGGCTCTCAGGTTCCATCACCATCCCCCATTTACAGACAGAAACAGAAAAATGATTCAGAGGAAAGATTAGTGACAGTTCACTTGGAGGAGAGTGGAGAGCCTGGGTCATTGACCTTCTTGGGAGCAACTTTCCTGGATCTGACGTGCACCTGCAGGTGCTGGAGAATCAGCCCAACCAGGGGGAAATAAAGGAGAGGATGTGAGGCAACAAAATCAGGAGCTCTCCCAGCAGAGAGAGGAGGAGCCTGGGTTTTAACCGAGTAAGGGGTTGAATGAGAATTTCCTCCGTTCTCATGGCAGGCCCAATTTGCAGGAGCCAGTGTCCTAAGCCGACATGACACTCCCACTTGGTGTGATTCTCTGAGACCAGCCAAGATGCCATCTGGGACTCAGACACAGGCTCCGGGGTATGCAGCAAGCATACAACAGAACCAGCAAGCAAGGCCCATGGGAGCACAGGCTCAAACGCAGAGCTTGGAAACTCATCTTAGGGCTCTCTTGGTGGATGTTGAGCCACGTGGCTGGTAGGGGACAGATATTGAGGTGAAGTTGATCATCTACTAACAAGGAGCAAGATTCCATTTCCACTCGGCATCTCTCGCTGGGTACTCACGCACCAGTGCCGACATCCTCACCGGCAGGCACTCACTCCTGGGTATCACTCTGACGGTGCACACTCTCGAGGGGGGAGCTTTGGGAGGAATCCCATGGAATTTCATACCCTCGGCTGATGGAGAAATTGAATCCCCTATGCTGACCCTGAATGTTGTTCCTGGCTTTGTTTTAAAAACCAGGAAAATAGCACATCCCATGACAATGCCTATTCTCAGAGGCTGCAGTTTTATTTATTGGTGAATGCCACACCATCTATTTCTTTTTCTCTCTTTTTCCTTTTTTAAAAGGAATTTAACCTTGTGCTCTTAGTCTCTCTGTAAAATCCCGTAACAAAGAATTGCAGCTGTATTTCGTTCTTTTATCTGCACTTAAGTGCTTTTGATCTGTTACCTTGGAGGGGTTATTTATCCGCCACCGTAGGCTCCTCGAAGGGAGAACAGTCCAAGGAGGGTGACCTGGAACTTCCTGTACCTTCTGGAGGAGCCCGGCTCCCATCCCACCCCCCTGAACAATTTGCATTTTCTTTATCTTTCACGCTGTGGCTAAATGGTATTTCATAAAACTGTTAGCTTTTCACATTTTATCTCCAGAGAGATTACTCATCTTCTGGGCTTCTGGTACCTTCTGTCCTCCAGCTTTGGAATGAACAGGATGTAATTTCTTTCCTAGCGGCAAGCAGGGCCAGCCCCTACCTCCAGAAGATGAAGAAGATGAGGCAGCGGTCTTAGTGTCCTGGGACCTTGGTAAATGGCAGTTCCTGGGTTCCGTCCCCAGTTGGGGCACGTTGCTCCAGCGAGTGCTTCTGGGGTGGGGCCAGAAGCAGCCTTATTAGCAGCTCCCGGGGCGTCTGGTGGAGCTGATGCAGGTGGTGAGTGCATCAGTGAATCCCTTCTAGTGGCTCTGGTCTACACCCCTCTGATGGGAACATGCCCGCTCTGTGTGTATCACCAAGAATTCTTTCTTCACCTGCTATTACTGAACTATCACCGGTAAATAACCCCTGAACGCCTGTCTGGAATCAAGCTTTGTAGCGAGTCACGTGGGTCTGACGTATATAAATCTCACACGCATTGACACTAACTTTGGGAGGCCTCAGCCTGTGGAGTTAGACCGTGGGCTCAGGGGTTGGCCAGTGTAAGTTTGTATCCTGAGGCCTGCACTTACCAGCTGCAAAATTCTTCAAGAGGTGACTTCATCTCCCTGGGCCTCAGTTTTGGCATCCGTGAAGTGGGTGATAGGACAGCACCTGTCTCGTGGGGCTGCTGTAGTGCGACGAACAGGAGACAGGAATCACTGGGCACTTGACACGGCACAGCTGTTGGCATTGGCCCGGTGCTGCTTCCACGGCTTTGCAGCACAGGGAAGTTCAAAGTCGTGGAGTCGGGCAACCCCCCTGAGTGCTTTGCAGTGTGCGGCCGTGTCCACCCACGGAAGGAGGCCCCTCGCCGGGCATAGAGAAGATTGGGGCGCCTCTGCAGGCTCCAGGCTGGAAGCCCGTGATGGCCCCAGGGCACAGGCAGGCTTTGAGAAGGGACATGCTCTGAGCTTCCTCCGCCCCCTCCCGGGGCGCAGCAGCCTCGGCTGGGCCTGCCAGATAAGGCGTGGAGTTGGCAAGACGTCTCTTTTGTACTTTTCCCCATTTCCACCTATCTGATCTCCCAGATGATTCAAACCCAAGGGGCGTCACCTTTTAGCACGAAGACAGCAAGACCGCAGCAATCCTGCCAGGAGGGCAGAGACAACCGCCCCTCGCCGCTCCCCGCCCAGACACAGGTTCACCAGACACCCGGGGCCCGGGGTGACCAGGTGGGCCCCACCTACACGGGAAGGAGAGCGGGACCCAGGACATCATTTGCTAACCTGGCACCTCTGGGGGTATGTTCGTCTCCAAGAGCTTCCAAACCAAAAATGCCACAAACCGGGTGGCTTAAAGGAATAGAAATGAGTTCTGGGGAGCAGCAGTCTGGGGAGCAGAAGTCTGAAGTCAGGGTGGCACAGAGCTGTTTCCCTCCAGTGGCTCCAGGGGAGGGTCCTTCCCATCTCTTCCAGCTTCCAGTGGCTGGCAGTGTTCATTGGCCTGGAGTTCATCCCTCCCACCGCTGCCTCTACCCCCACATGGCTTCCCTCCATGTGTCTCTCCTCTTCTGTCTTCCATAAGGACACTAGTTATTGGATTTAGGGTTCACCTGGTTAATCCAGAATGACCTTATCCTGAGATCTTCCATGTAATCACACCTGCTCACATCTTTTTGGGCGAGGGGCACCGTCCCCCCAACAGAGGGCTGCCTCACCTCTAGGAGCCTCAGTTTCTGTATTCCATGAGCGGAAGCAATCACGATGCTCTCCTCACCGAGTCTGCCAAAGTCTCTAAGAGATCTTGTTTGTAAAGCCCTAGAACATCATTCTCCAAAGTATGGAAGACAAGGAGGTTCTGCATCACCTGAGAGCTCGTTAGGAGGACAAACCTTCAACCAGCCCCAGACGTGCCCAATCACAACCTCCATCCTAATGAGGTGCCGGGAGGCTCTCGTGAACCCCGAGCAGTGTGCGGGCACCTGGTGAGCCCTCACATCGGTGGCTTCTGTGCTACGACAGTTCCATAAGGGATTCTAGTCATCGTGGAGATTCTCCACTTAATAGAAGCCAACTGACGTGTCCACCCTCCCAACACGAAGCTACCAGAATGGATTCTTCTACAGCTGTCCTGTATTTTTGTGGAAACAAACTCAACTACTTGTAAAAGTTCTCCAAAAGAAGAACTTATTCTGAGTTACCTCATTTGTAAGGGCTAAAAAGATGTATTTATTTTCTTTTATTTCTTATCAAATACTTTCTGCATTGAAAGTATCCCTTCAGCAGTGGATGAGTTGTCTGGCACGAGCATCCCTCCCCATAGGGGAGACCTTCTCCGTGAAGAAAATCACGTTCTCCCCAGTGGGTGTGTTCTGGGCTTGGGCGACCTGTAGGCAGGTGAGACCCACCCTGTACCTGGGAGAGATGCATCTGAGGGCTTCTCCTAAAGGCCTGGAGCGAAATAGGCCAACGCATCTTTAGACTCCGAGCCAGCCATCTGGTCAACCTGATTAAGTAAGAAAGTTTTAAAAGAATTGGCATATTATCCCTAACCCCCCAATTACTTCCATCATTAAATGTGTTATACTCAGACCTGAAGTTATTTAAGTATTTTGGTTGCTGTTGGAACGCTTTATACTGTCAACAATAAAAAGCTGAGATTTTTTCACTACCTACATCATTTGTCTCTTGATAAAAATTTCCAGCCTTTATCTCCTTCTCAAAGGAACATAATTTAAATATGAATAATGAAAAATACTTCCAGACACATAAACCCAATAATGCTTTCTGAGGTGCAAAGTTGGATACAACACAAAAGAACTGAATGTTAGCAAATTGTGCTTTCTAACTTGGCAAGTGATAAAATCCTCAATGGGCCTGGCGTGCAGCCGCGGGAGGGACGGTGCAGATGAAGGGAAGCGTGCTTTTTAGGCTACCGGTGAGGGCGAGCGCGGGCAAGATGTTCTGGCAAGGCTTTGGAATCAAAATGGCAATGCTAAATACCTTTTAATGGCATGTTTAATATTATACACATGCTTACTCTTTTTATGGAGATGAATTTTCAGAGAGAACCAAGAAGCCGAAGTGTAAATTTATTCCTTTGCTATAAAAAAAAAAAAATTTAACTTGCATATAAGTTATTTATGGGGAAATAAGGAAATTCTAATCTAACTTAGGCATTTGGGTCTCAGATGACACTTTGTATGTCTCTCTCTCTCCCTCTCCCTCCCTTCTAAAATAATAAACATGCGTGTGCTTTCCAGGCATGGGATTTAATTCTGCATAAAACTGAATAGTGCAGTGATTTATAAAGTCTTTTGTTGGTTTGTTTTGCTGGGGTTACAAAGCAGCTGTGATAGAAACCTTCTGGGTCGGGGCGCCTGGGGGGCTCAGTGGTTGAGCGTCTGCCTTTGGCTTAGATCGTGATCCCGGGGTCCTGGGATCGGGTCCCGCATCGGGCTCCCTGCATGAAGCCTGCTTCTCCCTCTGCCTGTGTCTCTGCCTCTCTCTCTCTCTGTGTCTCTCATGAATAAATAAATAAGATCTTTAAAAACAAAAAAAAAGGAAGAAGGGTTCTGGGTCATTTGCCCCCGGGGTCTTGGACGGCTCGCCCTCGCCATGCTGGGGTTCTGCTGTCCTTCCTCCCACTCACACTGAAGGCAAATAAGCCTGGACTGGAGCCTTCGAAATCCACTCATCAAAATATGTTTGCCATCTCTGCTTTCTGAATTCAAGCAAAGAGGAGAAAATGCACACTCGACCTAAGAAGGTGATTGTCGTGGACACAAGTGGCGGAGCAGAAGCCCTAAGAGCTTTGCTGTTAACAAACCCGCGTTCCCCCCTGCACGGTCTCCGGGGGCCCGCGTTCCTCCCCACGCGGTTTCCCAGGGCTTCGTGTATCCCGCCTTAGAGTTAATCCCATTGTTTATGCAACAGTTATGGGAGCGAGGATTCGCTTAGTGCTAAGTGTTTCACACCTTGGGTAAGGCGGTTCATGTTCAAATTCTATTTGGGGCTTTATTTATGAATTTGCAGCTTTCAAAGGGTTTGGGGGTATGAGAGACAGCTGTGTGCCTCTTTTTAACAAGGCAAGTCTCCGTCGCCGGGGATGCTCGTTGAGCAGCCCGTGATGGACTGTGTGCCTTCTGACGAGGAGCGGTGCAGCTAACCGCGCTGCAGACGCCCGGTTCTTGCTCCCAGCAACACACAGACATTTGCAGCTGGTACAGAACGTTGGCTCAGAAGATGGATTCAACGTGAGATGTAATGACGGAGTCGAAACTGCATCGACAAGTTAGGAAGAGTCCAACCCTCCTCGCGCCGCGGAAGGAAGCCAGGGTCTCTGCTCCGCAGGATGGCAGCCGCCTGGGTGATGGGGTGCATCCCCCTGCAGGAGCTGCTCTGCGAGCCCCCAGCTCCTGCAGACTCGGAGGTGCACGGGATCTAATCAAACGAAAGCTCAGCCATTTCCAGGCCTGTCTCCAATCCCCAGGATCCTGCAAAGAACACAGGGGTTTTAGGAGGAGCAAAGGGGTTGGAGAGACCCCTCCCTGGGCTTCAGACTCTGCTGGCCATGGCTGTCGAAGCGAGTGAATGAAAGCCTGGGCACCCCTGCCTCTGAGCCACATGGATGACAGGTACGATGACCCAAGATGGGAGCCACCAAACCAGGGACCTCCCTCCACCACCAAGCCTCAGCCGCCACTACCGTCCTCGAGCTATGGCCCAGGACGCCCAGGCCTGCGGCCCTTCCTCCCTCCCTCTGTGTCTCTCTACCATCTCCCTGCCCTTCCCTCTCCGACCTCCTCCCCCCACCCTCTGGTGACAGCTCTGTCCCCTCCTCTCTGGGCCACTCCTTGCAGAACCTTAGAAGCTGCTCAGGCTTTCATGCTGATTCCGAAACAAAATGGTCTTCAGACTCTTTGTGCTTGTAGGCCTGCAGGTGCGGCTGGAGAAGGAGACACACGGGCCTGACCCCGTCCTCGGGCCTGTCAATGCGATGTCCACGTGAAGTCAATGTCCGACGAGCCGAGGACCACCAGGCACACCTGTCGGGAGCATCTTCCAAGGGACACCGGACCCTGGGGAGCCAGGACACTGCCGTGAGAAGGTGACCAGAAGACCCTGCCACGGGGCTGGGAGCCCGTGGGGGTCTAAGGAAGGGGTCTTGCTCGGGACTGGGTGCAGTCAGAAAGGGGGCGAGTCTCCGGCTGGCAACCCGGAGCAACAGCGTCCGCGGGTAGGAAGATCAGGATGAGGATGAAGCTCGGCCTGCAGGGTGGCTGCCGGGTGCGTGCGGGCACAGGGCACGTGGGCAGGGACCGCCGGGGCTGTTTGCGCTCCGTGGGGCAGGAGAGCACGGCGGTTCCATGTTCCCAGCGCGTCAACCTGCCGTGACACTGAGGTCAGGTCGGTCCCAGCACCTCGGCAGCTGCCGCTTCTGCAGATGCAAGAAGGGAAATTTTAAAGACCGGAAGCACCGCTTAACGTCCCCCTACAGTCTCCTGCGGCATCTACTCTGTTAGCCACTTTGTAGGTTGAGGAGAGTGACTGTCCCCCCAAGTCCCATCCTTGTTTTTACGCCACAGAACGTTCAAGAGCAGGAAGACCAAGTGGCTCCTTGGCTGTCAGGGGCAGAGCTCCAGGGAGCCTGGCAGCAGGCACACACAGGTCTGCCTGGGCCCCACGGCCTCGGACCGTCCCCCCATCCCATGGGTGATTGGGAGCCCGAGCTGACCCCCACACCCTCATCAGCACCTTCGGTCTGGGATGTTAGGGACCCGTGCCGCAACCTCTGCCTGACTCTTTCCGGACTTTTCTGTTGAGAACACCAACAAGGGCTGAAAAGGACAGAGACAAGGACATATACTGACCTACAGGCGCATCATGGGGAGGAGGTGACATGGGAAAGGATCCAGAGGGGCAGGGGAAGGAAAGAAGGCAGACAGACACAGAGATCCCGTTGGCCAACAAGGGCATCTCCATTGCGTGGGGGGTTGGAAGCTCCCTGTGACTTGGGATCGGAGGCCAAGGAGATCTACCACCAGAATCAACGAGGCGCCCGCCGCCCCCCTGGCAGGTCCGACTGCAGAGACAGGTGCAACCAGGCGAGCGTGGACTTCTACGGGGATCTTCCACGGCACCCTTTCTAACCTGGGGGGAAACAGAGTCAAGGCTGTTCGGGGCACTTCCAAACCAGGCTGTGCGTGTCTATCTAATCAGGTCCGTGTCCCGTCTGCTTCCACCGCGGGGACGGCCGGTCATAACTGCAGCAATCCATGGGGTCGTACAGAGTTACTACGGCAACACCGTAGCCCACCCAGGCCGGCACCCTCATCCTCGTCCCTGCTTACAGTGGACCCCGTGGGCGCCTCCGGCCTTCGAGGGACGTTCACGGAGGGGAAGGATCAGGACCACACTTGGTGGAAACGATTTCGGGTTTTAGGACAGTATATTCACCTCTGGGGTTACTCTGTTGCTTTGTCCACGTGACAGTTAAAATGCAAATGTGTCCCAGGGGGGCGGGGGGGGCGGTGAGAAGCTGCTTTTAATTTTGATTTTCTGTCTCACATCGACAGACCTTTATTTCCCTGCCTCCTTGCGTCTTCATTCCCAACCAGAAGTGTTTCTGTTCCGGACTGAATTCCCTCCGTGTCCTTGTGCTTCCCAAGTGGACTGATCATGAGACGTGCCCGTGCCCGGAGCTAAATGCACTCACTCCCAGGGGCGCCCTAGACCCCCTTGTCGGGGCCCATGGGGAGGGGGTCCCGGAGTGCACATCCTGACGGCCCCCTCCGCCCGCTGGAGGGGCAGCAAGCGCTGCGACGCAGGGAGAAGCCGTCTACTCATCACCCAGTGGAATTTTTAGCCAGAGGAAATATTAACTGGGTGGATTCTCCACGGAATTAAGGGTAGAGGGTCGTGTATTTGCCACTTGAAGCCACAGCCTTAAATGGTAATTGGGTGAGAACTCCGGGCCAGCTCTGGTCACAGGGGTGGCTGCGGGATTTTGTCAAGCACTTTTCCCGCATTTTTTGTTCTTCAGCCCTTTGATACGATGGGTTCCGTTAATTGGTTTTGAACTGCGTCCCTGAGCTCCATGTCCCGCCGTCATGTGCATAATTCTTTTTATACCTTGTTGGATTCAACTGGCTCACACTTGGTCGAGAATTGTCGCGTCTGTGATCATGACAGATGTCGACCGTCGGTTTTCCTGGGCCGTAACGCCTTTATTTGGTTTTGGAATTAGGGTAATGCTGGCCACACAGCGTGAGTTGGGACACGTTCCCTCTGCTTCTACAAGAGATCGTGGAGAATTGGTACCATTTCTTCCTTAAGTATTTGGCAGCGTTCGTGCATGGACCCACGTCCGCCTGGGGCGCTTTTTTTTTTTTTTTTTTTGAAAAGTCAAGTATGGATTCAGTTCCTTTTATACGTAGAAGCCTATTCACATCATCTCTTCCCCCTCGCGTGAGTTTTGGTTAGTTGTGGGTCTCGAGCAAGCGGCCAGTGTCCTCTGAACTATCAAATCTGTGGGCAGCGTCGTTCATAGCATCCTTTCAGTGTCCGCGGGACCAGTGACGGGGCCCCTCCCTTCTTCCTGACGTGCGTCCCTTGTGACTGCATCTGCAGCATGGCAGCCTGGCTACAGATTGATCTGTTCTGGTCACCTTTTCAAAGAAACAGCTTTGGGTTTTATGGATTTTCTCCATCAGTGTTCTGCTTTGAATTTTACTCAGATCTGCTCTAGAACTTATTATTCACCTTCTGCTGCTTGCTTGAAGCTGATGGTGCTCTTTTGATCTCCCTTCTTAGGATGGAAGCCTCGATGACCGATTTCCAAACTCCCTTCTTTCCCGGCACACGCTGGCACCTGCACGAACTGCCCCGAGGGAGGCACCTGCACTTCCCCGGGCACTGTGGGCCCGCCTCCCCTCGCAGCGGCGACAGCCCAGGTCCGCCCTTGGGGGTCGGTCCGCTGCCCAGGGGGGACCTGGGCTCTCCGGGACGGCATGAAGCCCTGTGAGCCAGTGTCCACCCCCTGCCCCAGCTTCTGTTTGGAGTCTCCTGTCAAAAACACTGGGGTTGAACTGCAAGGTTGTTTGTTTAAACCTGGTTGGGAAAAAGGCCAAATCAGAGTTGATTTATTCCTCAACAATAAGAGAACTGCATCGAGCCAGCGCATTGATATGTGCATATTCCTCCCGGCTGGGCGAGCTCCAGGTCAATAAAGCAAACCTGGAGTCTGAAAAGACAAAATGTCTACACACAGGCTCATATGAGGAGGGGACGCATCCGCTTCTGCTCGGTGCAGTCCAGCCCCCCCACCCCCATCCCGCGCCGGGCACAATGTCTCGGCATTCAGACGCCCTTTCAAGTCCAAGGCCCGCCGGGAGCCCAGACCCAGTTTGGCAGCAGGCCCAGGGGGCTGGAGTCTGGGGAGAGGCGGCCACCCTCCCGAGGGGCACGGCCCACCCCTGGCTCAACACACCACCATCCTGAAGGTCAGGACACAGGGACACAGAGGGAGGAGGGGGAGTGGTCCTGCTGTGGGCAAGCGGGCTGGTCCACTGGACACGCGTTCACTGCACATCTCAGGCCCACTGAACTCTGCACCTGTGAGTCTGAGCCTCGCTCTGACGCCGAGACATCCCCACCCCAGGTGCACAGCACACATTCGCTCCGTGAGCCATAGCAGGACCTGCTGCAGACGGTAGTGGTGGGAGCATCGGATGCGATGGTTCACATAGAGCACAGCTGTGAGCTCCTTAGTGCCCCCAAATCCCTGCACGGGAATCCCAGCTCCCAGCACCCCACGAATCGGCTGTATATGAGGTGGGGCCAGGTGATGAGGTCCGACAAGGTCACTAGCATGGGCCCTAATGCAGTAGGACTGGTGTCCTCACAAGCAGGGGAGACAGGACATAGACACACGCAGAGGGAAGACCATGCGGGGGAAGCACACGGTGGTCTATGCGCCCAGCAGAGAGGCGGCAGGAGAAGCACCCCGGCCGACACCCTGCTCGTGGCCCTCCAGCCTCCAGACCGTGAGACAGGGTCGGTTGCTGAGGCTGCCCGTCTGCGCTCTGTGTCTCCGCATCCCCCGCCGACCGGGCCCGGGCGCCCCCGAGCACCCAGCACGGTGCCTGGTGCAGAACAGCTCCAGGGCCGGCTGGGGACGCGGCCCCTACCCATCCCGAGCAGGATCCGTCCGTCCTCCCGGCCGCCCAGCCACGCCTGTTAGTGTCCTTCCGTACTTCCGCACGGTCCCCTGTGGACAAAGGCCCATGGCCCGTTCTCCGAGGCAGGGCTGGTGCTCTGCTGTGATGGATGCCTTCCATCCTTCATTCCAGAGATGTTTGCCGAGCACCCAGAAAGCACCACACCTGCTCCAGGCCCCGGGACACCTGCTGCAAACCGAGACTGCTCACAGGAGGGACAAGTGACATGAACAAGCCCTGCCGGCCGTGCTCGGAGCAGAAAGGGTTATTCCTGACACCTGCCAGGGCACTGGCTCTGCCCCTGGGCCCTAACCCCACATGAACAGGAGGGGCCCCTCTTGTTTGAATCTAGTCCTGGGAATACTTTGTGTCCTTGGATGCTTTCTCTCATCTAAAAACAAGAACTCGGTACCGTAGCTGCTGGAAACCCAGCGGCCTGGGTTCTCCCGTGGTCGTCTGCTTGCCTCAGGGCCCAGCCTGCAGCCCTACGGCCTCCCTGCCTCCATCCTGACCAGTCTCCTCTCTTCTGGCGCTGGGTGAAGCCATCATGCACCCAGGGCCTCCAGGGGCTGACAGATGTGTCAGCTGCATGGGAATCACACCCGCGGCCCTTGGGGCTACGTCTGGGCTGAGATGAGCATCCGTCCTGCAGAGTGACCACGACACGACGCCCTGCCTGGGAGGCCGAGCGTGTGGGGAGGAGGTGCCAGCCCCAGCTCTGTGGACACGTTGGTTGTGTTCACTACTCTTGTGTGGCTCACGTTCCTCCAATGGGCCAGACCTGAAGGAGGACACGCTGTGTCGTGGGGACAGACTCCGGGCACCCTCCTGGAGCTCAGAGCAGACAGAGGACGGAGGGAGTGACAACAGGGCAGGGCGAGGGCTATGCAGGGGGAGCCAGCAGCAGGGGCCCCCCACACAGCTTTGGTGGATCAGGAAACACCAGGGCCCCACCAGGACCCCAGGGAGGGAGGACACGGGCAGGTTTGAACCCAGCTATAAAACTGGGATAAGAAGCTGATTGTGCACAAGAGGCTCTGCAGATGTTTGCTGGGGAGACAGCGGACTAGGTGCCCCCATCCTGGTGGGGTGCCCAGGAAGCTGCATTTCCCTCTATCTTGGGCTTCGCTGCAGGGTCGCAAGAGACCAACAGGGATTCAAAGTCCTTCTCCCTGGCTGAGGCTCATAGAGGTCACACCAAAGTGGGTTTCCTGCTCTATCCCTGGCACCAACGCCAAGGTCTGGGGGCCCAGCCAGGCTCCTGCTCGCTTCCACGTGAAGCTTGCACAAGATCCGATCACAAACTTGCTCCTGAAAGGCTTGTGAAGGGGGGTGGGGGGCAAGACGGGGGCCGGGAGGGTGGCAGGGAGCCCAGGGCCGTGGAGGCCTGGGGCGCCGGGAGGAAGGGCAGGCCGCCCACGGGCAAGGGCTGTCCCCCAGCCTCCCGCTGCTGCTGTGTGCCCCGAATAGCACTTCTCTGCTCCTTCACATCACAGGGCAAGATTGGAAAGACCCCTGCCTGCCTGAGGGGCCCCATTGCTCAGCCCTGGACGCGCGGGCATCTCGAAGGAAGTGGAAGGCTTCCCTGACTGCTGACAGGTGATCGCGGCAGGTGGCAGCGACCCACGGACGGCCCCTGTGCCCCCGGCAGTGCAGTCAGCGCCCCCGTCACACAAGGGGTTAAAGCCACTGTCTGAGCCCCCAGGCCCCCCGGCAGCCCAGCCTCCCTGGGGTGCCGCCTCCCGGTCCCCGCAGGCCCTCCCCACCACCCTGCCCCAGCTCCCTGCTGTCCAGCTGCCGAGCAACTCCTGGGCGTCCAGGGTATCGGGATGTCAGCCCCCCGCCCCCAGGGCCATGCAGCAGGCTCTCCTCCCCTCGACATTGCTGGCCTTTGGGGGAGGGCAGCTCCCCGTGTGGGGCTGTCCTGTGTGCTGCATGGACTGTGGCAGGATCCCCGGCCTCTGTGACACCCCGCAGCCGGGATGCTAAGAATGACCCCAGACATTTCCAGATGTCCCCTGGGGGCCCCGTTCCCCGAGTGAGATCCACTCCACTGTGTGATCGGGGTGCCTCTTCCAGAGCATGTGTAATTAGGTGCTGGGGACAGAGCCCTGCAGACACCCCTGGGAGCCATCCGCACGCGCATTTCCAAAAGGCTCTACAGGGGAGCACACGGGGGGGCTGCGATGCTTCAGGAGGTGGAGGTGGAGGGTGGAGGAAAGAGCCATGGCCCTGAAGCTGGGCTCTGTGGGGCGCAGGGGTGGGGCCAGCCTGGGTGGAGCAGAGGGGACCTGGCGGGGGCAGGGTCCCCTAACTCGCCTTGCCCCTCCTGCTGCATGTGCCCGTCGGCACTGAGCTGGCCCAGGGCTGTCCCTCCCCAGGCGGTGGCCCCCCACGCGGTCCCGTGAGCCCCAGCTGACCACTGAGGGTTACCGTAGGTGTACGTTAGGTGCCACACTAAGACCGCTCTGTGCAGGAATCTCAGAATAACCCGTTCCCACCCCTGCTTCAGTGACGGGTCTTGCCAAGGACGGCATTCCCTAACAAACTGGAACTATCCACATGGCGCTCTGAGGATGCGCGACACAGCAGACGGCATCCCGTGCCCCAGCTGCCCCCCGCCCCAGCTGCCCCCCGCCCCACCTGCCCCACCTCACGGGGCGGCAGGAAGCCGGCTGGTTCTGAGCATTGCTCAGCAATGGGCTCCTGTGCGCCTTCGACCCCACGGGGACAGCCCGAAGACCGGGCAGGACAATCCAGGAGGGGGGCATCCGGTGTGCCCCGTCTGCCCGCAGCTGTCCACGTACCCATCACAGGGAATGGCTGCTCGGCCCAGCCTAGAAAGCGGATGGGGCCCATACGTCCCGGGCAGCGGGACCCATCTGGGGGCAGGTGTGCCCGGGAGCCCTGAGGAGGATCAGGGCAGACCTGTCAGCTGGGCGGCTGGGAGCTGCGGCCTCCTGGGCCATTGCACCCAAACTGAGGGGAGAATCCAGCCATGCTGGGGAGGCCCAGACGGGAGAGCTGGAGCCGGGGCTGACTGGCAAGGACACCTGAATGCATGGGTCCTACTGCACCCAGGTACCTGAGCGACCAGGTACTGACCCCACGTACAGCTCCCAGGTACCTGAGCAACCAGGTACTGATCCCAGGTACCTAAATGACTAGGTACTGACCCCAGGTACAGATCCCAGGTACCTGAGCAACCAGGTACTGATCCCAGGTATCTGAGTGACCAGGTACTGACCCCAGGTACAGATCCCAGGTACCTGAGCAATCAGGTACTGATCTCAGGTACCTGAGTGACCAGGTACAGATACCAGGTACCTGAGCAACCAGGTGGAGATCCCAAGTACCTGAGCAACCAGGTACAGACCCCAGATACCTGAGTAACCAGGTAGAGATCCCAAGTACCTGAGCAACCAGGTACAGACCCCAGGTTCAGATCCCAGGTACCTAAGTGACCAGGTTCAGACCCCAGGTTCAGATCCCAGGTATCTGAGCGACGAGGTACAGATCCCAGGTACCTGAGTGGCCAGGTACAGACCCCAGGTTCAGATCTCAGGTATCTGAGCAAAGAAGTACAGACCCCAGGTACAGACCCCAGGTACCTGAGTGACCAGGTATAGACCACAGGTTCAGATCCCAGGTACAGACCCCAGGTACCTGAGCAAACAGGTACAGACCCCAGGTTCAGATCCCAGGTACCTGAGTGACGAGGTATAGACCCCAAGTACCTGAGCGACCAAGTACAGACCCCAGATACCTGAGTAACTAGTTACAGACCCCAGGTACCTGAGCGACCAGGTACAGACCCCAGGTATGTGATCAACACAATGCACTTCAGACACAGAGCTCATGATTTGGGTTTTTTCCTTCTACACATGAGCACCCATTTTTGTGGCAAAAGGCAGATCTCTTCTCAAAATCTCTCATCCTCTGTGCTACCAGCCAGGACAAGCCCCACGTCGTGTTTCCCACTAGTCAGTGCAGCAGGGAGGTCTACAGGGAGGGCCCTGGGACCAGCGAGCTGGGTGCTGGGAGGACGCCGAGCACCTGGCAGACGTGGAGTGAACAAAGGGAGGAACGAACGAGGCACCCTCCCCCGTTCATGGAGCGCCTCCCTCCGCGGCCCTGCCACTCCCCGCAGCCCCACATCCAAGAGCCTGTTCGGAGACACAGGTTTGCTCGGCAGAGTCCTTCCGCGTGTCCACGGCCACACGTGTCCTAGGCAACAGAGACCGCTAGAGACCCTGAGGCCCCCTTGGACCGTGCGCATCACCAAGCTCCCAGCACTGTGCTTGGCCCAGAGGAGCCCTCAGGAAATCTCTCTCCGTGTGGGACCCAGCTTCCCCCTGGGACTGTGGAGACGCCCCCGGCAGCCCCGTTGGAAGGTGAGGACCACAGATGGTGTCAGGCGCAGGTCCTGGGGCGGCGGCTTTCTGGCACGTTCTCCCAGAAGCCGTGTTTGGCAGGTCGGGATGGGGCCGGGGCCTACATGCACCCGAATATTCCCTGTGTGACAGCAGCTGCATCCGGGGTGGGGGGCAGAGCTAGAAAAATGGAGGTGCCCTAAGGGGCTTGGCGGCCGTCCTGCTTACTGAAGGCTGTCCCTAGAGCACACCTCGAGGCGCCACCCGCCCTGTCCCCGTCCCCTGCCGCTTGCCTGGGTGCGGACTCCGAAGGAGTGCTCGTCGCATTCGTGAGCAAAGCAAATGTGAGAGGGGTGGTGACTCAGCACCACACAAGCAAACACATCGTCCGACAGGCCGATGGCGAACAGAAACGGTGGGAGGGTCTGAGTGTAAGCCTGAAAACTCCCAGGCAGCCAGGAGCAAAAAAAAAGAATTTGTGGCCAAGGATCAATGTTGGAGAAGCATCTTCAGAGCCTCATTCAAGTCACCAATACGATGCGGCTGCCAGAAAATTAATTAATGGGTGCTGGGCTGCCATCAACAGACGCATGAGCTTGGGGAAGCTGGAGATCAGGGGGACGGAGCGCTCGCTGAAACCCCTGAGAACGCTCCACAAATATCCAAGCAAGACGATCCTCATGATGCCACCGACTGGCCAGTGGCCTACCTGGCATGCCCGGGGCAGCAAGGGGACTGGGGTCGTGTTATAAGGAGCAGTAGGAGGGAGTGGGGGTTGCCTGCAGGAAAGTCTCTATGGGAGAAGTAGGGGACTCTTCAGGAGGCAGGAAAGGGGCTGGCGCATGTCGCTCGAGGGAACAGCGTTGAGGTCAACGTGGGGGAAAGAACGTCAGAACGTATTCGGCCCCGGGTGCTCCCGGCAGACGGTGCCCTCCCCTCGCTAGAGCTGTTCGTGTAGAGCTGGGGGCTGCCAGGCAGCGTCAGCGTCAGAAAAGGGGCATCTGGGGACATCCCGCAGATTGACCGTCACAGAGCGTGTCTGCAAGCGGGCGTGAGAAATGGATTTCTTGGTGAATGACCTCCCTTGGGACACGCGGCCTCCTGTGCCCTCCCTGGAAGATTCGAGCTGCACCTGTCAGCTTGAGAGAGGCTCTGGGAAGTCCTGCCACCATCGCCTCTGCCTTCCTCCGCTTGCACTCCCAAATACATCTGACCAAAACACTTTTTATTTTTATTATTTTATTATTTCTATTATTTATTTTTTTTATATTTATTTATTTATTTATTTATTTATTTATTTATTTATTGTGTGTGTGTGTGTGTGTGTGTGCGAGACAGAAAAAGAGAGAGAGAGGGAGGATGCAAGCAGGGGGCGGAGCAGAGGGAGAGAGACAAAGACTCCACACTGGGTGTGGGTCCATCACGGGGCTCGATCCCACAACCCTGAGATCCTTGTCTCAGCCGAAATCAAGAGTCGGGCATTTAACCAACGGGGACCCACCAGGGACCCCTGAGCAAAACACTGTTTAAGAAAAGACGTATGCGTCCTATGCAACTCGAAACCCTGGTGACTGCAGCATCCTCTTGGACCGCGGCGTTTGCAGGGAGCGACCAGGCGTTGGGGCCATGAAGGGACGCAGGATGCCATCCTCAGGCCCAGCGCGACCCCATGCACAGGCCCACCTGCTGCAACCGGGGCACTTCAGCCCATCTCCAGACGCGCACACCCAGGGAGGGCACACCTGCCCCCCAACCATAAACCGCACAAGGCTGGCCAGCACAGCTCACCCTCCAGCACCAAGCTGAGCGTAAAATTTAAAAATCTATATATTTGCTTAAAGAAGAACGGGGAGACCAGGGGGCAGGCGAGTCAGCGCTGCACCTGGTCCTTGAGAGGCTGCACAGCCTCGTTCCGGGGATGCTTCTTATCACCAGCGACATGGGGGGGGGGGGAGTTTCATGCCAGGTTTCCGGAGCCCCTTTTG
Source organism: Canis lupus dingo (assembly GCF_003254725.2). Classification (NCBI taxonomy): domain Eukaryota; kingdom Metazoa; phylum Chordata; class Mammalia; order Carnivora; family Canidae; genus Canis; species Canis lupus. Next base: position 45,479,919 of record NC_064266.1, read on the forward strand.
CACAGCGCGGAATATCCTAGAGGAGCGCCTCCAGCCGCGGAGGGGGCTGGCTATCCGTGAATGTTTTTCAGCAGAGCCGTGGCTCGTGCCTTCGGTCCCAGGAGACCCTGGCAATTTAAAGAGGCAATTGCTTCTGGGGCTCACCCTGCGAAATTGGAACTAATAGAGCCACGGTCTCCATCGAGAGAGCTCCGGGGACCTGGATACGATCCAAGAAAGACTTATTCCGGACAACATCAATATTTGTCCCATTAAAAAGTGTAGTGTAAAAATCAGTTACGTTGTTGACAATGCTCTTCAGGTCCTCCCTGGGCTAATCCGGTTATGAGACCTGGTTCTTCTCTCTGGCCCAACGGCTCGGCAAAGGAGCCTCACAAAGGAGCCCCGGCCCCTGGCCCGGGATCCCCTTCTGGGGTTCCGCTTAGAGGCCCCAAAATGACAGCGTGTGCGTCCCACCCTGCTTCATCCTTTTCTCCCCCAGGACCCCGCCTTCCTGACACTCTCACCAAATGCAAATTACCCACTTAAGTTCTCACACAAAGTCCAATTGCCAATTTGTCTTTTTATTTCTTACACTTAAAAGTAATTTGCCCTCAAATAATCCACGATGAATTGTTCGTTTTACTACCACAGCGAGCCATCCACCCGTCCAGGGAGCCACTCGTTCCGCGACGCCTGGCCAAGAACCTGCTCTGGGCCGAGAGAGTCCTCAGGGGGCTGGTGGCCGGGCCGTGCAGCAGTGACCCGGAGCCCCGTGCCTGGAGTCGTCAGCTGGCCTTAATAGGGTCGCTGGCACGCCGACCCAGGTGGGTTTGGGCTTTGGAATCCCTCGTGGCCGACGTGCATGAGTTTCGGGGGAAGGCGGTGGCCCGGTGGAGAAGCAGCGCCCCGTCCTGATCCACGTGACTCCCCACCCGTCCCTGTCCTGCCCGTCTGCATGTGGATCCTGCAGGAGGGTGGCAGGCCCAGCTCCCAGCGAGCCCTCTGCAGGCCGCAGGAACCTCGACCTCGCCCTTCACGAGGGGTCCACGCCTGGCTTTCCTGCACCGCAGCAATGGGAGAAATGCAAGGCCTCAGAATCCCAGCCTCTGCCTGGAGGTGGGGCTGCCCGGCTCGGCAGGCTGGAAAAGCAGCCCCCCTGGGCTCCAGGACACGGTGCCTCACGGGGACACCTGTCTGGCCCCTGCTTTGTCTCCGGGAAGCTCAGGGGGCATGACCAGCCCCACCAGCCACCGAAGCCCTCAGCTGGGAGGACGCTGGGGAGGGCAGACGCTGGGCGAGGGGGTCCTGGGCTGGAAAGCACCTGGAAACTTCTGGGCAAGGCGCTCCGCCCCGCCCCCGCCCACAGAGTCCAGCCGGCCATCTCGCCACCGTCTTCCAGGGACAGAAACCTGGCTGGAGTTCTGGAAGCAGGTGACGTGGGGCAGCGGGGCCGCCGGGAGCCACAAGGATGGAGCCGGCGGGGACCTCACATGAACATGGGGACGCTCAGAAGCACCATGCATTATTTATTGTCATAAAAGGCAAGACTGAAGTTTTATCATAAAATGTATGTCTGCATAAAAGAATCTGACAGGGCAAATCAATAAGCAGGGCGATGGCTTGTCTGGAATGGCCTTTTCGATTGTTTTTGTTTATCAGAATAAAGCTGAAGAAAGAATGATGAGCCCCGAGCTGGCAGGTCAGGGGAGGCTCGGACGTGGGTCTGGCTCGCTCAAACTACAATATACGTAGGAGCCTGGCCACCCGGCCGGCCGGCAACGAGGAAGCAGGAGCGGGAGGGGGTGTCTGGTTCCGCGCGGGTGTCGGCAGCGCTGGGGGTAAGAAGGGGGGTGCATGTCAGCCTGTGGACCTGCTGCGGCCTGGGAGCCCGTATCCCCACACGTCCCCCCCAAACCAGAAAGGCACACGCTTCCCTGCAACCATCTGGGCCCTGTCCTTGGCTCAGTTTCCGGAGGCTTCACGTCAGCGTCGCTTCACCAAATCTTCATAGAGGTTCCTTGGGGTGAGAGCATGACACCCACCCCACTGAGACCACACGGCCCCTGGGGACACCTCCTCACCCTTGCTATGGGCACCAGAGGGGACACGGTCTCTTCGCCCGGGACATCGTGGGATGGGGCAGTTTCGATGGAGAAACTAGGCCGAGCCCTGCGGCCGCCCCGACGTGACCAGCAGAACGAGACCGCCTTGCTCGGGTGTTCGCCTCCCCCAGCACCGGCCGCCTGCGTGCTGCAGCCTTAGCCCTGTTCCCTGATTTGCAGAAAGGCCAGGGGTGCTCCCTGGGATGCAGGAGGCGGGGGCAGAACCTCACGCTCAGCAGGGCCAGGCACGTGGTGGGCGCCCCGCGGGCTCTCGGCAGCCCGGCCTGGTCCACTGCCCACACAGGCCTCTGCTGGCCGCCCTGCTGAAGGAGCCAGGCCCCACCCCTCAGCATCACCCACACCGGGACCCCGTCCTTCCCTTTCCTGGGGCTTTCCACAAATACCTTTATTTCCCAGTGTTCCTTGACCTCCCCCCACGCGGTTTCACCGCCAACGAGTGAAGGAAGCTGCAGATGAGCAGCAGGTGTGTTACCAGCACTCATTGAATGAGTGAATGGATGAATGAATGAATGCATGCACGCAAGCCCTGTGTCAGACCATGCGCTGGGGACAGGGCCGGGAGGAGACGCCCGAGCCCGTAAGGACCGCATGCATGACGAAGGGGACCGTCGGGGTCTGATGGAGAACGTGGGCGCAGGCGCAGGAGGAAGGCGGCCTGCGGGCACGGCGATGCCCGAGCGGGTGCGGACGAGCAGCGGGCGAGGCTGGGGCGGCAGGAGCTTCACGTCAGGCTGCAGAGCTAGGTCGCGGGGGCTCCGCCATCTGTGGCCAGGCCGGGTCGTGTCGCCGGGGCGGGGCCCCCTCCGCCAGCCCCCCACCCCGGCTCGCGGCCCGCGGGGGCGTCGGCGCTGCCGTGGGGATCCAGGCCCCGCGCCCCAGCCGGGAAGCGGCGCCAGGGATTTTGACAGTTGGGCGGCATCTTCAGCCTGAGGAGGCCGCAGCCGGAAAGCCGCAGCGGTCTGTCACTAATGATCATTTAATACTGTTTGGTACCCGTGTGTGTACACACTCGCGGGCAGAGTCAACGGCATGTGGGTGTTTACACTGAAGGAGCGTTTCTAGGTTCTAATTGATAGAACTTTAATTTCCATGTGGTCTCAACAGTAAACATGCAAATGGCTCTTCTCGGCGCTACCGAGCCTTCGTTATTTTTAGGGAAGCAAAATGTTTTACTTTGGCCCCCGGACTGAAATAGAATGAAAAGCAAATGCAGATCGGACGAGAACTGCAGACACGGGGCTCGCGTCTCCCTCTGCTCCTGCCCGGCCCCCCGGAAGCCTGACCCGCGGCCGCGGCCGATGCGGGGACACCTGTGCTGATCCTCCGTCACATCAGTAAGAGTGAGCTCGGCTCCCTGTCGGGGAGAGAGGAGCTTTGTCTCCTGCAGGGGGATCCAGGACATGGGCCTGAGGGCCCACGAGGCGCCAGAGGTCTCTCCTAACACCTCCGAGTTCACCCAGGAGGGAGGCAAGGGGTGGAGTGAGGCCACAGCTCCGCACCTGCGGCCTGAGCTCAGGGTCCCTGGCTGCTTTGCTTGCACCCAGTTAGTAGAGGGAGTGGGACCCCCCCAGCCCTGCTGTTGGCTGTCACAAGAGTGAGAAAGGGTGATGCCTTCGAACCAGCCAGACCGGCGCTTCTCCTTGGCGGGGGGGGGGGTTTGCCCCCCGAGGACACGTAGCACCATCCAGAGACCTCTTCGGGGTCACTGCAGGGCACAGGCCAGGGGTGCTGCTGCTTGTCCTACCATGCACGGGCAGGACAGCCCCCAGCAGCAAATGTATGTACCGTGGCAGGAAACTGCCCTGGAGAGCACAGCGGTGAGCCGGGCCCCCATCGGGTGCCCCGTGGAGACACACAGAGCTCCTGGCCCCCAGGCGGAGGCTGGAGCTCCCTGCAGACTCAGCCTCTCAATCTACTGAGCCAAACATGTTCTGCTGGTCTATCCACACCATGACATGGAAAAGTTGGGGCGCGTGGCTCCCCAACACAGGAGGCAATCAAGAAATTAGTTAACTGTTCTCAAGACCTCACTGCCCCCAGGTGTCACGGGGGCATGACACTATCCGAGAGCTCGACCGTAAGGACAGCAGAGATGTCTGCACCCACTGAGGGCCTGGTGCGGACTCTTCTCCACATCCCTCGGGGAGAGGACAGTCGCCACCGCATCCCACGGTGGAAACTGAGGCCTAGAGAGACCCCACGGCTTGTCCAGGGTCAGGCAGGCCCGCACAGACCTGAAAATAACTGGTCCCTCCAAGGTCTCAACTGAAGAAACAAGGGCATGGCTAGCCCGGTGTCCCAACCAAAGGCCAGTGTCCCCTACCTCGGCTTCTCTTGCTCTCAGATGCACACTGGGAGCCGAATCCAAGGACGCCCCTGGTGTGGCTGGGGCTGAGTATTACTCACGGGCCAGCACGCTGAGCAGTCTTAGAGGTGGGGACGGGGCAGCGGGGACAGGCTCGCATCTGGGGCAGCCCGCCTGCAGGACAGGCCCGGGGCCCCACAGAGCCTGGGGGAAATGCTTCTCAGTCCCCCGTGCAAGCCTGCCTGCTGGCCACATTGCTGGGACGGGAAGGGGCCCGAGGCAGACCGTGTTCCTGGGGTTCTCAAGCAAGGACCACTCCTCAGGGGCCCCAGGGAACGGGCTGTCCCCGATGCAACAGCTTCGGCGCCAGGAGGATTAGTGACGACACATCCAGGCCTTGACTCTGCAGAGCAGGAACTAGGAACCCCACCAGAATGTGTTGGCACAAGGCCCCGGTGGCCGCACTGGGAAGGTCGCTGGATCAGCCAAGGGCCCCGTGGGACCTCGACCTGCCAGGAGGAGTCGCCGCCACCTGGCCATGAGGACGGCCACCGAGGGAGCCGGCTATTGGGAAAGAGCCACAGAGGTTCTCTGCTTGGCGCCTTGGGCCAGCAGGTGCGAGGGGCTGTGGCAGGGACCCGGCCCCCCCTCAGACGGAGCACCGCGGCCCTGAGCCTGCTCTCTGAATAGGGCTGGAGAGGGAGACACGAACCCCTGAAGGACCGGGGCCGCTGATGCGGTGGCCCTCACTTGCCATCTTGGGAAAGGCAGAAAAGGAAAGAAGGGGTGGAGGCCGGGGCAGGACACCAGCGCGCAGCTGTCATCATTTACCCGCGGGGTACGGCGCTCGGAGGGGGCAGCCTGGCGTGGGCCCCATCTCGGGGGAGCTGGAATCCGCGGGGAATGCAAGGAAAACGCACATAAACTGGGATCATCGATGAGGCGGCCTCCAATATCATCTTCCTAAAAATCGGGAGAGCAGACCGTGAGAGCTCGGCCCCCGGTCTCATCTGTGCGGTGGAGCTAATGATGGTGAACGTCGTGGGACAGCGCTGACCCTTCCCTTCTTGGGAGGACCTTCTCCTCCCCCCTCTCATGAGGCTAAGGGCGCCGTGATGGGGAGACAGAGCGGCCGGGGGACCTGGGTCTCCTTATCTCCCCAAGTCCCTGCGTAGGGGCAAAGGAATCCCAGGGAAGCATCCTCGAGGGGAGCAGACCTCCTGCCCGCTCCAACCAGGAGAGTCCTGGGCTGGAGGGGGCCAGGGGGCAGGGAACGTGCAAGAAGCTGAGAGCCCGCTCCCCCGCAGAACCGCAGTGCAACGTGAGATGGACTTTGCAGCGGCCGCGCTAAAATAGTAACAAAAACAGACAATATTAATTTTAATACTGGGTTGTATCTAACCCGGTGTATCCGAAATGCTATGGCTTCAACATAGAATCAATGCAAAAATAGTAATGAGATGCCTTACACGTTCTTTTCTGCACTGAGTCTTCAATGTCTGGCGTGTGCTTTACACTCAGAGCATCTCTCAATGCGGACGAGCCACGTCCCAAGTGTCGCCCAGTTGCCCGTGAGTGAGCATTGGCCACCGTAGAGGTGGCTCAGGCGTGTGCCGCACCCAGGATCCCACCTGCCGGCCAAGTACACAGCTGAGGCGCCAGGGGCCCCCGGGGGCCTGGGTCTCCCGTAGGAATCACCACCTCCTGGGAGTCCGTGGGATCCTGCCACCAGACTCTCTCCACTCCAGGTTCCATTTGGAGTCACGGGAAGACGTTCCAACGTCCTTGTTCCACGGGCAAAAGTCACACAGAGTGGTTTAAAACTTTCTGTGGAACCGGTAACGTTTTTAACATATCTGCAGTGAACTTTAATGGGATTCCATAAAAACGGAACAGACCTCGGAACTAAGCTGGAAGAGTCCGTGAGTGACCTTGGTGTTTTTAATTAAATCCAAAGTGAGATTCAAGATTGTGGGGGTTTTATGTGGCCAGCTAGTCAGAAGCAGTCAGGACCACGTCAGATGGGACAAGGTGAAGGACTGGGCCCTTCCTCCTGCCAGCTGACTCCGGGCTGATCTGGACCGGTTCGTTCCCAAGTGTGGGGTCAAGTAATATTTCAGTGTGTGATGCCCTAAGAGCTAAAGAATTTTCCAGAAAAGCTGAAAGTACTTCTTCTGGATGACACCCCCTTGACCTTCATGCTAGTCCTCAGAGATCTTTTCTTGTTCATGACAGCAGAGCCCACACATGCCGTCATCATCGTCTGTTAGGACACCCGTAACCCCTGTGGAACCGCGGGCCCAGGTGAGCTAGGTGTGTTTGTGGGGGGCGGTGGGGGCAGAAGGCTCTCCGCGAGGAACCGCTGGTCCCCGGGTGGCAATCACGTACGTGAATGGCCTATTTCATGGTAGGACCCAGCCTGAGTTATAAAAAGTCACAAACGGTTCGCGGATTCCTTCTTTTTATTTTTTTATTTTATTTTATTTTATTTATTTATTTATTTTATTATTATTATTATTTTTTTTTTTTTTTTGCTGATTCCTTCTTGTTAGTAAATCAGACTCTGCAATCCCTCCACCCAGGAAACATCCAGAAACCCTCACCCATCAGCCACGGGGCATCAGTCGGAACAACTGTGTGCACCAGATGCAGCCCCCGTGCGGCCCCCCAGGGCTCCCGGCCCCAGCAGGGATGTGCGCTCGGCTCTTTGAACCTGCTGGTTGTGTTTTCCCAACCTTTTCAGCCACGTGTTACAAATATGGGGCGTGATGATGCCGCGTGTGCTTGTATCCTCCCTCCTGCCGGGTTAGACGTTGAACCCGTGTCTATCCAGTTCCTTGCCTTTCTATCTCCCAAAGTCCCCGGTGCACAGCCTTAAGCGAAGGAGAAATTCAAAACCACTTGTTGAAAGGATGAGCGGGTGCCCTTGAGCACCTGTCCCCACAGCGTGGCCCCGACCCCGTCACCTGTTCCGTTGGAGTCCCTTGGGCTGGGTGGTCCCCCTCCTTCCCATCCCCTCTTACATTTTCTTTACTGGTTTTGCAAGAACCACAACGGAAAGTCTCAAATAACTGCTTGGCTTGGGCAAGATGTTCCAGTTAAGTAAGTGAACAAATGATTAAAGTTAACTGGAGAGTAATCAGCAAACATTTTTCCGGTTGCTTCTGAAAATCCCCATTGTCGATCATATTTCTAAATATAGAAGGGCCCATCTGTCTACGGAACAGTCACGGAAGGAACATAGCTGAACTGCCGCGTGTTGGTTAAAGATCGTTCTCTGATCTTTATTTCCGGTGACAGGTGGTTCTCCGGGCTGTCCCACCTGCCCGCCCCGTGTCATCGGTGCCCACCTCCTTGCAAACGTCTTCTCCTAAAGACTGCATGGCTGTCGGGCACTTCTCATCCTAAATGTAAGTCAACAGGACCTTTCCCACTTTAATCCGAAGCTCTCTGACAATGTGCCAAATGAAGGACCAAAAAAAAAAAAAAAAGTCCATAAAATTTACTTTGTAAAAACCCCCAAAGAAATGGACAGGTCCTGGGGCACCGGGATGGCTCAGTGGGTGAGCATCTGCCTCCGGCTCAGGTCGTGATCCCGGGGTCCTGGGATCAGGTCCCACCTCGGGCTTCTCTGCATGGAGCCTGCTTCTCCCTCTGCCTGTGTCTCTGCCTCTCTCTCTCTCTGTCTCTCATGAATAAATAAAATCTTTTTTTAAAAAAAGAAAAAAACAGGTACTACGGACCTGGATACACCCCCCATCTCTTCCAAACCTATTTTGTTCATGGATCAAGTGACCACATAGTTTAGACGAGCGGGGGGCCACTCGCCAGCCCCAGGGAGGCAATAAATCTTGATCGGTTAAACCAGTCCTCTTGGCCGTGATCAGTTTGGGTGATCCTAAAACGATTGCCATGCGACGACCACACAAATCAGGATTGAGGCATGAAGGGCAGTCGTCAGCTGAGGGGCTCCTGGAGAAGGTTTCCTACCTCTTAAGAGGAGGCACAAGACTATTCTTTCTTTCTGCCCTGGGGTGATGTCAAAGGATGAGAAGGTTGGTGCTGTAGCAACCAGGGTGCAACCGTCGGGGGCAGATCCGGGAACTGAAGCCAACAGCGCGGTGGAAGAGAAGGATGCGAGAGAGTCTTGTCCCTAAGTACACCACTGGTCGCTAGATCCGCCGTCCTGAAATCTCTAGAATGTTCCATTTTGATTTAGGTTACTAAGTCAGTCCTCCTATGACTTAGGACTCAAATCTTCAATGATTTGCAAGACCCTTCCCCCTTTCTGGTCTCCAAGTGAAGGGTAGCAGAAAATAAAGAGAAAAACACAGTCTGGTTAATTAGACACGCTACATGGCCTGGCTCTGGGTAATCACAATTTCATTTTATAGTTTTAACCTTTTTTTTTTTTTTAATCTTGTAGGGGAATTTTGCAACTCTGGTTTCTAACCTGCAGGAACCCACCCACACTGCCTTAAGGGGGCTTCTGTCTCAGCCTGTTTTCCTCACCCCAAGAGCCTCCACGCGGAAAGGTCGATCTTAGAACCTCACACCTACACCCTGCACAAGCACATGCGTCCGCCCCGACCTCTGCTTTCATCATGAGGGGTAATTCCGTGCCAAGTGTAAACATCTGAACAATCTCAGGGCCCGCTAGACAACCTAGCGGGTTGGCGATACCCGAGCAACCAGGAGGCTCCTACCCAAGCATGGAAGTCAGTACTGGTCACTCTGCTTAAGCAGAAGGGGTTGGAAATCTAACGAACCGTTAGAAACATTTTTTTTCCTCTATCTTCCTCTAGTTTAAAATTTTCATTTGAATTTATATACCGTAAAATTCACGTCTTTAGGTGTACAATTCAACGGGCCTCCCCACATGCACGGCTTCTGCAGCCGCCCTGACAGTCAGTACGGGCCGTCCACACCCGCGTGCCTGGATCTACATTTCGTTCCTATAGCTTTGCCTTTCTAAGAATGCCACACGAGGGGTACCCTATGCACGGAGCGTCTTGTGTCTGGCTTCTTCCACTCACCGCGACGCAGTGAGACTCCCCCTGGCTGCTGCTGCACCAGGAGTTCGAGCCTTCCTGCCGCCGAGCCGCGCTCCCCTGCGTGGCTGAGTCACGGTGGGTTCATCCAGTCGGTGCTCCCGGAAGAGTGTTCAGGCTGTTTCTAGTTTGGGGAGATCGTGAAGAACCCGGCTGTAAACCCCCATGTGCAGGTTTTACGCAAACATTAGCTTTTATTTGTGCTGGGCGGTGCCAAGAAATAGAGGAGTCCAGCAAACCAGCGTCTCTGGCGCGCCACGTCCTCGCCAACACTTGCTACTGTCAGTATTTTTTCATCCTGCCCGTTCGAATAGATTTTTTTTTTTGAATAGATATTTTGAATGATGTTGTATGATGGCTTTGATTTACTTTTCCCTCCCGGCTCTTGCCGTGTGCTTTTACCTTCCACAGATGTCCGTGACGCGTCTGTTCAAGCGGCCTGCAGGAACTTCGACCCTCTTGTCATCCTCCAAGGTCATCCTTCGTGACCTCGCCTGGACCGGAAGCGCCTGCCTGTGATCTGAGCTCTCCTTGATCCCGGAGCGGAGCCTCAGGGCTCCCCAAACGCCCCTGGAGGACTTCTGTAAGCGTCCCGTCCATCTGTTCGATGGCTGGGCGCCCCCGGGGGACACAGGGAGACCTTAACGGCAAACTCCGGTGCAGTGGGAAAGGCGCAGGAAATTCCTACACTGCCGTGTTAGGTGCTGTAAATGGGAAGGTAGCAGGAGAAGGTGAACACCCCCACCTTTGGGGGGAAGGTTCCAGGGCAGCCTCACCCTCCCGACGATGTGGTCATGGCACATGGGACTGAGGTTGTCGTAGCAACAGGAAGACCTGCCCCGTGAGGCCACTGTGAAGAGGTTGCCATGGGAGAAGGTTTTTTTCAACCTTTTTTTCAACCTTCATAGGTTTTTGCCAAATCTCTTTGGCTTGAGGAAAGCTCATTCCCTGCACGATGGGGGAAAATGCAATTTCAAAAAAAAAAATAATGATAATAAAACTGATTACATCTGCTTATTCATTTTAAAAGTGGATGAATTAATCTCCACTGTGGATGTTTTTAATTTAGGAAATGTTGTAAATGGACCTGTTCGCTGTGAAAGGAAAGGCCCAGGACTGTCTCAGTGGAGAGGCTGAGACAAACGGGCATCCCGTTGTTCCTAAAAGGCTGTCAAGGGTCAGGGCCTCTTGGCCACTGACAAGGAGTGTGTGTGTCCTGGAACCCAAGAGGAAGGGAAGGTGGGAGGAGGGTCCTGATGGGCAGAGGCCCAACAACGCGGGCCTGGAGGCTGGAGGGAGAGGCGGGCGGGAGGCCGGGTGGGAGTCAAGGCCCAGGCAGCCTGGTGGCAGGAACGAAGAGCACGGACTCCACTCGCCGGGCCTGGGCTGCAGCTCCCAAGCTACCATGATGACTTGGCTCTGGTTATGGTGTTTCAGGAATGAGTGTGCGTGAGCTGGGGTAAGTGTGGCAGTGACGGAGGTGGAGGTGGGTGCAGGAGGGCAAGGGAGGAGACTGGCCTCGGCAGGGGTCTCGCAGAGGTGGGGAGCACTGCCGTACCCAGCCTAAGTTAGAATTTTCCACAATGCTGGACTCACTGATGAGGAGGGGGCAGGGAAGGGGCAGAGGAGGGGTCAGGGAGGGGGCAGGAGAGGGGGCCCAGAGGAGGCAGGGAGGGGGCAGGGAGGGGCAGGGAGAGGGGAGGGAGGGGGCAGGGAGGGGGGAAGGGGTGGCAGGGAGGGGGGAAGGAGGGGGCAGGGAGGGGGCAGGGATGAGGCAGGGATGGGGCAGGGAGGGGCAGGGAGGGCACAGGCTGCTGGTGTGTGCCCCGGTCATCAACCAGAGGGCAGGGTCCGGGACACATCACCCTGGCTGTGAGCACCACCCCCAAGGAGTCCCCCCGACTCGAAGCCTGAACCAGCCTGTGGTCCCCACCCCCCGCTACCACCCCCACCCCCCTCCAGGCCCCTCCAGGAGACACTGGCTTTTCTGGAACAGGACTCTGATGGGAACAAGTCACAACCCACCCCCAGGTCCACTCCAGAAAGCACATCCTTCCAGGGCTACGTGGCCACGGGGGTGTCACTGCAGACGCTGGCCCCCGGCCCCACCTGAGGCCTCTGCAGGCCCCTGGGCTCCGCGTCACACGTGACAACCCAGGGCCGGGGGGTCAGGCCCTCGTCCACCTCACAGACCCGCGGGGCCACACCGGGATGCCAGGTCAGAGGCCCGGGCCATGTCCTCGGCCCTTTCCATTGAGCCAGGACACTGGCTGGGACACAGAGGGGACCAGGGGAAGGATACAGGGGCCGAGAGCTCTTGGATCTGTCCTGGAGCCCAGATGCACGTGCACTGACCACACTGCCACCCAACACCCACAGGGCTCGCGGGCGCACACGGGGACAGGCACACACGTTGGCACACGTGCACACGCCTCCTGTCCCCCGGGCCCAAGCAGGGCAGACCTCTCAGAGCCCAGCAAGCCTGCCACGAGCAGAGAAGGGCAGTGTGTCACCCGAGTCTATCACTGGCCGCCCTGCCCTGTTCCGGGATGTGTGGCATCCAGGCTCCGGGGCCCCCGAGGTTGGCTGAGGCCAGGGCCTGGGGTCCTGGGTACAGCTCTCTTCACTGCTGGTGGTTGTCCCCCGGCTCCCCGACCCCGGGAGGTCACCAACCTGCAAGGACACGCATACTTCACCAAACAGAGAGCCTGTACCCCGGCCTCAGAACATGCCCCTGCCTCTACCAGCCGCCACCGAAGAGCCAGGGGCACCTGCGGCAATGGTGAGGCCATGACAGGCACAGGAGACATCATGCCCTCACGGCACAAGGGGCTCAGAAAAGGCGCACACAGTGGTATTCCTGAGGAATGATGGTGCCAGGTTGCCAAAGCGTGTGCCCCACACCCCAAACCCCGCGTCCAGGAAGCAGTGATGCCCGCTCACGGATCCTACGAGGCCCCGAGTGTGGGCCGCAGACACTCCCTGGAACCCGGGGCCCAGCTCCACCGGCCTCACGAGGGCAAGTCTGGTCCCGACACCAGGCTCCACGGGCCTCCAACCCCACGGGCCTCGCCTGAAACATCGGGGCCGACTCTCGCTCGTGCACGTGACAATCCAGACCTCCGGGCCTGGGGCAGCCCCCCAGTCTCTCTGCGGCTCAGAGCCCGGCGACTCGGCCGCATCAGGAACGGGCCCACTGCCGGCCGAGAGGAAATAACGCCACGTGGCTTACGTGAAAGACAAGAGGGCAGGTGTGTGTGGGGGGGGGGGGGCGGGCGCTGAGGGACCGCTTGCCAGCTGGGCTCCAGGCTGGGCTCAGAGACGCCAGCGGACCTGGCTGTCCCACCTGCTCACGTCCCTTCCTCCTCGGGCGCACCTGCGGGCCGGGCAGCTCCAGGCTCACCTGCCCCAGGTAAACCCCCCTGTGAAAACAAACACGAGAGCAAGAGCATCTCGTTCTGGGATCCAAGCAAAACCTCGTGTGGCTGGCTCCGGTGAGGTCACGTCATCACCCTGATGAGCCACCATGTCCGGGGACTGTTTCCTCAGAGGTGTGGCAGCCAGTGCCCGAGATCTAGTCCCAGAAGGGGAAGGCGGTAAAGGGAGGAGAGGCCCCAGGGGAGCCCCTGTCCCCCGTCTCTCCGGCAGCCCGAGCGGGTGTAAGCCCCAGCTCGGGGCAGGTGTCCCCCGGGCAGCCTCTCCACTCTGGGTCAGCTCAGCAGCGCACCACCCTCGCGGTGGGGACCACGACCAGGAGCTGCTGTCCCGCCCCCGGGCGCTCACTGCGGGCGGCCAGGCCCCTCTGCACCCCGAGATGCGCCCCGAGGTGAGCCCGGCCCTCCCGCCCACGTCCTACCTGGAGCCCCCGGCCGCCCTGGATCTCCGCGAGGGCCCGTTTCTCGTGCTCAGAGGAAGGCGGCGCCCTGGACCCCGCAGACCCCCGGGCGTCAAAAATAGAAGATGTGTGGTCCATGAGGAGCTGTTTGCAGCGGGAGAGCGCTGGCTCCGCCCCGCCGGCTCTCGCGGCTTCATTGCTGTCATCAGAGTGTGGTTCACAAGGGACGTGGCGGCCTCGGGGCGCGTCGACCTGCCCTCCTGTCGCAGGCGTTCAGAGAGGACTGCCCGCCTCCCCCTCCCAGGCCGTATCGGGGACCGTCAGCCCATCGCTCGCAGCCCCCCAGCATGGATGCACCCGGGCCGCGTGGTTGATCATCACACGCTAACCAGGCGCCCAAAGGGGGAAAGTCGGGGCCCCGGGGTGGGGGGAGCCTCCTGCAGCCCGCAGGGCAACCATCTGTCTTCACATCCACGTCCCTTGTGCTTCTGCTTTCTCGGGGCCCGTTTTTTGTCCTCAATTAATTACAGTCGATGAGACGATGCACAAAATGACTTTGCCGGGTACCGAGTGGACCTCCTCGCGGCGGGGCAGTTTCCGCAGGTCAGCGGCCCGCTTTCGCCTCCGCCGCGGAGACCCCGGGTGCAGGGGGGACGCGGGGGCCGCGACGCCTTCGCCCTCGGCCTCCGGTTTCTAGACGGGGCGTCCTGAGCCCAAGCAGGAAAGCTCTTGCAGCAGGCGGACGGTCCACAGACGGGGGTTCCCAGGCCCCGGCGGGAGGACCGGAGCCAAACTCCGAATGGCCGGGAAGACGGAGGAAGAGGGAGGCCCGAGTCTCAAGGAACCAGCTCTGCCCGCATCTTTTTTGCCTCAGTTACATGTCCTGTGTTATGTCTCTAGGAATACTCCCTTGAAACAAAACGGGGAAATCCACTGAAACCTCATTAGGATTCATCCTTCCAGTGAGCACTTAGTGAGCACCTGCTGTATGCACAGAGCTGCAGGAGGGGCCCCAGGGGCTGGGGATGGGGAAGGACCGGAGGACCCGTTCGGTTGACAGGACAGTGGGTACGGAACAGTCTGGAGTGGAACTCATGGTCCTTGCATCTGGGCAGGGCAGCCATGCCTCAGTTTCCTCATCTGTGCCTCACATGGTTGTGAGGACTCCATGGGATCATCTTGCACCTGAGAATCCAGGACGGTGGTGCGAAGAGAGGTTCCGATAACACGGTTCTCAGGGGCGACCGGCAGCTAGAAATGCAGATTCCCGGGCCCCGTTCCAGGCCGGCAGGTTGAGGAACCCCGCAGCAGGCCCAGAGCCAGTGTTTCCGCAGCCTTCGGGGCTGGGCGGCCTGCTACACCCTCGCACTTGGCACCCCCGTGACCGCGGGCCGCCGGGGGTGGAAGCAGGGCGCCTGCGGACGGCGGAGCCAGCAGGGGAGCCGCGGGAAAGGGGGCCTGGAGGCTCCGAGACAGAGATACGCCAGGTTTGTGTCCGAGAGTGTGACGTTCCAGGCGGGAGCCCCGAGGGGAAGGTGGTGTGATGCTCCCGCGCTCCTGACGCTCCGCGGCGGCGTCCCGTCCGTCTGTCTTGCCTGCAGGGCGCGAGCCCGCTGGGGACAGCCTCAGAGACTGCGTCCATTCCCGTGGCTGTCGTGACAGCTTAGCACGGGCAGCAGGCTCCAGCCACGCACATTCACTGTCCCCTGGGCGGAAGTCAGGGGTGGGCAGGGCTGTCCTGCTGGAGGCTCGGGGGTAGGCTCGGGGGTCCGTTCCCTTTTCAGTTTAGGGCTCTCTTCCTCATCAGAGCCCCAGCGTTGGTGGGTCTCGGGGGTCTTTATCTCCCTGACTTCCTCCTGCTGCCCCTCCTGCCCCCTCCTCCCTTTTCAGGGCGCTCAGGATTCCCCTAGGCCCACCCGGGAAATCCAGGACCACCTCTCCATCTCCAGCTCAGAGGACCAGCAGCCTTGTCCATTGCTGTGTGATGGAGCATGTTCACGGGGTCTGGCCCTGGGACGTGGGCGTCCTTGGGGAGCCATCATTGTGACAGCCGCAGGACAGCCTGTGTCTCTCCGTCTGTCCCCCTGAGACCCCACAGCATAGCCAGCAGTTAAGAGCAACAGGAAGACCTGGGTTCAGTTCCTGGCTCTCCTGCTCTCTCTGCCGTGTGACCAGGGACAAGTTCCTAAATCTCTGTGGGATTCCATATGGGCTCCTCTAGAACCAGCAATGGTAACAGCACCCCGAGCACAGAGACGTCGGTGCCGAAAGGGCTCTCACACCTATTCCTGCCCCTGAACCACGGTCACGTCTTCACCGATATGACCGCTGCGGTCACTGTACCGTTGGCAGGACAAGGAGAGCTCTGAGCCTGCTCACTGTGCCATCACGGCCTCGTCTCCGGTGGACACGGATGGGCTGTGGCCCTCTCGCTACACCACCCACGCTCCCCTGGGAAATGTGTGGCGGCTGAGCTCTGAGGTGAGCCGATCAGCAGACCCCAGACCTCTGTCCACAGGGACCGTCCCAGGTGGGATCACAAATATGCCCTGGGGCCCGGGGAGCAGAGGAGGTATTACGGAGGCCCTGCTGCAAGGGGACACCAACCTTGGGCTTCCAGCCTCCAGAGTGTGAGAAGGAAATACCTGTTGCTTACAAGGTCCCTGCCTGCAGTCCAGAAGGATGGACTACTCTGCTCTCCCACAGGTGTGGAGTCCTCCACAGGTGGTTCTGGGATGTGAGCCCCCACATGGAGCCTCACAGAGCTGAACACAGCACATCCTGTGGCTTGAGCGGCAAGTCCGGCCGACACCCAGCTACGTCCAGGTGTGAAGCCACGGCCCTGAGGTCGATGGATGCTGGGCTGGTGGTGGGGGTGGGGACTCTAGTAAAGAGGGCTCTGTTCTTGCAACTATATGACACTATTCCCTACTGAAGACTCTGGGACCACAGGTGAGCCACAGATGAAGCACAGGTGAGCCACTGTGGGTGAAGCACAGGTGAGCCACAGGTGAAGCACAGGTGAGCTACAGGTGAAGCACAGGTGAAGCACAGGTGAAGCACAGGTGAGCCACAGGAGCCACTGTGGGTGAACCACAAGTGAGCCACAGATAAACCACAGGTGAAAGCACAAATAAACCATGGGTGAGCCACAAGTGAAGCACAACCGAGCCACTGATGAGACACTATGGGTGAATCATAGGTGAGCCACAGGTGAAGCACAGGTGAATCACAAGTGAGCCACAGGTGAGCCACAGGTGAAGCACAGGTGAGCCACAGATGACCCACCAGTGACGCACAAGTGAGCCACAGGTGAACCACTGTGGGTGAACCACAGATGAACCATAGGTGAGCCATAGGTGAAGCACAGGTGAGCTATAGATAAACCACAGGTGAACCACAGATGAACCACAGATGAGCCACAGGTGAACCACAGATGGACCACAGGTGAGCTACAGGTGAGCCACAGGTGAGCCACTGTGGGTGAACCACAGATGAACCACGGATGAACCATAGATGAAACACAGGTGAGCCACAGGTGAGCCACAGATGAGCCACTACCAGGGGCAGGCAGGCGCCATGTAATCACATTCTTTCTGGTCAGCACTCCTGGGTGACCTATGGCAGTGACCAGGCTGCTGAGTTGACAAAGTGCTTGGTCAGCGAGGTATCAGCTTGCATTTCTCAAAGTGAGGCCCCCTCACCACCTGCCCCTGGCCCTAGGGGCCCAGTGCCACCTGCTGAGTGTCTCTTGGGCCCACCTCACACCGTGCAGACCAGAGCTTACACCTGCCTGGAGAGGCCAGGGTCGTCTCCAAGCAATACCTTGTGTCCAGGTGCCGAGCCTCTTGGAGCCTCCATCCTGGCGCCAGAACACACAGGTGAGACGCGCCATCTCATGGCCCGCTGCGGTCAGAGCGAAGTGGGACTTCACCTGTCTATGTGTCACCTGGCCCAAGGTCAAGCAAGGTTACTCTCAACCTGGCCCCTTCTTTCTTGAAGTAGCGAGGGGAAACTTCTGGCAAAATGGGGCAGGGGGGTTCTTTTTGTTGTTTTTATCCGAACCAGTAATGCGCACGTGTGGTGAAGCATGACAATTCCCGAGCCCATCTGGGTGGGTCCCCAGGCCGTGTTCCTGACCAACCACCTCGGCTGCTTCTGGACTGAGGTCTCGGCCTGCCCGGGGGCCCCGGGGCCGACACGAGGCGGACACAGAGCTTAAATTGCATGACTTCCCTTCCAGACTCTTCTGAGCGGCTGCCTCCTGAGGGGCCCAGAGCAGCTGGAGCAACCGTGGGGACCAGATGGCTCCGAACAGGTTGCAGGTCTGCAAACATTCCCCCTCCCCTCGGGGCCCGCAGGGTGCCCGGCCCCACTACGGCGGGGCTGGTGCGCGCCACTTGTTTAGGCTGAAGGGGCGTAAGCAGAGACAGTGAGGCCCCCGGGCGAGCCGTGGAGGTGGCTGGCACGTCCTCGTGGTCTGTTGCCCGATGACCCCTCGTTCAAGGGGGACAGGAAAGCAGAACTCAAGCAAGCTGCAGCCTGCCTCCCCCGCCAGGGAGCCACACTACTCACCTGTTGACTCAGGTGAGAAGGGAACCCTTCCTGCTCCCAGCCTCTGGGGTGGGGGAGGTTGTTACTCAGCACTAGTACAGCAGCTGCTGACGGACACAGGCCGGTCTCAGCCTTTTTATCCCGTCGCGTTTTTCCAGGGTAACCCTTTACATTAAAAGCAATTTATATTATTTAAAAAAAAAAAAAGCAATTTAATATTTTCCTGCTACGTTTCAACTTTTGTAACTCTCTCCGCCCTCTGTCACGTTTCTCAACAGATTTCCCCTTTGTGTGCTTTTGTCGTAAGGGCTTACTTCCTCCCCCCCTCAGCACACGCTTTGAACTTAAAAACCCGAAAACCGTGTTATTCGGAACAAAAGAATCTGGAGTGTCACACATTTGTCGGCGCATGGGTTGCTCCTCGTGTTTTGCTTTCATTTCTCAGAACGACTGTTTATGAACGGGGCCCCCGTGTCTTCGAGCGCAGGCTGGTCTCTGGATCCACTCTCCGCGTGAAGTGGGAACCGCCTGACAGCACAGGCGGCACACGGCAGGCGGAGACGACGTCACGGACTGGAGCGTGACTGCCGCGACCCAGACTTTGGCATCCTTCATCCGCTCCTGGAGCCCGGGAGCCCCCGGGAGCCCCCGGGAGCCTTACTGCGGAGCACACGAGGGGCGCCGGAGGGCTGCGGGGTGGGTCCCGGGCCGAGGCCGCGGGGTCAGACACAGCGTGTGAAATCCAAACCTGACGCCGCTCTGCAGCGCCACACACGTGCACGAAGCCGAACGGATTGCTTTTTGGTTTTATTCAGTGGTGTCTTGTGTTGTCCTGCCCCCTCTGTCACCGCACGGGAGGAACAGTATTTCAAAACACAGGTTGGGGGCCCCCGGGTGGCTCAGCGGTTGAGCATCTCCCTTTGGCTCAGAGCGTGACCCTGGGGTCCCGGGATCGAGTCCCGCGTCGGGCTCCCTGCGTGGAGCCTGCTTCTCTCTCTGCCTGTGTCTCTGCCTCTCTCTCTCTCTCTGTCTCTCGTGAATAAATAAATAAAATATTTTAAAATAAAATAAAGTAAAGTAAAACAAAAGCACAGGTTAGCATTTCTCAGGGGACTGGCAGGCTGGGTTGGGGATCTGCGAAAAGCTGGGGAGCAGCTGGCGGACCAACCAGCGGGAATCAGCGCTGCCTAGCCAGCCTCAGCGGACCGCGGTGTGGGATCCAAGTCTGCTCGAGAGCCCCAGCTCTGGCCTTTGACCGACTGCCTCTCAACTTCTCCTTTTGACCTTTGATAAGTCACTTAACTGACTAGAGCCTCAACTTACGCCAAGAAACAAAAGAGTGCATGTTATGGTTTTTTATTCCAATTGAACCACTCAGCACATCCAGGAGGCCAGCAAAGGAGACCCCAGGGAGGGGAGTGGGTGCAGGCTGACACCCGGGCATGAGTGCTCACGAAGTCCACGGACACCCTTATATTCTCAGGGTCACTACATGGTCTTCCAGGCCTCCCCAGGGGGGTAGGGGGGGCAACCGCCCATTTCACAGAAACCAAAACCGAGGCGTAAGGAGTTTCCAAGAAGCTCCAGGTCACCCAGCTGGAAGCAGCAAGGTAACGGTTCAGACCCAGGTGTCCAGACTCAGGCCCTGGGCCCTGCACCCTGGGCCCTGACCAGAGCATCAGCTGACCCTGGAGGACGGTGCGGTGGGGCGAGGGCAGGATGTGACCCCTCCTGGGAGGCTCATTGGCCAAAGAGGGAGGGAACCAGGGAGGCAGTTGTCCTCTTCCCACCCCCCTGGTTGCACTGGGGATCCCCTTCTGCCCCTGGCATCCTTCTTTACCATTTCTAGGGCCCGCGGTGGCTGAGACTGTGGGCCGCCCGCACGGGAGGCCTTGCACTGCCACCCACTCACAGCCACCGTGAGGGAATAATCCTCCCGGCTGTACGCAGAATTCAAGGATGATAATTGGGTCTGCTTCAAAACAGTAATCCCCACAGCCTTAAAACATGCAAAATAAAAATAAATTAATCACCCCCATCAGCATTTCACGGTACGTTTATAATTTTTTATTTAAATGCTTAATATCATAAAACAAGCTTGGCACGCAAGGGAAACTGTTGATTGCATCAGAAGAAATTTCTCTCTTTTAAGTGAAAGTAAATACTAATTAGGGCATCCCCAGAGAGGAAATTAAGATGAAGGAAGCAGGTCCCAAGTTGGCCAAACTGGGCAATTATTCCCTCAAAGGTGGCAACGCGTCATGATAAAGCCTAACGATTCCCGAAGTGATCCGTGGGACTGATTTATGGGCCAAAGCAAACACGTCGTCCCCCAGGAGGCCTGCAGGTTAGAGACGCCTGGGAGTGCGGAGGAGAGAGCAGATGGAGGGAGGCTCCGGGGTCCTCAGGAGCCCAGGAGCCCTTCCTCGGATGCGCCTCCTCCTAACGATGGATTTTCACCTACAGCCCTTCCTCGGACCCCTCCTCGGCCATGCGCTCCACGGGAGGGACAGGCTGCCCACGAAGACCCATTGTTCCGACTCTGAAACGAGAGAAAGGGAAGCAATTAACATCTTGGCAGTGGGCAGACTCAACCACGCGTGACCACTTTTATTTAACTTCTCCCCCAAATGCAAGACTGAAAGACATTTATTAGTTCACACAAAGGGCATCTCTGAACAGCAAACATTCAATTATTTCAATGTTTACTGTTGCGAAAACTGCAAGAGAAAATGTACGTTCAGCAGACACACTCTGAAAGGTCTTCTGAAAATGAGGTTTTTCCACCATTTCGAAGGCACATCCTATAATTTTGTTTGTTAATCACTGCAACTCACTGGATGCAATATTAGATTTTTTTGTTTCTGTTCCTGCAGGCTCCCCCTCCACCCACGCGCCCCCCACCCCGTAGGTCCTGGCCGTCTGGTCTGGGCTGGTGTCTCACAGTCTACGTTGCAATGCCTCACCACCACTGTCCCCAAATTAGGTATCAAAGCACCTCTGGGCAGGATGATGCTCAATGACAAATGGAGTTTGTGGAATATCTTCCAATTCGGAGGCCTTTTCTCCAAGAACACATGATAAAGCAGTTGCCTTAACAGCCGGCTTGGTGGCCTCCTTGTGCTCTCTGCGTCCTCTGCCCCACAACCCGGTGTTCCCACCAACTCACTCAGGGCTGGGCCAGGTGACTCGCTTTGGCCACTGAGATGCCAACAACTGTGATTCAAGCCAAAACTTGAGAAATTTCAAGCATTTCCCTTCACTTTTTGACCCTGGCCACCACCTTGAGCAAATATCCGAGGGTTTCCTACCAGGAAAAAACACGAAAGACTCCTAGGGAGACACTCCTGTCTAGCAGCACTGCCCCCCGCCCCCAAGCATCCCACAGCTGACTACAGACAGGACCCCCCCCCGCCGACAGCTGAGCCTGCCTTGGATCAGCATCACAGCCCAACAACTTACACACTCATAATGCACATTAGTTCCCTCCAGTTCTCAGGAGTTGGGACGGTTTGTTACACGGTGTCAAGGCTGCAGGTAGCTGAGACAAACATAACACATTGACCGATCATCAGGCACATGTGTCAGCTGTGGTGCCTGGTGCTTTACTGGCTCGGCTCTGGTCTGCCCAGTGACGCCAAGATGCAGGTGTCATGACTCATATTTTCATAGACAAGGTACCTTACACAGTAGAGCTCGTGAACAGGAAAAACTGAGTTTGAACCCAGAGCAGCCTGTCCCCCAAGTCCCTCCCCACAGGCCACCAGCCTCCACACAGCCAGGCACTCCCCCTAAGCATAAACGGGTTGGCCAGTCTCCATCCATTCAGCTCCGCAGGCTCTGAACCATGCCTCTGAATCACTGCCACGTCACGCCCTGGAAATGTTCCCTGGAAATGCTCTAGGAACAAAACCACCTTGAGCGTCTAAAAGCAGACATGCGAGCTCGGCTATCGGTAGCGGCCCACCCGTGCTTCATCGTGTCGGCTCATCCTCCCATTATGTCGTGTAATAGGATCTCTCCAAACAGCCCCACGCACCAGATACCAAATCCCCCCACTCATCCTTTGGGATTACAGGATCCCCGACTGTGGGGGAGTGGCTGTCACCCTCCATTGCTAGTCTCCAAGCTGCAGTCACCCGCCTTGGGGCATACACAGAACGTGCCTGGGACGGATCGGATTCATCCAGTTGCTTTTGTTCTGAGTCGCTTCCCAGGCGGAGGCCGGCTACTTTGAGCTGAGCATGAACGTGGCTGCACTTGCCATGTTTCCCGACGGGGGGATGAGCTGGAAGCCATGCCAGGGCCGGCAGCTGGGCAGCCGCTCGGGGACCTTATCGGGCGTGGTAATAGATATGGTAAGTAAATACCTGTTGATGAACGAATAAAAACACGTATGTACGGGGAGATTCTAAGCACACATTTGCGTTTACCAGCGCTTCTCCACGTGGGCCACCTATTAGAGTCATCCGGGGTGTCCAGAAAAATACAAATGACCAGACTCCATCCTGGACCGATTAAGCAGAGGAGCTTTAAGCCCAGCTCTTCCCTGACACCCGTGATGTGATGATGTCATCTCCCCCGGGGAGGTCTTGTATGGAGTCTCCACCGGAGGGTTCACCAAATGTCCTGTGAGTAGAAGTGAAGCCCCAGCCCCACCTGCCAACCACCAAGCTAAGTTCTGTTTTCCCTGCAGCTGTTCACACATATAAGGACGTTAGGGTGACAAATGAGCCGGGATCACTTAGACACGGCTTGAGGAGGGGCCTTCCCAACCCCTGTCGCAGCTGGAGACTGTTCCCCTGCAGGTCACACATTGACTCGGCTTCTCGCCAGCCCCGAAGCACACCTCAAGGGCCTGGCTTGTGCACTCCCAAGCACAGGGGCCACCAGCCCCGCCCAGCCGGCCTCAGCAAGCTTGTAGGACCATTAGTCTCTGAGCAAAGCCACAGCCGGCAGGACACACCCACCCCCGACAGCCCGTAGATTGTGAATGTTGTCCCTTTCAGCCCAGTTAATGAAGCGTCCGCATGATGCCAGCTTTCATCTGTCAGATAAACACCAGCAAGCAGGGTAGAGAGGCCAAGCCAAACTCTTGCTTTGAAGCATGAACTTCATGTAAATCAGGAAACAAGAATTGGTAGCTTTCTCTAGTGCAGACTCAATATGAAATCAGCTGACACTTGGTCCAAGCATCAGGGCCACTTTCATCAAATCAGAGATAGATGCATGGCTGTGCCCCCGACCAAGAGGCCAGAGGCTTCTACAGACATTGGGTGGCTGACCCCACCTGTGCCCAGGCAATCCGGCTGCTTGTCTCCCACACCGTGTGAACCAGCCAACAAGCAGCCATGTTAAACCACTAAAACAGCAATTTCCTGTGTTTCTGCGTAAATAGGAGAAAGGCTAGTCTGTTTTACTGGAAGTATCTTCCTTGGTTGGGTGTCCAGGGACCCAGCTTCTAGGCCCACCTTTGCCATTAACTTCCTCTAGGTCTGTTTGGTCACTGAAAATCCATGTCACGTTAGCTATCTGACCCATTTCCTCTCTGGGAAAAGAGGCATTGGGCTGCCAATCGCCCACATCTCTGAGTATTTACCATTTCGTGGATATAAGCAATTATCAGCGCTGCACAACCCTAGAAGGTACGGACTATCATTACTCCATTTATCAGTTAAGGACACTGGGGGCAGAGGAACGAACCATGCAACGTACAAGTGGAGACTCCAGGTCTGGAAGGATTGCCCAGGACTCCATCATTCCGCCTCCCTCCAAAAGCAGAAGACTCCTTCCAGCCGTAGGGCGCTATGACTCTGCCGTTGACAATCTGTCGTCTTACAACCTGCTCACTGTAGATGGCTCCTCTTCAGTGGCATTTGTACAAAGTAACATCTGAGCTGCCTCCCAGCCCACAAAGGCCTGCCTGTCACCAGACATACATAGAAGGACGGCCACTTGCTTCATTACATCCAAGGTCTTCTTTTTTTTTTTTTTTTCCCAAGGTCTTCTTTATTCCCTGCAAGTTTTTTAATCTCCTCCTGCCAGCTGGATGAGGCCAACTGGCACTTAGCATCTATGTGCTCCTCCTTCTTGAGCCTTCTTGTCCTGCCAAGGTTGACACGCTGAAAACTATGTTTCCCAGAATCCATACTCTAGGGACCTGATGCTCAGGTGGCCTCCAAGGACCCCTTGAGGGTGCAACAGCCCAGAGGAATGAATTCCAGCAATTAAGTAAGCTTGGAAGCAGGTCCTTCCCCAGGTGAGCTTGCAGATGAGACCCAGGCCCTGGCTGGAAACCAAGCCAAGCCCACCAGGATGAACCCCAGATCTACAGGAACTGTGAGCTACTTTGATAAAAGCAGCAACAGGAATGAATTCACCTCGCATCCAGAGTGGCAGATGAGATCCAGTCCTGCCGATTGGACGCTCTCATGGAGATGTGGAAGAAAGAAGGGAGGTTGTCTTCTGGCTTCCCTCGGCTGGCTTCAGCCAGCACCTGTGTCAGGTCACCAGCTTGCCATTGCAGTGATGGTGGCAGTCAGGACATAGTCTGAGTATCCTCTTGGTTACAACAGTGTCAGCAGATTCCTGAGCACCGATGCCCCAACCAAGAGATCACAGTTCCCACGTGTTGTTGGGATCACTAGCCCTGTGGTGGCCTCCCAATTTCCCACCTTCTCGAGGGTAGAAGAAGCGGCAGCTGCCCAGCAGCTCACATCTGCAGAACATGCTATGCTGTCCGTGCAGGCTGGCAGCTCTGCGAATCTCTAGTGCCCACCTCTCCCACCATCCAGAGCTTTCACAAGACCCGCTTCCCCGTGTTAGGTCACTTTATGCTTTCACCACCTTGAGAAGTTTCTGTTTCTTTCCCTGAGCCCTAACAGATCCCCCTGGCATCTGGAGTGTTTCTTGGAAAGTGAAAAGAGCCCTTCAACTTTCTTGCCATGTACCTGAATGCTTCTTCTCCATGTAAATTCAAGATACTGTGACTCTTGGCCATATACGAATTAGACGACATAATCCTACCTCAAGTACATATGGAGCCTTGTAGTTTACCAAGCTGTCCTAGAGAAATAACTTCCTTCACACCTCACAACAGCTCCCTGAGGCGGGTGGACACCCCTCACCTTGCCACATGCTAGAGACGAGGAAACCGACACTCGGAGGCAGCGCACGTGCCAGCCAGAGTCAGAAGTAGCAGAGCCAGGACTCCAGACTCGGCACCAGCATAGCCCTTTCCTCCATATGATGGCATTTCCTATTATTTATTATTCTTGTGACTTGCTGAATTAGGCCACACTTAAAGCATCCAGTTTCTACAAACACGGACTGCAAGGTGAAAATGTCCATTAGATCATTCCCTTAAATCCATTCCCACGGGGCTTGCATGCCTGCCCAGTGAGTAAAACCCTAATGTGCTCATCCATTTGCTAATTTCTGGAACGTGAGTGCCCATTATTGGCAAGTTCAGGGACCATCCAAAGACCTTGACCAGTGGAGAGAATGGGAGTTGAAAGATACCCACACTCTCTTGCTTACCTCCTCTTTGCACAAAAATGTCCGTTAGCTCAGCCTTATGCTTGTGGATCTGTGAGCACCCAGAAGTGCCTGTCCCTGTTTATCCAGATGAATGTTCTTGTCTACTTTGTACCAAGGCTACTGTATCAGTCAGTGACAGCCCTGCCCAAGCTGGGGTACAGATATGAACAGGATCTTTTGGAGGCCATAGAGGTATGTTGCCGTCTTGGCAACAAGAAGGCTTCCCAACGTCATGAAAGGTCAAGGTCAAATGAAAGTAACAAACTCAAACACTGACTCTGGAAGAGAGTTTATTCATAATCCAAGTGTTGTAGAGACCAGAGCTAGGAGCAATGACTGGAAATGTCTGGGAGACCGATATGGGGCACTATTCAGTCCTCTGCAAAGTCCTTACCCTAAAATTAATAAAGCCCCTGTCTCTAGAGGTGACCAGGTCACTCGGACCACCTGATGTCAGCTATGACCTCTATAGGAAGCAGAATCTTAGCATTGATGACATGGGATCCTTCTAAGCCCCCCTTCCTTGACCCTTAGTACCACTTGCAGTCCCAGTGACCACTGATAGAGCAGACTTTCTGGATTAATTGTCCTCGTTTCCACCCATTCCACTGTGGAGGCATACAGCATGATGTACTAAAGCCGAGCTCCTAGGCCACCGACGTCCCCTTACTGCCGATCTGTGCTGGGAGGCAGGTAGGCCCAGAGACATCTTTTCCTTACAACCAGGCAAACGTGAATAGCAAAGATGGGAAAGAGATTCATTTTTAAAGCAAAAGCTACATAGGAACATATCATGAACATTTTGGAAGCCAGTAGAACGTAATTGGGTTTTCTAACCACCTCGCCATCTCATCTGCCTCAGCCTTGGAGGGACAATGCAGATGGATGTGAAATAAAAACCAGCCATGCCCCGGAGCCCAAGCCTAGTGCAAGCAAACAAGCCTAATTACCTGCCGGAGCTAATTGTTCCCATTCGAGCTGGCTTCTGGACCTCTCCACGAAGGCCTTGGGAAGGAGACGCATCAGAGACTCACAGGCCAGAGCCCAGGGAAGCGAGATGCACTCACACAAGCAGTGCACGGGCAAGAAGGCTTTTTAAGTAACTTCTCTTTGAGCTGCTCCAAACGAGGCAGCCAGAGCGAGAGGGCTGCTTCCTCTGAAGGTGCCCGGAACAGCTCAGAATCTCGTTCAAAGTGGCAAGAGGAAAACAGACCTGGATAACATGATGCACACACGCACTTTGATCTCAATCAAGGCGCTCTGCGAGGAGCGCCCTGGTGTCGATGCTCCGAGAAGCTGACACCTGGAAAGACAACCCCTGCCTCAGAAGAGAGTGCCCCCGCCTCTCCTCCTCCCTGCAGATGCTGCAGAGAACTGGTGTCTAAGGGGCCACATCTACACATCGGCAGCGTCCATGGGTCACAGTCTGTATCCCCAAGGGACACCTTGAATTGTGACAGCTCCTCTTAGCAACGTGAGCCGGCCTCCCTCCTCTCGCTCCCTGCCACTCTCCCCGGTTCCGGTCTCCAGGAGATCTCACTCTGTCTGGGGAGAGCTGCGCTCAGCAGGGTTTGGAATCTCTGAGGCATAGGATGCTGGATGAAAGGAAATGGGTCCCAGCTGCACAGCAAAGCTCCCCAAGTCAGCGCTGGTGATTCTCTTTCCCCACACTCACCTCCAACTTAGCAGCCAATCTGGTCAGCACTGTCTGTGAAGTATATGGAGAATTCAAGCTTTTCACCTCACTTGCACCATTACTTCCTGGGCCCAGGCACCCAACACCCTTGGCCAAGCCAACTACAGTCAGGGTTACAGAAAGTCTTTCATGGGCTCTAATCAATCATGCATGCCTTTATGAGCATTCCATTATATCTATCTATCTATCTATCTATCTATCTATCTATCTATTGATCGATCGATCTATCCATCCATCCATGTGTATCATCTGTCTATCCATCTAGCCATTTACCATTCATCCACCATCCATCCATCTATCCATCCACCATCCATCCATCTATCCATCCACCATCCATCCATCTATCCATCCACCGTCCATCCATCTATCCATCCACTCATCCATCCATCTGTATCATCTATCTAATCTACCTACCTACCTACCTCCCCATTCAACCACTCCCCTTCCTAAGATCAGTTGATCATCTACGTAAGTATCTATCTATAAAAACAGTTGTTAAAAATTTTACATATATAGATACATATCATAACCTATATCAAATATGTAACACTCATTAAAATATTTTATATATGACATATTTTATATATCACAAAAACTCAGTCATTAAAATTGTACATATGTGTGTGTGTGTGTGTGTGTGTGTATGTGTGTGTATGTCTTGTGTTGGTATAAAGACAAAACTGTTGGCATAAAGAAAGAATAATGGGGGCACCTGGGTGGCTCAATTGGTTCAGCATCCAACTCTTGATTTCAGCTCAGGTCATGATCTCAGGGTCATGAGATCGAATCCTGAGTCAGGCTGAGCTCAGCAGGGAGTCTGCTCCTCTCCCTCTCCCTCTGCTCCTCCCCCTGCTCACACTGTCTCTGTCTCTCTCTTAAAGGAAGGAAGGAAGGAAGGGAGGGAGGGAAATAAAGAGAAGCAGTCCCTCAACTCCCTGAAACTGATGCCAGGGCTGAACAGGAGGCAGATCCCAGCTCCCAGGACGTAAGTGTGCAGAGATGTTCAGGACAGAACCACGGCGCTGAGACGGGACAAGCGGGTGTGAGGAAACCTAACCAATTGATTGACTCTGCAGGGAGATTTAGCTGGGTCAAGGTTCCCAGGGGTGGGTTCTCTGCCAGCCTTGGATCGGGGTTTTAGGTCCACTCTGCACGAGTGCCTCTGGGGAGTCCCAGGGCAGGACTTCTCCTTGGCTTCTGGTGACCAGGCTGGGCCCCGCACAGCTTTCCCAGCGCACAGGCACATTGCCCTCATTCTGCAGCAAAAACGTCAGCTCCCCACTGTGCTGTGGCCGCGGGCCAGGACACCTCGTTCCCTTCCTTATGTTTAACCCAGTGGCTTCCCCGCCCCGTGCATCACACCTGCTGCTGGCCGTGGAGCAGGTGACATCACGTGGCACTTTGGGGCAGGCACGGCCGCCGCCCTGCCGGGAGGGTCTTCCCGCCAGCCACTCCTGGATGCTCGGCGCTCTGGACCTCTTGGTTGCTTGGTAACAATTTTCACGGCTGCATTATAAGGAGATTTCTGAACAGAGGATTGCTTAAGACCTGACAGCAATTACAGAGAAGCCAGACCGCGGCTTTCATTCCAGAAACCAACACGCACACGGGCCTTCCATTCAGATAGTGGTTTTATTATCATTTAAGTGGGCTTCCCGTGCCCCTCGACGTGGCTGATTCCACACCCCGCGCTTGCGAGCATCTCACAGAAGCAACGGCAGTCACCGACGAGAGGGGGTCCCTCCCAACACTTTTCTGACTTACTCTTGGCTTCAGAGCTTGTGGTGAGTGGGAAGCAGCCACCCCACCAGAAGGTCACGGCCCCAACGCAGAAGCGCCACCCCCCGAGGCCTTGCCCCAGCCCCTGCCCCTCTACTCTCAGCCACCAGCGCACCCATAACCTGCTGCCATGGTGGGCCCACCTGGGCTGATCATGACGCTTTAAAGGAGGCAATATTGGGGCGATCACCTCTCCAGGAAGCGCTGTGATGTCCCGGGCCCAGAAACCACTCTCAGTTCATGTCCCTCTGTTCATGCCGATTGGTTCTCATGGGCAGAGGTGGCTCATAACTTTAATTTCTCCCTGTCGGATGGGACGTCTTGATGACGAGATCGAGCTTGCAGAGACATGTGGGCGTGCCAGGCTTGAAACCAAAAAATCCCCCACCCATTTCCATGCTCCTCTGCTCAAACTGCACACGGTAAGGCTATAGAATTATGCTGCAGGGACACCTGGGTGGCTCAGGGGTTGAGGATCTGCTTTCAGCTCACGGTGTGACCCCGGGGTCCGGGGATCAAATCCTGCATCGGGCTTCTTGCATGGAGCCTGCTTCTCCCTCTGCCTGTGTCTCTGCCTCTCTCTGTATCTCTCGTGAATAAATAAATAAAATCTTAAAAAAAAAAAAAAAGAATTCTGCTGCACCCATGCCTCTTAGGGCGCCCACGAGCACACGTGCGTGCGTGCGTGCGTGTGTGTGTGTGTGTGAGATGGGATCTACAGGAACCTGCCTGTATCCTGAGTTAGTCAGTAGACTACTGAGTTTGCAGATCTGCCCACACTGCTTTGCCCACATCAACCGTGGCTGCTAGTCCAGACTCCGTTCCCTCCCCTAGTGATGAATACTTTGTTTTCCCCAGGATTTCCCTCCGCGCTGACAAAGCTGCCGGGGACAGACCCTCAGCCACCCTGCAGGTGGATGGGCACAAACTCCTCCGCAGGGTAGGTGTCAGGTGTGGAAACGCCGGGTGCACGTTCGTGTTTCTTCAGTTTTCGTAGGTGTCCTCAAGCTGCCAACTCTTCCAAGGAGTGAGAGCCCCGCCCGGCGGGACGCCCCACATCCTCGCCTTCACGTGGCCCTCTCACACTTTTTCTTTTTTGCTGTTTGCAAGTCTGATTGGTATAAAATGCTGTTCTGTTTCTGTTTCCGTGGTATTTCCCAAGATTCTAATGTAGTCGAGTGTCCTTCTGTCTGTTCGCTGATTTCCGAATACTGATGGCATCGCCCGATGCCCCTCACCCCCTCCTTCAAGCCCCCCAAAACATGCATTGACGACAGGACCAGGAGAGTCCAGGGACCGCCTCGGTTGTCCCCCACCCCCAACACAATACTAGAAGAGGATAAAATCACCGTCACTGACGTACGTGGTACATATTAATCTCTGCATTTGGTGCCGGGGTGGTTTACAAAGATACGAGGCTGAAAATGGAAGAAATCCGTCGCTGCTGGATTGGTTCCACTGGTTCCACACTGACAGTTTGGTTCCCTGCTCTTTTATGAAGCAACGAGAAAAGTAACAAACCATCGGCGTTGTTTTCCTGTGTGTTTTTTTAAGGAATAAATAAAGAAAAAAATGAACAAAAGAAAGAAGAAGAAAAGGCAAGAAGCAAACCACTGTCTCCCACTGGCGCCCGCCGCCCTGCCAGCCCCGCTTCCCCGCGTCACCTCCCGCGATGCCTGGGCCACCTCCCGGCAAAGCAGCACGGCCCCGTCATTGATTGGCGAGTCATCGAACACTGGGCAGGGGCCTTTCTTCCTCTGTTTTCATTCCCTCCGTCTCCCGTGGGGCCTAACTATTCCTTATAGAACTGAAGGTCGCCTCCGAGGTGAAGACTGTCTTCATCCTCTGGTCCTCCCTCCCTCCCTGGGTCATCACGTGCCCACGACCCCCCAGGCAGCCGTTTATCAGGGGCCCCCGGGCAGAGAGGGACACAGAGCACAGGGCCCCAGCCTCAGCCAGCACCCCAGGTGCCTGGAGGGCTTCTTCAACCACAGATGCTGGTGGGCTCACCCCAGACTTTCGGATTCAGGAGGTCTCGTGTGGGGTCTGATCATTCGCATCTTCTAAGAAACCCCCTGGCCATGCTAGCCCATGCTTGAGAACCCCGGATGACCTATTAACGGCTCCTCTGCCTCCTGAAGCTGAGGGCTTCGGATCCAGGGGAGGGCGAGAGCGGCGAGGCCTCTGCTGTGTCTTCTGCCCACAGGCTCCCTGGGACCACCCCGCATCCCTGCAGCCCCGGCTCCTCACACCTCCCACAGCTCCTGTGGGTTTGAGATGCAGGAAACTAATAACTAATAAAAATGGTAACATCCAACGTTGACAGCTCACTACCTGTGAAGAACTAGAAGGTTCCAGTAGCTATCATAGTAATAGCCACATAAATAACAGTAATGATCCAAACCTTGTATCCCGCCTTTGGGCCAACACCAAGCTCAGCGAGTTGGACGTGTCTTCTGATTCATTCGCACAAAGCTCTTGGTGGCTGCGCCCTGTTTATTAGAAGAGAGGAAGTAACTGGCCCAGGGCCACGCTGCAGCTGTTCCCGGAGGTGAAAGTCTAGTCCAGGGCCCTCCGAAGGCAGGACCAGGGCACCGAGGGGCCACCCGGCCAGTGCAAGGAGCAGACCCGAGGGAGGCTGGGGGTCCTGATGCACGCTCCAAGCAGCATCAAGGCCATCCTACTTCCCCTTCACCCCAGGGACCAGCAGGTGCATGAGATCCCGGGCAGAGAAACTTCTGCTGCTCCCAGGGAGAAACAGCTCCAGCCTCCCCGTGTCCCGCCTCATTTCCCTCTTACACCTAACGCCCCACAAAATCTCGCTTACCCACCCAGTACCCAGACTTTTGAGTCAGCAGAGAAGTGGAAGAGAAAACAGAGCCCGGCTACCACATAGCAGCGGGCAGCTGTGGGGTGTGCTGCAAGACGTGCCCAGCCCGACCAACTCCTTCCTTCCCTCTCGGCACAGAGGAGCCCATTTGTGGGGCCCTAAGGGAAGCCTTCCGGTGCTGCCCCCTCCCTTGTCTCGGTGAGAGAAAAGGAGCCCCTGATCTAAGGCAATACTCCAGCAACAGGACAAACGGACTTCCTCTTGGTCTTGCCCAAGCTACTTACTGTCAACTCCTCAGCCGGTCAGAACCGACCTGGGCAGCTCAGCAGGGCTTGTCGGCTCGCGTGTCCACAGGAGAGTCCCCAAAACTCTCCCATTGGGGCTCTCTCCTCTTCTTTGCTTATTTTGAAAGGAATATGTTTCTCCCAGGAAGTTGGCAATACTCGTTAAAGTACGATTCCTCAGCTTGGGGTCTAGTTACAAGCAGTACCTTCTAGAACTTGAGGAACAGAGATGGGCACGTGGAGTTGTCCAGGGGCTGTATAAAGGGAGACCAAGGGCCCGTAGCGTAAGGAGGCACTCCCAAGATGGTCTAAGCGCAGGCGGCCTTCAGGAGGAGCGTCTCCTGGCCCGGAGCCGGAGAGGTGGCTGGGTGACAAAGCTGGGACAGTAAAGGTGCAGGCCTCAGCATCGGCTGTGAGTTTGCAGCTACCTGGGCTGATGGACAGGAGCAGAGCCAATTTATCCAACGTAGATGCAAACCCACCTGTCCCGGGCACTGGGGAGCCGTGTAGACCCTGGCTCTGCCCTGGGCGTCTGCTCAGCCAGGGAGGGCGGGTGCAGGAGACTGAGGCCGAAGAAAACCCTGGTGAGTCCTGCAAACCTGGAGAAACGCTGAGTGCGGCTGGGATGTTCAGCATCATTTTCTCTCCAACTGTTTTTTTCACCAGCTTTATTGGGGTGTAATTTACCACATGATTCACCTTCTTAAGTGTGTGGCTCCATGACTTTTATTAAACACGCCGGGTCGCCCAACCATCATCCCAACCTAACTTTACAGCATTTCCATCACCCCCAGGAAGAGCCACTCCCACCCCAGACCCAGGCACCTCCTCAAGTCCTTGAAATGGAAAAATCACAGTTCATAGTTACAGACTTGAGGAAGAGCAGATTGCACCTGTTTTTTTTTTTTTTTTTTAATGCCCAACCAAGAATTGCTGCCATTTCTTAGACAAGGGACAGTACTGATGTTTTTTTTTCAAATCCACCTACCTCCATTCAAGAAGGGGCAACATGCTTGGCTTGGTTGAAGGCCAAGCCCGCCTCCCCTTTTTCTTTCTGGCGCCATTACCATCCCTGGAGACGTGGGGTGCCCAGGAGCCTGGGGGAACTGAAAGTCTGAGGACTCTCACTTGCACGGCCACTTCCAGGGCCCCACGAGGAACCCTGGCAATATGTTC
Organism: Canis lupus dingo; assembly: GCF_003254725.2. Classification (NCBI taxonomy): domain Eukaryota; kingdom Metazoa; phylum Chordata; class Mammalia; order Carnivora; family Canidae; genus Canis; species Canis lupus. Next base: position 45,513,073 of record NC_064266.1, read on the forward strand.
ATACACTCCATCATCTTTATAGAATTTGCAAAAATGAGGCAAACCACCTCTGACCAGTGGTGGTTTAAGCTGTTCCTTCCCTCCGGTTAAGTCACCACCAGCCATTCCAGTGTAGGCTGTCTTTTGGGAATATTTGTCCTCCCCCATATCAACCCATCCAACATTTTGACCCAATGTGGCAAACCCAGGAGGGATAGCGTGATAGAAACAACCGCTCTGGGCAACTCGAGTGGCTCAGAGTTTAGCGCCGCCTTCAGCCCAGGGCCTGATCCTGGAGACTGGGATCGAGTCCCACGTCGGGCTCCCCCATGGAGCCTGCTTCTCCCTCTGCCTGTGTCTCTGCCTCTCTCTGTGTCTTTCATGAATAAATAAATAAAATCTTTAAAAAAAAAAAAAAAAAAGAAGAAGAAGAAGAAACAACCGCTCTGGCTCTGGACACCAGGAGCCCAGGGCCCATGGAGGAGAATGTGGAGGAGTCAGAAGCTGGTCTGTGGAAAGTTCTTCCAAATCTTACAGTTCGTATAGGAAATAAACTCGATGAAATACCTCCCAAATTTGAAAATGATCCAAAAGCAGTATGTGACATTAATAAGAACATTTTGTGATGTGAGACGAGACTTCCTAGCTATTAATAATAGAATATCAAGTTTTGATTGATGAGCATAGATTAAAGGCTGAATTCCCTTCGGCCCATCAGTCCATCGGCTCCTGTAGGATGAGCTCCTCGCTGACTGCAGTTCTGCCAAAGGACGCCGGGGGCGTGGGGCTGCTCGCGGACTCGATGGCCCCGGGTCAGCAGGGGGTTGTCATCCCCCTCATCGTCGTTATTAACCACCTGAAATCGTACTCGCTAACTTCCAGCTTCTGGAACATGATGGTCACCCAGCTGACCGTGGGAATTACCTAATTCCGCGTGAGTGAGTTGCAGGTGTCGCCGTGGGTGGGGAGGTGTTCCTAAGTGCAGGTGTGGCGACGAAGACAGGCAGGGTCTGCCTTTTCCTTTCCTTTCTGCGGGAGGTACGTCTTCCCCATTATGTTCTGTCCACCTCATTCCTCCCCGGAACTGTGCTCAGAGACCACCCTGGGGTTGCTGGAGCTTCCCGGGTCCCCCGTCCCCGGCCACATGCCCTTCCGGGCCCGGGTCCTCTCCCAGGACCAGCCGCGGGCCCCGGGCACCCGTCGGTTCCTCCACCGGCTTCCCCAGGAACACGAGGGAGGGAAGGTGCACCTGCCCCGGGGCCCTTCCCCCGTCCCGGGGGACGCTCTCCCAAAGCTGAGTTAGGCGGCAACCGTTGCGCCTCCGCGGCAGCTTCTCTGCGCACCCGGCCTTCCCACGGCACCGCTCATTTCTGTCGCAGAGAATTCATTATCTGGACTTGCCAGAAAGAGCCTTAGACCTCTCGGCGGTTACTCCCACCCATTACTGAGAAAGTGGCTGCAGCCTTCCTCTCTGGAATTATTTGTGTGACGAGGTCAAGGATGGCAAGAGGAATGAAAAGCCATTTGCGTTGGCGCCATTAGTACACTTTGTAGATAATTATACAATGTTTCAAGTATTCCTGGGGATTCACTTCAACTGCCCAATCTTAGGAGTGAACTTTGACAGCGGAAAATTGTGGGTAATCTCTGTTTGTTTGAGTACCGTTTCTATAGCAATAAAAGTAATTATTAATAAAGGAAGAAAGTTGTGCTATGGATTTCAGTCAATAAATAGCCCTAATTTTTTTTCTTTTTTCTAAAAAGTGCTCACAATAGAGATCTAAAGCAGAAAGAAACAAGTAAAGGGCATCTAATAGCCTCTCTCTCTCTTTCTCTCTCTCCCTCCCTTTTTTTTTTTTTCTGACTTATCTTGCAGGTGAGATATTCTCAATTTAATTAAAGTCACAAAGAACAACTGCAAGGCTATATTTCTAGCCGCAATCCCAAATGCCGAGGAGCTTGCGGATTTCTCTAGCAAAAGAAGAGGAAAGATCACCCTTGTGTGTGTTTTAAAGACAAGTGTCTACCTTTGTCCCCGTCCGTTTCCGCCGGTCTGTAAGGCCCGTGAAGGGCTCGGCACATCGCACACCGTCGTGGGGGGAAGAGACAGTCTACTGCGTCTCTGACAGCCAAACAACCAGGGGCATGAGGCCCCCCCGAGCCAGTGGCCCCCAGAGGACAACCGACATGTTTGCGTTCGCGGGCTGACTGAGCAGCCTGCCTGCCTCCACTCACTGTGCATTTACTGAAGCCTGCTGCGTGCCAGGGAGCGGGCTGCAGACGGACGATGCCACCATTAACGTAGTAGGTGAGACCCTTGACGAAGCCCTGCAGAGCCCACACACCCAGTGGGGTAGGCGTGCGAACTACAACCATATGACAAGGGACTCTGCCTTCATTTAGGTTCCCCAGAAGCAGAGCCTGAAGCAAGGATTCAAGGGTAAAGAAGCTTATGCAGGAGGGAAGCCCAAGAAAGCCCAGCAAGGGAGTGGAGAAGTGAAACAGGGAAGGCAGACAGTGAAGACGAGTCACGAAGCCAGCTGCTGCCACATGGGACGGTGGAGCTAATCCCACAGGGGACACCCCCGCCAAGAGCCAGCAGAAAGCTTGCACCTCGGAGACATACCGCCTGAAGGAATGTTTCTGACCGGTCTCCCCAGCTGGACCGATTGAGGGCTGCTCCTGCACAGCACTACTTCTCTGGCTCTTCGGGTCTCTGGGCTGTGCAGCTAGAGGAGGCTCTGGGCACAGAGATGCCGATGCTGGTGCAGGTGGATCAGGCTACTGGCAAAGAGGAAATGCGGACATAGTGCCACCAATGTCCATTTCAGTCTCCAAAGGGGGACCGGGAGTTGGGACGCCGTGGGGACAGAGCAGGGAAGGTTTCCTAGTAAAGGGAAGGGATGTCTGTGCTGAGCCTGGAAAGGTAGGTGGGCACGCTCCAGGGAGGTGGGCTGTGTTCACAGAGGCCCGGGAGGGTGACCCCAGGAGGGTGACGACAGGGAGTGTCATCTCACCAGGGGTAAGGTTGAGAGGGAGGGAAGCAGGGAGATGATGCAGAGAGCTGCACCTGGGTCCCAATACAGGAGGGGCCTGTAACCAACAGGGTGCTGGGGAGGAATTTTAAGAAAGGGAATGACAGGGTCCAATGCAATGCTTTGAAAGAACCTCTGACCAACAGACACAGGAAATAATGCTCCACATCACTCGGCATCAGGGAAATATAAATCAAAACCACCATGAGATCCCACCTCATACCAGTCACAATGAGTAAAATTAACGAGTCAGGAAAAAACAAATATTGGAGAGGATGGGGAGAAAGGGGAACCCTCTTACACTGTTAGTGGAAATGCAAGCTGGTGCAGCCACTCTGGAAAACGGTATGGAAGTTCCTGAGAAAGTTAAAAATGGAGCTACCTTGTGACCCAGCAATTGCACTACTGAGTATTTACCCCAAAGATAGAAAGGTAGTGATCAGAAGGGGTACCTACACCCAGTGTCCATAGCAGCAATGTTGACAAGGGCCAAACTATGGGAAGAGCCCAGATGTCCATCGACAGATGAAAGGATTAGGAAGATGTGGTCTAGGGACACCCGGGTGGCTCAGCGGTTTAGCACCTGCCTTCAGCCCAGGGTGTCATCCTGGGGTCCCGGGATCGAATCCTGCATCAGGCTCCCTGCATGGAGCCTGTTTCTCCCTCTACCTGTGTCTCTGTGTCTCTCATGAATAAATAAAGAAAATCTTTAAAAAAAAAAAGAAGAAGAAGAAGCGGTCTATATATACAATGGAATATTACTCAGCCTTCAAAAAATGAAATCTTGCCATTTGCAACCATGTGGATGGAACTAGAGGGTATTATGCTGAGTGAAATAAAGACAATTATCATGTGATCTCACTCATGTGAAATTTAAGAATCAAAACAGAGGCTCATAGGGGAAGAGAGGGAAAAATAAAACAAGGCAAAATCAGAGAGGGAAACAAACGATGAGAGACTCTTAGGAAACACACTGAGGGTTGTTAGAGAGGAGGGGTTGGGGGAGGGGGTCACCAGGTGACGGGCATGAAGGAGGGCAGGTGATGGGATGAGCACTGGGCGTTCTATGCAGCTGATGAATCACCCAACTCCACCCCTGAAAGTACTAATACTCTATATGTTAATTAACTGATTTTAAATTAAAAAGGAAGAAAAGGAAAGAACTCTCTATGTCCAGTGAAGGGCAGCCTGCAGCCGAGGAGCCACACGGGTCGCTGTGGCTGCAGCTCCGGAGACAGTGGGGCGGTGGCCGTGAGGCCCAGGGAAGGTGCTGGGTCCGCAGAGAAGATGGGTCGTCGTCAGGGTCCTTTCTCGGGGCGGGGGCGGCAGCTGAGTCAGGTCAGATGGATTCCCAGCTGCACCTGGGAGGGAGGGTTGAGGCTAGCCAGCCCCGGGGACCCGGGACCGGGGACCGGGGACTGGGGACCTGTTCGGCCGAGGTGTCGGGCCGCCGCCCTCCCAGGCCCGGGCTCTCCTGTAAGACGCGGCGGAGCCGACGCCGCAGATGAGACCGAGAAGCTCCACTTTCACGCCTCCCTTCAAAAGCAGCCATCTGACGACGAGGCTTAGCTGCTAATCCGTCTTCCCTGCATGTTCGCCGACTCTCAAAGGCAGCTGCCAGCTTGGTCTCAGCCAAACTCACCTCCCAGACACCAATTTTATTTTTAAAATGACAGTTGGAATAGGATCCGGCCTAGCGGCTTTGTTCATGTAGCTTCTTTTCCCCTCTCCGTCGGCAGAAGTTCAACCACCAAGTCCTCCCGTGAAACAAGCCCAACGTCTTCTTTCCTGTCCGTGCAACCATCGGGGAACTAGCCCAGAGCGCTTCCCCGAAGCCCTCTGACCAGACACGAGCCCAGAGCTTACGGGTGCCCGAACCGATCCCCCGGACGGCCCGTGGGAAACATCAGGTGCTCGCCTGGCCACCGCCGGCCACCAGCCCGCCTACCGCAGCGGTCACCCCGGGAGACACAATAACAGCAACACGACGCACGACATTCAGGGAGCTACGCGTTGCTCGGTCACGTGTAGGATTTTCTCCTGCTCCTGATGATGCTTATTTAACACCCATCACTGGGGGAGGATCGGGTGAGCAAGTCTCAGGTGCGTTGGTTCAGCTCGACTGAGGGATCTATGACCCGGTCCCTCGTCCCAGGCGGAGCTCTCCGGTTGTCACGCAAACCCCGGAAGGGAGGGCGGCCCGCCCAGCCGTCTTTTCCAAAATTACGGGAAGAGGGTTGGAGTTTCTCAAGAGGCTCTGTGCTGACTCAGAGCGCGAGCGGGAGAGAAAAGCCCGTGACTGGGTCCCAGAACAGAAACGCGGGCTGAGCTGGGACCTGGAGCTGGGGCCGGTGGGTGTCTCGGTGTTTCTGCACCTCGTTTGTGGGGGACCCTCGGCATTTCCACCTGCAGAGAGACTCACCCTACGCCGGCCTCTCCGGGGTCACCAGACGGCACCTCCACCCCATCCCGGCCCCTGCTCCCTGTCCTGCTCGCTCTCTTGTCCTCCGGGCCCAGCACAGAGCCCAGCGTGCACGGGCCCCACCCGAACCCATAGTCGCTGAATAAAAGATTGAAACATCCCAGTGGATTATGTACATTAGAGGAGACGTGACCTTCGGCATCACTGATCTTGGTGTTTGTTTGGTGAGACGAGGGGAAGACGATTCAAGAAAGAATTATTTACAAGTTTCTTGTTTTCATTCAAAATGAAAAAATATATATAGAAATTTTATTGAATTGCATGGATGCAACGTATACTTCACACCGGGGTTACCTACATTTTCGTCTAGAGAAGGATTTGGCAATCCGTGGCCCGCTGGCAACATTCGGCAGCCCCGTGGTTTTTGCAAATTATGAGTTTTTGTGGGCAGATGAGCACAGGGTTTGTTGATGGTCAGGCCTGCTTTCACCCCAGGGCGGGGTGGACCTGCTGGACACGGGCCTCCGGGCCTCCAGATGGAGCGTATTTGCTACCTGGCCCTTGAAGGGGCCAAGTCAGCCACAGAAAGGAACCGATGGTGGACACGCAACTGTGACTTAGCATCCGGACAGTGTGAGATCCAAGCACAGCCTCGGGGAGGTGGGGAGGGAGGGAGGAGCCCGAGCACCGCTGGCAAGTGCCCTTAGCCTGGAGCAGACACACGCCCCCCCCCCCCATGAGGAGTAGTTTCATACGTCATCACATCCCCAAAGTCCATAACATGTTGGCAATTGTTTAACAAGGAGATTTCTGGGGGATGGTGGGGGGCTAAGCTCTGATTATTGCTGTGGCGCCAATGCCCCAGGCGTGGCCATGTCGACCACGGGACGTCCCGCAGCGCCCAGAGCGGAGGAGAAGCTGGCCCTCGGATCTTCGGATCTCCTGAGTGGTTTCGGCCACTGGCAACACTTCCCTTGTAGGCGAAAACGCCCCCATTTCCTGGGGTCCCTCTCGTTCGCTGTCACCCCGCGGCCTCCATACGACGCTGCCCCAGCAGCACAGATGGCAGCTTCCGTGCCTCTTTGTGCCCCATCGCGGCCGGGACCCCATCGCCTACATCTCCGGGCTGCACTGGGCTTATTTTCTGCAGATTTGGAAGGAGACAACCTAAGAAGTGACTTATTCCATGGATATTTTACATCAGTCCAGCTCCGTGGCCTCAGCTTCAGGTTTGGGGCGTTCGGTCCCCGTCTCAGATGCAGCCTGCTGGGTGCCAGCACCCTCCCTCCTGGTCGCTCCCAGGGCGCCGGGCGCCCATCCCAGGCTTGTGACCCCAGGTATTTCCCACTTATTTTTTTCTCTTTTCCCCTTTATTCCCTTTCACTATTGTTTATATTCCCCAAATGAATGAGACCATATAATGCTTGTGACCCCAGGTATTTTCCAGGGAGGCCGCGTACGGCATCTCTGTGGCGCTCACTCCAAACGGCCATACGCTACCTCTGAGAACCCGGCTCGGCTAATGTACAGTTGATTTTAATTTTTTTAAGGAATAAGAATAATACCTGGTAGGGTACGAGTTACACCGTTCTTCCCCCCGCCCCCCACCCTCTACAATCTGCATGTACCGCATTTTTCATCCATTCAAAGAATTCAAATAAAAATCATGCAACATACCTGGGATAATTATGTCCATCAAAGAACACTCGCGGGTGTCCAGAGCCCGGGAGCCCTGCGCGGACTCTTTGTTTAGAAGCGCAGGGAAGGGAGGGGGTCTGTGGGGGAGCGGCGTGCGGGAACTCAAACACTCCCGTATTTCCTGGTAATGGCCCATTAGAGAAATAGCAGTTTGATTTTCAATCACGCTTAATGATACCTTTTGTGCAACCGGCACCCTCCCTCTGTCCCTAATGCCCACCAGGCCGACGTGTTGGAACAGGACCCTCACAGGTGGAGGCACGGGGTGGGGAGGGGTGAGGCGGGTGGGGCCACCTCCCAGGCGGCTCGGAGGAGCACCTCGCGGTCACAGCCGTGACAGAAAGGGCCGCTGCTGCTTCAGATCGCTCCGTGGGTCTCGAGGCCACCGTCGGACAGTGGGGGAAGGGGAAGCGCCGGCCGATGGGCGACCAAGGCCAACAGGCCAGCTTCTCGGTCACTGTCGCACGCCGTGTGCCGGTGAGACCTCTCCCAAGATGCGGGAGCGCACGAGGGGGCCCGTGTGCGGTCCTGGCAGGGGACGTGGAAGCACAGGCCGTCCCGCCTCCCAGCGGAGCCCAGCGCCCTGTCCCCCCACAGAACTTGTCGTTGAGACGGAGGAAGAAGTCCCGCTGCCAGCGGTTTGGTCCTCCGGGGACGCCGTGTTGGTCTGGTTCCCGGGAGAAGCAAAGCATCGGAGCCAGGGGATGGGATGGAGAAGCCCGGGTCCCCGTGAGCCCCCCTCCCTGGCTGCACCCCCACGAGACGTCGCACTTCCCCTTCTCGGCTTCTGTAGTATCTTCCTGGATCCGCATCGTGGATTCCCCTTCTTCCCTGAGCCACGGGCTGCAGGGGACCCCTACCTGAGCGACCCGTCCCCATCCTGGGGAAGCAAGTCTTCAAAATGTAAGTCCCAGGAAACACACCTTCTAACCAAGATCCTCTGCCCCGAGCTTTGGGGTCACGTCCTGCCCGACTGTCTCACCCTGAACAGCTGGTGTCCCTGGGGGGCCTGGGATCCCCCTCCCTGTGTCACACGCAGTGAACCAGGTGGCGACGCTGGGCTTGCACCTGCAGCGCTGGGGGCCTTCCTCTTCGTGACGGACTGTAAGTGACTTTGCTGAGACTGTCCCAGCCTCTGTCCTCAACTCTCTCCCAGTCTAGTCGGGGAAGGACACAGCATGAAGCCAGAGGAGAAAAACCAGCATTTTGAATGATACAGGTATCACTTTGGATCATTTTTTTTTTCCCTCCCAGTTAGAAATGGATAGTGGCATGGGACGTCCGGGTGGCTCAGTGGTGGAGCACCTGCCTTTGGCTCAGGGCGTGATCCTGGTCCTGGGACCGAGTCCCGCATTGGGCTCCCTGTAAGGATCCTGCTTCTCCCTCTGCCTGTGTCTCTTTCTCTGTGTGCCCCTCATGAATAAATAAATAAAATCTTTAAAAAAATAAAAGCAAGAAATGGACAGTGCCATTCCCAGCCTGTCCTGTCTGGTTTGACATCTCTAAAAATGCTTCCTTTAATTTGGAAGCTAGCGTCGCCCTCATCCTGACGGGAGGGTCTGAGACCAAAGGCAACCACGAACTGTCCAGAAATCCTGCCTCTCCGCCCCACCTCATTTGTGGGCTACGCCCCGATGCCCCCCCGCAGCCAGGAGCGAGACCCCACCCAGAGCGGGGTGGCACCTGCCCAAGCAGGGGGTTCAGGCAGCGTTCCCCGGAGCCTGGTCCCTGAGCCCAGAGGCACAGCCAACGTCCCTCCATCTAGAGCGTTGGTAGATTTACCCCAGAGGACGAGGCTGGAGACGTGCGTACAGGATGTGCCTTACAGCGCGGTTGATCACAGTTAACTAGCGCCAAAATGTCCTACAGTAAGAGACCAGGTGTAAAAAAAATTCGTGCAACAGCCACATGATGGAATGTGCCACAGTTAACAAATTCCTTCCCAACAAATATTTTGGGAGGATGGGAAATGCTCTTGCTATGTGAATACGAGAGAAAGGGCGAGACAGAAATTCGTGAGTAAAGGATTATCTCACACACACGCAGACACACATGAGCGACCGTAATATTGGTGGGAGCCGCTGAAAGGAGGCCCGCGGGAGGGCGGGGATTGCCAGACACTTTAATTTTCATCTGAAGAATTCCCTGTATTTTCCAAAATGTATAGATAAACGTGTATTTCCTTTGTAATTAGAAAAGACATTGGATGGGGATCCCTGGGTGACTCAGCGGTTTGGCGCCTGCCTTCGGCCCAGGGAGTGATCCTGGAGTTCAGGGGTCGAGTCTCACCTTAGGCTCCCTGCAGGGAACCTGCTTCTCCCTCTGCCTGTGTCTCTGCCTCTCTCTCTCTCTCTGTGTCTCTCATGAATAAATAAATAATATATTTAAAAAAAAAAAAAGAAAAAGAAAAGACATTGAGGCCCCTGGGTGGCTCAGCGGTTTGGCGCCTGCCTTCGGCCCAGGGCGTGATCCTGGAGTCCTGGGATCGAGTGCCACATCGGCTCCCTGCATGGAGCCTGCTTCTCCCTCTACTTGTGTCTCTGCCTCTCTCTGTGTCTCTCATGAATAAATAAATAAAATCTTTAAAGAAAAAAAGAAAAGACATTGGGGCCCCTGGGTGGCTCAGGGGTTTGGCGCCTGCCTTCGGCCCAGGACGTGATCTTGGGGTCTGGGATCGAGTCCCGCATCAGGCTCCCTGCAGGGAGCCTGCTTCTCCCTCTGCTTGTGTCTCTGCCTCTCTCTCTCTCTCTGTCTTTTATGAATAAGTAAAATCTTAAAGAAAAAATTTTAAAAATCATATTTTTATAACTAAATAAAAAATAGGAAGTCCAGCATGGAAGGCCAGGCCGTCAGGAGATTCGGACATGCTTCAGGGTTGCCAGGAGGGGCACCTGCCACAGCACCAAAATCACATCTTGGAAATCCACGTGCAGAGCTCACACATTTCAAGCCCAAGGGAAACCTTAAATCAGTGGTCTTTCCCCAAACATGCTTCTCACTTCCTGGCGTGGACGGCTGCCTGTCCCCCAGGATGGGGCTCGTCCATCTGGAGGGTGAGCTCCAGGTGTCCACCCCAGGGCTCCCTGAGGACGAGCCTGGGGACCTCGGGGTCCCCACCTTAAGGGGAGGTCAGGGGTAAGAGTGCCTCAGGCGCAGTGCAGGGTCTACTCGCCAAGGCCATGACCCATCGCGTGGCTCCACCCTGGGGACAGGGGCCTCCGCTGGTGGACAGAAGGGGATAGAGGGTCCGAGATATTCTAAGCTTTGGACGACACACAAAGGCTGCCTCCATCACGGCATGCGGTGCTTCTTCGTTATGCCTAACCGATGTAATAAGGAAAACCAAGAAGGGAGCAGGTTTGGGGAAAACATTTTTAAAAATGTAATATCTCCACAATTTAAAATGTTTCTCTGACTCCGACTTAAGAGACACATATATATATTTTTTCCTTACGGGTTCTGGTACTCCTTAACGGAGCCACCGTCTCACACAGAATTGGGTTCTTCTTGGATTAATATCTTTGAAAATTAAGTTGATTTATAACCAATTTTCTCCTCATTTAAACAGCGACCCCCAAGGGTTCCTCTGGGGAACCCACAGGATCCGAGAAATGATGGGTTGCCAGGAAAGCTCAGTGAAGCTTTGCAAACGTGTACATATGGCGGTGGGTGCTTAGGGGAGCAAAATAATGTATTTCCGTGTTTTGCAGTCCTGCCTTGATTTTGGAGTCACAACATGCACTTTGCTGGGGACAGGGAAGCACTAACCGAACAATTACCCAACAACCCCATCGGAGGCCCCACTCTCAACAGAAACCATTCGAGTTTCTCCCCGTCCTCGGGGTACACGTGGGTCAGCGTCCTCAGAACGTTGGGGAGACTCCCCGTCCTTCTCCGCGCAGTCCGGGACGCACCACCTCCACCCGGAGTTTGGAAGGACGCAGGGGTCCCCGCTCCATGGTCAACGTTGAAAGGAGGGATGTGCGGAGGGTGGGCGGCCGGATGCTGCCGACGGATGCAGGAAACACAAACATTGGTGGAGCGGCACCCTCCTCCCCTCTGCTGGGAAAACACCGCACTGTGTTATTTTGCTATCGTTTGGGGTAAAACGCGCTCAGTGTGTGTGCCCCACAAACGCGGCAGGGACGAAAACGGGTGGATGATAACCGGGTGCGGCGGAGTATGAGCGTGGGCCGTGTGCCAGGCCCCGGCCAATGTGTGCCATCCCGCAGACCCCCACCCCGTGTCCGCAGGCGAGGGCGCAGAGACTCGGGGTGCCGGTGCCTGAAGGGTCAGCGGAGCAGCCCCACGGTTGTCTTTGTTTTTCCATTCACGCGGCCCCCGATGGAATCTGTATTATTTACGCAGCTCACCGTCCCCCCCGAGTCCTGCCAAGGCAACACGAATTTCTCTGGCTGTTCACGGGGTGTCCCGGTCCCCAGGCCGGAGCCACGCTCCACGAATCCCTGCTCTGGGAAGGAATGCACGCGAGCTCCCTCAAGCATCGTAGGCCACCTGGAGTAGGTCATTCCCGCCCCGCGGAGGCTTCCCAAACCGAGAAACGACTTTCCAGAAGTATTTTAACCCAGCCGCCAAGCGTCCCGGCTCGGTTTGCTGCAGTCAGCCGCGCTGCGCTCAGATTTCCTGCCTTAAAGACTCTGCTGGACTCCGGGGCGCCCCGGCCACCGTGGCCAGAGCCACCACGGCCGGTTGTGGAGCTGCTCTGCAAACCATCGTGAGGGCTGCTACCTTCCCGGGGCCCCCGGAGAGCAGCACATCGAGGTCCAGGAGTAGCTCCAGCGGGTGGAGCCAGACGGCTCGGACCCACAGATATCCAGGACGCGTTACGGGGACGAGCCGCGACCGCGAACTCCTCCAGGGTCCCCTCCCTAGCTCCGGGTTGATAACCAGAAGGAAAGAGCAATTTGGAAATAATTTAGGCCCGCGATAATTGCGTTGTCCTGTGTGTAAGACGCAGAGGCCTCCTCCGCCCAGAGGACGCAGCCCCGCGATGAGAGCCGGAACCTGTGCTCTTGGCAGAGAGGAGACCCCGCTCAGTCCCCGGGGCTCGGGGTGAGCCTCGACCCCACTGCCATCTGGGCCCCAAACAGCCTGTGGCAGGAGGGGCCCGTGCGCCCCGGCCTGGGCAGAGCCTGGGTGGCCCCGACACCGTCCCGCTGGGCCGAGCTGCCCTGGAGCAAGGCCCGGCCCCCCCGCTGCCCCAGGCCCGACCCACACCCCGGCTTGGACCATGAGGACGCAGGCACTGGGCCGGCAGGCAGCGCACCCGCATGTCCTCCACAGAACCCAGCACCCACAGGAGCCGCTCTCCAGCCCAAATGAGGAGAAAATTGATTATAAATCAACTTAATTTTCAAAGATATTAATCCAAGAAGAACCCAATTCTGTGTGCACCTTCTTCACTCCCCGGAGCTCGCAGCTCGCCCTGGCGTAGGGACCATCGGTGACCCAGGATGCGGGACCCGCCTTGCTATGTGCCCACCAGCGACCCGGGCTCACCAGGGACATTTCCAGGGACCCAGGTCTGAGTGCAAAGCCCTTCCAGCCTCCCCTGCACCCTCTTGCAGGGGCCTCTGGGGGGCCCCTGCCTACCTGCCTGGTTCTGCAGGACCAAGGGGCCGGGGCCGCCCCAGGGCCTCACGAGCCCATCCATGCCCCCTTTACTGGGCGGTCACAGGACAGCACTCTCTGCCCCCAGGGGGCAGGAAGCCCTCTGTGCCCAGGGCCTCATGCTCAGCAGGGCCTGCGATCCCCGAATGTGAGTGGGGCCCCACCGGGAAGCCATCCTCTGGGGCTCTGCACCCCGACAGTGCTGGCTCCGTTCTGGTCCCCACATCACCACCGAGCCACAGGGTCCTCCCCGGGCGCACAGAGAAAGCAGCGGCCTCCCACCTGCAACCCCACAGAGCCGCCGGGAGAGGCCAGGACAGGGTGAGAGCCTCGGGGGGTGGCGCAGTCTGAGGCGCCGTGCACAGGCAGGGGCAGGACCCTGAAGCAAGCTCGGTCGACACCAGAGTTTTTCCAGAAGACCCTCCCCTGCTACTCAAGATCGTGGCATTGAGTCGGACAGCCCCAAACCAGAAACATCCACCCCAAGGTAAAGGGCGCCTGCTTCCTGGTAAAGACGTTTCTCTCTCCCCTACTTGAATGCCTCGACCGACCTGGGACTCACGACTCCACGGGGCACGCTGTCCCATCTGCAGCCAGCTCTTCTTCTTGTGAAGTTGACATCCACAAATTCTGTGGTGACACGCGGGAGGAAGAGGCGTAGTTGGGGTTGAAACCTTGAAGCCTCAGCTCTGGGGTCGAACTTGGTGGAATTCGGAAAACACGTGTGACCTCCCTCCGTTCCCGTCTTCTCGCTGTAAAGTGAAGAAGCTTCGATGCTCTAAGCGTCACATCTGTTTCGATACTTTGTATTAGAAGAAATAAAGGCTAAGTCTTGGCTTACGGGGGTGGGTCTGGTTTCAGGTCCAGTTTGATCCAGGACACGAACAACGCCCAGCTCCTGCGTCCCCCAGCTCCGTGGCCACCTGGGTGCTGGCCAGGTCCTCCAGCCGCTGCTCACTTCTGGCAGCAAAGTGACCATAGGCCCCTCAGATCTCGCATCTGCGGGCCTCACGTCCTGGCACGCACATTCTCCACCTGCCCTTGTGTCCGAGGTGGGGCCAGTCGGACCCACCACTGGCTGAGCATCAGAGAGAGGCGCTCCCCAGGAAGAGTCGGGATCTGCAGAAGGAACAATTTGCTAAGCTTGAGCGCGAGGCACTAAATGGTCGTCAGGAATGAGCATTAACACACCTTCTCCCATTTCCCTAATCGTCCTATGAGATCCACACGGTTGCCTGTGGGAGTTTAGAACAGCCACCGCCACAGCCCACGCTCCCCCGGGGGAGCCCGTAGCCGTCTCTCAGATCCACCCCCGCCCATCCTGAGGGTCGGCCCCGGTGGACCCCAAAGGCCCAGGCCTCTCCAGGCGCCTGAAATGACGTGAATGGTGCGAGGCCACGGAGACCCAGCGAGCGATCCATGGTGATCACGCCGGAGAAGCCGGCACCGCTACCGGCGGGGATAACGTGCAGCTGAGCGGATGCGCTTGACGGAAACATTTAGGTTGTTGGGCTCGGCCCCGGGCACCCGTAGGATAGCACATCCCGCTGTGCTGGGCCGAGGAGGGAAAACTCGGGGAGAAGGGGCGCACTGGAGCCCGGCTCGGGGGTGGGGAGAGGGCACAGACGCGCTTTATTCCCTTGGTTTTATTTCTCCTTGATGTAGGTCAAGTGACATCACCGACCCGATGTGGCCAAGAGTCTGGCTCTCCCTGGGGACTCAGCCGGACGCTGTGTGTCCATCGACAAATAGTCACGGAGCGACGGCTACGGGCTCGGCACGTGGCACTGGGCAGGGTCGGGCGGGAAAGGGGGACGCTCTGCAGCAAATAGACCGAGTCTCTGCTCTCCAGGGGTCCCGGGCTTCTGGAAAGCCCAGCACACACGCCCGGCCTCTCATGTGGCCAAATGGGCAGCTGGAACCAGTAAGGCCGGGCGGGGAGGCCTGGGGACACGTGTGCCGCCCCCTCTGCTGGCTGCACGTCTCCCGGGCCTGCTGCGCCGTCGGATGGACAGGCTTCTGCTGCCCCGGCTCGGGGGGCCAGGGGCACGAGGTCGGGGTGTCAGGGGGTGCGCTGCTGAGGCTCCGGAGAAGAGTCCGGCCGTGCATCATCCCCGCGCTCCTCAGGGGCAGTCGCCTCACCTTCAAGGCCGCCTCCCGGTGATCCCGGTGACCCGACCCTCCTGCCAGCCCCTCGTGACCGTCTGTGCCGGTGTCCGGGCCTCCGGGGCTCCGGAGACGCCTCCCACTCCAGGGCCCTCGCTCCATCCCATCTGCAAAATCCCTGCGGCAGGCGACGGAGGCTCAGGTTCCAGGGACTGGGACGGGCCCCGGACTCAGCCGACCACACACCGGAAAGAACCCTCTCTCTCTGCTCAACGGAGATTTCACATCTGGAAATACCATGATGTGCACACACTTCCGCTCCCCCTGTGGCAGGAAGAAGCACATTATTCAGGGAGTTTGTTGTTCGCCTTGCTAAAAAGTCAAAAAAAAAAAAAAAAAAAAAAAGCAACGGCTTAAGATTTGCTTGTTTTCACAACAGGGAGAATGGATACCTTCAAGTGGCTGCACTTAGTCTGGGTCTTTCGAAGTTGGTGAATCCTTTTGGGTTTAGAACTTTCTAGAGCCTTCTCTCCAGGAAGGTTTTCCGACACAGATTGCTTTGACAAGGGTCACCTGCTGGGGTCTGGGGGGAGGACGGATGCGAGTTTACTTTGCATGTGTCATCACTGATCAAGAGTGATCACCAGGAAAGCCCACCTTGTTTACCCCGTCTCCATGGGAACGGCCTGCACCCCCTCGGCTTCGCCTCTGGGAACTGGAGACATTTTCACAAACTGCCGTTAACCTGTTCGCAGTTTGATGTGCTGCCGAGTGGGGAAAAGCAGCAGCTGCCGAGGTGCAGGGAGAGCCAGGAGGGAGGCCGGGAGGCGGGGAGGCGGGCAGGGGGACAATCTCTCTGATGGGAACTCGGGAGCTGGCCGGAGGGGAAGGAGCAGCGCCGATGCCCCCCCCACCCCGTGTCCCCACTGTGCCCACAGGTCCCTCCTACGACCCTCCAGCCCAGAGGTCAGAAGTGACAAGTTGTGAAAAGAAAACCCCATACAGGCCAGATGGGCCACGGTGCCACCGTCTCTGACCAGCGCCCTTGAGAGTGGCCGTCACCGGCTGTGGCAGCAGCCTGGCTTCAGGGGATGCGGAGTGGAGCCCGTCTGGACCGCGCCAGGTGACACAGAGACCTCAGGAGCTGAGGGTCAGGTCAGGGCAGTGGAGGACACCAGGCTGACCCTCCCTAGGCCCCTGGGGGTACAGGGGACACCGGGCTGACCCTCCCTAGCCCTCTGGGGGTGCAGAGGACACGGGGCTGCCCCTCCCTACCCTGGGGGTGCAGAGGACACCGGGCTGACTCTTCCTAGCCCTGAGGTGCAGGGGACACCGGGCTGACCCTCCCTAGCCCTCTGGGGGTGCAGAGGACACCGGGCTGCCCCTCCCTAGCCCTGGGGGTGCAGAGGACACCGGGCTGACTCTCCCTAGCCCTGAGGTGCAGGGGACACCAGGATGACCCTCCCTAGCCCCCTGGGGGTGCAGAGGACACCAGGCTGACCCTCCCTAGCCCTGGGGGTGCAGAGGACACCGGGCTGACCCTCCCTAGCCCTCTGGGGGTGCAGAGGACACCGGGCTGCCCCTCCCTAGCCCTGGGGGTGCAGAGGACACCGGGCTGACTCTCCCTAGCCCTGAGGTGCAGGGGACACCAGGATGACCCTCCCTAGCCCCCTGGAGGTGCAGAGGACACCAGGCTGACCCTCCCTAGCCCTGGGGGTGCAGAGGACACCGGGCTGACCCTCCCTAGCCCTCTGGGGGTGCAGAGGACACCGGGCTGCCCCTCCCTAGCCCTGGGGGTGCAGAGGACACCGGGCTGACTCTCCCTAGCCCTGAGGTGCAGGGGACACCAGGATGACCCTCCCTAGCCCCCTGGGGGTGCAGCGGACACCGGGCTGCCCCTCCCTAGCCCTGGGGTGCAGGGGACAGCAGGCTGACTCTCCCCAGCCCCCAGGGGCAGACCCAGCGTGCAGGAGGAGCAAAGCTGAGCCTCGTGTCTAGTGGTCACCCAGGAGACTCACCAAGGTGCATCTGGCCCCAGAGGCTATGCTGCTCCGAGCTTGGACTGGAGAGAGCGCCCCACATCCTGCCCCTGCGTCCCTCCCGGGGGTGGCTGCACCTCCTCCCTGCCCTTCTTTCCCGTGGACTCTCACAAGCCCATCTGAGCTGGGGGCCAAGGGTCTGTTTCCCTTCAGGGAGCTGCTCTCTCTCCTCTCGTCCCTTGTCCTGCGGCCTCCGGAGGCAACTTCTTACTCTTCTGGCCTCTGGCCCAGACTGTCCTCTGTCGGTCATTCCCTGTGCGCAGCACAAAGAGGGGCGCTGGGGCTCCAGGGGCTGCCTCTACGGAAGTGCGTGGAGCTGGGCGGGTGCCCCCGGCCCCGGGCCTGTGCCCTTCTGTGCTGCAGAAGGCCAAGCCTCAGGGGGCCCCACAGCTCACCTCCCCCGGGAAGGAAAGAGCAATTGCCAGCAGGAACCCAGGTTGGGGCCTGGACGTCCGAGGTGGAGGCCGCAGCGGGGCAGGAGCCTCCCGAGGACCCGGGCGGGGAATCTGCGCCAGCCTCTCGCGCTGGAGTCTGGTGGCGGCTTCGCTGTCACTCATACATGTGCATCCTGCTCCCTCCCCCACTTCACATGGGGCTCCCCCTGCGTGCCCATCTGGGGCCAAATCCCCCTTTCAACAAGGACGTGCCGGATGAGGCCCACCTAGTGACCCCCGCCTAGCTGGACCCGTCTGTAAAGACCCGGCCTCCAAATAAGGTCCCGTTCTGGTGCTGGGGCCAGGAGTCCCGCGTACGAGATGGGCTGGGGCAGGGGGGACCCAGTTGGCCTCATAACCATAGTAAGCAAAATCTTACTTAATCCTCAAAACCCGACAGTATCATTGTCTCCAACTGACAAATTTTAAAGGAAGGCTTCAAAAGATTAAATAATTTGCCCAGGGCTGTGTGCCTTGTGAACGGGGGAGGCGGGACCCAGCCCCGGCCCCCTGGGAGCCCCCGTGTGCCTAAATACCCACTGCGGTCCCCTTCGCGTCAGAACACGGACTCCCACCCAACCTGGGCTCCTGGAGAGCAGCCGTGTGTCCGGGCTGGGGGAGTGGGGGAGCGCCGGGAGCTGCACCCGCCAGCCGCCTGCCTGGGGTTCCCCAGAGCATCCCCTCCAGCCCCGCATCGAGGCTGCGTGTCCAGGATTTAAGACTCAGAACATGGTTGAAAGCAGAGACTCCACTTATCGACGTCCTCAGGGAGCTCGCGGGGGATGTCGACGTGTTTCTGCCTGTGCTCCAACGACAGAAGGGGAGTAATTAGGATTTTTGTGGTTGCACAAAACAGAGAGGAACCCGGTCGGGCCTAAGCCAGAAGAGGGAGGACTCGTCCTGAGAATCCCGGGTCTCCTGGGCCCTCGTCCGAGGCTGCGGCAGGGCTCTGGCTTCGATGTGCGGCGCCGTGCCCCCTGCACGCTTCCGGCGACCCACGCCTGGGGCCCAGCTGACACCTTCTTGCATTGGAGAGACACTCACACAAGAGTCTCTGGAGTCCAGGGCCCCAGCACGCGGATTCTGATTGCCCAGCTCGGGCGAGGGTCCGTCCACGGCAGGGCTCATGCAGCCGCGGCCGTGCGTGAGGTCACGAGGACGGGCCCTGGTGGCCAGGTCCAGGCGGGCTGCGGGGGGAGGGGTGGGGGAAGGGGCCGTGTGCGGTGAGCAAAGACCCCACCGCCACCCGCCCAGAGAGCCTTCCTCCCCAAGGGCCAACGCAACAGCGTCCGGGTTTGGGTTTCACCCTTTTCCGGGGATTGGGTTTAGAAATAAGGCGACCGTGATAAGAAATTGTAGACATCTTCTTTGTTTAAACAAAAAACTGGGTGTGGGGAGAAGGAGCTACGCTCTCCACAAATCAAGCACTGCAAACTCCACGGCGTGCGGCATTTCCTCGGTCGGCTCTAAATGGGGCCGCCTGCTTCTGTACTGGTTTCTTAGCAACTAAATACCTGACTAATATTCAATTTTTCCAGGGCTTTAAGAGCTGCAAGATATTAATTCCAAACAAGACATCTAAATTGTTACTCTGGAAACTTGCGTACGCAACCCTTCATGGATTAGGTGATGAAATGCCATGTTAGAAATCTCCTCGATCATTTCTCGAGCTTCCCCACTAAGTGGGATCCTAAGCCCCCATCCACCCCCCTCCCCCGGCCGCCGTGTGGCCCCCACACCGCTCCACGTGGCCACTGCAGGAAGGGAGTCCATCAGGGGTCTTGCGCTCAGGCTGCAAACTCCTGCACAGCCTGGTTGGAGCTCCAGGTGACCTTGAAGCATCCAGAAGCTTCTCCAAGGCTCCATTTGCTCCTCTGGAAACTGGGATTACAGTAGCGCATTCCCACGGCGCTGAGTCGGGGATGCCACATGGTCAGAGACTGAGGATGGTTACCCACAAGGGACAGTGAGGGACAAAGGGAACGCGGCCCCGTCAGGATGTGGCCGTTTGTCCAAGGGGTGCCTGCGGCCAGGAGCACAGCTTCACATGCATTTATTGGGGGGAAAAAATTAAACCAAAGAGCCACTGTTTTCTGATTCCACATGTAAGGAGCTTGGAGGTTGCCACACCCACCCAACAAGTGAAAAGCTGAACAGAGAAAATCAGCAATTCTTCTTGGCTTCACAAGAGACGGGTGGGGACGTCTGGGGGGCCGAGTCGGTGAAGCGTCTGCCTCTGGCTCAGGTCATGACCCTGGGGATCCTGGGGTCGAGCCCTGTGTCGGGCTCCCTGCTCAGCAGGGCGTCTGCTTCTCCCTCTCCCTCTGCCGCTCCCCCTGCTTATGCCCTCAATCTCTCCCAAATAAATAAATAAAATCTTAAAAAACAAAAAAAGAGAGGGTCACACAGGGCAAGCCACTGACCCGGAGACTGGAGACACACAGGCAGGCAGACGAGGGACGAGAGGAGAGAACTAGGATCTTCTTGTTATTAGAAGCCACATACTATCTGTGCAGCAGGACGGTGTCATTTCAAAGTGGACCTAAATTAGTCGACTTGTCACCGTCAGGATGGCAGCCCTCCCAGCCTGAGCTGCGGATTCCCCGCAGGCCCAGCCACGCTCCCCGCCAGTTACCTCATGGATATTGACAGATGATAACGCGTGTGGAGAGGACGGAAAAGACCCAGGGCGGCCACCGCGGTACAGAGAACAGAGTTGGAGGGTGCCTGCCCGCCCTGGGGCTTCCTGCAGACTCACAGCGATCACGACAGCGCGTCCCGGATGAAGAGACGGACAGGCCGGTGCAGCAGAACAGAGCCCCGAGATAGGCCCCGCGAATACGGTCGACTGACGTTTTGTTTTTCTGCTTTATTTATTTATTTATTTGAGAGAGAAAGAGAGTCTTCAGCAGACTCCCCGCTGAGCGCAGAGCCCGACCAGGGGCTCGATCCCATGACCCTGAGATCATGACCCAAGCGAAAACCCAGAGTCTGATGCTCAACCAACTGAGCCACCCAAGCATCCCAAGAAACAGCTGAGAAAGGGCCGTCGTCCAAAATACAGAAGAACTCCTAACACGCAGCAACAAAAACACAAACAACCCGATTAAAAAAAGGGCCAAAGCCCTGACCGGCCCCTCACCACAGAGGACCCGCAGGCGAGCCCCTGAACTCACGCCCCTCGGCCTGTGTCACCAGGAAATGCCGACGACGAGGACCAGCGAGACGCCCGCACGCCCGTCAGAAGGGCCCAAGCCCACCGCGCCCACGACGCCAAGCGCAGGCGGGGACGTGGGCCAGCAGGGCTCCCTGGGGGGCCGGCGGGAAGGCGGGACGGCGCGGCCACCTGGGAGACCCTCTGGAGGGCGACGCTGACAAGCCCGAGCCCCCTCCTACCCTGCGCCCCAGCGCCCGGGCGCCCTGGGATTTGCCCGCAGGAGCTGAGAGCCCACGTCCACGATCCCGTTCACGGATGTCCACGCGGCTCTGCCCGGAACCGCCCACACTGGGAAGCGGGCAAGGCGCCCCTGGGCAGGGGGGATGAGTCCGGGGCGGTCCGTCCAGACGACAGGCTGTCACTCGGGCTGACGTGAGAAGACGCGGAGGACGCGTGTCCCCAAGCGAAGGAAGCGCACGCGGCGTGACTCCGACCCCGTGACCTTCTGGAAGAGGCGCAAGTACGGAGACGTGGACGGACCGGTGGGCGCTGGGGCGGCGGGAGGCGGGGTGCGGGCAGGGGGAGACGAGCGCGTGGCGCGGGGGGACTCAGGGCAGGGAGACGGCCCTGCGTGATGCGCTACCGCCGATGCCCGTCACTGGACGTCTGTGCAAACCCGCGGCGCGCGGCGCCCAGAGGGACCCGAGGGCCAACCGCGGACTGTGGGTAATGACGACATGAGTGTGTGGACTCATCCTGGCAAAACCAACACGACTGTGGTGAGTGATGAGGACAACGGGGAGGCCGTGGGGGTGGGTGCAGAGAACCTCCGAGCCTCCCTCCCCGTTCCCTTGTCGACCGACAACTGCTCTAAAACATAAAGTATTTTTTAAAGCAAAGAATTACGCTTTTAGCTCAAAAAATGAGGAACACCTCAGGCCTAAACTGCTTCGAGCCCTCGCTCCTGGCCAGATGTGTCCGGCGTGGTTTCCTGCAGCCCTCGGGATGGCTGCTTGAGCTCGGGGCTCGTCACCCCCATTTCCAGCCACGGGAAGCAGGGCTCCAGGTCACTGCTGACCTACTGGGGCCCCTCGGCAGAGCGAGGGAGCAGGGGGCGCACAGGGCAGCGGGTGCAGGGCCCGTCTCCACGACCTTGCCCCGGGATCCTCCCCAGACGCAACCCCAAAGGATGTGGAAGCCACCACAGCTGTAAAAGAAGAGAAATAACAAAATAAAGAAGCAGAAGTCAGAGTTGACCGGTACAATCCCAGCTTATGTTGGGGCGGCGTCCACGCTCCGAGCATCCTTCCTGGTGCCCCGTTGGCCCTCACTCCCCCCACATAGCTGGACCCTCACGGCCCTGTCGCCAACGGTGTCCTTGGACCGGAAGGGCCCGGCCCCAACCCAGCAAGAAATCATGGAAAGAAACAATGAGATAGGATGGCAAAGGTCAGGCTTGTTCTCTAAAAATCACAAATGTGGGGATCCCTGGGTGGCTCAGTGGTTTGGCACCTGCCTTTGGCCCAGGGCCTGATCCTGGGGTCCCGGGATCGAGTCCCACGTCGGGCTCCCGGCATGGAGCCTGCTTCTCCCTCTGTCTGTGTCTCTGCCTCTCTCTCCCTTGCTCTCTATCATAAATTAATTAATTAATCAATCTTTAAAAAATAAAAATCACAAATGTGTATTTCTTAAAAACAGAGTAAGATGCAAGCATGAGGAACAGAAAGCCGGACATAGGAAACGAAGGTCCTCAGTTCCCAGCGCAGCCAGCGTGCTCCCTGTGGCCTCTGGGGCTTCCCCAGGGGTGGGCCCGGGCGAAGTCCCAGAGGTGTCGGGGTTGAGAGGCTGCCCGTGAGGGGCTGGGTCCCCCGAGCACGGAGCCAGCAGGAGGAGACACACCACTGGGCCCCCTCGGGGGCTTTGGTCTGGGCAGGCCGGGGGCTGGGACGCCGGGGAGCCGCTGGCCTCCAGCTGGAGAAACCACACAGAGGCCGGGGACCCAGAGCCCCCCACGCCCACCCGGCTGCTCGTGCTGAGCCCCCACCTCCTGAGGCCTCACAGGGGGCGAACGCGCGAGACGGGGGCCGCAGCTGGCAGCCGCTCCGGGATGCTTGTCCAATGATCCTTCGGGTAGAAATAGGGAGTCACACGCCTTTCGGGGCGGCCGGGCCCTGGGTACAGTAAAGCTGCTTACTTTGGCGTTTTGTCAACTGGAAATCCTTATTAACTAAGGATCGTACAATACGGTGATAATTGATATTCACAAGGAACTTAATTGAAATTAGGTTTAAAATAGCTCTAGTGTTAAGTGTATTTTATTCTAATTTCTTGAAAATTGGCGATGAGTGCAGTAGACGAGGTATCGAGAACTCTTGCATACTCCGACCGCTCAGCTCTGACCCTCCCCGACGCCGAGCTCTCCCGGGGGAAGAAGAGAGGCTCCGCCGAGCAGGGTCAGCCCCACCGCCCGCCCCGCACGCCGGGGAAGCTGCCCCCCTCCAGACTCCCCCCTCCACGGCGGGTCCTGGTACTGTTCCCCCGATGCACCTCATCACCGCAGCCAGCGGTCCCCACCCAGCTTAGGGGCCGAGAGTGGGCCCGAAATACGTCCAAATCCTGACCCTCAGAACCTGGCAATGGGACTTTATTTGAAAATAGGGTCTTGGCAGGTGTGATCAAATCAAAGATCTTGAAGTGGATCCTCCTGGATTTAGGGCCATCCTACATAATGAATAAGAAGAGCAGACACTGAGAGACACACAGGTCAGTCAGGAGACACCACGTGAAGACGGAGAACAGGGCGTGGAGGGACAAGGCCACAAGCCCACGAACACATGGAGCCCCCAGAAGCTGAGAGGCAGGAAGGACCCTCCTCTTGATGCTACTGGAGAGAGGAGAGTGTCGCCCGGCCACCTCTGGGCTTCAGATCTCTGGTTCTGGAGCTGAGAGAGTCCCTTTCTAGGAGGCCACGGTCTGCAGAGCTCTGTTGCGGCAGCCGGGAGAGACCGACCCAGGGTCTACAGTCCAATGGTCTTTAGGCCTCAGGATGAGTGACCGACGTCACTACGGTGGCCCTCTGCACGCATGACTCCCTGCACCACCACTTTCACTCCTGAATTCTTTGTTCATTCAATCATTCACAACCCCGTGGGGCTACCCTCGGTGTCACACACTGGGCCAGGCTCTGGGCACCTGTTGTGAACTCGGCAGGGCTGATTCGGGCCCCTGAGGACCACTCCCCTGGATGGAGCTCCTGATGGGGACAGACCATAAGCTGCCCCAGGTGCTGGAAGACCAAGGAGGTACATGCACGTGTCTGCTCCAGCACACCTGGGCACCCCATCGGGTGACCTCCTACAGGTGTGTGAGTGGACGGCAGGGGCCTGGGAGCTTGAAGGCTGCCTTTGTGCACACGTGAGCAAAGCCCACGGCCCTGGGCAGAGCCAGCAGCCCCCACGATCGCAGGCCGCAGGCAGGAATCCACCTCTGCTCCGTCCTTCCCCTAGACCCTGACCACGTCAGGGCACCCGAGGAATTCAAACACGGCTGTGAGTGACCAGCCCTACAGTTTTAGAAATACATGTGAAATGCGCCCACGTTCTCAGCCGCCGCACAAGCGCCAACCGAGAACGTAGCCCAGGAGAACAGCCTTCCCATGACCTTCAAAGTTTAGCAGCAGAGGTCCCGAAATGTGTTCCCGACCCCACCCCACTCCTGCCCCCAACACCCCGAGGTCCAGCCCTGCGGGATCAACGCGGCCCCCCTGAGGACAGGTGCAAGCACACCCCAAACCAGCCAGTCTAATTATCTGGGAAGCCCATGTGGAAACTCAGCTTGCATATTGAAAATATGACAGGGCAGGGAGGGGGCGCGCTGGCATTTCTCTACCTGCCGGTGTCATCTTCCGACGGCATCACAAGGCACTCTCCTAATGTAGTAATAAAAACAATGTGAAATTTAAAACCACCCAAGGACATGTTTAAATGGCACCATCTCCTCTCTCTCTCTCTCTCTCTGCAGTGAAATTACAGGAGTGGCTCAGAAAACGCAGACCACAGAGCGCCCCCGAGGGACCCACCACCACAATCCCACCCTGCGGCTACTGCCTGGCCGCCACCCCGCCAGAACCTGGGATGCTCCCCGTCATCGTAGCAACTTCCGTGTTCTAACCACTTGGTTACCTGGTAAACTCCTACAAACTTTTAGCTGCTCAAGTCAATGTGCAGATTACTGATATAAAATCTGCTGTGCTCGTTTTATCCTCAAAAAAAAAAAATGTTTAACTAAAATATGTGCAACTGTGAAGACAGCCAGGTGCTAGAGGGAGACTTTCCTTAAACAAAGACACATCCTCCAGCTACTGCTCTATTTACTGCATGCGTGTTTATATGTGGACGCCACATGGCACTCTGCAGGCAACAACGCGGCTTCTAAGGAAAGTGCACAGTCGAGGAAACCGGCTCACGGGACTCTTCAAAGCCAATGCCGTGGCTCACAGCTGTCCCTTCCGGGGGAGGGAGGCGGGAAGAGGAGGGTCCCTGTGGTTGGGCCTGGAGGAGAGCTTTCCCTGGGCCTCCCCCCGCCACCATGGGCAGTGTTCCTCATCCCCCGACCCCCCTGGGTACTCTGAGCTGCTGCCCCTGCGTCATACTCATGTGCTCTCGGCCCCAGTCTCGGGGCGCTGCTAGGGACAGCCTGGCTGATGTGAAGTCACCCCTGAGAAGCAAATGCACGCTGGGGAGGGAGGGGCTTTGAGGCGGTTTCCAACCGTGTCTACACACAAATCTTGCTTTTAGGTACAATTTATCTATTTTTTTATGGGGTGGCACAGTTTATTCTCCTTCATGATACCATGTTGAATTCTCACGGTGGGAATGAGCATCCTTGTGTGGCTCCTGACTGTCCCTAGCAGCATCCCAAGACTGGGGCCGAGAGCAGGTGAGTATGACGCAGGTGCAGGAAGGCTTCAGTTTTTACTGTTCAATATGGTGTCGGTTGTAGGCTTTTCATAAATGGCAGCTATTTCGCGGCGGCAATCTCTTCTGCCTCCATTTTAAGATGTTTCAAAGATAAAAGCGTGTTGGATTCTGTCAAATGGTTTTAATCATCAAAGGAAAGGATGCTGTACACCCAATCCTTTACTCTGTCAAAACTCGGGGTCCCGTTTACGATCTGGGCATATTGAAGGTAGCATTTAAATGCTTGTCTCAAAGGCCCTGGGGAGGGGGTCCTCCTTGCCGGGCTTGAGGACCTCCTTGGCTCCTCTTCCTTCCCGTCTCCAGTGGTTTTGCACGGCTGGGCTCCACCAGCTGGAGATGCATCGCTGCAAGCTCAGTGCCTGGAGATGTGTCCCGGAGCACCCAGCCACAGCAGCCACCCATCACCGGAGTCACCCGACTCTCAGAGCCTTGGGCACCTGACTCTGCTTTGTCCACAGAACTGCTCTGCAAGACTGTCCTTTGTTGCCTGAAGCACGTATCGTCCATCTAGGCCCCTCGCCAACACCGCGATGCTAAGTCCACACGGTGAGGACCATGCAGTCCCCCTCCTGGCCTCTCCTGCTAGCACACAAGCACGCGGAGAGCTCCCTGGATCTGCACTGAACAAGCCAATGACTGTGCTCACACCGTTGGGAACCCAAGATGGGGAAAAAGGCGCTCTTGGGAACTGTGCCCCTTCCAGGGAGAGAGCCCTGGTCCTGTCTCCTGGGGCCCAACATCAGCCGTGGTCGATTCATTGCTCCAGAGCAGGCTTCAGATCCCCAAGGCCCCCCTATAAGCGTGTGCTGACCCAGAGACCAAGGCTTAGGTGGTCAAGGCCTGCTCTGTTCTCCGGTCTATCCGCTAGCCTAGCAAGCTTCCTATGATCATGATTTTAAAGAGAGGGTGACAGGATTCCCCCAAGTGATGGACAGCAGGCTTGGAATGCCCCATGGAGGCCAAATGGGCAGCATGGAAAATTCATACATCTTGGTAGTGAAGCCAGAACTTGGATGGTGTTGCTGAGCATCGAACTGAAGGTAGGAATGCGCAAACATTGACTGAGCTCTCATTGTGCGCTGGGCCCTCTGGCACAGGGTCCCGCTTCATTCCTAGGATAATCCAATGAAATATGCATGGGCCTCCCAACAGTACAGCATTTTCCCAGGCTCAATTTCCAGCCTGCAAGTCAATCCTTTCTCTCCCCTCCTAAGAATCAAATCCATGAATGAAGAGGAGCTGGAAAGTCCAGTGAAAAACGCACCGGGAGGGGAAATCCACCCAACCATTCACAATGTGTGCATTCACGATACGCGCACCACGCCTAACGCTCAAAACACCCAGGATGCTGTTATTTTTCCCCATCATTGAGAAATCCCCTCAAAGGCTGCTGAAACCAGCAGCAACTGGAATTGCTACACGTTCTATTAGCAGTTAAGAGAAACGCATTTTTAGCACATAGGTAATCCACCCCATTGATACGTGGGCAAACCGATTTCAGTGAATCGAATGATGTGAGATTTCAGGAATTTAATCCTGCAGCAAATTGTGCATTCGGTGGATTGACTGACCACGAGTTAGTTCCGCCAGCCGACACCTTAGGTGTGAAGCTTATCACCTCCTGCACCGCCCCACCCCCACCCCAGCTGCAGACCCTCTGGACCATGTGGTTCTTCCGCAAGGAGCCGGCCTTCTGCTGTCTGCGGACCCGGGAAGTTCTCCTCTGACCCTCATTTCATTGCTTTGACTTTTCCAACCGTGGGCTGCCCACGTGAATGACCGCTGAGCATTGTTTCCAACACTCCGGGGTTTAGGAAGATGTGGTCAAGGAGTCAGGGCTTCCTCGCTTCCTGATGAGACATGAAATGCGCTGGTCCAAAAAAAAAAAAAAATGCGCTGGGTCGCCCTGTCCCTCTTCTCTCCACCATGAGGGTTCGCCATCAGACGTGGTTTTTCCTACCGCGCTGTAGAAACTTGGATCCGTGTTTGGCTGCTGACAGCTGTTTTTCCGCCAGAGTTCACAGCCCGTCCACCCTCTGTGCCCATACAGATGTGATTTAGGGCATCGCAAATCAATCACCACTTTTGGAATTCTAGCTAGCAGATGTCCTCTTTAGGGATTCTAATGCTGTTAACCCACAGATTTCTTTGGCTTTTTTAATTTTTTTTTTTTTAAGATGTATCAGTTGTCTGTGAAGACGCCAAAC
This sequence comes from Canis lupus dingo, assembly GCF_003254725.2. NCBI lineage: Eukaryota > Metazoa > Chordata > Mammalia > Carnivora > Canidae > Canis > Canis lupus. The sequence goes on from NC_064266.1 coordinate 45,540,760, forward strand.
GGCATGAACACGATTTGGACATTGGACTTATGGACAGGTCTTCCTTGAGTGAAATAAATGCATCTTAGGGAAGGACGTGGGTGAGGGCGTGCAGCAGAACCCTGAATCCAGCTTGCTCCGGGCACGGCAGGCGGCTAACAGATGCACCACAGAGCATCAGAAATTAATCACTGCTGTTGGCATTTTAATAAACAGCTGTTTTTGAGAATGTTTTGGAACGAGCACGGTCGTGACCACCAAATCTTCCTGAAAGAGGATCGGGGGTTGTAAAGCTGCCTGCCGCGTAAGCCAGGCGGGAAGAACTGGAACATCATCGTCAACCAGCCTCCTCCAGGCGTGAGCCGCTGGGACGTGGCCCTGGATGGGGCTGCAGCAGACGCCGAGCAGCAGGATCCATCCTGCGGCCGCACAGGCTTGCCCCGTGACCTTGAGGGCGCCCTGCGGGGGCTGCTTCCTCTTCCACCAAGTGGGGGTGCAGCTTGCACACTCCCCCGGGCTTCTGCACTGCTGAGGAGTTGGGGGGCGAGGCCGTCCTCCAGGTGTCGGCTCGCGTCCGTGCCCACTCACTCGTGTCTTTCCAGAACAGGAGGGAAGCCGCTCCTGAGGCAGGGTGAAGGGGAATCTAGCAAAAATAAACCCGTCTTTCTGTGGCCACGTACCTGGGATACGCTCCCAGCACACCGTGCCACATCCCCATGGTGACAATTAGAAGGTTGGAAATGACTCAGTACGACAGGAAGATCCGCTGGCTGGCTGGCCTTCCTGGGTTCCCTCCGTGCTGGGAAAGCGCTCGAGGGGACGGCGAGGACAGAGCTCTGCGGGGCCAGGACCTGCGCCCACGTTCCCTCTCCGTGCCTGTCCCACCGCCCCTGCCACAGGTTCCCCCTTTCACTGCCATCTCTGTTGCTTGAGCTTGTTTCCCGCAGACAAGGACGACAAAGACCACGCTCACCCGGCAGGGCCCCCAGTCCCCGGGACGGTCCCCTCCCAGGTCCAAACAGGAAGACCCGAGAGGGAGAATGTGGCTTCGGGTGCAGGTTCCCTGCAGGCTCAGAGGAAGGGAGGCTGCCAGGCTGTCCCGTGCCCCAGGGCCACCGTCTCTGCTGGGGCACAAGGCCGAGGTCACTCCAACAGGCTTGGCCGTAGCAGCCGGGAAGGGAGATGCTCCGATGCACCCGGCCACCGCGGGAAACCCGCCCACCTGAACACCCCGTGTACTCCCCGGGGCCTCACCTCCCCTCGCGGGGGCCGGACCAGGCCCGCAGCCCCTTTCCCTCTGAAGGAGCAACCCGGGCCTTCGTCGCTTTGGCTCATCCCACGGACGGAGAGGCCGCCATGCCCACGGCACTGGCCACTGCCTCCGGGGCTGAAAGCATCGGGCACCGTGCTAGAGACTCGAAGACCTCTGCTGGACCCCTGCCCCAGCGTGCCCGTGTCAGGGGACGCCTGTGGGTGGGGACAGACGCACTGCTGGTCGGGGAGCGCCCCCCTGCGAGGAGGGAACGGTTGGCCGACTTGGGGGGACGGGCACTCGGTCTGACCGTGCTAATGTCCCCGACAAAACCTGCTTCCCGTGCGTGAGCCTCTTCTATTCCTACAGATCAACCAAACAAATTGCCCAAACAGGAGAAGCCAGAACCTATTAATTAGCTTAAATATAAGTTTTAAACTGTAATGTGAGCAACATTGAATTCGAAAGTTCACAGGCCAGAAAGAAAATAATATCTCAGAGGCTAAAATGCTGATATTTATCAAAGTCCGGACAAAATCCAGCATCTGACATTTGCTTTCAGGGATCCAGGGAGGGAGGGCTGGGGGGGGGAGGGTGGCAGGAGACGGCCAGGCATCCGCAATTACGGAATCCAGGGACGCCTGTGGGGCTCGCCTGTCACCATTCTCTCCATCTGGGTGTGGTAGAAATGTTCGATAGTCTAAGGGTTTTTCCTTTGTTTTTGTTTCAATCTCTGCAGGCACCCCGCTCCAGGCCTTTTGTGCTTCTAGAAGTCAGGTGTTAAAGAACGGTTTAGGAACAGGTGCGATCAGTCAGGGGACAGTAACAGGGAACCCGGCCATGCCTTCTGGAACCATCCACCACTGTTGCGGACGTGAGCCTCCTGCTGACCAGCTCTCACCGCCAGGGCAGGGGTCGAGGTCGGCCTCACGGTGCCCTACATGGGCTCGCACAGCCTCGTTCTCCGTCTGTCTGGCCTCCAGGGGACTCTCAGGATGGGAAGGACTTGGTCACCAATGAACCCAGGACGACCCTGCCTTTCCAGCCGGGGCAGCCCGGGATCCAGCAGCACCCTTCCAGCCCTTCCCCGCCGGGAGCAGGCCCAAGGCCGGTGCTGTGGCAGCCGTCTTGAGTCCAGGAGGGAGGAGGGCCCCCGTAGAGGAGAGATCAGCCCGTGGACGAGCCCTGAGATGCCCTGTCCAGTCCGCCGACCCCTGAGCCCTGCGCGAGTGGCACACACCCCTCTTTGGGTAATTCTCCTCTGGGCGAGTGTTTGCTCCTCAGGGACACAGTTGAACGATTGCCCTAAACCCTCCTGTGAGTCCCCAGGCATCTGTCCCACGAGCATCAGCTTTGTCCCTCAGGCACCTGGTGGGCTCCAAGGTTGTCCCCCGTCGCCAGGGCACCCGCGTGGCCGCCCATGCCAACCCCCACATGGAGCACCCGGGGGCCGGCGACAAGATCCAGTGTTTCTCACCATTGGGACTGGGCGCCTACGCTAAGGCTTTTGTTTCCACAGACAGGCTGTTCTAGGACAGAAGAGGCCCCTCGCGGGTCCACCCCCACCAGGGAAGGCGCCAGCGGCCGCCTCTGTCGCCAGCCGGCCGCTCCCCCCGGTGGCAGCGCCCTCCCCAGGACGCAGGGTGCTGGCGCCCCATGGAACCCGGGCATTTACCCAGCCGCGCCTGCCATCAAAGGTGTAATTCAGCGCCGCCTTGGATAAAAAGGAATTTCAAAGGCAGCTTTCTGTCGCTGACTCCTTTGAATCCGCGTATAAAAAAAAAAAAAAAATCAGAACTTGATTCCAAGCTTGTTCTCGGGGACAGCAAATTAATGAACTGTCCTCGTGTCTCTAAAGACTCGGCTCAGAACTCAGGTTACCAGGCGGGTTGGTTTTTATTAGTCGCCGTATTCTGGGCTCTTTGCAATTCCAGTCTTTTATTGTTGCGCCGGAGGGTGTTGTATGAGGCTGATGAGTGTTTGCTGCGCAACGCGGAAGGAGAATCAGGGATGCGTGGCTGGTTCCTCCCCGCTCCTCTCCTCTTCTTCCACAGTCAAAGGCTCCGGGAAGCAGAATTCAAGGGAAAACCAAGCGGTGCATAATTCTTAAATGCGAGAGTTAAACGCCCATAATAAGTACAGCAGCGATTAGACCAGTGCTTTCCACAAAAGGATCAGATGCTTGTCTGCCTTTGAAAGGATCTGCTCCTTGAAACCTGACTTCAGGGATATTCAATCAGCATGAATATCTCCCCCAGTGACGCTCCCCGTAAGCTAGCTGTCAACTCTTCGGAACAAAGCGCGCCGTTTACAATATATTTACGCGGGAGTCCACGTGGAGAGCCCCTGAATACGTGCATTGTGTCCCCTTCAAAGTGGAGTGATGAGGAATCAGAAGACGTTTCATAAAGCGGGAAGAAGGCAATCTCGCCTTCATGTGACACCTTTCAGGCTCAGAGGATCCCAACAGAGAGACACTTAGGAAGAGGAGGTGCTCACGGCCGCGGGTGATGCGGTGGGAGCGAGGCTGGGGTGGGAGGGAGGGACTCACGCAGGGCAGGGCGGAGGGCCGGCCTCCACGACCTCCACGACCTCCACGGCCTCCACGGGGCCTGTTCAGACATTCGGGGCGGCCCCAGGGAAGCCCCCCTCCGGAGCGGCTCTGCTTCGCGAGAGCCCTGCGGCCCTGTGGGCTTCCTCAGACTCCCGGCCTGCCGCCTGTTTGATGAACTTGAAGGTCTGTTTCCTTTTCCTTTACTCACGTTTTAACTTCATCCGTCAAACACAATTAAGACGATATTAACTTGTCCTTTGCGGTCTCGGTGGCAGTCTCACTGCTACTGTCCTTCCGGGATTCCCTTTCGATCCTGATTCGTAAGGATCCAGAATTCTGCTCCACCACGTCGCTGGCTGGGGTAGGATTCAGGTAGGATGCCGTGTTCGGGCCCTCACGTGGCCCCCGCTCCTGCCTTGGCCTGGGGAGCAGCCCAGGCATCACAATGGGGTCTTGCGGCTGCCGTGTCGACGACAGACAATGAGGCGGCTCCGAATTTTTGTTGGTCAGGCAACTTTCTCCTTGGGGGAGATTCCTGGGAGCTGTGATTTATTGTGTCTGAGGTTGTTTGTATTTTTGTGGTTATTTTTCAGAGAATACAATTATTTTCTTAAGGAGCTACACCTGTTCATACTGCCCTCGGCAATTTGTGCATGGCATCCCCGTGAAATGATTATGGGTTTCTTAACGCGTTACTTTAACAGAAAATTTTTAAGTTCTATTAATTTATTGGAGAGAGAGCACGAACGAGGAGAAGGGCAGAAGGATAGAGAGACTCTCCAGTGGACTCCCCACTGAGCACGGAGCCCGACATGGGGCTCGATCCCACAACCCGTGAGATCACGACCTGAGCAAAACCAAGAGCTGATCTCCTAACTGACTGAGCCACCCAGTCAGCCTTTAAGGTAACAGGTTTTAATACCACTCCTCATTATTTTGCTCAACCTTAGGGAGGTCGTTCCATCCTTACCCACGTGATGATGGTGTGTGTGTGGGACTCAGCCATTCGCAATTCTTGTCCATTTCCCCAAACAACCATGAGCTCATTTCTTTAAGAGAGGGTTGTCCGAAGTAGCAGGAACCTGGCTAAATTGGAATTTCACATAAATAGCGAATAAACTTTTAGATTCGTGTGTCTTGTGCAATATTTGGCACAGTTATCCTGAAAAGTTATTGGTTGTCTTTCAGCAATTCAAATTTCACTGGGCTTTCTATATTTCATTAAGATGCCCAACCTAAAAGAGTGTCTAGGACAGATTTTCCACATACCAGGCACTGTCCCAGGTTCCAGGGGTGCAAAAAAGTGCCACCCCCTTGACGTTCACCCTTCACGTGGTCACATGCCACCCTTCACATGGGTCTCCTCTGTCTTCCAGGACGCTGTTCCTTTACCTTCTGTTGGAGTTATTTCTTATCATATGAGAGATTTTAACTTGTGATTGATTTTTTTCCACTTAGTTTCTCTTATCTTTTATTTCTAAGTTAGGAAGACATAACACCTCCCACAAGGTGACTCTCAAACATCCGTCCGTGGGTCTGGTGACACCTGTCAGTATGTTTCCTGGACCACACACACTCGACTGTCCCTATGATTCCCAGTTCTGAGAGGCACAGCTTGTCAGACAGACTGACGTCCTTCAGACTCAGTAGGAACGTTTCCTCCGAAAACCCACCCTCATCCCCGCACGTCATCCAGTTTCCAGCACAGCAACTGAGAAGGGAAAGCTTGGGCGCCTTTGTTGAGCTCATACTGAGGACCAGGGCTGTGGGCGGCGTTTCCCGTGAACCAATGACCTTCCCCACCCTACGCCTCTCAGTGGCCCCACGAGGGAGAAGTGACAGATGTGTCACAGGAGGCTCAGAGAAGTCATAAAACTCAAAGAAAAGCAAAAGTGAAGCTCTGTCCATTGTAGACCAGGCTTGGCTGCGAGGGCTCCTGAGATTGGAACTGGACTTTGTAGCTGCCATGAGATGCACTGGACGTGATCACAGTGAATGCACCACACCTAAGCTGCGACCACATTCCTAACTAAGGCACCCAGCCTCATAGGGGTTATGGGAACGAAAACGTACATGAAACCTAGGGAGCTTCATCGGTGGTACACGTGGTCACCTTGTGCTTTATCAGTGGGTACATGTGGTCACTTTGTGCTTTCTTGGCAGGTACACAAGGTCAGTTTGTGCTTTATTGGTGGGTAGACATGGTCACCTTGTGCTTCATCAGTGGGTACACGTGGTCACCTTGTGCTTTATCAGTGGGGACATGTGGTCACCTTGTGCTTTATCAGTGGGGACTTGTGGTCACCTTGTGCTTCATCAGTGGGTACACGTGGTCACCTTGTGCTTTATCAGTGGGTACACGTGGTCACTTTGTGCTTTATCAGTGGGTACACGTGATCACTTTGTGCTTTATCAGTGGGTACACGTGGTCACCTTGTGCTTTATCAGTGGGTACACGTGGTCACTTTGTGCTTTATCAGTGGGGACATGTGGTCACCTTGTGCTTCATCAGTAGGTACACATGGTCACCTTGTGCTTTATCAGTGGGTACACGTGGTCACCTTGTGCTTTATCAGTGGGTACATGTGATCACTTTGTGCTTTATTGGCAGGTATATTTTGTAAAGCCATTTTGTACTTAGTAAAGCCATTTACATTTTGTAAAGCCATTTTGTACTTAGTAAAGAAACGTGTGTGGATGTACAGAGGTTTGAAACCCCTTTTTGAAAGGCCTGTGCTACAGGACCAGGTGATCTGCAATGTGTGTGTTTCACGGACTCCCTTTAGAAAACACACCACAATCACCTAAAACTTTCCTTCCTGTTCTCTGTCATCCACTGACACTACTCTTATAGAAAATGTGACCACTGTGCCATTCTTTCTTTTAATTAAAGGATGTGTGTACAAATGAGAAAGTTGGGTCTGAGGTTAACTTTCATGACAGTGCAATGCATACTCACGTCGCTGATCTCAATGAGATATATGGACGTATAGACAGGAAGAGGTCCACACTCCGTGTATTTAGTGACACAAGGGTCTGAAGCCACTGGAAACTGGATCTGGTCATTTTACTTTCTGCTGCTGATTAAATGGCTGCTTATTTGTAATGAAAATAAATATTGTGTGCCTTCAACACATGGCACAGGTAAGACTGGGTGTCCACGTGCAAAAGAGTGAAGTTGAACCCCTACCTCACAACATATATAGCAATTAACCCAAAATGGATCAAAGATCTAAACACAAGAGCTAAAAATCATAAAACTCTTAGATTAAAACATAGGGATAGATCTTGAAATCCTGGGGTTTGGTATTGATATCTTTAATATGATGCCAAAAATAAGTAACAAAAGAAAAAATAGACAAATTGGATTTAATCAAAATTTAAAATCTTGTGCATCAAAGGAGAGTATCAAGAATGTGAAATGAGGAGCACCTGGGTGGCTCAATGGTTGAGCATCTGCCTTTGGCTTAAGTCTTGATCCCGGGGTCCTGGGATCGAGTCCCACATCGGGTTCCCTGCAGGGAGCCTGCTTCTCCCTCTGCCTGTGTCTCTGCCTCTGTGTGTGTGTGTCTCTCATGAAAAAATAAATAAAATCTTAAAAAAAAAAAAAGGTGAAATGACAACCCATTGAATGGAAGAGAATATTTGCAAATCATGTATCTGACATGAGTCTGGTATCCAGGATAGATAAAGAGCTATGATCCAATGGATACTCGGAGTGAAATGTTGATAGGTCTTTGATGTCTCCAATAATCGATTTGATTTCAACAAGAAGGAGATCCTTTGTGTTGCCTTGCCTGTCACATTGGCAAATATCCAACAATTGATCATATCCGTTTAGGAAGAAACAGGAGAAATGGATATTTTCCGGCATCGGACTGAAGAATGTAAATCGGTAAAGACTTCTAGAAGGAACTCATTGGCGCGGATGTAAACACTTAAAAATATTTAAGACTTCTGAAGCTCTTCCGGGAATTTATTCACAAGAAACGATCAGAGAGAGTCAAACAAAAATTTGTTTCTAAGCAAATCCATCACAGCATCACGTATAATTGCAAAATACTTTAAATAATTTAAATATTAAAATTTGGTTAAGTAAAGTATGGAGCACTGATAGGATAGAATAACATCCAGCCACCTAAAAACACAGCTTCAGAGAGCATTTCATAATAGGATGAGACTTTGATGAATGAACAGTGGGCTACGAAGCCCGGTGCCGTATAACAGCAGGATGTATTATGTATAATACCAACGCTGTAAAAACAAGGTAAAGACATTAGGACTCAGTATCAATTCCCAAAAGCACGGTTACCATCAGTCAGCATAGCCCAGCCTCTCGCTGACGCGCTCGGTTGAACAGAAAGATTCAACGGTTCCTCAGAAAGGGAGCAGAAACCCACATAAAGAGACAGGGCTGAAAAAAAAAAAAAAAAAAAGAGACAGGGCTGGGGGCACCTGGGGGGCTCAGCGGTTTAGCATCTGCCTTCAGCCCAGGGCGTGATCCTGGAGGCCCAGGATCGAGTCCCACGTCGGGCTCCCCACATGGAGCCTGCTTCTCCCTCTGCCTGTGTCTCTGCCTCTCTCTCCGGGTCTCTCATGAATAAATAAATAAAATATTAAAAAAAAAAAGTTTGCTTAAAAGAGAAGGTGCATTCTGTTTTGGCTGCTCGAACAAAATACTGAGGCTGGGTGGTCCCAGGAGAGCCCCACGCGGAGCCAGGCAGTGCAGGGAACCACTCACCTGGCTGCACCCCGAGAACCTGGGGCAGCAGAGGCTTGGGGCGAAGGTAATCGGGTCGCCTACATCTCTGAATGGACGACTATGTGAGCCGATGGGGGAGGCTGGTGTGTGCAGATCCCGAGGAGCTGCTGCCATCGTCCAGAAGAGCAGCAACGGGTGACAGGGGAGGACACGCTCCACAAAGCGAAGAAGTCTGTGCCTCCAGGGCCCAGTGGTCGGGGTGCCAGGCACGGCCCGAGGAGGACCCCTGGAGATGACCGTCCACACATTGCGTGGCTGGAGGCACGCAGGGCTCCGGTCCTGTGGCCCCACATTCCCAGGTGAAAGCTCTTGGACTCTATTCCAAAGGTGGTGGGAATCCATCACCAGATTATAGGAGACAGTTGACACGATCAGATTTAACGCTTAGACACTTCACCCTCTAGGCTGGGGGGCGGGCAGGGGGGTGAGCTGGCAGGTTTCTCAAGGCTTCTATAAAAATGAATGTGTCAAATCAGTTTCTTCATCTTTAAAATGATGTTAAAAATAACTCATTTGGGGCTTGGGGAGCATATAAAATAACTATCGTAATATCTATCATTCACAGCTTGCTTAGGCATCATGCCAAAGGCTTCATCTACAAAATCTCATTTAATTTAATCTTCAAAACAACCTGCAAGATAGATGTGATTGCCTGCCTTTCACGGATGAGAACATTAAGTATCAGAGTTTGAACATTTGCCTAAGACCATCCAGCTATTAGGGCCGAGCGGGGTTCCGAACCCTCTTCAACTCCTCACGCCCTAAGACACGTGAGGACGGCGACTTCGGAGCCCGGGCAGGGTCCCCTCACATGTCACAGATGAGATGCTGGGACTCAGAAATTCGGCAACCTTACCAGCCCCGGGAGAGCTGCTCCTAGCCCCAAATTTGTAGACATACGTCTGAAAGCGAGACGCAGGTGATTCTTATGGCACCATCGCCTATGACGTCCCAGGTCCTGCGAGTTTCTTCTGACCCGGGTGCTGCTGAGAGGCTTCCAGTCCTCGGCGACCGGCAGCGATGCTGGAGCCGGCCAGACCCTTTGCCTCCTACAAGTGCACGGACGCACGTGCAAGGGGACCCACGGCTCTGAGACATGAGTCTTCCCGGTCAGCCTCCCTCGTGGCAGCCTCCTTGCTCCTGCCACATGGTAATGTGTGTTTCCAGAAGAACCAAAGCAATTTATTTGGGAGATGAATCCAAACCCTTGAATGGGGACGCCTGGGTGGCTCAGCGGAGGAGCATCTGCCTTTGGCTCAGGGCGTGACCCTGGGGTCCTGGGATCGAGTCCTGCGTCAGGCTCCCTGCAGGAAGCCTGCTTCTCCCTCTGCCTGTGTCTCTGCCTCTCTCTGTGTCTCTCATGAATAAGTAAAATCTAAAAAAAAAAAAAAAAAAAACCCTTTGAACGCACCACCCGGAAAGCAGAAACAAGACAGCTGATGGAAGTTCCTACATCTGGGGCTCTGGCCTGTCCCACAGGTAAGGGGAGAGAGCCCAAGCCTTTGCCTTTGCAACCAGACACCCCACCCCACCCTACAGCTGTTCACCCACCCCTCCTTTGCAGGGTGGGGTAAGAGGAGCTCGTGGCCTGGCCAGAAACAAGGAGACCCCAGCTGGTTTCCCCCTTCCCCTGTAAGCTCTCACCGGAGAACCGCAGGCCACACTGTGTGCCGCCCCCGGCTGACCCGGGTCGCAGTGAGGACGCTTTTTCCCACTATTGCGCTAAACCACCGAGGGGACATAACTGCTCCTCAGCCCTTTGCCACTAAGAACTGCAAACAAGACGTTGTAAACTCCAAACAACCTCCAGGGGAGGGGCGCTGTATTTATTATACAGTTTTACTTTTATGGCACAGCCCAGTTTCAGGAAAACATAAAAAAGAAAAATGTGGATCTTTGAATCAAGCCTAAGGGATTTGCCCAAAAGAGCATTGCATCAACATTTTTCAATAACGCCTTGGAGAGATCCTTAAATAATCCCAAGGCCTTTTTCTTGAGTTTTCACCTTAATTTGGCTGCCCAACACTTTTCGAGGGGTGGAGCAGAAGAGGAGGCGGGTCCCGGGCAGGGCTGGGGAAGGCCGGGGTCCTGCCTGCAGACTGCGGGACCCCAGCCGGAGGCCGAGCCCCGACCCTACAAAGCTGCTCTTCTCTCTGGGTTTTCCTCCGGGGTCTCTCTTCCAGATCGTCACACCCAAACCGGCAGCAAACCTACGTGGAAGGCAGTGGAGACCATCCCTTTGTTGTTGTGCACATTCTGTTATGTTTCCCTCTGCCTGGCTGCCCGACTTACTCTGACCTACTCGGCTTTTTTGAGGATCCCATGCCATGAGCTGGAGTGTTGGGTGCGTCAGTCCCACAGATGTTAGTCAGATGCTGTATTTCAAGGTGCTGGGGGTGGATCACAACCTCGTAACCCGGCCTTGGCCCCATAGGACGTCAGCCTGGTGGGAGGACCAGGCACTCAGGGGTTGGCTAGGACCCCAGGGGGGCAGATGGCATACGAGTGGGTCAGAGAACTGCCCTGGGGCAGGAACAGCCCGGGTGGACGCGAGAGGCCAGGGGGCCACGGTGGGGAGCAGTCCGGGCCCGTCACGAACGACACGGACAGAGGGAAAGTGCCTGCGAGCAGGCGAACATGACGGGAAGGACTCGGAGATGAGAATCGGGCAGGTGTCTTCTGGCGGAGAGCAGACGCTGCGGGATGTCGCATGATTACAGAGGGTGATCTGGGCCACGTCGGGCAGGGTTGGATTTGATGCTTCTGAATCCAGCAGTGGGTGTGAGGACTCCACCCCGTAACTGGGGAAACACTCAGGGGGGATTTCAGAGAGGGAGGTGGTATGATGGTTGTTAAGCTGGCCCGGGAGGGGCGGTGGGAGCGGGGCCTTCGCAGCCCACGTGGGAGGCCGGCCTGGGGAGCCAGGGGTGCTGAGTGGGCGGCAGGGGGATGGAGAGAAAGCGCAGGTGCCCGTGCGGGAGCCCCTCCAGGAGGTGTGCAGGGGGGCTCCTGAACGAGGTGGGCTGAGGACGTCGCACGAGGACAGACGGGCCTGAGGACAGCCTTGGCCGGAGACGGGAAGATTCTTGAATCCACCGGTCACCGGCTGAGCATCCTCAGCTTCCCGGCTGATAACACGGACACACTCGAAGCGGGTGAGCCCCTGGGTGCGGGTGGGAGCACTGCACATGAGACATCAGAGCCTTTTTTGTGCAGAGTCCAGTGAACGGGCCGCATCGCTGAGGGTGCGCACCCCAACACCCCCAGGGGGGCATCAAGGAAGAGGGCTTATCTTCTAGAACCTGCATCACGGCTAACAATCTTCGCGGTTGGTGGAGCCCCAGAAAGTTGTGGAGAGATCCCATAGCATCAGATTTAAGAGTCACACCTAAAAGACGAGACCGATGGATATAAGGGGTGAAGCATCATGTGAAGTTATGTCAAGCTGCCAAAACAAAACTGAAAGACACAACGATTCTTAGGAGAAAACACAGCATAGCAAGAAAGGAGAGCTTCTAGGATTGACCAGCCCCGTGGATGGGGGGGTGCGGGGGAGGGTCCGACTCTTGATTTCAGCTCAGGTCATGATAGAGTCGTGAGATCGAGCCCCGCGTTGGGCTCTACACCGGGTGTGGAGTCTGCTTAAGATTCTCTCTCCCTAAAAAAAAAAAAAAAAAAAAAATTCTCTTTCTCTCTCCCTCTCCTTCTGCCCCTCACTTCTCTCCCTCTCTTTCCAAATAAATAAATAAATAAATAAATAAATAAATAAATAAATGCAAAGAACTTCCAGTTAAGGTGAGCAGGAAAGGGGTTACAGTTGCTAGAACCCTTGCTCCTCAAAGAAACCCCTGTTCTGATGCCCGTAACTTATGCATGGATCACCTCACACGGTAAACGGGTGGGGTTACGTGAGGGATTTCAGATGGGAGATCATCCCGGGGAATCACCCGGCCGGGTGTTCTCACAAAGTGAGAGGGAGGGAGGAGGGAGGCCAGAGTCTGAGCAGGTGATGTGAGGACAGAAGCAGAGGTTGGGGCCAATGGATGCAGGTGACCCTAAACGGTGGAGAGGCCAGGGGGCGGACTCCCGCTAGGAGCTCCAGAAGGACCCAGCCCTGACCATGCCTTGACTTCAGCACATAAAACCCAGTTTGGACTTCCGACCTCCAGAGCTGTCAGATGACAGGTTTATGTTACTGTAAGGCCCTGCTTATGGACACATTGCGACATTGGGGATAGCAGGATAGGAATGCAGGGTCCTGCTGAGGATGTCAGCTGGACGCTGGAGAACCAGGCTCTGGGCGCAGAAGGAAAGCAAGTGCCCCTGTCCTCATCACCAGAACCGCCACCCCAGGACCCTCATTCCAGGGGCCTCTGTCCCCCCAGCTCCTGACAACAGTCCTTAGACCCCGGACTCCCACCCTCCCGGCAGCTGCCCCAAACACCCCCCGACGGACCCCGGGCCATTGTGGTCTCTGCCAGGAGTTCACACCCTGGGCAGAAGCCTCTCACCGGCCTGGGCTCGGGGCTCCTGGGGCCAGGTCAGGGGGGAAGGGGCCTCTCCCCTCCCTGCAGGGCTGAGACCCCTACTGTCCACCTGCTCCCGATTCCAAGAGTGGGAAGGTCCTCCACATGCTTACAAGACAAAAGAGCAGTTTCAAGAGCTGGGTTTCACTTCACCGTCTCCCCACGCCAAGAAGTATTTTCCTACGACGTAATTTCCCTTAAGCTCCTCGATGCAGATGAAACATTGAGGTTGACACTACTTCCTCTGTCGTTGTGTTAGTCAACACTACAAGGAACATATGTCTAGTTAAATCTTGGGGCACATCCGTGATGGTTTCTTTCAGGTAAAATATTCACAATTAAATATCCAGACCCGCCCACAGTGTTGCAAAAACCTGAAGGCTTTTTTGTTGTTGTTGTACGCATGGCAAAGCCCGCGTGGTTGACCTGCAGACGGCGTCCAAGGTTCCCGCAGCCAGGATACCTCCGCGGGAAAGGTGGACACTTAACAATTTTATGTGCAGCAGCAAACGTTAAAATAAAAGCCTTGATTTATTAAACATAGTGTTTCTTCTGGCTACATGGTGGCATCTGTGGCTCTGCATTCCGTCTTCATTTTAGAGACACAGAGTACAGGAAATTGAAATAGCAATTTCACACTCCGGTGTTGGTATCAAGAAAGGTTATTATCTCAGTGATAAATACTAAATGTTCGAGCATTTCTTTGGTGTAGCACATGCATTCGCCGGCACCTTAATGGGCCTCCGAGTCCATATTGGAAGCACGTGGTCAGGGTATGAGGGGTCCCATTTCTTGTTTGCTCTCCGTGGTCCCGTGGTGGGGCCGGAGAGTCCCAGCGCTCTCCTTGACACAATGCACACGTACATAGGAACAGGTTAGAGTTTCAAGCCTGTGCATTTCCCATTAAAATATTTTCCATCGGTCATGCAGTGCGAGGCAGGTGAAAGTCCTGGGCCCACCCACCAGATGTTGGCAGTGGTCAAGTGTTCGTGCAATTTCTTCACCGCGGATATATTCCCTTCCTTGGTCCATTTACACCATCTATTTGCTCAAAGACAGCATCTCCTTCCTTTCTGCGTGACTTTTCAACTCTTACCCAGGCGACTTTCCTAATTAATAAGAGGGTAAGGAGCCATACAGCTAATACACGGGGACCTCAAAGGGGGAGGTTTTGTAATCGATTAAAAAAACTCGACCTGAATTAGTATTAGATTTTTCCTTATGTTTAATTAAGTCTAATTAAACAACGCCGACATCTTCTTGGCACCTGTGGTGCGATTATGTTAAATATTTAATGCTTGTGAAGGATTAGGCTGCTCTTCTAATCTATAGCTAACAATCTGTTCCCTCTCTGGAGTATTTTTTATTTAGTTCTGCTTTTGTATAATGAGTTACATTTCAAAGGAAGTTGCGGAACGTTCCGGCATGGCCGAGCCAGGTTGGTGCCTGGCGAAGGGGAGAGCGAGGCGCCCGGCCAGACCACCTCGGTGGCATCCCCGGGCTCGGCTGGACCACAGCGGAGCCGCCCCAAGATGATGGGAGGAAGGGAAAGGCACCCCGAGGCTCCTGGAGGGTCTTTGGACCCCACGCCACCCCGGATTGAGGACTCGGAGCATGAGGACGCCAAGTCCACCGTGAAACACCCCAGACCCTCTCGCATGGGTCACAGCGGCGTGTTCCCCTCTTTCGCTGCCCAAAGGGCTGTCACCTGTACAGTGACAAACGGATTTGGATGTTTTTACCCCTTTTTGCTCCCCCCCACACCCTCCAGAACACACACAGCCATCCTCCTGTGGAAATACAGCCCTCTGCAGAGCTGAGCACCATTTCAAAGAACTCATTTCAAAGAAAAGGCCATGGATATTTTTGGAAGCAAAACTGTAAATGCTGAGTAAGGGTGTTTATAGAATGTCATGCTTCTCCTCCAAAGGGAAACCGGTCCCTCATTATTCATCTTGGCCTGAAATGCTTCTCGTAGAAGAAATTCAGCGTTCTTTGCCCATGAAATAATTGGTACAGAGACTCTTGAAACTTGAAGCTCCATTTCATTCCCCTAATGATTCCTGATATTTTTAACATATTTAGGAACAAAAGACAGATTTATGTAATTAGTTTTCAATTGGCTGAATCTGTGTCATCAATTTCTCGGGGTTTTTAAAGCTTCTCCCTCCCCAGCAGAGCATGGCGGCGAGTGGATACTCCTCACTTGCAAGTTGGGAAGGAGATCGAGGAACTCCATTTGTTAAAGCAAGTGGACTCAAAAAGATTAAATTAGCACAGCTGATGCAAGCTCTGGTGGCGAGGGAATGACATGCAACACTTTGGGGCAGAGATGAAAATCAACCCCGTTCCTCGCAGCTCAAGCTCCAGGGCCTCTGCACGAGGCTGGAACACGACTCCCACAAAGGACGGCCGCCCCTCGGGGCCTGCAACCATCACTCGGCATCCCTCCTCAGGCAGATGAGAGGGAGGGGGCAGCCAGGAGCCAGGTGGCACGTGGTCCACAAGCCAGCTTTGTCCAGCGACAAGAGATGCTCGTTCGGCCGCATGTCGTGGTTGAGGCGTGGCAGCTGCTGGGATCTGCAGGTCCATCCGTAGATTGTTGACCTACCAAAGCGGCGCCGTGCTCTGGAGTGGGCGGGCACAGCGGGATTTTGAGAGTTAGCGGCGTGGGGAACCTCCACTCTCATAAAATTGCCACCCAGATGAGAACGGGGCGGTACCCTGGGCAGCAGCGACAGGAATCAGGAGACTGCCCTGTGCCACCTGTTGAGAAGGCCAGATCATGTATATTCAGGAGCACAACTGGATTTTCAAAAGTAACGCTACTCTTATGTAAAATTAATAGGGTGTTCATTATAAAATCCACGCGGCATCTTATTAACGCTTCTTGTCACTGGAAGCAGAAGGTGGAGGTTCCTTAAGCTGGGGTTCTGTTGCCCTCTAGTGAAAGAGGTCAGCATTATGCATGCAAAATTATTGTGATCACTGCATAATTAATGTTTACGAGGGTAGGAAAAGGACACTCGGGCCCCAGCCGGCCCGGGAGTGCCAAGTGTGTGGGTATATGTACTTGTGCATGCGTGCATGCGTGCGTGCGTGCATGCATGTCTGTGTGTGTGCTTCCCCACACCCCCCCCAGACAACCCCCACCCCCAACTTGACTCAGTGAGCATATGGAACCCATTTCTCCTTTCCTGCCACTTTTATTTTTTGGCATGGAAGTTTAGTTTTATATGGCTATCAACAGGCAAAGATCCAAGCATAAAGAATAAATCAACAGAGCTGATCTGAGACACAGAGCTTTAATGCATAAGTATATATTTAATGTGTCTGCTGAAAGAATGTCTAATTACCCTGTCATTGAACAAAGCACATGTTCAACTGTGATAAATTATGCCATCCTTTACTTCTGCACAACATATTGAGATTCGGGAAAGCTGCAGCAGAACCACTCACCACCTACCCGACAGAACGAGCCGGGCCCGGCCCATCACGGCAGCAGAGGACGGAGCAGCGAGGCGAGTGGCGGCGACCCCAACGCTCGGCCTTAAACCCGGGCTTCGGTCCGAGCGGCGTCCCTCGGATGTCCGCTGCCCCTCTGTCGGGCTCCCACGTCACCAACTCGTGGTGTCTGTGACCTGCCGTGCTGAATTCCGTCCTGCATCCAGCATCCGAAGAGAAGCCAGGGTACACTTCAACGGAAGGAAACGGGTGGCCACCTGCCGGGCACCTCGGCCTCTTTCCATATGAGGCTGGATCTAAACCGCGTCCCTAAGAATTTCGGCCCCCAAAGGGCAATCAATATTGTCAATCAATAAGACAGTGATGTGCTCCTCGGAACTGCCCAGGCCTCGTCAATTTGGGGGAGGGATGAAGCGGGGAGTTAATCGTGGGTTATAAGAGACACGGGGAGCATCTCACTGGCGTATGTAGACCCTCATAGGCGGGGATGCGGCCAAGGGGGGGACACCTGGGGAGCGCTCTGGAGCGGGTGCCGGGCAGGTGCCTGCTGCTAGCGTTCCTCTACCCTGGGCTCATCCCACTGAGCAGGTGCCCGCTTTGCACGCCCGCCTCCGTCCCCCCCACCGCCCACCGGCTCTCACCCCGCCAGTCTCGGCGCCGACGCCTGTGCCCCTCTCCCCCACGGGCTGGTCATCACCGGCCCCGGATGCTCCTGCTCCGAAAGCCCAAGAGGAGTTGCGGCTGAGAGTCCCACGAGTCAGCACTTTATGATGCAACGGCAGAGCGGAAAGCGATTTGTGCTGTGCCCGGGCCCACGGACACAGAAGCACCGGGTTTCTATTTATGTCAGCAAGAGACATAACAACCCGGGGAGAGGAAAATATAAATGAATCCCGAGCCGGTATCTGTTCTTTCCCGAGAGAATGCCCAGGGTAGCAGTCTGTTTCCTCAATGGCGATTATATTTATTTCTTTGATTACCTCCTGTAATAGTATTCTTTTATTTACTGACATATAAGAGGAGGCTTTACCGTGATGTCTTCATCGTGTGTAAAATATGGAGCCGGTAACATCAGCCCTTTTATTTGCTTTACTGAATTGTGATCTATAGACTGAGGGGCACATGAAAAATAGAGATAAAAAATCTATTTCTGATACCATATTGGCTCTAAAATGTCAAAGTTTTCTTTACTGCTTTAGGAGATTTGTATCCTTATTTATCTTTCTTGGTTTGTTTTCAAAGGCTGCTGTCTCCGCATTGTAGGGCTGGATGCTGCGCGCGCACAATCAGGGCCCTCACTTGCTGCCTCCCCGTATTTCCTCCCGGCCTCCTGAGGCAGCTGAGGAAGACGAGCCAAGGGACGCAGGCCAGCCGGAGATGACAGGCCGGATGGCGGGCTTGTCGCGCGGCCAGCCCTGGGCCACGTGCACGCGGGGTGAGCTCGCTTTAGTAAGTCGGGGGAACCTGCTGGCCACTCAGAATCTGCACGCGGAGAAAGGGGCAGACACACCGACTGCGTCCTTGGGAGGGGACGTCTGGAGTCGGGCTGATTCGCCGGAGTGAGTGGCCCGAGCTGTGCCCCCCGCGGGGACGCCGCTGAAGGAGCCAACCTCCCGGGCTCGCGGTCAGAGTGGGCACCAGCCACCACGTCACCGCCGGCAAGTTGGCTGCCACCCGGGTCCTCAGATTCCACGTGAGAAAATGTGGCTGACGGTCCCCGGCAGTAGGTCTCGGGAGCGGGGTTCGGGGCCCGGGGTGTAGCAGGTGTTTACGCCTGCCCAGCCCGCCCGGGGCCTCACTCCCACGTGCCTGGTCCGCCGCTCCCCGTCTGTTCCAGGCCCCGATTTCAGAGCTGCGACATCAGACCAACGGTTCCAAGCCTCGAAATCGCCTTTCTGGCTCCTGCCGCCCGCCGATTCGGGGAGCAGCCGGGAACAGGGCTCTGGGTGCACCCTTGCTCGCAGTGATGTGTGGTGAGTCGGCGGTAACCTGCGGAGGTGACGACCCTCTGCCCCACGGGCAGCCCGGGACTTCACGGCCCACACAGGGCACTGGAGCCCTGACCTCTTTCCTTTAAAATCTTTATTCTTGTGCAAAATGCACGAACTCCGGCTGGCTTATCCAGCCAATATCATGATCACTTGCTGACAGACTAGATGCTGCTGCTGCTGCTGCTGCAAGAACATGCTGGAGCCTGATCCTCAACATCAGACAAAGGGAACCCCAGCCCGCGGTGGGGGGGCCTACACGCATCCGGCAATATTAGCACGATGTACGTCTCTGCACAGGTGAACCACCTGGGTGATGACTGAGCTTCGGTGAGGCACCCAACATTTTATAGTAATCAGTGTCCGGCCCAACCATCCAGCCAAGAGACCTCTTAGTTGTTGGCGATCGATCGAGTACACAGCTGCAGCCCCTCGCTTCACCCCTGCCGGGGACAAGGAATGAGGCGTCCAGCATCTTCCCGGGAAGGATGTCACACAGATTCAAGTCCCTAGCAACCGGGTCTATTGATAGAACAACTGGATGGGATTTCAGCGTCGAATGATCACAATAAACTACCCTTGGCATTTTTCTCTCATTGAGTAATATTCATGGGATCACATTTACATTTTCTATGTAATAAATCAAAAGCAAGATACCACGGTTCCTAATTTATCTTGTAGACTGCTCCAGTGATATCTTGCTGCTGTGAATATTGCTAATATTTCTTTAAAAATCATAAGATAAACGGGTTCTGAATGTTGAATGTGGCAGTTACCTTCGCGCCCTAAAACTTTATTTCGAGAGGGCTGCATTCTTTACTTTTCCGTTCCTAAAGCAAGTAATATACAAATGATGTCAAGCGAGCATTAACTGTCGACATTAAAA
Organism: Canis lupus dingo; assembly: GCF_003254725.2. NCBI lineage: Eukaryota > Metazoa > Chordata > Mammalia > Carnivora > Canidae > Canis > Canis lupus. The sequence continues at coordinate 45,560,172 of NC_064266.1, forward strand.
TATTGACTTTGCTCAAACCCTGTCTTACAAAGAGAGAACGTTAACAATTGAGGTCATAAGTAGACCCAGCATGCCGAGCATATGAATTATGAATCAAAAGACAAAAATGTGAGATTTTTTTTTTTTTTTACTTTCTGCATAGACCTAGGACAGGATATTATAAGCCTAAGGGAAAATAAATGTTTGTGCTCTAGAAGCATTTTACCTGTTTATTCAGCAAAATGAATGTCCCCTCATTTGTTCTTCCTCTGAGTATGCAGCACACAGAACAGAGCCAGCAAAGAGTGACCGATTCGTTGACCGATAATAACTCTAATTGCAGGAAATTGTCATTAATTTGGACTCTGCTACTTTAGAATTTGTGATGCCGGCAGGCTTTGGGCTTAAAAATATATATCTTTATAATCTTTATGAAAAAAAAATTCGATTTAGTAGAGAAGCCTGAGTACAAATACGATTACGAGGGACATGTGGACCATGCTTTAGAGCACATGCTATTTCTAAGCAGGTTTGGGACATTCGTTTCCCTGTGAATTCTTATTATACGCTAATTATAAACCATATTAACCTGGGTTTAATTTCTATTATGAAATAATGTAGTTTCTTATAATAAGAAACTAGTTCCAAAGTATGTGAAATAAAACATGAAATGTTCTCTCATTGTCCTTCTGAGACGGTGAGCATGGCTTTCCGCTGTCCCCGCCTGTTTTAGTAACTGGATTCCGAGAGGCACTTTCCTCTTGGCCGAACTCAATCTGAGGTCAACTTGGAAGTGATACAGCTGTTTTAAAATAAGTGTTCAGAAAAAATAAATAAATAAATAAATAAATAAATAAATAAATAAATAAATAAATAAAATAAATAAAATAAAATAAAATATAAAATAAAATAAAATAAAATAAAATAAAATAAAATAAAATAAGTGTTCAGTAATTCAGCACCTCGGATACAATGGGAGGCTGGTCGTCTGCCTGATTATGCTCTTCTGTGGAGCCCTCCTGCGCTTTAGCCATGTCACTGGAAGCCCACACCCTTGGGAAAGGACAGGATTTGGGAGACGGCACTCTGCGTTGTCTTCTTGCTTCCTGAGAGGGCCTGTGTGGCCCTTGCCCCAAAGCCAGGCCCAAGGGAGGAGCAGCATGGGGAGCACCAGAAGCCAGGAGTGAGGAGAGCCCGCGTCACCGAGGAACCCCAGAGGGGATGAGAAAGAAGTGATGCCTTTGAAGTGGAAAAATCCAGGCAGACAAGGAGAGGGGGAGGCCCACACCTGGAAGGACGGACGCCCGCAGATTCCTGGGCCATCAGGAGGGTCTGTGTCTTGCTCTAACATGAGTCGTGGCCACAGTGATGCTCCTGGGAGGCCGGAACCCAGACAGTGGAGATCCCAGTGCAGAGATGCACATCCGTGAGCTCGGGGTGGAAGTGCAGAGAGCCTCGCTTCTGGGGACCAAGGCCCCCGGACGAAGGTGCCTGCACAGGGACGTGGAGGGGCCTCCCCGGCTGAGCCCTGCAAGGCCCCCCCACTACCCGTTGCCAGTGACTTGGCGTGTAGGTGGAGCCTCTGTAATGACACCGTTGAATTTCCCACCATGAGGGCTTGTGTTCCTCGTGGTTCTCCAGAGAAATAGAACCAATATTGGGGAGAGAGAAGGAGAGAGAGATTTATTACAGGGAATCGGCTCACATGACAAGAGAGGCCAGGCAGTCCCAAGATCTACAGCTGGCAAGCTGGAGACCTAGAAGAGCTGATGCTCCAATTCAAGTCTAGAAGCAGGAAAACCAGGGTCCCTGCTGGGCAGTCAGGCAGGAGGCCTCCAACGCGGCCTTTCTGCTCTTTCAGGCCTTCGACTGCTTGGGCGAGGCCCACCCTCACTGAGGAGACAATCTGCTCTCCGAAGTCTGCCAATTTAAATGTTTATCTCACGAGGAAACAGCCTCACAGACACACCCAGAATCCTGTTTTTACCAAGCGTCTGGGCACGCCACGGCCCATCAAGTGGACACATAAAATTAACCAGCACAGAGCTCACTCCTAGTTTCCCGTGTCTCGGTACAGGATATGCTGCATTTCACCTGCCCTCGTTCAGGTGGAGGAGAATGAGCCTTTCCCAGCAGCCGTAGGTGTGCAGGTGCGCGGCCCGCTTCCTCGCCCGTCACCTGTGCCACGCCTTCCCCCCGTGTGCGCCTGTCCTTCGCGCAGTCCATCCCCTGGGATCCGCTCTACTGTAGAAGGCGACAGTAACCAAACAGCCTTGCGCTTTGTGAATCACCGAGCCCGGGATGCTGCGGCGTGTTTAGCCCACAGCTTGCTCAAATTCTGACCATAAATCATCTGCTCTTTGTAAGAATCCTAAGCATAACACAGGTCTGCTCGTGAGATGATTGGAGCTGCCGGCCGGAGTGCTAGATCACTCTCTATTGGTGACCGTTATCAGCAGGGCGCTGAGCTGGCCTGATGGAAGGCCAGAGGCTTCCCTTTCATTTCTGGACACTCTCTGCAGGGCGCAAGAGCGGATCTAGGAAGGAGGGGCCCGAGGAGCCATGTGCCACCTTGTCCACCCGCCCACTAATGAAATCGTTTCCTTACTCAGTGATTGTTCGCTAACAGAGGTGCTCCAGACGTGCCTGGCACCGGGCAGCTTGAACAAAAGCAAACACGTCTTGGCCCCTGGGAGCTAATGACCATGTCCCGGTGATCCAGCCGGGAGCTGCTCCAAGCCCAGATGTTGGGGTCCGGGCCTTCTTCCCTGTAACCTTGGGGTCCCCCTTCCATGCATCTAGAAAGCCCCAGGGCCCGGTGTGTGCTCACAGGACTCGTGTGGAGTAGGAGCAACGGGCTCCCCACAACACCCCCTGGACTGGAACTTCTCCTGAGAGGGGGCCCGGTCCCCAGTTGGACTTGTAGACGATCAGAAGTTCCCGTGGGGTCCGTTCTTGCCGCCGCACCTACGGGGACTGTAGTTCCCCCCCACCTGTCCCAACTGGGGGCCAAGGGTCCCCTGCTGGCATCTGGGACGGGGTCTTCGGAACTTCTCTCTGTGTGTCCAGCCCAGGCCCCCAACACACAGGCAGTCCATGCTCCACACCTGCCACCAGAGTGGTCTGGTGGTGACAAATTCTGACCGTCGGCCACCCCTGCCCTGTGTCTGCGCAACACACTGAGGCAGAGTGGCCGCTGGTTCTCGTCTTTCCACCCCCGGCCCCTTCTGTCTCAGGGGGCCTCCCCGTCCTTGCAGCAGACTGACCGTGGGTCACTCCACACGATCCCTTTAGGGAATGGGAACCCCGGAGATGACTGTGGGGTGGTCCTTCCCAGCGTGTGCACAGGATCAGTTTTGCAAGATGAAGGCTCTACCGAAGAGACTACGGGTGTCCCAACGGCCACTCACTGCCACACCCTAGCCTGGAAGTCCCGAAGCACGGGGACCACCAGACCTGCTCTGAGCAGTAAGCGCCTGCTGTCACACCCTCAGGTGCCATGTGCCTGGGGATGCTCCAAATGCATCCATCAGTACAAGAAAATGCCTATGTTAACGGCTGTTCTGTTAAAAGCCACCTCAGGGACACCGGGTGGCTCAGCGGTGGAGCATCTGCCTTTGGCTCAGGGCATGACCCCGGGGTCCTGGGATCAAGTCCCGCTTTGGGCTCCCTGCATGGACCCTGCTTCTCCCTCTGCCTGTGTCTCTGCCTCTCTCTGTGTCTCTCATGAATAAATAAATAAAATCTTCAAAATAAAATAAAAGCCAGCTGAGCTCATGTACAAAACTGTGAGGGGTAAAGTTTTGGGGGCAGGATGCAGTCCAAGGGAATCAGGCCCCCCCAATACACACTTCTTTGCAAGCCACTGCACCCCTCGGACAAGCCCGGGGTCGGGGCCCAGGCTCCAGGTGGCTGGGGGTATGCATCTTCCCAGCTGGCCACAAGCACAGGCCAAAGAACGGAGTGTGGACAGATCTTGCCTTTAACTGGACCCATCGAAAGCACTTCACTCTCCTACAGGGAGCACCTAATTCCTGGCTTCTGCGCGGGACGCTGTTGGTCTGAGCACAGAACCCACGCATCTACTGGGAGGGAGGAAATGAAGCTGTCTCCTTCATAAACACTGTCTCCTCCGTAATTAAAATGAAGAAGTGGCCTGGCCGCCTGTCAGGCCCTGCTGTCGGGGAGCAGGTCTAAGCACCAGGCTGAGGCAGGGCCCTGAATGCCAATAAATCACCCCAGGGACGATGATTACCATGATTAACGAAAAGGGATCCTAATTAAAGTGTGCACTTTGGCGAGAGCAGCGTCCAAAGTGTCTGAAAGTACCCTGCCCACCAACCACACAGATGTGCCGGTGCTGCCGCCCGGCAGGTGGCGGGGGATGCGCAAGTGGTTGGCGGGGAGGCCCCCACCTCCGGGCTGGGCGAGGGCAGGGGCCGAAGACACTGGCTCTCGAGTCTCAGGTGCCTGGAGAGCAGGTGCCTTTGGGAGCGAAGGCCGGGTCCGTCCGGAAGGGAGGCTGCAGGGCTGAAACAGCCCCCAGGCCGTGAGGTCACTCTCCGTGGGCATTGGCTTTGCCACCTGCCTCCCCCGTGGGATGACGGCGCCGTCTTCCTTTGGAAAACCACATTCCCCTTTCTCCATCTCTTTGGCTTAAAACAACGGGAATTTTACTCTTTCACAGTCGAGGTGCTAGAAATCTGAATCTAGGTGTTGACAGGCCATCTCCCTCCAGAGCTCTGGAAGAATCTGCTCGCTCCTCCCCGGCCTTCCCACGTGGCCCCAGAGCTGCTGGTGCTCCCGTGCACGTCCCCGAGGCCCCTCCTCCTCTGTCCATCTGACCTCCCTGCCTCCCTCCTGCAAGGCACCTGTTGTGGGATTTAGACTCCTGCCCCCTGGTAATCCAGGATGACCCCTCACCTGCCCAGACCCTCCTCCCAATCAGGTCACGGCCACGACTGCCGGGGGCACCAAAATCTCAACCCATCAGAATGGCTTGGTACAAAGTCCCTCTTTATCTTTTAAAAAAAAAAAAAAAGATTTTATTTATTTATTTCAGAGAGAGACTGGGATAGGGACAGAGAGCACGAGCGCCAGGAGGGTCAGAGAAAGGGAGAAGCAGACGCCCCGCTGAGCAGGGAGCCTGACGTGGGGGCTCGACCCCAGGACCCCGGGATCAGGACCTGAGCCCAAGGCAGATGTTTCACCCACTGAGCCACCCGGGTGCCACCCCGGTATCTTTGTCCCCATTGTTGTTCTGGCTTCGCTTTAGAAAACCCAAGGACGACAGGAAAGTGCTTCTCCCGCCAGTGGGCTGCCGAGGGCTCTCCTTCGTACGTACGGATGGCGTGCTATCGGCTGCGTGTAAGTTCTACACCGTGTGCACACCCGCCAGGCCTCCACACGTCTACAGCACACGGCGATAGCATCACAGGTAAGTACGTAGAACGTATTACGTATAAACCATCTGGATACACGTAGTGGTAAAACAGAGACAACGTAAAACGTTCCCCCGGGACGGCGCGCGAGTCAGCGGCATCAGGTGCACTCGTGACACTGTCCGATGTCACCACCACTCGTTCCCGAGATGCCCCAGCTTGTCACTCATCCTCAGCATTGACATCTTGGTGGAAATGCCCCTTTGTGAAGCCCCCTCCCCCATCCTGGGCCCTGTGTCCGTGTGTCGCATGTCAAGGACTGAACGCTCAGAGCCACCCGGAGCGCATCGCTCACCTGGGTGTTTCTGCCACGGGGGCCGAGGCAGCGTCCGCTCCGGGCCAGGCTCCCGGGGCCCAGCACGGCGTCCCACCTCCACTTGGTGCCCGAACTTGGACTCAGGACTGCGTCTTCAGTGAGTCGAGTCCCGCCAAGGTTTCAGCCTGGCGCTCAGCCACCTGCAAGGACACAGTGTCATCCCTTTGTCACTTCTAGGCTCTTAAATTGTTCTGCTTCGGTTGAGCCTTTGGGCGGTGAGCAATGGAGATTGCACTTGAGCCCACCTGGGTGCAGGTTCTGTGCAGGGAAATTGCAAAGAAGGCCACGCACGAGGAATCCCAAGGAGATGGAGGTGCCGAGGCTGAGGGGCCTGCTCTCGCGGGGGCTCTCGGGAGCTTGGCCTTGAGTCTGGACGGCTCGCCCCCACGTGCAGCCCCAGAAACTGCTCGGCTGCAGGCCAGGCCCCAGTTCCTCCCGCAGCACTTCCGCTGGCCGACCCGATCTGTGTTCCTGGTTGAACGTGCAAGCAGGAGGCTCGCTGGCTCTGTGTGCAAGCCGGGCACATGGGGTTTGTGTCTGACTCGGCCAAGGATTGGAGGCTCCTTGGCCAAGGACCCATCGGCGTGGCTGAGAGAGGCAGGCTCACGGGGCCCCAACGTCCCTGCTGCCCCCTCGGCTCTGGGTGGCAGGCCAGGCATTGCACACTCGCCTTTAAATAGGGAAGCAGGACTGCTGCTCACGGGCGGGCTGACCTCTTCCTAAGCCGCACGCCCAGTGCTGGGCTGGTGCAGAGATGATGGATTTCTAGGAGAGGAGAGCCAGCTGCTCCCCCTTCCAGGGGCCAAAGGTCCTGGGGAGAGCGTGTTCTCCCCAACTGAGGAGAGGCAGGTGCGGCCCTGGTGGAGGCCCTGATGGAGGAGCCAGGCGTCTGCACCCGAGCCCAGCCCTGCAGGCGGTCCCGGGAGCCAGAGGAGCAGATCTTGCAGCTGCAGACCTAGAGGACAAGACTGCTTTGCTTGCAAATGTGTTGACTCTGCAAAATGGAGAGAAACAGTCGGGAGGTGTCGGGGAGTGACAACATCTGGGCCTCGGTGGTGTGTGTTGGAAACAGCGCTGACGGGCCGCCCTCCCCTGCTCCCCAGCTGCTGGGCCAGGGCGCCGAGGAGGGTCAGCAGGACTCCTGGGAGCACCACGGCAGGCTCTGGCTCCCTGTGGGCAGGACCTCTTCAAACTCACAGGAGGCCACGTAGGACAGACCCAGGGGAAGGGCTCAACCCCGGAGGGGATGTGCTCACCCACTGGCACTGGTGGGGGCCTCCCCAGCGCTGCCTCCCTGGAGCGGCCTCCAGGTTTACAGCACCTTGAGAAAGGTCAAAGGACTTCCACGCTCAGGACCGTCCACTGATTTCAACCTTCGGTGTCCCTCACCCCAGCCCCCCCAGAGGATTCGAGAGCCGGCACCGTGACGTCCACCTGAAGCTTCAGTACCACATAGACACGTGCCCATGCTGTTAACACAGCTCACCAGAACCCAGGGGAGAGGGTTCCTGCTGCAGGACCGGAGCACCTGCAGGGTGAGCGTGGGCTCAGCCCTCATTGGCCACTCGTGCAGCCACCAGAGGTGTGCAAGTGTGTGCGGCACCGTGAGGCCAGGCACCCTGGAACAACTAAGGTGATGGTGCAGGTGAATCTTTACTTCACGGACTCTATTGAGAGAAGGAAATTGAAGCAATTATCCTTAAGGTAAATCAGAGCTGAGATGCCCGGTGGCTCAGCAGGTGAGCATCTGCCTTCGGCTCAGGGCGTGACCCTGGGGTCCTGGGATCGAGTCCCGCATCGGGCTCCCTGCAAAGAGCTTGCTTCTCCCTCTGCCTGTGTCTCTGCCTCTCTGTATCATGAATAAATTTTAAAACTCTTAAAAAAAAAAAAGATAAATCAGTGCTGTGCAGAGGGCCAGAGGGTATGTACTTAGAAACAGAAGAGTGGCCGTGGCTGCCGCGGGAGCTGCAGGGAAACCAGATGCTGCGTGGACCTTGTTACCTCGGGGGCTTGTCTATGCGGAAGGTCCAGCACGTCTGCCACATGGACAACAAGGCGGCATCACCTCCACGCCCCCACCGAAGAGGAAGCAACCCCACTAGGAGCTGAAACGCGCCTCCCCTTCCACGTAGCCGTTCCACTCGCCCGTTTCCCATTTCCGGGAGACACACGTGAGCAGGTGCACGAGGCAGCCCTCGGAGGAGTGCTCAGAGCCGAGGGTACGGAATCAGCAGTGACGTTAAAGTCCAAGTCAGGGGCCACTCCTGCGTGCACACCCCAAGCAACTGACAACAGGAACCCAGACGGTTGCGCACAAATGTTCGTGCAGCATCATTCACATCAGGCAAACCCCGGGAACGACCCGGAGGTCCATCGGCAGGTGAGCAGAGAAACTAAATGGGGTCTATCCCGGACGCTGCAACGTGACGCGGCCACTGCAAGCCGTGGAATCCTGACCCCTGCTACCTCCTGGACGAGCCTCGAGGACGTGCTGAGTGACAGGAAGCAGGCACAAAACAACAAGCGCTGCATGGCTGCACTCACGGCAGGTACCTGGCATAAGGACACTCGGAGAGAGCAACAGGGGAGAGGCTGCCAGCGGCCGGGCCGGGGCGCGAGAGGGGCTTATTGGCATTATTGGTGAGCTGAGGTCTGTGATGAGCAGGTTCTGGAAGTAGTGTGCTGGTCCCCCCACGCCGGGGGGTGCGTCATACAGAGGCCTGCGCCCTGACAACGGTGAAAACGGCAAGTTTTGCATGATGTGTTTTACCACAATTAACAAAATGAGCTCGGAACAGCCCAGAAAGTTCCCCAGGAGGGAACGTGCTGTTACGTTCTGGGACGTCTAGACCAGGAGTCGGCACGCGCTTCCTGTAAAGGCCACGTTCAGTGTTGTGGGCCATTCGGTTTGGGGCTCATATTCTTGTTTGTATTTTTTTTTTTTTTACAACCATTTAAAATGTAAGCGCCGTTCTCGGCTCTCAGGCTGCGCGAGAGTGGGCGGTTCGCCAGGTTCAGCCTTTGGGCTGCCGTTTGCCAAACTCCTGGTCTACATGATGCAACACTACACGGATCACCGAGAATTCAGTGCTTTTGTTTAAGTACTTCTATTGACACCGAGAGACTTCAAAATGTATCACAATAAAAACAATTTGCAAGTGTGACATGAGTATATTTACAGAAAAAAAGAAAATCGTGTGTTTCTATGTGTGCGGATCTGCTTGTAAGAACACGGAAGCCTGGGGAGATGCAAAGCCATGGACGGTGGTGACCTTGGAAGGGGGCATGAGTGAAGGTCAAGGGAACTTTGCATTACCTTTAGTTTTGAAAACTTTTTTTTTATTAAGATTTTATTTATGTATTCATGAGAGACACAGAGAGAGAGAGGCAGAGACACAGAGACCCAGGCAGAGGGAGAAGCAGGCTCCCTGCAGGCAGCCCGACGTGGGACTCGATCCCAGGACCCCGGGGTCACGCCCTGAGCCATAGGCAGACGCTCAACTGCTGAGCCACCTAGCTGGCCCTAAAAATTTTTTAATGAGCATATATTTACTGGTGAAATTCAAAATAATATTCACAAATAACACCAAAGAGGGGATCAAGGTGTTTCCCACACCCCAAACTCACACCGTAATCATTCTTTTCTGCTTAAGAAACTCTGAAATCTCTGGTCACCCCCTAAGACGCCAACACTCCCCCAGGACAAATCTTTCCCACCCCAGGACGTGCCCAGAGAGTCGGGAGGTGACAGCAGCGAGGGCTCTAAGACCTTAGGAAAGCCCCGCAGACCCCGCTTCCGCATCCTCCGCTCAGACTCGGAAGGACGATGTGCAGGGACAGTCCGGGGTACCGCTGCCGAGCGCTGGGACACCCGAGGGTGCGGGGGCTCCACCCAGCAAAGGCCCCAGCTGACCACGTGCCCTCGTGTGCTGAGGCCGGGGTGTCCGGTGAACAGTTTCACAGCCAGTTTGAGCCACGGGCGGAAGGGCAGGTGGAGGTCTCACCGGTCTCCCAGCGGGGGACACTCCCCCTGGGAGGCCCCCCCAGGCCGAGGTGCCTCTGACCGTGTGCCCTGCGCCGACGGGCCACCTTCACCAGCCATCGGTCCCTGGAGTGGGCAGGGGAGAGTCCCCTCGCCCGCCGCCCTGGTGGACAGCCCTGTGCCCGCGCTCCTGGCCTCCAGGCCTCCCGCCCATCCCGGCCGCAGCGCACACCTGAGCCCCGGAAATTCTCCGCAGAGAGCTGTGGCACACGGGACAGGACGGTGAGGGCCCGATCCCTGCTCTGAGTCGCAGACCAGTGACTGTGAGCCTGCTGGGTCCTGGGCCGGTCACCAGGAGACTCCGGAGTGGTCACCGTAGGGGCCGTGGCCTTTCGGAGTCCAGCATCTTCACACTCGACTCTCCTTGGGACCGCCCAGGGCCCTGCGACGAGAGTCACTGTCCCCATTCAACAGAGCACAAAGCAAAGGCTGGGCATTTCTGCACCTGCACGAAGCCACGGAGGGGGCGGATGGGGCCCCGCGGTCAGCTTTTCCTTGGGCCGAGCTCCGTCTACGGCGGGCAGAGGGCACCACGGCAGGAGGGCGCAGCTCCAGGATTACCTGCCAACAGGCAGATTTCCATGAACAAGTCTGCGCTGCTCTGTTTCCTGCCTTCACTCATAAATTCCTGATAATAATATCTCCTCAAACTGTTTTACTGAAGATTTGGTGAGCACTTCCCAAACACCCATGACCATTGCTAAGGAGATGATAGTTATTATTACAGTTATTATCACAGAGTCTAAATTCCTGTCACCTTTTTGCAAACTAAAGGACACTCAGGAGCCGTGCCCAGCCTGTTCTCTGCGTCGGCTTCTATGCCGGCAGATCTTCCCGCGTGTAGCAATGTCATTGTTCAAGGGAGTCTGGCAAAACACTGCCACCTCCTTCCAGAAAGAGCCCACAGCGGTGCTCGGTGGAGCTTGGCCAGGCACACCGCGCGGGGGAACCGACGGAACGGTCACTCGCTCTCCCTCACGGGGCGTGTCGCAGACTTTGCCTCCACTCCGGGACGCCCGTGCACTTTCTGTTTCCTGGTGTTGTCGGGTCCGGTTGTTTGCATTTATTACAAAGTAATCCGTGTCACCTGTGGTAAATGCAGACAACATGGAGCACGTACCGTGAACACCCCACCTGTGTGAAAACCACCTACAGAAGTAACATCAGAAAATTGACGCATGTGTGGTCTTCGGACATATTTTGATGTGTGCATACACACTTGCACACATGGGTGCACACGGCCATACGTGTACACACATACATGTACAGAGAGATACACACACATGCACACATGAGTGCACAGCCATACGTACACACAGAGAGACACACACACATGCACACATGCACACATGAGTGCATACCCATATGTGCACAGACATACACATGTGCACACAGGAGTGCACACGACCATACATGCACACACATACACACAGAGAGACATACACACATGCACACACGAGTGCAAGGCCATACGTGCACACACATACACACAAACATGCACACATACACACATATTTGCTCACAGAGAGACACACACCCTCACACGTACATAGGAAATTAGGTTTTCTTTTTTTTGTTGTTTTTTCAAAATTAGGATTCTACAACCACATCATCCAAATTTGCCTTCCACACCTAATACACTCGGGCCCTTCCCACGTCCGCACGGAGTAACGACCACGTTCTTCCCACGGCTGCTTCCTACTCCGTTCCTGACCGCACCACCCGGGATCTGCACTCCCGTACACGGAGCTGCGGACTCTCAATGGTTTCCTCGTGCCAGCGACGCTGCAGTGAGCCTGGTTTTTGGTCCAACGTCGCACACTCATGCTGCTTTTCTGCAGAATGGAGCTGATCCCTGAATGTAAGGAATGAGTGCCAGGATAAGAGCAAACATCGAAAACTCATAGCATGGGAGAAACAAAGTGTTCCCTTCACTCTGCATTAAATTCTTCTGGAGAAATGGGCACGGGGAGCCAGAGCATGCACGGACCCGCGTGGACCTGCGATGTTCCCACAGGCCGTCACCAGTCGTCAGCCTCAACGGGTAATTGTTTGACAAGCCACATGTTGCCATCATCGCCTCCATACTTTGGGAGCAGGTGACATAATATTGTGACAATGTACTGTAGCACTTATGAAATCTTAATAACCGGTGCACGGCGAAGGTCGTGAATTCCCAGCCAAGCCCAAGCCCCGCACACGGCCGCATCTCTGCCGGAGATAGATTGCCTCCCCTCAGGTGCAGCTGCAGTTTTAAGCAAGACACTAAATCACGTTGCTTCCCACCTTGCCGCATTTGTGAACAGGATGGCATGTCTTGCCTTTGAAATATCCAATTAGAAATAGAGGGGGGGGGGGATTAAAGCTGGATTTCCCAAAAGCTAGATGATTCCCCCTCCTCTCTTTAAGGAATAAAATATTCCAATTAAGACTTGGCAACTAAATAACATTGCCTAAGGAACCGTGCATGAGCTTACCCTTCACGATGACAAAATGTGCTCTGACCCTTAGCGGAGAGCATCGCTCGAACTCTCAAAGACAGGGTTACACTTATTTCCTTGCAACCCCCTCGGCACCGGATCCACGCATGGGAAGCTTGATATATTTTGCAAAGTGAGTGTCATCCACAGCCTGAAGTGTTTAAAAATCACTCATTCCGTTTAATTAGATCTTCAGTAGCTCTGAAAATTAATATCACGCCGATTGTGACACTAATGAGCTCTGTGATCTTGGGAGTGATGGAGACAAGGGTCTTTGCAGGCACTTTGGGATCCGGACATTCGTGTGGTTTCGTGATACGGCTTTGTCTCGGCCTCATTTCTGTGACTTAATCCGGGAACAAGTAGCCCATTTTAACAAGACCACATGGCGTCCGTGTGTATGGTTATTGAGCCTGCTGCATGGGAGAAGGAAAAGGAAAAAATATATAACCAGCCATGATTTAACGGAACTGACATGCCATTTTTTTTCGACTTTTTTCAAAACCCCATTTTTGCAGCATCGACCTCATTAAAAAGCCTCTAAGCAGGATGAGGATCTGGGTCCTGTATATATTAATAAAATCATCGATTTTCCCCGAGCCAACTTTTCACTGGCACCGAGACACCTCGCAACACTGCGAAAACATCGCTCACGTCAATTTCCAGTGTACCGCTGTTAATATCCAATTTCAAGAGCACATCTTTTATTTGTAAAAGCAAATTGCTAGAAAAAGCAATTGCCACTGGCATCCCATGTTTCTCGTTCCAGCACGTATCTTCATGGAAAATTTATAGGAAATAGTTTCTAAATTTCTCCAATCCTATATAGTACGGGTGTTTATCATACATTTAGATACCTATGTGACCTGATTATTTTTTTTAAATGACAACCCATATGAATTTAAAATGAGGTTACTTTAGGGTGCATAAATTAGAGTAAGTCGCACTGAAGGATTAAAAATAAAAGGCAAGAAAGAGGAGAAGCTACAGACCTACTGAAAAGCCCAAGCTTAGATCATCTCTCGCATTTCGAACGAGTCCCGCTCAACCACTGTCGGAAGCGGTGAGGTTGCAACCTTACTGGATCGGGGAGTTAATACACATGACTCTGGGAATTACAGCAAGGTAATTAAGGGCATTTGTGAGAGAGCTCAGGGAAACCAATTGTTCTCTGGCATTATTGATTGAGTGATAAGTCAAGTAATGTTAGCATCAGGTAGAGAGTGCAGACCAGACCAGTAAATAAAAGGGCCATACATTTTAAATGCAATTGTTGCAAAGGGCACTTTGCTTGGTGCCGAGTGCATTCAAAGCTCTAATATGTCTCTGTGTTTGCATAAAGTAGAGCAAGACAGGAAAAAAAAAAAAAAAGCCCAAGTAGAATAATAACCTGCGCTATATAAACTGAGGTAAGCGGTCCAATCAGGCTGCTGATAGGAACGTGTGGGTGACGACAGACCACGAGGCAAAGCCATAAACTGGGTGACTAGACATAGACATAAAAACACAGAGAAAACGTGGGAACGTAACAGCTGTGATGCCCCGGATAGGTGCTCAGGGTACTTAGCCTGTCGAGGACACACTTCAAGGCGGTGCGTAGACCTGGCCTGCCCTCAGGGCCGAGGCCATCCTTCGCCGGTGTGCATGGGCTGCCCTTTGGTTTCACTTGGCTTTTGCAGTGCCTTTCATTTTGCCTTTGGAAAATGACCTGCCAATATTTAAGACTTGGGAAGTTCCACCCAGAAAGTCGGATTCCTGGCATCTCGTGAAAAATTAAGACCTGACAGCCTTGAGGCCACCTTTGCACATAATTGAGAATTTGTCCTAGCTGCAGGGATGAAGAAGAGGGAGTTTCTCTCCCCACTCGGCACGTGCCCTGCCCAGCCCCAGCCACGTGTGGTCCCGTCACGCATGGGTATGAGCTGAGTCTTCTCCCCTAACAGACCAGGCTGACGTCCAGTGCCACGGGGTTCCGGAGGTAGAGAATACAGGCTGCCCTGGTCCTCACGGGTTTATATGCAGCTGTGGCCTTCTCCATACATCACCGTAGAGATCATATAAAGATTATAAGAGTTCGTGTGCTCCATGCTGTACGGGGAGAAAATCAATTTCTCATTCTTCCAAAAGGCTCACAATGCGACTGGAATTTTACCTGAACCAAGTAAACAGAATTGTCATCTAACATGAACGGGGGGAGAAAGGTGTTAGAAAAAGACTTTATTGTTCTATTTTCAACTCTCCTGTTATTATCAAGGTTCAACCGATTTTTTTCCCAGGAATGGGATTGTTAGGGGTCAACTTTACGATGAACCCTACAGAAACCATGCCTTGGGCTTTATAATAGAAACATTTTAACATTTAAATCATTGGTGAGAGATTGAAGCCTTGCAGCTAGGAAGATGTGATTTTTTTTTTGTGCCATTTATTTTCCTCGAAAAGTACAGCCTGACTCAGCGTCGGCTCCTAGCCTGTCTCATTGCAGGCCAATGAAGCAATTGAAAAACAAATGAGTGACCTTGGGCTTGCAAAGGTCATGGTAACGAGCCTTCTGTCCCCCTGGGTATAGACCTAGGACAGAATACAGAAGATGCTCCCGGGAGAGAGGAGCAAGCTCCTTATACTTGAAGCTGAGGACAGCATCGCAAGGTGGCCTGGAGCCTATCTCTGCTATAATGAGACCCCTCAGAGGACTCTTCTACATCTGGGAGAAAACAGGCTTCAGAAGCCACCTCCTCAGCCATGATCACTCTAGGTCCCTGATGTGCAATGGACATGACACACTCAAGTCATCCTGAGCATTCAGGGGTGGTGACACTCCACACAGCGCGCTTAACGCAGTGTCCGGCAGAGAGCAAATGATGGATGCATGCTGGCTCTCGGTGCTGAGAGTCTGGAGGATCAGTTAACAGTCAAGGGGTGAGGAGTTCAAATCCTGGTGTCCCCTCTTGTTGCTGGGAAAGTTATTTGATTGCTAATCCTCATCTATAAAAATCAGAATAATAACTCCTACTTTGTAGGAATTCCATAAAGTAACATGAAAAATATAGCCCAAGGTGAGCAGATATATTATTAATTATCGCTATAGATGACCTACGTTGTTCCTAGGACCCGTATTTCAGGAGCAGATTGGACACGGCCAAATCAATCAGACAGCGATTGGAACTCGCACCAATACCTGACAACGACATTTCTCAAACAGTGATCTGGGAAATGAGCGGCATGCAAAGTAGTGTGTATTGTGTGTGCAATGCATCACCCGGTCCTAAGTGCCCTCTTGGGTGTGCTCACAATAGGAGCATAAAGCCCAGTACTTGTCCCCGCGTGTGCCCACCATGATCTTAGGAGACCGATGGCTTATTGCACATTCTTCGCTCATGTGCTCTTTACTCCGGGCGGACGAAGCATTTCCTGATTCATGCAGTCTCGTAGACCTTCGTTTCCTTCACACAGACCTGGCTGTTATGATCATCTGTACTCTCGAGGAAGGAAACATGAATTTAACTAAGTTAATGAAGACAGCAGCACAGTAATAAGCCCGCTGTCCCCCTGGGTATAGACTAGGGCGGAAGACAGAAGATGCTCCCAGGAGGGAGGCGCGGCTCAGGCGATGTCAGGAGGATATGATGATGGCCTGTGTTTTCTTGGTATTTGCCATCAAGATCCACAGGAGCCACAGTTCGGAGTCATCGTGCCCAGTTGACAACATTGTCGTGAACTCGCACACCATTTCGGGCAGGCCAGCAATTAAGTGCAAGCCCTGCTGGAGCTGTTGGGGTCTCCTTTGCGACCAACTATGGGTCATTAACAAGACCACCTGGTGCACTAAATAATCAGAATGTTGGGGGAGCTGCAGGGGCACCAAGCAGTGGAGGCATGTGCATGGGGGCTCCTGGCTAACTCCGGGTGCAGGAACGAGCTCTGGCTCTCTGTTTGGGACTCAAGGCATACAGCATCCAGAGGGAAGCTGAGATCCGGCTCTTGTTAAATGACATCCACACGCTTCTGAGGGCCCCACATGTACGTCCTAAATCCACCAAACGCAGGGAGAAGCAAGCCTTCATTTTAGAGAAGAGCTTGCCCGTGGGACTCACCACTCACATCTCCAAGCAAACAGCCGCCCACCCAAGCTTGGCACGCTCGACAGCGTGCATTTTGCCCTCACACTTCTCCTTCTCATCAACAAGTGTTGAGGACTCCTCTGGTTGTCTGGCACAATGAGGTTTTGATCCGGTTTTCCATCTGATGACTTCATCCTTGCAGAGGGAACACTAACTGCTTTGAGCTTTTCTGGAAGTTGCTTCGAGTGGAAAGCGAGAACGTATATGTTAAAGCAACAAAAGTTCATGTCGTGAGTTATTGCTTTCTCAGTGTATTTGAGAAATACCCTTTCATCTGAAGTCTAGGATTTTTCTCTTGATCAGCAAGGAGTTGGCGACCAGCTTCTGGGCAAACGGTGTCCTGCTCAGCTGGATGCTACGAGGCCGCTCCCTCCCCCCCACCCCTGCAAGCTCTTTTGTGACTTTTTCTTGTTTTTACAAAGACTCACCACCTGCTTCCAGACAGTCCAAGGGGACAGCCCGTGTCTTCTGGGTGTTTATCACATGTGTGCCACTTCTGTGAGTGCAGAAGGACTTTGAAGGTTGCCAAGTCTACCTTCTTCGTTCTCAGTGTATGAAAAATTCACTGAAGTTGCTATTTCTCAAGAGACTGTAAGGATTGCCTCTGATTTGCCTCAATTCATGCTTGCATCCCAACACCCATCTCGGAAACCTACAGTCTCTGTTGCTTCAACCCTGTGTCCAACTTCTCTTTCTTCTCAAAACTACACTGTCTACCATTTATCGTCTAAGAATAGAAAAAATGTCACTGCATTTGGCTCTCCGTCTATACAAGGATCGTGTAACTAACGGGAGGGGGCATAATTTTTGCCAGCGGAACTTTATTGTAGCACTTTTGGCTGTAATCTCAGAAGGATAAAAGGCAGTCTGCTACTCAGGATGCTGTTTACATCTTCACAAAATGCATTTGGGCGTGCGATGGTCGTGAGAGCCGTGCAGAATTTGCCTGGTTCAGCCTGTCCCCGTGCAGTATCTGAACACACACATCGCTCCACGGTCGTGCGGCCGAGAGTCACTTGGTCTGATAGCCAAACCCAAAATCCACGGGTGGTTTTGGGTTTTTTCCTCTCTTTTTAGCATTTTGGGTTTTTTAAATCATTATTCGTTTTCATTTTGCTTCTCCACTGCCTGGAAAATTCTGTCTTCGAGTCCATAATAATTGTCTTAAATCCTCCCTCGTTGGTAGAAGCAATCGAGACTCTCACTACAACCAGGCAGGCGTCAGAACAGCTTCTTGCCAGAGAGCTTGAAGTCTCCTTGTCATTGAAATCTCAAACTCCATCACCGTAAAAAGGCAAAATAAAAAGGAACTGGCATATCCATTTCCATCTGTTTTACCCTTTCATTATACCTTGTTATTTAAAGAGAACATGATCAAGTCACGTGACTGGAGCCTAACAGTAAAACTGCACAAGCGAAGCCCCTACCCAGACACCTTGAATAAAGAAGATGATTCCTGGTAAGGTGTTGCGTTGTCTGCACAGAGCTGCACGGTTCTAATGTCACCCACAGAGTTAAGGGAGTGATTAAGGGGTTAAGCAGGACCCACCCTGTTAGTGACATCTGTCAGCCAACACTAGGGAACCCGGGCCATGGGAGGGGCCCCTTTCCTCCCAGGTCAGGCCACCCCTGTCTGTCAGACAAATACAATAGGAATTACTTAATTTAACACCGTTTCGGTTCTAATTGAATTCCATTTTCTAAATCCTGAATAAATACATTACAACTGCCGCTTCGGTCAAACGGAGAGAAAGAGCCATCTTTTAATGACTCCCCTGTGGGTTTAATGCCTATTCTATCCTGAGAATAATGACTCCGACAGCCCTGGAATACATTGAAGGGATAATGGTTATTTAAACATGTCAAGTCTTTACAGAGCAGATAAGTATTTTAATTTGCATTTATGAAAATCAAAAAGTAAGCACGGGAAACAGGTGCCAGTTTATCGACTTCCTAAGCCACAGAAAACACGGAGCTGCAGAATCAGGAAGTGAGAGGGGAGGACCGTCCACCCTACTTCCATCCTTTCCTGAGGGGACCTGCCGCCAGCCAGCATCCCGAGCACGGCGTTCTCGTGAGTGCTCGTTACAACAGCACATCTGATCACACACCTGCCTGGCTTTACACCTTCAGGGCTGCCTGTTGCTCTGCCATCAAGACCAACAGAGCCAAGAGGAGGGTCAGGGCCCTGCTCAGCCTGTGAGGCTCTGCACGACCACATCCTTGGCACGCTTCAATTTCCAGGCCCACCTACTCACTGCTTCCCCCAGGACCTTTGCACATGCTATACTCTGTAAACCTCACACTCACATACACCATAATTTGTAATTATCTAATTATTTATGTCATCGCCAGATTAATGTGTGTCTCCAGATAGGCAGTAAACTAGCGGCCTTATCTAATTTGTTCAAGATCATAACCCCAGGCACATTTTGCTGAGCACACAATACACTCTCCACAAGTTTCTGATTGAATAAATGGGTAAATCAATCAATTGACATCTTACTTGTGGCGCCTAAAAATAAATAAGCAACTTAGTCGAGGTATTTCTTGATTACTCCCATAATCCAGCACTTCTTAGATTCCGAGTTATTTCATGTTCATTCATTTCCATATTCTTTCCTCTAATCTCCTTTTATTCCATCCCTTAAAATTGTCAAGTGGGCTACCCCATCACAGTGTACCCAGGAGACCCTGGACTTGGTCCACTACTTGGGCCGGCGCCCCTTCATTTTCTGGGTCTGTTTCTTTTCCTGGGGCTGCTCTGAAAGCAGCGTAGCTCTGTCTCCCTCCCAGGTCCTGCCCGTCCCAGGCAAGGACGAGCCAGCCTAAGACATAGCACAGATAGGCCCCTCTCTGCAGGCGTGCCTCGCTCCCTCCCTGTCTGCCCCTCCCAGGACTCTCTGAGGACATGGCCATGGATGGCCCTTGCCTGCCTGAGCAGGCAATAGACTACATGGAAATTCCCCCTCCAAAGGCCGGCCTCCTCCTTCAGCCAGCAGCTCACCTGCACCTGGTGGAGGCTTCAGGGGCAGAGAGAGCTGGTGATGGGCTGGTAACTGTTCAGCAACCAGCTTTAGGAGAAAAGGGTGGGAAGGTCCTGACTTGTAGCCCCTGCCAATTTCCCTGGTGCAAATACTTTCAGTGCAGCTGATTGCAAGTCACCAGGATGATGTGCAAGAATGAAGGTACAGGGAGGTGTGCTTGAAGAAGCCTGGGCTAGCTACCCAACGTTGTGAGTTTGGTTAACAGCTTTTATTTCCTCCTTTACTGGAAGGTGGTCCCATCTCCAGCTGCCAGCACCTGCAGGAGGGACAGGAATGAGCCTCTTTCCCAAGTGCTCATGAGCCTATGTTCTTCCCGGAGGTCTTTGCCAGTACATGGAAATACCTACCTAACTGTTACAATGCCTAATGAAATGGATTTTAAAAGCCCGCACAATTACTTCAGATATTTTATAGACGACATCCCTGCAGTTTTAAAAACTTGAATTTGAAACATAAGCAAAATTCTAGAATATCTGCCTGAAAATAATTTCCTAAAATAAGAATAACGGTAAAATGTACAAATGTAAGAAGAGGGGTATAAACATGTGTGAAGCCTCAAATTTCAAGTGTTTGCCACTGTTCACCTGGGGGCCTTGTGAACCTGACTCCTCTGCCTTCAAGGGCAGGGAGCCGGCTTTGCCATTTGCCTTGGGTTTTGCCTTGAAGAGCAGAACAAAAGGGCTTGGTTGCTGGTGGAAGGGAGAGGATCCTGCATTTTGTTATGGGGATGTGTGCAAGTCAGACAGGAGAGGGGAGAGAGAGAAGTGAGAGACAGAGAGAGAGCAGAGGCAGAGAGAGAGAGAGTCCCAGTTACGGGTGGGGAAGAACAGCGTCTTTGTCTGATGAGCTATAATCCAAATGTGGGCAGCAGCAGAGCTCGGAGCACAGCTGGTTCTACAAATCTACATCTCAGACATTTGAGTCAGAGGTCAAGTGCGGCCAGCAGAATCATGCACAACAAGGACAAAACAGCTCCCTTCCCGAGATCCCTCACAGCTGAGCATCTCCGCTCACCACCATCTCTGACACTCGGCACCCCGGCACCCTCGTGTGAGGTGCTGGAGCAGATGTGGGGCCCCTGCCCGACCATGTGTGCAATAGTCTGGAAATAGAACTCTCCTTGACAGTGGTAATTCCTACTTGTCACTTTACAAATTGAGCTACTTTTTAAATGCATGATTTAACCACCCTCCCCTTCTCTGCATGGATCTCTTAGGACCTGTCCACATGGCCACTGGCCCCAAACGCTGTACTCTTAAGATGATAGGTCAGAAGCAGCGGGATTGTCAGCCCTGCTATCTTTGCTTTGTTGCTGAGGGTGTGGGTAATGAGCCCTCTCGCTGACTGTTGATAGTGTACCTATGGAACACCTTCATGTTGTTTTCTGTTTGTTTAGTCTTATTTTTTTTAATTTTGGGGGGCAGTCGGACAACACCATTTAGAAATTAAATGTGCATAACCCTTGACCTAATTTCACTTCTAAATCTATCTATAAAAATAATAGCACGAAGATGTACATATATGGATAATCATCATGAATAACAGTGAGAAATTAGAAACAACATGAACACTTACCTAGAGTGTTCTGTTAATTTGGGGACATCCATATAATGGCATGCTCTGTGAGTACCTCTAGACCTCAGTGTTCCTGTAGGCTTGGTGTGTGTGAAATTGCTGTTAGAAACAGTGCCGAGCACATGGCAGTGTTGACTACTGTAATTTGTCTCTCAAGTCTGATCCCCTTTTCCACAATGTAAAACCCCATTCATTCATTGATATGGCCAATATTCACTATGTGCCTACTATGGGCTGATGGCAAGACATCAGCTAGTTGTAGTGAACAGAGCAAGCTCGGGTCAGGGATCAGAGAGAGGTGTGATGTGGAGGTGCAGGTGCCATGGGGCAAGCCATGACTCCATTCCAGGAACAGCATTTTGGCTAAGAGTGGAGAACAGCTAGAGGTAGCAGCTCCAGGTGGCGCACAGTTTGAACAAAAGGATGATGGTAGTTTTGGAAGGAAAGGTAGTAACTCTGGATTCACTGAGGAAGATAAGTTTTAGAGATGAACTGAATTTGAGGGTGGAGGAGAAAGAAGCACCAGGAATAGTTCCTAGATTTTGAGCTTCAACATCTGGGCAGATGGTGGGATTTCAGTATGGTATGTGGGACACTGGACCAGGAATGGCTGTGTCTTGTGGGAAGGGGTGATGGAGATGTGGCCTTTCTGGGATGACAGGGGATTTGGTATCTCATGGATGCCCAGTGAAGAATTTTTCCTAAAGAAACAAATGGCCTTGAGGCTTTCATTGAGTTATTCAATACTGATTATTTAATAGAAGTAACTATACAAGATAAAGCAAAATGATGGCTACATCGTTTGTCATGTATCTGAAAGGAGTGATGCATAATTATACATCGTGATCAACCCTCTTCAAGACCTAGAGAGATCGAGAAAGTTGACTTTTTGATCCAACCAGAAGTGGTGGCACGTGAATTTGAACCCAAGTCTGCCTGATTCCAGGTGTTTTTGCCATTCTAAGGGCACCTTGCAAGATTCCAGAGAATTCTTCTGTGGAGATTAAAAGAGAGAAATTTTGAAAGTAAGGAAAACGTGAGATAACACCTTGCAGATTTCCAGTGTGAGATACAACTGGCAGGTGTTCACAAGCCTTGGCAGGCACTCAGATAGTTTCTTAGAAGATGCACCAGCCAGATAGCCAGATAAGATCAAGTTTCTATAATGGAACTTTTGTACACGGAGAGAGAATGAAATACAATTTAAGCAAAGTGGAGTCAAAGACTTCAGATTTTTTACTTCAGTGATGGAGAGTCCTGGAGAGATTATTGCTTCCACCTTTACAACAAGTAAAGAACCAGACAAACTGCAAGCCACTGACTTTTCTTGAACCCACTGAAGATCTAAGGTTGCAGAGCAAACAACAACAACAAAAAAACAAACCTGGGGAGAAACAGATGTTTACAGGGAAAAAGAAGACCCAAGCATTTGCTTACACGGGGCAGCTGTTACCTGATTGCACATGCACCGGCAGGAACTTTCATCTGTAAACTGTTGACTAGTTGATAAAGGCCACGTGAGGGCCAGCAGGAGAGTCGAGCGCACGGGGACTACCACCCAGGTAGAAGTTTGCATCCTCTCCAAACACACCAGGTGTTGTGTGTGGAGAGCAGATGTGCCCATGGGATGTATGTCAACCATGGCATGAAGGATGGGGGGGGAATTAGGAAGTTCTTGTCAGCCCTTACCCAACATGTGAGGCAGTATGATATTAACTGAAGGTGAACTTGGGTTTTTTTCATGTGTATTTTGTAAATACTAAGGAAAACACTTAAAAATTAAGAAGTATAAATAATTAATAGAAGAAATAAAGTAGGATCATAAAATGGTCACTTGTGCCTAGGAAAGGCACAGCAGAAAGAGGGGGAATTTTTAGAAAAATAAAATAGAAAACAGCTAACAGAACGATGACGTTTAATCCAATTACATCACTTATCACCTTAAATGTGAATGGTCTCAACACAACAGTTAAAAGACAGAGATTGTCAGGTTGGATTCAGAAAGAGGAAGGCTCAGCTGTATGTGGTCTAGGGAAAATCAATTTTAAATATAAAAACATACAGGCATTACAAGTAAAAGGATGGTGAATGCTATGCCATGCAGACACAAATGATAGAAAGCTGGAAGAAGTCTACCCATTTCATACAAAGCAGAATTTGGAACAAGGAATATTATCAGAGAGAAAGAGGGATATTGCAGAATGATAAATGCATCAATTCTCCAAGAAGAGGTAGTGCTCTTAAATATTTATGCAACCAACACCACAGCTTCAAAATACTTGAAGCAAAAGAACTGATTCATCCAACGGAAGACGGAAAAATATATAATTAGAGCTGGAGACTTCAACACGTCTCTCTCAGTCACTGCTATCACAAGTAGGCAGAAATCAGTTAGGATCCAGGCAACCTAAACACCACTGGCACCATGTGACCTGATTGACATTTATAGAACACCCCACGCAACAAAGGCGAGATACGAACTTTCTTCTAAGTTGTCCGTGCAATATTCACCAGGGGAGACCAGGCTCTAGACCATGAGACAACCCTTAATAAATTTAAGAGAACAGAAATCACGTATTTCGCTGGACAAAGACTGAACTAAACTAGAAAATTGATAACAAATATATCCGGAAAATCTCTACATATTCGGAAATTAAATAATATATTTCTCAATAAGACGCGAGGGAAAAAGGAATTCTCTGAGGGAATTAAAATGATTCTGAGACAAACGACAATAAAAATACAACATAACAAAATGTGTGGGATTCAGGTAAGGCAGAGGTTAGAGGACAATTTGTAATGTGACATAATTAAAAGAAGAAGAGGAAGAAGGAGGAGAAGGGGAGGAGGAGAAGGAGAAGGGGGAGGAGGAGAAAGGGAGGAGGAGGAGAAGGAAGAGGAGGAAAAGGGGGAGGAGGAGAAGGAAAAGGAGAAGGAGGAGGAGAAGGAAGAGGAGGAGGAGACTGGGGAGGAGAAGGAGGAAGAGAAGGAGGAGGAGAAGGAGGAGGAGAAAGAGAAGGAGGAGAAGGAGGAGGAGAAGGAGGAGGAGAAGGAGGAGAAGGAGGAGGAGAAGGAGAAGGAGAAGGAGGAGGAGAAGGAGGAGAAGGAGGAGGAGAAGGAGGAGGAGGAGAAGAAGATTTAGAATCAATAACCCAAGCTTCCACTCTGAGGAATTAGAGCAGGAATGCTAGTTAAGCCCGAGGCAAACAGCAGGAAAGAAACAATAAAATTTAGAAAGGAAATCAATAAACGTGAAAGCAGAAAAACAATAGACAAAACCAGAAACCAAAAGCTGGTTCTTACAGAAGATCCGTAAAATTCATAAACCTATAGCCAGGCAGACCCGGAAAAAAGAATGAATCCCATTTTATCGGCATCAACAATGACAGCGTCATCACTCCTGGTCCCCCAGATACTGAGGACAGTAAGTAAAGTTTACGGCCCAACGTCGGCAGCGCAGTGGGATGCACCAACTGCTTGAAAGACACAAACTCCAGAAACATACTCAGGACGTAGACAGCCTGCGTGGGCTCATGTGTATTAAAGAGATTAAATTAATTAAAAATCTTCTAGAAGAGAAACCTCCAGGTCCTGGTAACTTCACTGGAAACTTCATGAAACATGTAAGAAAGAAACAATAGAACATCTGTACAAGATCTTCTAGAAAATCTGGAAAAGCGAAGACTTCTCAATTTACGTAATGAGGCCAGGTTCGTTTTCCTACCGGTGCCAGCCGAAGACATTATGAAAGAAGAGAGAGAAAGAGAGAGAGAAGGAAGGGGAAAGGAAGAAAGAGCCAGACCAGGAGGAAGAAGCAGATGTTTATTCCTCATAAACATAAATGCAGAAATTCTCAACAAAATAAAGCAGCCTGAATCCAGCAACATGTGAGAAAGTTCGTCCGTCGTGGTTAAATTAGGGTCTATCCGAGGGATGCAAGTCTGGTTCAGTAAAGTAAAATAATAGAATTGGCCGTATTAATAATGTAAATAAGAAAAAAGTAAGGACGTAGGTACAGAAAAAAGAATCAGATAAAATGTAACACTAATTCGTGATGAGGGATGTTGGCAAACTGGGAACAGAAGGCACCGTCCTTGACCGAATAAAGGGGCATCGGCAGGAAACAGCACACGGGACAGCGCGAGGCCGGGGACGCCGGGCCGTGGGCCAGGACCGGGACCCTCGGCCACCTGGGGCCACCCCACGCAGGGGCCCTGCCACCGCCCGGCCGGGCAGGTAAGCAGCTGAGAGGCGCGGGGGTAAAAGGGAGCAAGTGAAGCTGTGCCCCTTGGGTGGCGGGATTGTCCACGTGGGAAATCTTAAGGATCCCCGAGAAGGCTCCAGAACCGGGGGCTGTGGTGGATCCTTCACCTCGGGGAGGCCAAGGAGCACCAGCAGCGTCCCCCCGACACATGAACGCACACCTGTCCCTGCACGTGTGTCCCTGCACTCACCCACACTCGGGCACACAGGGCACAGGCGCTCGCGTGCACGTGCGCTCCCACACCCACGCATCCTGCTCGGGCACACAGCCAACACGGGGGCGGCGAGGATGGGAGGGAGCAGGGGCGGGCGGGGGGGATCCTGTGGCACCAGCCAGCCCGGGCCCTTCGCCCCACTCCACGGAGCACACCTGACCTCCCGCAAGCTCCCGCCGGGACCAGCCACCGAGAGGCCAGAACGTGTCTCCATGGTGACCTTCTGGTGATCAAGGCCTTTGCTGGTCACCAAGGTCGCTGCCAGCACCTCGCCCCCGCACCCCAGGGGGCCACCACCCCCAGCCTCTCCTGGGGGAAAACGAGCTACGTGTTCAGGTTGCGGGAAGGGGCGTTTGCTGCTCGCTCTCCCGGACGGATGCCAGCACGGGGCGGGCACCCTGGTCCCCGGGCTCCCCCGAGAGCCTGTCACTGCACTCGGATGGGCCCCGAGGGCCTGCGAGGACCCCGGCGGGAAGGTGAGGCCGAGCACTGTCACACCCCCAGCCGCCTCCCTCCAACCGGGAGCCAGCCCGGGGCACACTGCCCGCCGACGGCCGTCCCCTCATAGGCTCTCACGTGGGTGTCTGTTGCCAACATTTTGAAATTCGTTGTTCAGCTTCTTTATGCTCGAGGCGAAACACTTGACGGGAGACGAGGACAGCGCGTTCTTGAAACCACGCTGATAAATTCTACAGAGACGTAATCCCCCCGTGGGCTGCAAGGAACCTGCGCACACCTAATACCGGAGCTTGGCAAGTGCACGATCTCAAGGACCGTATAGTTTACCGAGTGGGGAGCCCCCAGGGATGCCCCAGCACCTAGCGCCGCACACCACGTCTTCGGGGCGGACCGGCCCCGCTGCTGATCAAACCCCAGATGTGGGGGCCTCGGGGCACCTCCTGTGCAGAGCTCGCTGGGCCCGCCTTGCCCCCGTTGTGGGCACCGCCAAGTGGGGTTCCGCAGGTCCCCCTGGGATCCCGCCAAGGCAGGTGCGCTCCAGGAAACAGGCCCCGCTGCAGCCCCGGGGATAAGGAAGTGCGGGCGTCGGAGGCCCTGGCACGGATTGCTTTTATCTGGAGGCAAATCCAGCACGCTGAGCGAGTTAACCGCCTTCCAGGGAGCCCCGCAGAATTTGGAGACGTGGGCGGGTGTGAGCAGACACTCACCAGCTCCGCACACCCCGGGGCAGGGGTTCACACCACCAGGGAGCCTGCGCTCCGGTGAGGTCCTCTCACTCGGCCCCTGCTCTGCTCTTAGTGACCTCCCTGAGCTCTGCTCTCCTCACCCCTGCAACACAGGTCGCTCCCTCCCTGGGGTTGAAGATGAAATGAGGTCAGCAAAATGCCCGCATGCAGCTAGGCGCCCGATGAAAATCAGCTCTGTCTCTCCGCGGGGACATTTGACGCCTAGCAGCTCAGGTCCCGTGGAGCACGCAGGCCTTTCTGGAACGAAGCAGAAGCAAAATTAACAGTTCACCTCCCACCAAAATCGTCTACGTCCAGAGGGAGTCCGCCTTCTGTGGTCGCGTGAAGAAAGGCCCCAGCAGTTCGAAGTCCCGGGGTCCCGTTCTCAACGGGAGCAGCTGAGGGAAACTGCAGGCCACGCGCTGGAAAGCTCTCGGGCTTACCCTCGGACCTAAAACCCTCGGGGAAATTAGTTCTCCTGAGCCATCAGGAGGATGAAGGGGGCTCTCAGCCTGGCAGCTCCGAGTCCTGCCCTGGAGCGTGGGCCGGGGTCTGGGTCCCCGCCTCGCAGAGCATCCCAGCTCCTGCTCCTCCCGCGTCCTCTCCCGCTGCACCAGCTTATTCCAGGAGGCAGCTACGCCCTCCTCCCCTCATTAAAAGCAGCTGTTTTATTTCTGATTGACTCTCTTTTGAGCAAATCTTCCAGAATCAAGTTGCTTGAAGGGTAATTGTTTCTGACAAACATCTTGTTTCTTCCTCTCCACAGCTGTGGCTCTTCAATGGCTGGAATACCATCTATTGACTGGCGTATTTATGGCTTGACTTTTTTCTCTCCTTTTATTGTGGTTCTGTGTTGTTTAGTCCTCTTAGTTTGGGGGGATTGTGCTCTTTAGGTTTCGGGGGGAGTTATTCTTTTTTTGCTTTAGTGTGCTCCTAACAAATAGCATAAAAATTTTTGTTTTTTATTTATTTTTATTATTATCATGTTTTTAAGTAGGCTCCATGCCTCGCATGGAGTCCAATGCAGGGCTTGAACTCGTGATCCTGAGATCGAGACCTGAGTTGAGATCAAGAGTTGGATGCTTAACTGACTGAGCCCCCGAGACACCCCTGTTTTTAAATTATTTTACATAGAAATATCTCTGGGAGGCCTGGGTGGCTCAGTGGTTGAGGGTCTGCTTTTGGCTCAGGGTGTGACCCCGGAGGTCCTGGGATCAAGTCCCGCATCGGGCTCCCTGCACGGAGCCTGCTTCTCCCTCTGCCTGGGTCTCTGCCTCTCTCTCTCTCTCTGTCTCTCATGAATAAATAAATAAAATCTTTAAAAATAAATAATGAAATGTCTCAATAAAACATCCTAAAACGTGGGCATGAGTCCATTAACTGACAAAAATCTGCGTTTCAAAGAGAAGCTGATCAGTCTCAAATGTTCAAAGATCACCTTTACAAACCCCGGAACCGCGTGTCAACCCGTTCCATGGAACTCAGGGGATACGTTTCACACTCACCTGCATATTTAATCCCTCATCAAAACCGTCTAGGAGGAAGCTATGGTCCCCTTGAACATGTCTAGGGATAGAATTTCTGTCATCTGACATGAGTCATGAAGACTCCCGGGGCTTCCCTCTGGATCCCCTGACCTCTAAACATCTTTGTGGGGGGGGGGCAACGCCCTTTGAAGGGAGGGGTCCCCCACACGGAGCCTAACAGAACCAGGAGGCCTCCATCAGGCTGAGGCACGGATAGGGTGGGGGTGGATGGAAGGCACTGGCCATCTGCCCAGGCGCCTGTGACTGCAGACCACCATGTCTCTGGTGGGGTCATCGGCTCCTCAACCACAGTCCTGTCCTAGAGAAGCTGCCCCCATTCTGCCCTGTAGGACCCCCCACGGGCATGAGGGTGACCTCATGCTCACCATAGGTGGTGGGGCCACGGGTTCAGAAAGCAGTACCTGGGTGGGTGAGAGTGAGTGTCAGGGACACAGCTTCCCAGCTATTTCTGCTCGGAGCCAGGGTCCAGCCACGTGTAACTCAGGAGCTCCCTACTCATTGTTCGCATTTGGGGGCGTCCCCTCTCTGGATTATAAACTCTGCGAGGTCTAGCCTGTGCCTGTCCTGTTCAGCATTGGTCCTCAGGACACAGCTCCATGCCTGGAACGAAGGGCTTCTGGTAGAAACAACGAGTGCGCTTTGGGTCAAGAAAGGAGTAGACCAGGTCAACAAGGTGACCACAGCACAGTGGTCGATGGCCCGTGTAGGAATTATAATTACAGGGAACAGGTAGGCAACCATATTAAAGGCAAAAAAAAAAATAAATAAATAAACAAACAAAAAAAAGAAACCCTTTTTAATATTAGAATATAATGTGTTTAATAGATGTGATTATTAAAACTCGTGGTGTGATCATTAAATTGTGAACTCCTGTTTTAAACAATAAGTACTCTCCTCATGCTGTCACCAAGGAGCCATTGGGATTCACGCAGGGCACCCTGACACATCCAGGTTTTGATCTTGAAAACTAGTCTTCCATGAGAGGAATCCGAGCTCCTCAGAGAGGAATTGATTTGATGTCCAGGGAAGAGCAAAGTCAAGATGATCCTGGAATATC
Source organism: Canis lupus dingo (assembly GCF_003254725.2). Taxonomy (NCBI): domain Eukaryota; kingdom Metazoa; phylum Chordata; class Mammalia; order Carnivora; family Canidae; genus Canis; species Canis lupus. The sequence goes on from NC_064266.1 coordinate 45,589,436, forward strand.
TGATTGCCAGAAAGTGAGAATCCTTTCTAAAAATGTTTGGGAACAGTATCAAAAGGACAAAAAAAAAAAAAAAAAGCTAACCAAAGTGGCTCCCAGTGGACACTGTGACAATGTAACCATCGCCAGGAAAGTGATAATTAACAGGTAGTAGGAACGACCCGATTCAATGAAAAACCACTGGCCGATAACGACACTCCAAATGGGGAAAGAGGACGGGAAGTCTTCAAAACCTTCTGTGCAAGATTGATGGGGTGTTGATGACGTGTGGGTCCAGATTACAACCCCGCAGGCTGCTTGCTGGTTAATGGGAGAAAATGTAATTACACATTGGGAGGATCTACGATGCCCCTTTGCAACCCAATGACAAAACCTGTCGTCGCCAACGTCACGTGAAGTACGCGGCGTCCCTACCTGTTCCCACCAGTCAGCCCCTCGTTCAGGCCTCTCAGTTTTGAACCCTTTATTGTTTAACCCAATTTGAGTTGATTTTTTCATGAGTCAGGTAAGAAGCAGCCGGTAACTAAAGAGCCAAGTACACAGCTGGGGACTCCAGAGGAGGCTCATCCTCCCATCTTCCTGGTAGTGAGGAAACTCTGCGAGCGTCCACCTCCTGGGACTCCGATCAAAACCCGCCTAAGAGAGCTGGGTTGTCTGAACCTTTAGCAAACATGGGGTTACTTCTCGGGTTGGCTTTACCCACAGGGATGGGAAACCAGTTGGGTGCCGCCATTTTGGTCCAGGGCAGGATGGCACAGGAAGGGATGCTGTTGGCCATTGGGCCTTCCTTTTGTCTTGGCTGATTTTCCAGGCAGGTTTCCCATTCTTTGAAATTCCTCAGGGATGTGTCTGGGATCTCAGCATCTAAATCCTCAGCTCATCCCTGTGCAACTCCCCTTGACTGGTTCCCAGGGTGTCACCTCACTTCTCAAACCTTAAAATGTCTGGCACAACACCATGTGTCACTCGGAATGGAATGATTTGCCGGACCAGTGGAATTTGTCATTATCTTGGTACCTTGGATGATGGATTCCCCCGGGACTCGCATTGCAACTGTTGGTGGGAATCATGGCATCACCATCTCTCAACGATAGCAACATTTTATCTGCTAAGAGGGAGTGAGGAGGTTATTTCATTAATCTCTCAATCTGCGTCCTAGATGCCAGATTGGCTGTGACCAGTGGGGCAGTTCCCTGCACCGGTTACTTGGGGCACCTCTTCCTCCTGTGCTGGACCTCCTTGCTCGACGTTCCCCAAAAAGCTCAGTTTTATCAAAGATTTCTCTCCACCACCTCCACAGTATTCAAGGGACCGAGACACGCATGTCAAATATTTCAAGCCATTTGCAAAGGTGTGGAGATTGCCTAATGCTAAACTGGCAGAGTGAGGCTGTGGATGGCAAAATTACCCGTTGCACACAGTCATTCGACGCTTGTCTATCACCCGCGTGAGACACAGTGGAGGGAGGACCGGCTGATTGAGCTACTCAATGGATGCATCCAGAAATACGGCTCAGAATTAGTATTTATTTTCCGTAGCAAAGAACAACCGCGCTGTTTCCTGCTGGGAAATTTACTATGCCTTTATTTTGTTTAACCAATAATACCTTATGGGCTCTTGAAAATTATATTCACTTAAAGATCAAGCAGCCATTTTCATCTGTCCTGACGGGAAAGGGAAAATTGCAATTGGGTCTACGAAGCTCAGGTTCAGTCCATGATTTGCTGGAGTGACTTCCGCGCAACCACAGCCACGGCTGCTCACACTTGCCTTTGTCACATCTCCCGAGGACGCGCGCTCACAAGGGAAGACACTCCTGGGAAGACTCTGCTCCTTCCTCGATCATGTCCAGTCTTGCTCGTCTTCATGCGTGTCTTCCCAGACTCACGTCTGCACTGACCCCCCCTCCCCACAGCCCTCATGGCAGATGGAGCAATTGGCCTTCCTTCCCACCTCCCCCAAAGCCGAGCTCCTGTCGCGTGGCTTTTCAGCCGCTGTCCCTAACAAAGGGGCCACTGGCATGCCACCAGGCTGCACGTGTGGGCAGGGTGGGTGTCCATTCCGGACACTGGGAAGCGGGCAGGGGGGACAACTCACTAGTTTCCAGTCAAGGACAGGAGTTTAGAACTGCCAAGCGGAGCCGACGCAGAACGCGTACACCCGCCCCGTCCACACCCAGACACGGGAGAAATAAACGCTTATTCTACACACAGCTGAGATTTTGTGGTCTGACGTAGCAACACCTGACTGTACGACCTCCTACGGCATATTTTCATGGAGCCGAGTGAGTGTGGCAGGTAGGAAACTCAGCCAGCTGATACACAGTGTTAACACGAAATTTTCTTCATTTATTTAAAACTCAAAAAAAAATAAAAAATAAAAAAATAAAACTCAGCTCAGGGCAGCCTGGGTGGCTCAGCGTTTTAGCGCCGCCTTCAGCCCAGGGCGTGATCCTGGAGACCCGGGATCGAGTCCCACATCGGGCTCCCTGCATGGAGCCTGCTTCTCCCTCTGCCTGTGTCTCTGCCTCTCTCTTTCTCTGTCTCTCATGAATGAATGAATGAATGAATGAATGAATGAATGAATAAATAAATAAATAAATAAATAAATAAATAAATAAATAACTCAGCTCTTCCCCCAGCTCCATCCTCCGGGGGTGGAGAGAAACCAACCCCAGCCCATCTAGTGGTGAACACCTCCTTTCCCCATGGACGTGGCTAAGTTCTACCCGTTGGCCCAGTCGGGGGACAGAGAGGAGGCAAGGGTCCGCATGCTTCTCAACGTGGGGCCGACAGCCTGCTACATAAGTGTCCCCGTCACGGTCCCTGAGGCCCCCTGCAGACACCTCCTCACACGGCCACTCATCACGTGGGCCACTGTTCGGTTCCCGCCACGGGCTAGGATCTGGGATGCCCTGCAGGGTACCCTTGGGCCTTTTCTCAGCCCCAGAGCTCCCACATTCTTTCTAAGGCATCCCCAGAAGGAGGACATGGTTTCTCCCTATTCTGAGACCCAACCAGCTTCTCCGGGCTCGGCTTCCTTTCCTGGTGCTCGGTTCAGGAAGCCACGGTGCCCGCTGGTGACTGTCCCGTCAGACTGTTCATCTCCCCACCCGGGGATGCCCATCTCCTCTGAGGACAGCAGAGTCTGTCCTTGGTTTCCTCCCAAATTTACCAACGATTCCCAAGTCTTTTGTTTATCTAGGGACCTATGCTTTTGAATGCAAAAGCTAGGAAGAGACGCCATGGTTCCGTACGTTCTGATGTCATTTTTCTCGTTTTGGTCCAGACCCCCAGACAACCTTAGTGAGTGTTGGAGAGGGACAGAAGAATCAGTCCGTGTCTGTGTGCTGGTTTACGGAGCTTATGATCCAGTCCAGCAGCAACAAAAGACAAATAAGAAGCAATTCATTAATTAGCACAAAAAGACATTATATAGTTATTCAACTATATTTCATGTGTTAAAAAAACATTCTGTAGAGATGTAGAAACTGTAGAGGTGACCTGGAAGCTCTTGAAAATGCCACCCTGAACGCCTAAATCGGAATCTCCAGGAATGGGTCCAGCTATAAGGAGATTTTCGAAAGCTGCTCTGGGGAGTTGAGTTGAGAAATGCCGTTCTAACAAAACCCTGGCATGCCCCAAAGTCTCTCAGCTTTGCAAAGACCCCTCATCCACCTCCAAGGAATTCCTTCCAGTTTAAGAATCGGTTAGCCAAGATCCCTCTAAAGGAGAAAGGGGAACCCGTGGCCTCTGTGAACCCTCCCCACACAGAGCCCTGGCGCATCATGAGGAGAAGGGCTAGCAAAATGACAGCCCCCAACGGCAGCAAAATAGAGCAAACAACACATCCCAGATCCTGGAGAAATGTGCGCCGTGACCGTGGTCTGTCTCCGTGGTGCATGAACACGGAGTGATTTCCGTGCAACCGGATAGAGTGTGCCGGGTTTCAAAACATCCCCAAGAGCCAGCTCTCTTCATTTCTGGCTGGAAGGCGCTCACTCTCACCCTGCTGAGCACCTGGTGGGACTCGGAGCTGTTTCCAACAGACACTTAAGAAACACTTGCTGGATGGGTGTAAGATGGGTGATACATGGCAAGTTGTCTCGTAAACAGACCTGGTTCCAATCACAGGCACAGACACACACAAAATCACAGGTGCTGGCGGGTACGTAGAGGGTCTCCTCACTGTGGAGCTCTGCAAACACCCTGGTGCTTGGATGCCACCCACACCATTGAAGTCGGAATGCCTGGCAACTGCCTCAGGGCACAGGTTTTTGTTTTTGTTTTGTTTTGTTTTTTTAGAAATATTCCAAGTGGTTTTGGCAAGCAGCTGAACCATCATAGGGGGCACGGGGCTAATGTTGGTGGTGCTGTGGGTGTGGGGGTTTATATAACCACAGATTTCTTTTTCTTTTCAAGATGTATTTATTTAAGGCAGGGGAGGGAAGGACAGAAGGAAAAGGAGAAACAGAGTGTCTCCAGCAGACGCCCCACTGAGCGTGAGCCTGTCGTGGGGCTCGATCTCACGACCCGAAGATCAAGACTGGAGACAAAACTAAGAGTCGGATGCTTAACCGACTGAGTCCCCCTGCCCCAGACCCCCCGGAGTAACAAGGGATTTCATTCCATCGTTGACTCGGGGAGAAAGCTGTGGTTCAGTGTTGGTAGGACTGGGGACGTGCACCTCCGCCACGTGGGCCTCCAGCTCGAGCCTGGGAGGCTCGTGGTGTCTTCTCCACACGTAATAATGTTTTCCTGGTTCACTCAGGCTCCCAGCGGCTCCCAGACTCACAGAGTTGGAAGAGGCAAGGCTAAGACTCAGGCCTTGGTCTGTCTGGCTCCAAAGACATTATCATACACACGTCTTGACAGGAGTAAAAAGGCGGCGTAACGGTGCGACTCACAGGGAACGGGATGCGCATCGTGTGGCTTCGAGGTGTAAGGAAGGTTCCACAGAGGAGGCATATGGGAGGTGAACCTCGAGGATGGAACCGTGGGCACAAGGGACATGTCTTTCAAGCAGAAGGATCGGAAAGTAAAATGTCAGTGTTTAGATGTGGCGGGGTTGGCACGCAGAGTAGAGGGTGGTCCCAGCAAGAGGTGGGATAGATGAGTCCACCTAGTACCCGTGGTACTGATCCAGAGATGAAGTGGTGCCAAGGGAAGATTTTATTAGAAGGGATTGTTTTAGGATTCCCCGGGGGAAACACAACCAATGGGATGTATACACCCATGAAAAGAGATGTATTATAAGTGCAGGCAGGCCCGACACCCAGGAGAGGCACTGGGGCAGATGAGGCCACTTGCTGGAGAATTTTTCTGTTACATGGGAGACGGTCCATCTTTTGGTTCTCTAATGGGCCTTCAACTGATTGGATGAGGCCCACCCTCATTGGGAAGAGCAATCTACCAACCGAAATGTTACCCTTTCCGGAAACAAAAATGTCACCCTCACAGAAAACACCCAGAAAAGCGTTTGACCAAATATCTGGGTACCTGTGACCCATCAAGTTGACTCGTAAAGTTAACCTTCACAGGGGTGTTCAGATCAGACCTTCATTTTGGCTTCAAGAAGCTTCTGGATGCCACTGGAGAAGGGATTCAGAAAAGAGAGTCTATAGGTATCCACGAAAGGATATCTGGGATGTGAATGTAAAGAATCACAAAACATCAAGTGCTCCAGGTCCCAGCAACAGCTTAAGAAAAGAACAAACAGACCTATTAACGTCGGAGCCGCTGGAGACCCCCCTCATTCTCCCAACTTCCCCCACCAGTACCCTCTCCCCCGGCTCTTTCCCCCCAGAAGTAACCCCTGACTTGTGCTCTTGTTTTCTTGCATAAATATTTATGCAATCTTATGCAAACTCCAAGCAATCTTCTCCCCTTTCTCACGTTTTAAGTTTTCCACATGTTAAACGTTCCAGGAGCCAAACGCACCATGTGCATCGGTCTCTAGCTTGTTGGTTGGCCACACAGCACACCCCCCGGCTTCGTCCGGCTCATGCCCGCAGCCGTGAGTTGTCCTCTCTCACGCTGCACGATGTCCCGCTCACGAGCACACCGCGCATAGCTTCTCCATTCCACTGTGGTGGCTTCGGGCCATTGTCTCCTTCTCCCTGCATCACACATAACGCCTCTGTGAACGTGCGCGTCCACACTTCTTGCTACTGTGGGTGCAGAGCTCCTCTGGGATGAACCCCTGGGGGACGTGCTATGCCAGAGGATGTGTGTGCCTCCCCCCAAAGCTGTTCCTAATGCAGAATACTTTCCCGGAGCCTTAGTGTCAGGAACGCTGCCTCCACTTGCTGCCCGTCGTCCCACATCCTCCCATCCCCGGCCGAGCCCAAGGCTCTGTCCTTGCTGGAGCTGTTGTCGGATGGGCTGTTGCCCACAATTCCCAGCACTCTCCTTGCACCAATTGGCATTCAAAACTCCTCTCCTGTAAGGTCTTTTCAAGCTGTGGCACCCACCCTTTATTGGGTTACCTTTACTTTATCGAAAAATATATTGTGAGACTTATTTATATATTGTAAATACTTAACCTTTTTGAATGATGTGTTGTGAATACCGTCTCCCATGTGGAAGCTGGCTTGGGGGGGGGGGGTTGTTATGATTGGGTTGCCCAACGCTTTCCACATCACAGTCCATGGGAGAAATTGTATCACCCAGATGTCCATGTACCTCCCTGGGCGCACTACGTCCGATAGTCATAGACACGTGGCCTTTTCAAGGACGCATAGAACATTTATGCAGAGTGACCTAAACACTGAGACGTAAGCTCCGCTGAGGATATTTCGTATTGAAATATGTTGAGGGCACATCCTTAATGCATTCCAAAGGACGAGTACCACACGGATCAAATTTATCTCTGATGAAAATGGGAATTGGTCATTTTTAAAAGATAACTAAAAATTTCATACGTTCACACATTTCTGAAAACATATGATTCACTGATGGGATGAAGGATAAATCAGGCTAAAATTCCAAAAGCGTTTCGAACTGAATGGTGACAAGGATCCTACGTGTCAAAACCCATAAGATGCAGCACAGCAACATTTGAGAGAAAAATCTGTAGCCTTAAACTGTCACGCTAGAAGAGAAGCCAGGTTGAAAATAAATGAACTATCATGCACATTATCAGAAGATTACAGATGCAAGCAAAGCTCAGTAGAAGGAAGGAAGGAAGAACAGAAAGAGGAGCAGAAATTGATGAAATAAAATAGGAAACTACCCTCGAACAGAAAGAATCAACATGGGAAGAACTAATAAATATGAAAGGTTTGAAAACAAAACTATCAATAATTGTGAGTAGAATTTCCAGATAAATTACTTGAAGTAATAAGACAGTTTATTAAAAGATCCAGGAGGAAAAAAGAAAAAAACAGAAGTACTTCCACAAAATTAATTTCGTATCACTCCACCAGCAACAAACAGAAATGAAAATTGAAAGCACGTTCGTTACACAGGCACCCGAACACTGAAACCTGGGAATAATCTAACAAGAGATCTGCGACACCTGGGGGAGGTAAAATTATTCCGTTTTACTGGTGCACGTAGAAAGTTCCAGTAACTAAGAAAGTGTACGACGTTAATTATTTTTTTTTATTTTTTAAAGATTTTATTTATTGACGTTAATTAATCCGAAGATTCACTGTTTCAAGATACATTGATTCTCTCCAAACGGATAGATCGATTCAGTACGATGGCAGCAATTCCAACCGGTTCCCCGATGGAGCAAAAGTGCAGGTGTGACGTGACAAGGTCCTCGACCACTTAAACAGTTGTGCAAAAGCTCAAGAGGCAATACATGGGGAAGAAGTGAGGAGGGAGAGCTTTTCCTACAGTAATTAAGGGGCCCGAGAACCACCCAGGAAACCTACGACCTGGGAGAGAACCAGAACCAGAGCCAGAACTAGGGTCCATGGAAGCTTCATCGGTGACCAAGGTGGCATGGCAGCGGCGGTGGGGGGGGGGGGGGGCGGGCTCAATGGATGGGGATGAACAGTGGGGTTTCCTGCACAAAAAAATAAATCATGCAGGGCAGCCCCAGTGGTGCAGCGGCTTAGCGCCGCCTGCAGCCCAGGGCGTGATCCTGGAGACCCGGGATTGAGGCCCACGTCAGGCTCCCAGCACGGAGCCTGCTTCTCCCTCTGCCTGTGCCTCTGCCTCTCTCTCTCTCTCACTGTGTGTCTCTCATGAATAAATAAATAAAATTTCAAAAAATAAATCATGCAGCAACCCTTTCAACGCGGATTAAAGAAGTAAATGTCAGGGGCGCCTGGGTGGCCCAGTCAGCTGAGCGTCTGACTCTTGGTTTTGGGTCAGGTCACAATCTCAGGGTCGTGAGATCGCACCTGTGTCGGGCTCCACGCTCCACAGGGAGGCTGCTTGAGATTCCCTCTCTTTTCCTCTGCCCCTCCTGCCCCTGCTCTCTCTCTAAAGTAAATAAATCTTAAAAAAAAAAAAAGAAAGAAAGAAATGTGGGAGGCAGTTCCTTTTGTAGATTGTAGGAAACTGTGGAGACTATGTATAGTCCCCGTTGATAAGCCGGTTAATTGCGTATCTAATCGTCATAAACCCGGAGCGGCCCCTCTTTTCCTTCTGGTTGCTTGAAGACGCCGTCTTATTTTTAGCTTCCTGCAGTTTCACCAAAACGTGTCTAGATGTGTGAGTTTGTTTGGGGCGGGGAGGGTATTTATTTGCCTATTTATTTACATTCTGCTTATGATTACTCGAGCTTCCCGGATCTGTGAACTGGAGTCTTTCATCAGTTCTGGAAAGTTCTAGCCTTAGTACATATGTGTCCTTGTGGGTTTACAACCGTTGAGTGAACTTCGGTTTCCTTGTCGCTTCACCTGTGGGAAGTCCCTGGGATCTCTGTTGATGGCGAGGTTATCTCCTTCTGCAGATTTCTAAGAACATTATGGACAAGGATGGCTTTAAACTCTGCGTCAGGTTTTGTAGGCTGGGTTGTAATGTAAATTCGGGACACAACAGTGAATTCTCGGGTTATCAATTTCAGGGTAGATTTTCCATGTCCAATCTGCCTCGAGGACTGAAAGGACAGTGTCCGTGCAGCCCTTGAGGCTGGATTTGCTTCCACTTCCCCTTATATTGGGGGGAGCCCTTTGGGGGGCCCAGCTTCAAGGGGGAGGAACCGCCGGCAGACTTGGCACCTTGGACAGGCCTGAGCTTTGCTTTGTCTCCCTGCACCTGCAGACCGTGAAGCTGAAGCCCGACATACCTGGCTGTCGGATGCCCTCGTCCCTGCTCTTATCACCTCTCTGGGCTCCCAGTAATAGCCAATTGCTGGACGCCAAGGTTCATTTACTTTCTTGCCAGCCCATCACGCATTTTATAGGTGTGTTTTTTGTTTTCAATCCAGCATTTTTGGTTGGTGTCCGCGGGGGAGTTTGTTGTATCTATCCCACCACTCTGCCAGAAGGCATTCTTTTTAATAGTTGCATAAAATCCCACATCATAAACATCCCACTTTTTAATCATGAATGGAGAGTCGGTTTTCTGAATGTTTTGTTTGTTTCTGATGCACAGTGTTGAAAGCGTGCATCTCTACACTTGTGCTCTCATCTCTGCAGGACGGGATCAAAGTTTCGGAGTAGCTGCGTTCCCGTGTGTGCGTTTACAGATACACAGATTGATGGATTCACAAATGTACCTCCTTTGTCTCAGAGTGGGCACATTTGCCCCTTCTTCCCCCCCCCCGACTTTTTATTTTGAAAAATAAATAGTTGCAAACCTTGTACAAAGGGCACATGCATGCACACACAGGCGGAGGGTGATCCATATGCTGAAATACGCCCGGTTTTATTGCACCATTTGACTCGAGCAGCCAGCAGGACGCTTCATTACTAAATGTATCAACAGGTGTTTCCAAAAACAGCAACATTCTGCTACAATATGGTTCTCAGACGCAGGAAGTGCAACACTGATATAATTTTATTATCTAAAATAACTGTTCAGGGACACCTGGGTGGCTCAATGGCTTAGCACCTGGCTCCGGCCCGAGGTCCTGGAATCGAGTCCCGCATCAGGCACCGTGCATGGAGCCTGCTTCGCTCTCTGCCTCTCTCTCTCTGTCTCTTATGAATAAATAAAAATTTTTAAAAATACTGTTCATAGTCATATTTCTCCAATTATCCCAATAACGCCTTTTAGCATTGTTTTACTTTTTAACCCAGAAAAAAAAAAACAGAATCTAATAAGGATCACAAATTGCCTTTAGCTGCAAAATTCCCTTAATCCCTGGAAAGGGGGACCTGGAAAGGTCCCCCCGACTTTATTTTTATTTTTGTCTTTCATGGCGTGGGTCTTTTTCATGAGTCCAGGGAAGTCATTTTGCAGAGCCTCCCTGGGAGGTGTGTATCTGACCACTCCTTCATGATTGGGTTCAGCATAATCACTTCTGGAGGGAACGCTCCGCGGGAAACGTCTCCCTCCTGGGACATCACATCAGGGGGCACGTGGAGTCACTTCTTCCCGTCATCGCCGTATCAAGTCTCAGCTCTGGGTTCAGTTTGGGTGAAGTGAAGTCTGCTGGGTTCCCTCTTGTCATCATTTGCCCCTAGAGATAAACGAGCACTTCGTGATCCTAGACGTTGAGGCAACGTGGGCACCCTCTTTGCCAAGAGCTTCCATCCGGCGATCTCGTAGCCGGTGCTGATTCTCGCCCGACTCGGTCATTATTACCGTGACCGTCAAGGGATGGCTCCCTGTTCTATTCCTCTACATTTAGTTATTGATATTTCTCTGGAAAGAAGAGCTTTCTCGTGGACCCTCACTTTTAAGACAACCGTTCAGTCCCTCCTGCATATGAGTGTGGATTCGTGGGGTCTTATTTTTTTTCTCTTATGCATGTGCTGACGCCCACTCCTGTCATTTCTGTTTTGATGCTGAGGTTTCCCTGGGCCAGGCCGGTGGGAGCCCTCAGGCCACAGGGCTCTTTCGCTCCGTCTCCGGCCACAATGCCTGATGTGGGCCCGAGAGGCTGCAGCCATCTCCCCCGGCTGGCCCAGCCCTCGGGCCCACAGGGTTCCGCACGATGGGATCTGGGATCTGGACGCCAGCGGCCTGCCCTTCCACTCTGAGCCTGTGCTCCCCTGACTTCCTGCCCTATCCCCCCACCCCCACCCCCAGCACTGCTCCCGCCTCTGAGCGCACCTTGAATGCATCTCTTTGACGCTGCTCCTTCCCTTGACACCAACACAATTCTCTTCCCGTCTCTCCAGGGATGACTCCCCCACTCCCAAGGCTCCAGTGATCGGTCATGCTGTCACTTCTGTGCCACCACTTCCCGGGGAGCCATCTCCCGAGCGCCAGCCCGCCAGTTACAACTGCACACCCTGCTGAGCGTCCGTGCCCCATGGGCACCTCAACCTCGCTGCACGTTCACTCACACACGGCGGCACGGCCCGTCCCCCGGACCCAAACAAGCCGCCGTCTTTCTCAGTCACCCAGTTTCTCCAGCCACCGGATTGCGCCAGTGGACCACCGAGGCGCCGTGCACACTGCCTTCTCCCTGCCACCCCAGCGCCGTGTAGACCGCAGCTCCTGCTGACCTACCGACTCGCACTCTGCAGCTCCTCCCTCTCGCCTGACTTTTTTTTTTTTAAGATTTTTTTATTTATTCATGAGAGACAGAGAGAGAGAGAGAAAGAGAGACGGGGGCAGAGAGAGAAGCAGAGGAGAAGCAGGCTCCCCCAACGTGGGACTCGATCCTGGGTCTCCAGGATCAGGCCCTGGCCTAAAGGCGGCGCTCAGCAGCTGAGCCACCTGCCCTTTCACCTGACTTCTTTTTTTTTTAAGCCTTTTTTAATAATAAATTTATTTTTTATTGGTGTTCAATTTGCCAACATACAGAATAACACCCAGTGCTCATCCCGTCAAGTGCCCCCCTCAGTGCCCGTCACCCATTCACCCCCACCCCCGCCCTCCTCCCCTTCCATCACCCCTAGTTCGTTTCCCAGAGTTAGGCGTCTTCATGTTCTGTCTCCCTTTCTGATATTTCCCACACATTTCTTCTCCCTTCCCTTATATCCCCTTTCACTATTATTTATATTCCCCAAATGAATGAGAACATACACTGTTTGTCCTTCTCTGATTGACTTACTTCACTCAGCATAATACCCTCCAGCTGACTTCTTGCTCCTGACTTCTTGCTCCAGATTTCCTCCCCGAGCGGTGAGGCAGCCCGGGTGGCACGCCCCCTCCAGCAGGTCCCCCTCCCTTCCTCGGGAAGCCCCGACGTCTGTCGGCACAGAGAGCCCCCGGCCGCCCGCCTGGCTAGGTTCTCTAATGGGACTAGAGAAGGTGTGCAGTGGGACTTGGATGACAGCTGGTGCCCCGACGGCCTTCCTCCCCTGCCCACCTCCAGCTCAGTCTGTGGGCAGCTGCATCAGCACCATCCGGAGCAAGAGCTGGTCTGCAAGATGAAAACCCTGTGCTGGCTTGATGGGCAGAAGGACGGGAGTCAGAATCCCAGATGACCCTGTGGGACACTCTCCTACCCCACCCAGCTCATACCTGGAAGCTTTCAACTTTGATTTTCTCTGAACCACTGCTCTGGGCCGAGGAGGTGCTTCCTCTTATCAGCAGGTGTCCCTAATCCAGCTGACAACACACTACAGCTCATCGCCTTGGGGATTAGCCTCCCATTGGCCTTAGAATCAGCTGCGAAGCCTTCATCAAGTTACCTGGCTGCCTGCAGATTCTTCTCCTCCACCAGCCATGCCCCTTTCTATTCCCTTCAGTGGCCTTTTCCATCCCGCTCCAGTCTGGGTGCTCCTCGTGTTATGCATCTGGTACAGATATGGTTGCAAGCATGTGTTCATTGGAAAAAGTTGCATCTTTAGGGTCTATATTCTCTGTTATCTGTTTATGTGCATATAGATGATGGAGATGGAGGCACAGGTGCGGGATAGGTGTGGGTGTAGGTGTAAGTAGAGAAGTAGATGTAGCTGTGGTGTAGATACAGGTGGGTGTAGGTGTCAGTGTAGATTAAGTGCAGGCGCAGGAGTACCTGCAGGTGTACATGCAGGTGTGTGTGCGGGTGTGCATGCAGGTGCAGGTATGTGCATGTGTGTACAGGTGTGCATGTGCGTGCATGTGCAGGTACAGGCATAGGTGCAGGTGTGGGTATAAGTAGAAAAGTAGAAGTAGATGTAGTATAGGTATGGGTGGATGTAGGTGTCAGTGTAGATTAGGTGCAGGTGTGGGTGCAGGTGTGCATGCACTGCAGGTGTAAGTGTAGGTACAGGTGTGGGTGTACTGCAGGTGCAGGTATATGTGCGGGTGCAGGTGGAAGTGTAGGTGCAGGCGTAGGTGCAGATGGAGGGGTATGTGCAAGTGCAGTGTAGGTGTATATACGTGTGTGGAGGTAGACAGGTGAAGAAATAGATGTGGATGTAATCACGACCCCAACCACCTCAGGCAGAATCAGCACTCGGTTCACATCCCTGGTGTTTTACACCTTCCATACCTACCTGGGACTTCCCGGCAGCCCCGCAGGCCAGTAAGCACCTGCATCCCCAGGTCCAGCCACATGGGAATACACAAGAAGCACTCAATGAGTGTTCATAGACACGCTAGTGAACTGGAATTCTCTCTGCACACACGTGTATTTTGGGCCCTTAAGAAATGACTTCCGCATGCCTAATTCCAAATGCATATGATCATACTTCCTTTATTTAGTCTAAGACAATTTTCTGAGATTGTACAAAAATACCTCCTGAATTTGGGGATTGGGATTTGGAAAACAAACTCTTCTGTCTCCTTCCTCTTCATTCCCTTCATGACTGAATACATTTAATTCACGTCCCCTTGACCTTTCCATTTGGAAAATGACTCATCCTTTGGGCCTGGATTCTGTAGCTGTCCCTCCCTCTGCTCCATCTCAGAGTAACTGCTTCATACACTCCCTGAGCCCAGCGGGTCTGCACTGCAGACAGCTTCCGGGGGTAGAGACCACCACCTTCCCAGATACCAGGAGAAGAGAGGAGGCAAAGACCCAATGTGTTTTAGAGTAAAATGTGTTGGTCTTATGTAACAATTATGGGAATGTTTTCAGGTTTAGCAAAAAAAAAAAAAAAGACAGCTAGTGATTTTGAATGTCAGATAATCAAATGATTTTTTGGTATATGGATGTCTCGTGTAATAAATAATTTTTTGGTATTAGTAAGTCACAAATATTATAGGAAACATATTAGAAAATCTTTCATTGCTCATCTGAAATTCAAAGTTAATTGATTGCTTTGTGTTTATGGGGCAACCAGAGAACACAGTGCATTTTGCCTAAATTGTCGTCTGCGGTGGAAAATGCTGTCTTGGATAATAACATTCTACTTACTCCTCACAAAAGTCCACTGAGGTAGGCAGAGCAAATGTCATTAGCTGCACTGAAATTAAGATATTTAACAAAACTCACAATGTCAGGTGGTGAAACTTTAAGATCTTAACCATCTGGCTTTTATTTTACCCATCCTAGCTTTACTGATGGGACAGGTGGCCCTTCCCACAGAAGAAGGGGACTCGTGACTCGTGCCTGCTTCCCTCAGTTTATCATCAGGGCACCACTTGTCCTTAGGGGGGGGGGCACCCTGCCCAATCTGGAGTCCATGTGTTTGGGTGAGATTGATCCCAGACCCCGGCAGGGAGGATCTGCAGAGCCCATCCCTTTGGCCATATCAGCTCCTTGCACACACCCAAGACAGACCCATGAGACACAATCACAGGACTTTGGCTGGAAATTAATTACTGGCAAAGAGCACTCTCTTTTGGGTAGGCTCCAACTTGGGAGGCCATCATAAAGGAAAGAAAAAAAGAGCACGAGAAAGCAAATCCTGAAAAGTAATTTGAGCACCTGGGTCATGGTGCCCAAAGTCTAATGGCCCTAGACTCTGCACCTGCATATGAGTCAATGCATTTTCTTTTTTGTTCAACCTGGGTTTAGTTGGATCTCTGCCACTTGCCAATAAAAGGGTCTTGAGCACCTACTTTCACATTTACATTTCGGTCTTTTGAAATCTGTCCTGGACTGGAATCTGACAGTTATTTATTGAGCACTTGCTATATCTTGGCACTATGTCAAGCACAGAGACCCAGCATGGACAAAGTAAGCATGACCCCTGCTCTCACACAGCTGACTTTGATGGTCAAATCCTCAACCTGCCACGGCCATCCAGTGCTGCTCAGTCCGAGGGGACGTTCCCAAAGCTGTATCAGATGCGCTTGTACCAAACGTCTGAAACCCAAAGAGCCAATTCCTCAGGTGGCCTCGGTAATTCTCTGGTCAGAGAGCAGGGCACACCGCCTTGTGCTCTGTTAGAATCCTGCCACGTTCCCCCCTGCTCCTGTTAGCGCTCACACCGTCCTCAGGCACCACCCGCGGATCTGCCCATTCTCCAGCCGCCTACTCAATGAATAAACCATCTTGTTAAAATGCATAAATGCCAGTACTAAGACCCCAGAAGGCAGTGACTCCTACCTATTCCCAAGATTTATATTCTGAGTGTGAAAGTCAATAAAAACTAATTAGATGTTTACCTCATTTCCTTGGTAATGACCCTTACATGGCACTGATTGTTGAACTGAATCCATCTGCGGGCACTACCTCTATTGGGGTCAGGACTAATTTCTGCATACACCAAGAAACATCACTGCAGTTATTTATACCTGGGGCCGGTATGTTCTGTGCAGATGCTCATCAGCTCATTTCCATAGGAGGAGGAGCTGAAGCCAAGATTTTAGCGCACCGAGCAGGGAATTAGGTATGCAACAACCATTAACAATAATGAGAGTTATGCACCTAATTCCCCAGCATCGTTTTAAAATTTGTTTTATTAAATAATGCTGTAATGTTATGGTAAGTAATGCAATGTTAAGTAACATTGACTTCAGCCTCATTAAATCATCTCCTTAACTATCATAGTGGAAAACGAGTATCATTAAACAAATGTGGTTTGTCATCGGCCATGATGTCATTGTTGCAGAAGGTTCTCTGCAAAGGAATTCATTAATAAACAAGGCACCGCATATATAGGGCCACTAAAGGGGTGCAAAGTCGAAAGCGAACGGGTCCGGAAGATACCTTCGGAGAGAGAATTCATAACCCAAGTAAAGAAGGAAGAAGAAGAACCCATCCCCGCTGTCCTTGGGTGGCTCCCCTCTGTGCCTGGGGGAGGGACGTGAGCTGATGCGCTGTTGGGGAAAGAAGAAGAAGAGAGGAAACGAGCCTCTGGAGGTTTACCAGTCGACCTTCCAGAGCGCAAGGGAAAATCTCAACATCTCTGCCTCCCCTTGTCGGGACTCCATTTCACAATGAAAGCCGCAGGACTGTAAAGGGAAACATTGGGATTTGTGTGCGTCTTTTGCTATATGTTATTCTCAGTTGTGGTCAGTAGAGTAACTGCCCCACGTCCTGATGCCCCAAGCCCATGAATCTGTGAGATTATGCAGCACCGGGATGGACTAGAGCTGGCTAATCAGCTGACCCTAAGATAAGGAGCTTGCCCTGGATTGTCTGGTGGCCCCAGTGTCATCACAATGATCTTGGAAGTAGAGGGGGAGACAGAAGGGAGAGGTCAAAGACAGAGGAAGGGAGTTAAGGAGCAGAGGCCAACCCTCTGGGTGCAGAGTGTGCTCCGGGGCCCTTCCATCGGCCAGCTCTCTGTGCGTGCCCGGGCTTGATGTTGAAGAAGGTTTTGTTTGACTTCAGGGCTGAGAAAATGACTAGTTAGCTGGTTAGATACAGGCTCAGAGCCTTTCTTGGTGAGAACCCTCAAGAGCAGGATGTGATCCCAAAGCCACATTCTACCCACTGTCCCACAGCACCTACGGCCCTGATGCCAGTAAGCAGCTGTCGCTTAGAGGTGATCGGAAGGTCGGTCTTCTGGATGGGAAACATCTGCCTCAACTTGTGGTTTGTTTCTTACATTATCCCTGTTAATGGGTCTTTCCCAAAGAGATCTTGAATTTATATCAAAAATGTATCTCTGGGACAGAAGAATAAGCACGAGGGCACTGTATCACTTTGCCAGGCTCATGGTTGTGAAGGGTTACTAATGATGTAAAGCTGAGAGGCACTCTGGGGTTTTATTTATTTATTATTTATTTATTTATTTAGATTTTTAAAATTTATTTATTCATGAGAGACACAGAGGCAGAGACACAGGCAGAGGGAGAAGCAGGCTCCATGCAGGGAGCCTGATGTGGGATTTGATCCCAGGAATCCAGGATCACACCCTGGGCCAAAGGCAGGTGCTAAACCGCTGAGCCACCCAGGGATCCCCTGCCCTGGGGTTTTAAATCAGGCTTTGCCACCCGACAGTGTGCAACCCACTCATTACCCAATGACCCACAGCTCTCACCCCTGGGAGCCCTCGGCCAGGTCTTGTGTGCACTCTGTAACAAAAGCCAACAGTGGTATTTACATATGAGACATTCTCCCCTGCGTTGGCAATTGCCCACTTTATTACACTTGTGTAAGATAGAAGTGCAAAGATTCCAAAAGAAGATAAAAGGGCACAGCCGGGGGGTTAGCTCTCAGTGTCCAGTAGGGTTTTCTGTGCTGCTGGCCATGTTCTGGAGCTATTCTGTGCAATAAGGTAGACTCTAGTGACACGCGGCCACTGAGCACTGTTAAGGTGGCTCATGCAACCGGTGAACTGACTCTTGGAGTTTAGTTCATTTTAATAAACCTAAATGTAAGCATCCACAACTGGCTGGTGGCTCTTGTCTTGAATGGTACAGAGTTGAAGGAAAATTGTTGAATGTGTCCATGACACTCCGGTAGCCATTGGCCTTGGAATGGTCCGCCATGTGGACAGGTGCGTCCCAGCCTCCAGGACCTAGAAATATAATCCCTCCGTGGAAAGTCATGCTGGCTCATCCATCATCCTGCCGTTTTTTAAAAAGACCTTTAGTCTGCACGTCTTGTATCTATTTCTTTGGTTACCGTACCTATCAATTTATGTTTCACATCGTCCCTCGACCGAAATGCATGCCCTGGAGGGGCTCACTCTTGGTGCTTTTTTATTACACATGCAGAATTAATAAGGGACTAATTATTCCCATCAATTAAAAATGGAGCTCATAATAAAAAATACCCTTGAACTTTTTGGAGTTAACAAAACCACATGTAGATGGTTGTCATGCTGGGGAGACGGCCCTGGGTGTGCTGCCCAGACCCCTCGCTGGGAGGACTGGCTCCTCCAGGTCACCCGCAGAACCCACTGAGGAAAGGGCCTCACGGCCTTGCCATTTGGGCCCGAAAAAGCCCAGTGGAGACTCAGATGTTCCCACTTCCCTTCAGCACTCCGGCATCTCCTGATGCCTCAGAACACCCAGACCACGATCCAGATTGAACGGCCTTGTTAAATGAGGAAAACAAGATTTATAGATTAACTTGCCAGTTTCAGCGTTTTGATCCTCACAGTAAAAACTGGGCATCTGACAAGTGTTATTGAGGACACTGTCTGAGTGGGCTTCGCGGGAAATGACAGCCGCGGTCCCCGGCCCCAGCGCGGGGTCACCGCCGTCAGCCAGGCCCCCGGCAGCGCCCAGGGGATCTCGCCGGTTCCGTGAAGTGGCTCCATTGCCCCCTGGGGACCGGGGGTCCTGTGGCATCGTGAGCGGCAGCGCGAAATATTAGTTCGGCTCAGGCCGCCTCTGCTCTGAAGGCCAGTTAAAGGGCCCAGGGTGAGCCCATGGCCGGTCCCACAGGCTCCCGGGGCCTCGGAAGGCAACCAGGGGCTGCTGCCCGAGGCCGGGAGGCCACTCCCTGCGAGTCAGGGGCGCCAGGACGTCAGCAGTTATCACTCCCGAGGGAAAACAGAGAAACAACACGAATTCTCACTTTCCACAGGCGCGTACATTTACCTACAAACGCCGGTTCCCAATGTGGGTTCCTGGGCACGTTGCTGTGGCCCCTAGGGTTCCGTATTCACAAGTTAGCAGATGCTGAGTCCAACTATAGCAATGAAAAAAATGAGGGGGCGTGTTTTGGTTTTGTTTTGTTTCTTGAGTAGTCTCAACCCTGGCTGTATGTTAGAATCACCTTGGAAATTTCGTAAAAAAATTCCAATGCCTGGATCACACGGTTCAGTTAAATAATATTTTCTGGGTGTGGGCTGGCAGGAATCAGGCTTTTATTAAAAAAAAAAAACAAAAAAAAAGAAAACAAAAAAATCCTCCCTGGGGGATTTGAACATGCAGCAGTGTTGGACACCATGACTGGCGATCTAGGAAGTTCCAGGTCGGAGGTGGCTGGAGGAGCAGCTCAGGCAAGGGAGCCCCTGACAGCTGTGGGGGTGGCTCCCCTCCGCGGAGACAGCTCCCCACCTGCTCTCCACTGCCGCAAACCACAGGCTCCAAGGTCAGCATGTCTACACAGCACGTTGACTGCCCCCCCCACCCCAGCAGCCCTGCTCCAGTGGAGAAATGAGGCAGCCGTCGTCCTCCGCCCAGATCCCTGACGGGGCAGGTGCCGGTGCCACCTCCCGCTGCTGCTCCCCAGCAGGAAGCCAGACAAGGACCCAGGATGGCCCCACCACCGTCTCCTCTGGGTAGCAACAGGTGTGTGCTACGGGGTGGAAACAACAGCTGTTAGTCAGTCTGCAGGTAAGAAACAAATGCAACCTCCTCGAATGCAGAAGAAGATATGCTTCATTTTTTTCCATGAAGTACTTTAGGTCACCAAAGCCACTGTCCCCATCATGTTTTTTTTTTTTTTTCTCTACTGGTTTAATCGTTTTTAAAAATACAACTCAGTAGCATTCAGTGCATCAGGCTGTTTGGCAACAGCAGCTCCATCTAATCCCGGAACGGGCCGGTCACCCAGAGGGTGATCCTGCCCCCAGGAAGCGGTCACTGCCTGTCCCCAGCCCCCAGCCCCGGCAACGACTGGTCTGCCTGGGTCTCTGTGGACTCCCCAGTCCTGTGCGCTTCCTGTCCAGGGAAGCCACAAGGCCTGGCCTTTGCGTCTGGCTTTTCTCACTTGGTGTCGTGTTTGCATGCGCATCCACCGCAAAGCCAATGTCCATGCTCCCATCCCTTGTACGTGGATAAACAAGCGCAGTATGTCCGTACGGTGGGGGATAAAACTCACCCAGGTTTTCTTTAGAGCATCTTGCAGGAGTCGTGGGCATGACACTCAGGTTTCCAAAGCTGGAGACAGGGAAACAGACCAAGCACACTTTACACGACTAGCAGCAGAGGCAGGGGCCCGAGTTCCCCTCATCCCTAAAGCCCCGAGTGTCGCTAGCAGCTCCCTGGCGGTCAGCGGCCTGGCCTGGCGTGTGCTTTCCCTGCTTCAGGGGTCCTCAGCCCCGCACTCCCAGGAAGTGAGCAAGTTTCCCAAAGGAAACCCCCGTGTGGTGCCAGGGGGAAGGGCCAGAGATGTGGGGCAGGCACAGACGGAGACGCTTTGCAGACACGAAAGTGTCCCCGCTGGGGGCTCAGAGACCTTGGGCCCTCTGTCTAGGGCTGGCGGCCTGATATTTTGGGAACCGTGACAATAACAAAGCACCTGCTTACTATGCCCCGGGTGCCAGACGCTCTTCAAAGCGCTTCCTTGGCCTCATTCAAGCCACATGGGAACAGAGAGAGACGCATGTCGAGGGGGCCCGCTTCAACGCCTGTGCAGCTCAGGAAAACAGCTCTGCCCGTCTTGCCAGAGCCCCGGGCCACACGGAGCTGGGGAGCTCCTGAAAGGCGGCTGTCGGAGTCGAGCCGAGCTGGGCCGTGAGGGTACAACACACGTCAGCTCAATGGCTTTATGTGAGAAAAGGCACAGAATGTGCCTACTTGATAGTATTTGTATCGATTATATGTTGCAATGATAATATTTTGTATATATGTCGTTAGAGTCCATTTCACCTGGTGTCAGCTTGAAAATTTCAAATTTCACACCAGGCTCTGGGCACCTGGGTGGCTTAGTGAGTTGAGCAGCTGCCTTTGGCTCAGGTCATGGTCCCAGGATCCTGGGATCGAGTCCCGACCTAGCAGGGAGTCTGCTTCTCCCTCTCCTCCTGCCCTTCCTTTCTTCCCCCCACCCGCAGCTAGCTTGTGCTTGCTCTCTGTCTCTCTCTCTCTCTCTAATAAATAAATAAAATATTTTTAAAAATCTCACATGTTGCCCTTGTTAACATTTTAATTGGACAGCGATGGTCTAAAATGTGGGCTGTGCATACAAGGTAAGCACCACGGAGCTGAGAGGTGGAGCTCGCTCTCAGCCTTGCGTCCAGCCTGGCTTTACCACGTGCGAGCTGGGCTTCCTGAGACAGATCACTTAATACCTCTGGGCCTCACCTGCCTCCCCTTTCAATGGACGACAAATCTTAGCAGACCCATGGCGTGATGGGACAGTCCGTGTCTGCAGGGACCAAGCCCAGGAACCGGCACGCAGGCAGGTGCCGGGCATCACTGCTGCTGCTTCTGTGACACCATCCTTCCCTCCAGGCGCGGGAGAAGTGGGTGGGAAAGGCAGAGAGAAATAAAGCTGCAGAAGGTCCCTTCACAGAGTCCCAAGTTGAATCTCTCCATCACCAGGAAACTACAAATCTTGTCCTTTTGATCCTTATTTACAGAATGTGTATCACAGCCAAGCCCCACACAAGACTCCAGGAGCCCGGGAGCGCCGATCTCAGGAGGGCGGACGCATCACGGAGCATCCATCCATTTCCCCAGGACACCGGCCATTCCTTCCCGGGCTCCTTTGTCTCTTGAAGTTAGTGGGTGACTTGTTTACCTTTAGAAGTCGTGGCCTCATATTTGGGTTCCGCCAAAGTCAGGGTAGATCATGAGGGGCAATGCGTGTGTTCCCTGCTGGGTGATGAGCTTGTGGGGGAGAGGAGAAGGGAGTCCGGTTGCAGTGGGTCCCGTCCCCTTCACACACCTGCTGTCTGAGCACAGACAAATCTCACGTAGGAGACGGGGATGCTTCCCACGTCACGGGCTGGTTGGGAGGCTAATTAAGTTAATGAACTCACAGGGCGCAGGCGGTGAACATATGCGTCCATCTTGATTACCAACATGTCGCGCGTCCTACCGCAAGGTCTAGCCATGGAACAAGTGCTAAGTAAATTATGGGAGAACAGTAAGCTGAATCGCTTTCATTGTTGCAAGGAATACCTTTTACCCTTTTTTATTGTTGCAAAATGTCACGCGATTAAAGCTAAAACAATTCATTAGTGACAGTTTGGGTGGCTGCATGTGTGTCTGGGTGTACGTGCATGTCTGCACGTGTCTGCACGTGCGTGCATGTGTGCGTGTGCAGGGGAGAGGGGATTCAGCACTATGTGCACGTGTGTGTGTGTGTGTGTGTGTGTGCATGAAAGAGGCTCCTTCCCCGCCTCTCCTCTGCCGCTCCCTGCAGGCCCAGCCCTTCCCGCAGCCTTCTCGCCTCCACAGCCCTCGAGCGAGCGTGCTCTGGCGTGACGGAGTGTGGGACACGGCATCGTCGCCGGCTGGCTGACGGCACTGAGCACGGAGCTGGCGTGGGGGGAAGGCCACCGGGCCTCGGCTCAGCAGAACCACCGGGCGCCCCCAGCCGGAAGCCACGCCCAGGCGACGGGGTTACCAAGTCTCAGCTGCAGTGGGTTCGCGTCCACCTCGCCCCTCCCCTGCCCTCCACTCGCCAGGCCACGCTATTTACTGCTCAGAACACGCTCAGGATCCACGCGGCAGTTTCTGTTTAAAATCTATCTCACATGCTCAGAGCAAATTAAATCGGATGGAGCAGAAATCGCCTTGAAGGAAGTGAATGCGGTGACTAACTCCCCGGTTAACGTGGCTGGGTTCCTGCCACACTTCACCTGTCATCCGGGGCAGGCCCGGGGGGCAAGCCACTGGCCCCTTGGGTGTCCTCCGGGATCCGGCCCTGGGAGGTCCCACTCACCCCGTAGCTCTGGATTTCGATTCACGGTAGAGGTTGGCTGCTCGTGGAAATAAGGCGGCGTCTTGTTTCGAGTGGGTGGATGGATGAGGTTAGGATATTGCCTGTTCAGGATGGGAAAAATGCACACGGTGTTTGGGGAGCATGTGAAACAGAAGCAGCCACTTCTGGGCTAGAAATCGGAAGACGCTCAGAAGCCAGTGGGAAGGGATGAGGGGGCCATTTGGGCAACGTGGAGAGGAAGTGAAGTTGCCCTAGGAAATGATGATGGGCTTGTGCGGGGACCCAGGGCCGCTACAGGCTCTTGCGGTCAGTAGGGCAAGGCCCCCCCGGAGGTCGGCCTCCTCATGGCCCAAACCTGGGAACCCGGGACCTTCCATGCCAGAAGGGACTTTGCGGCTGTGATTATGGTTATGAACCTTCAGAGGGGGGATTTCCCTGGATTATCTGGGTGAGGCCAATTTAACCACACGGGTCCTTAAAAGCAGAGGGCCTTCCCCACCTATGGTCGGAGAGAGGCACACACGTGTGGGAGACGGATCTGAGACCTGACCTGCCGTCACTGGCTCCGAGGATGGAGGAAGGGGCATGAACCGAGCACCTGCAGATGCTGGGAAAGGCACCAAGGGGATTCTCACCTGGAGTCTCCGAAGGGAGCACAGCCCTGTGGGTCCCAGGGAGACCCAGTGCAGGCTTCTAACCTCCGGAACCTGTGAGGCGATGCACGCGTACTGTGTAAGCCACGAAGTCTGCGCCACTCGGCTACCGCCTGCCCCACGAAGCTCGGGCTTCCCGCTCACAATCACTCCCCGAGCCCCAGGCAACTTCTGCAAAGTGGGAGCATCAGCAGACCCACCCCACGCAAGGGCTTTAGGGGTCAAATACGGTTCTGCGGGGAGAAGTACTTGCCCCTTGCCCGTACTCCACGGTCGTGAGCCTAAGTTGGAGTAAAGAAAGGAAGGGGCCGTGTGCCACGAAATGCAAAATTTAGAATTCGTAATGATGGCAAGGGATACGAGGCATGATCCTGTAGCTAGGAGGCTTCTTGCAGCATGTTTTTAACAGTTGCAGAGAGTCACTCTGCTTGTAAGTGGGTGGGATGACTTGCAGGTGCCTCCCCTTCACGCACCCACAGCTCCAGCAGCCTCGTGGGCCCTGGGTGCTGCCCCCGGGATGGGGGCCTGGGGACACACATCTTGCCGAGCTGCATACGGTCCCCCGGCAGGGTCTCGGCGGATGGGGGAGACCCTAAGTACATGGAGGAACCAGACTCGGGCCTCGGGTCCAGCTTAGCCCTCCGCAGTCTCGACGACGCTGGGAACTGTGGCCGCTGCTCTGTGACTCCAACAGCAAGGAGGCCTCGTTCCCGCACGCCTGGGCTTCCTGAAATGGGGACTGGTCTATTTTCTTCTTACTTCCCAGGGAGAAAACCAAAGGCTTTTTATTCCCGCCACACAATCTCAGTACTTTATTCTCCCTGTAAGTAAATTCCTGCCTCTTTCTAGCTTCCCAGCAGCTCCCGCCCCCCCCAACCCCCACCCCCACCCCACCCCCGGGCCCTGCCTTGGGCACCTCCCTGCGTCTTCTTTTCCCTCCTGAGCATGTCCCCGCCTGCCCTGCCGGCTGGGCCCAGGGAAGGATCAGATCACTCACTGATCAGATCTACCTGAATTACCCCCACGGGAAACTCTCCTCCCCCAACCGCGGGGGGCCTGCCCCCCACCCCAGGCCCCTCGCCCCACAGGAGGCCCAGCCGTGCACAGCGCCGCTTAGTGGCTGCGAGCCACAGGCGCACCCTGCTGGGAGCTGGCGAGACTTGGGGTGATGGGGAAAATCAGGGTTTTACGAAAATCATCTTTTCACTCTGTCCCCAGAACTCTGTGTGGATCTGAGAGCCGGGTAGGGATTTGCAGACAGTGGCAAACTATGAATGAAAGGGAATGTAAGACCGCACGCGGGTGTGAGGGTGAATTCAGCAGAACCATATGACGCGGGGAACGATCCGGCGTTCAACCTCATGTTTGTGCGTGGGGACCTGGGGACAAAAGTGAGATCTGTCATCACCTATCTATCTTCCAACCACCTACGTATCATCTGTCATCTGTCTATCTACCTTCGTCTATTTTCATACATAGACACATTTCACAGAAATACGGATCATGTGTTTCAGGAAAAGTACTAGAACTACCCTCTCCTGAGCTTCAAGAGGGAGCGCTGGACCCGGGGGCCGGGCGAGGTATTGTGCTGAGAGCCTCGCTGCGTGGATTTTCCCACTTAGGACACGTCTGCAGAGTGAGTGCTGAGAGCCCGAGCGGATGAAGACAACGCGAGGTGCCACAGGGGTGGGGCGGGGACGTCCCTTCGCTGTGGGGACTCAGCAACAGCCAAGGACGTGGTGGCCGATGGACGTGGATGCGGTTAGTCGTGAGCGTGGGGCTGATGGCGGCCACCAGCCTTCTAACGAGGCGCTCCCGGCCCTAGATTTGACCATCGGCCCTGCTCTCCTCTCCCATCGATGCCAGGCTCCTGCTCTCTCTGCTTCCCTCCCAGTCACCCCTTGTCCACACAGGACAGATGGGCTGCCCCACACCCACCGCATGTCCTACAGGGTCCCCAGCCACCGGCCACTGGCGCTGGTCTCTTCCAGACCCTGTGGGAGATCACGACGACTGCTCCGGCCAACGGGAATGTCCCCGCAGGTCACACGGCCAGGAGAGTGGGCCCCGTCCCCCAACAGGCCAGCGCAGGCCTTGGCCCTGGGCACCCCTCGTGCCCGCGGTGCTCTGAGTGTCCTCCTCGGGGGCCTCCCCGCTACGTGCCAGACGCACTGTAGGCACAAGTGGCGTCTGTCCAACCGCGGCGAGGCTCTGGGGGAGTGGGGCCCTCGCTGCCGGGTGCCTGGAGGGACAGGCGGGGAGGACGGCTTCCCTCCGGGCTGTCGCAGGAGGTGCGGAAGCTATCCCAGCTCCAAGCACTTCCACCCACCGAGGCTGGCCGCACATGTGCTGTTCGCCAGCATTGCCCACACTCCCCACTCTGGCATTTGCAGCCCAGTGAGTCTCTCTAGTGGGGCCGTGCGGGGACTGGAGGCTGTCCAGCAGCACACGATGCCGCTAGCATCCCCAGCGTGCCTACCCTCGCCCCGTGGTGACAACAGATACACCCGAGATGTTGCCGAATGTCCCCGGGGGCAAACTCACCACTGCCTCCCCTGTATCGAATTCTCCATCCTCGCCATCTGCCTGCCAGGGGGCCATGATCATTTCCTTACAGAACAGGAAGTTGAGCTCTGAGATGTTGACACACTTGCTCAAGGTCACACAGCCAGTAAGTCAAGGCGTAGAAAATTGAACTCATACGCTAGCCTTTCTGGAAGTCTCCAGAACGGCATCTATTGTCCTTTACCCCTGTGGAAAACACTATCACTGAGCACTCGGTGTCTCAACCATGGGAGCTGGGATGACCCACACCCAGTCAGCAAGTACCAAGTCCAGATAGGAAGTTACCTTGATGCTGAGAGTCGCTGCCACGCTGCAGGCCCAGATCAGCAAGCAAGCAGGGGAGCACGGGTCTCTGGTGAGTGGGGTTGGAGCCTGGCTCCTGCCTCCCTGAGAACCTCCTTCTGCCCTCATCAGAGATTCACAGTGTGCAG
The DNA here is from genome assembly GCF_003254725.2 of Canis lupus dingo. Lineage (NCBI taxonomy): Eukaryota > Metazoa > Chordata > Mammalia > Carnivora > Canidae > Canis > Canis lupus. The sequence continues at coordinate 45,615,993 of NC_064266.1, forward strand.
GGGAGGGGAGCTGCATGACCAAATGGGCTCATCATTTCTCATTAGTTTGGGGGCAGGTGTTAGCAGGCCCAGGACTAGGGTGAGGTGCACCAGGCACCTAAGGGCTGACCCCTACTTGCCCAGCCTTGAGAGTGATGCTGCTGCATACCTGCACCCTGGGGGCCTCTTGTGCACCCCCTGCACACATGCCCCAGCACCTCCTGTGCCCTGACTGGTCCCAGTTCTGGCTCTTCGTCTTGCCCTCATGGCCCTTAGATTCATATTTGTCCCAGTGGCCATGGTGGACCCCTCAACGTCTCCCATACCCTCTCCAAAAGCTTTCCCAGTGTGTTCAGAGGAGGGTGTGCAGCCCCCTGGCAATCCTTCCAGCAAGAAAGACTCATCCTACAAGACACTTTGTCAAGGGAGCCTAGCCTGGGGTGAGCCATCAAATGTAGGCCAAAGCAGGCCAACCCCAGGCCAGCTCAGGTCAACCCAGGTCAGTCCAGGTCAGCAGAGATCTACTGGGGCAGCCCAGGCCCAGTCCAGACCCAACCCAGGCCCAACCCAGGTCAACCCAGGCCCAACCCAGGTCAACACAGACCCAACCCAGGCCCAGCCCGGGTTAACCCAGGTCAACCCAGGTCAACCTAGGCCCAACCTAGGCCCAACTCAGGCCCAACTCAGGTCAACCCAGGCCCAATCCAGGCCCAACCCAGGCCTGACCAAAGTCAACCCAGGCCCAACCAGGTTCGCTCACCTCAGGCCAACCCAGGCCAGTCCAGGTCAGCAGAGATCTACTGGGGCAACCCAGGCCCAATCCAGGCCCAACCCAGGCCCAAACCAGGTCAACCCAAGCCCAACTCAGACCCAATCCAGGCCCAACCCAGGCCCAACCCAGGTCAACCCAGGCCCAACCCAGGTCAACCCAGGTCAACCTAGGCCCAACCTAGACCCAACTCAGGCCCAACTCAGGTCAACCCAGGCCAGTCCAGGTCAGCAGAGATCTACTGGGGCAACCCAGACCCAATCCAGGACCAACCCAGGCCCAACCCAGGTCAACCCAAGCCCAACCCAGACCCAACCCAGGTCAACCCAGGCCCAATCCAGGCCCAACCCAGGTGAACCAAAGTCAACCCAGGCCCAACCCAGGCTCAACTCAGGCCAACCCAGGCCAGTCCAGGTCAGCAGAGATCTACTGGGGCAAACCAGGCCCAATCCAGGCCCAACCCAGGCCCAATCCAGGCCAGGCCACACCTAGCTCAGTGAACTCCACTCTCAGAGAAATAGGTTGCTGATGTCCAAATGCAGAAGAAGTGGAAGTTTTGGCCCAATTCTACCCTATCCCAGGGTCTCTGAAGGCTGATAAAAGGCACAGCTTTCCTGATGAAACACTGCCTACAAAACGGTCCGACAGACATTAGCATCCAGGAGCCGCCCAAACAAAAGCCCTGCCAGGTCCAGCACCCGGAGCTCAGCTGTTTGATAGCATGTGCTGCCGCCGAGGCACAGCGCTGCTAGCTCCTTGACATCACTTTCAAACCACTGCTTTATTTCAATAATTATAAAGCTTCCTGGCCTCTGACAAATAAACGGAAAGCCTTCCCACGTGCGGGAAGAGCCGGCAAAGGGAATGGTATCAGAGCTGGGCCTCGCCTTCCCCTGTGGGGTCTGTTCTTCCTAATTTGTGTTTGCCCAGAGCAATGGGGATTCCAGAGGCTGGCAGGCTTGTTACTCACTTTCCACCCCCGTCAATCTCAGTGAGGTTTTACATTATTGGATATGAGTTTGGGGTGAATTATTCAGGTTTCAAATTTTGATGAATGGAGGGGAAAATGCCTGTAGAGAACACAGAACTCTGTCAAACAGGCACAGGTGTGTGTGTGTGTGTGTGTGTGTGTGTGTGTGTGTGTGTTGAGAAAACAAACATCACCTTTGCCAATCCCCACTTGTCCTTCCTGTAAAGCCTTCCCTGCGCATCCCGCAGGCCTGGGAGCAGAGCGCCGGGCGGTGGGGGCCCTGTCTGCGAGCCCACTGGGGGCCGCTCGCCCATTTCCCCGGGCATCCCCTGTGTGTGTGTCAGTAATAGTAACGATCTACGTGCCGTCGGGCACTGGGCCGACCACAGTGTGCCATGCACTCGCCCAGGGAGCTGGCACCAACTGCGCGTGGCCTGGGGGACCGTCTGCAGTAACGCACGGTACCCCGAGAGACCGGGGCCCAGGGAGTGCGCCGTCACTGTGCCCCCCACGAGCACCTCTGGGACGCTCTTGCCGGCAGCTTGGCAGCGGGTGGTGTGGCTATTTCTGTGTGAGAGCCAAGGGTCACCAAGCTGCCCCACGGCCACCTCGAATAAATTGGGAAATTTGCCTGATGGTACCGTCCCTGCGTCACCTGTCAGTAAGGGGCGCCCCCGGTTTCGTGAGAGCCTCCTCGGAAGGAAGGCGGGACGCGGAGGAGCCGCAAAGCGCTGTGACGGAGCCATGTGCTTCTGCACGGTCATGACGGTGACCCGCGGCCTCCCGGAGGCACTTGCGGGCCGATCGCCTGGGCACGGCCGCCAGGTCAGCGGGCGGGGCGCCGCAGCTGGGTGCACACCTCCCTGCTTGAAAGCTGATCTCTGGTCTCCGAGCTTAGCTGGCTTCGGTGATGTGTTATTACGACACCTCCTCCACCTCGTATTATTAATTTCATTTATAGCAGAACCAATAACTCATACATTCAAGGCAGTTTGTCATGCATACCTGTAAATAGATTGAAAGTTTACTGAAGCATGCTGGGTAAACACGAATCTGGTGTCTGCTCGTCTCCTGGCCCCGCGCCAAGTTCTTTAGATTCGGGCCATATTTTTTATAATGCATATGAATCTATGCCACAAAGACAGCCTCGCCACCCCCAGCCCCTGCCACCATCACCCCTGAAATTCCATTTAGTTTCAATTTTACTGCTCAAAGCGGCTCTGTTGGAGCTGCATCCTCTGAAGGTGATATGTCGCTGCGTCATCGTCGTATTGATTTAGAGGAGCCGCCTGCAAGCGCCCGGGCTCCTATCACTGGGCAGGACCCACCTCACCCCTCACGAGGTGAGTAAACAGAGGCAGGGGTCCCCCGGAAGAGGGGCCGCCGGCAGCAGGGGCGCAGGACCGGCCCGGCAGGCTGGACCCCAAGGCGGCCTGGAGTCCCTGACAGGGGTCCCGGTGCAGGCCGTCTGAATAATTAAAGAGGCAAGCTGCTTGCATAGAGCAAACCTTCTATTTCCCCTTAAGGCTGCAGCTAAAGAACGTAAAATGGGATGTGCGAATATTACCAGTCTATGGACCTTTTGACAATCATTTCCCGAAATTTGTCCTAGAGGGCCACCGGCATATGTGCTCACGGATGACACATGTTCAAGGTAAGGAGTGCCCTGGGCTCTGGGGGCAGGACCCCAGGCCCAGGCTGCAGAGCTGGGCTCAGTTTAACCCGTTTCATGGAGCTCTGTGTTCGCTGCCTTCCGAGCACCCACCCCTCAGAGTTCTCGGCAGGAGCGGGGGGCAGGACATTCCACTCCCTCATCAGGGAGGCAGGGTGACTGACTGCTCCCCCCCATGTGGGCAGGCATGTGACCCAGGCATGGCCAATCCGAGCACCGAGTCACCCTGGCACAGAGACTAGTTCAGAGGGCTACAAGGACCAGGCTGGCCCAACGAGGCTCCTTCCAGGACTTGTACTCAGATGACTGATGAGCCAGGTCTCCTGTTGCTTGCGTTCCTGACAAGGAAGGGCATAAAAGTGCTGCCAGTGGCCGTTTTCCTAGTAGAAGGAGAACCCTGATTCATCATGAAGCTAATATGTGCGATACAGAAGGGGACAAGGGCTGGGGTCAAAAGAAATCTATTCAGCACCTGGATCCAGCCGTGCCTGAAGACAAAGTATGTCTTGCCTTTTGAGTGACCTGAGCCGATATACATTATTCTATTTTCTTTAGCAGAAGCCAGCGTGAGGTGGAATTTACTCTCTTCTAACTGGCAAACAATATCCTGGTGATGCAACTTAGACCCCGCGAAGAGTAGCGCGAAGAGCCAGTGTCTCCCCATCCCTTCCTGCAATTGTTTGGCTTTCCTTGCAACCGCAAGAGTCTGATTCCAAGCTAATGGTAGTCTTTGAATTCCTTCAAGTGCTATCCTTTGTAAAAGCAATCTCTCAGGCTGTCAGAGTGCGAAGTGATCCGATTGTGTGCAGGAAATGTATCATTTTAAAATGAAAACGGAAAGGCGGGTTTTCTCTAAGGTCTTTTCTTTGAAACCGTGTGTCACCTATTCCAGCATTTTCAGTCCCCTCCCCGCTGCTTTACTGCTTTAGAGGCAACCAGATATTCCTCCAGCGTCCAGCCAGCCTTGCCCCCAGCTACGTCGAACTCCAGTCCCCGGATTCGGACTCTGCGTGCGAGCTGCCCTGAAAGCCACTGACCGAGCCCTTGGCCCAGCTGCCTGCCACCGGGTCCCCTCTCCCAGGGGCCACGAATGATGCCCGTGAATATGCTGGACTTCAGTTGAACTATTAATTTTACTGTACAAAGCCGGGGTCAACGGCATTTGGAACACAGCAGGAAAATCTACGTAAATGAACACACACAAGTATGCAGAAGGCTCTGCAAACACATGTCCCCGGAGGTGGCCGGGCTGCCACCGAACCGTGTCACACAGGTGGCCCGAGTCCTGATTTCATTCCCGACCTCAGGGAAACAGCCAAAGCTCCGACAATCCTTGGGTTTCTGATTACAACGGAAACACTGTCTGCGCTGGAGACCCCGTGTCTCCCGTTGCGTGCGAGCTTCCCCGGACTCAGATGGTGCCGGAAGGGCGGGAAAGGCCCAATGTCAGCTGCAAGGTTCGAAGCCAGGGCTTGGTTTCTGATTTTATGTAAATGTGGGTAAAACTTTCTGCCCGCCTTCTGCCTAGATGCCATGTTTTCCGTGACTTTCAGGGAGGAAAACAGTTTTCCAGGTTCTGTGGTGTGGTTGTGCCAGACGTGGGGCCAGTCTCTCCGGGTGTGGGGATGCTTCCGGGAGGAGGTCCCGTCTGAAAATCCACTGGGTCCCTGGCCTGAAAGTCGGGCCTGACACAGCCGTGGCTGCACACAGTCCACCGAGGGATTCTCAACTGCTTTCTGCATGTGGACTTTTTATCCTGCAACTTTTACTTTGTGTGTGTGTGTGTGTGTGTGTGTGTGATCTCTAGACTTTTCTACATATAAGATCATGTCATCTGCCAACAGATAATTTTACTCTTTTCTTCCACTTTGGGTGACTTTATCTCTTTGTTTGGCCAGTTGCTCTGGCTCGGGCTCCCCGTGCCATGTTGGGTAGGAGCGGTGGCGGGAGCGGGCGTCCTTGCCTTCTCTGTTTTCTACCACTGAGTGTGATGTGAGTTGTGGGTTTGGCATGTGCGGCCTTTGTTGTGTTCAGGGACATTTCTTTCCATTTCTGGTCTGCTGAGAGTTTTCTCTGATGAAGGGACTTGAATTTTGTCAAATTTTTTTCCCCCAAGTTTATTAGGATGATCATATGACCTCAACTGTGAATGCGATGTGTCACATCACCCGCTGTCTGTATGCCAAACCATCCCTGCATCCCAGAGACAAACCCCACTTGGTCGTGGTGTCCTGTCCGACCCTCTCAATGTGTTGTTGTATTCGGTTTGCTAATCCGCATTTGTCAGGGATACTGCCTGATGAAAATAACTTCCCTGTGTTTTTCTCTGGTTTTGCTGTCAGGGTAACGCTGGCCTCATACAGCGAGTTTGGAAGTGTTCCGATCTCTTTGGAGAGGTTTAAGAAGGATTTGGAACTGATTTTCCTTTAAACATTTAGTGGAATTCACCAGTAAAGCCGTCTGGTCGGGCGCTTTTCTTTGTCGGGAGATCTTTGATTGATCAATCTCCTTAGTCACGATCGATGTCTTCAGATTTCTTCTTTCTCCCTGATTTGGTCTTGGTGGGATGTACGTTTCTAGGAATCTAGCCATTTCTTCTAGGTCGTCCTATCTGCCGGCATAAAATTGTGTGTAGTCTCTAATGATCCTTGGTTTTCTATGGAATCAGTTGCAATAGCTCCTCTTTCTAATCTTGAGTCTTTTTGTTGCTTAATCTAACTGAAGTTTTGTCGATTTTGTTTATATTTCAGAAAACAATTCTGTTTTGTACGGGTTTTTTTTTTTTCAATTTTTAAAAAATTCTCTTATCTCATGTATTTCTGCTCCAATCTTTACTATTTCCTTCCTTCTGCCAACTGTGGGTTCAGTTTGTTTTTCTTTTAGTTCCTGGAGGTGTAAAGTCAGGTTGTTTATTTGAGATCTTCCTTCCTTTCTATGGTAGGCGTTTATCACTACAAACTTCTCTCTTGGCACTGCTTTTGCTGCATCTTATCATTTTATGTTCTGTTTTTGCTTTCATTTGTCTCAAGACATTTTCTAAAATCCTCTTTCATTTCTGCTGATTGTCCAAGAATGTGTTAATTTCCACGTATTTGTGAATTTTCCCGTATTTCTTCCGCTATTTTATTTGCAGTTTCATTCAGTTGTGATGAGAAACGATACCTGATATGATCTCAGTCTTCTAAAATGTATTAAGACTAGTTTGATGACCTAATAGGTGATCTATCTTGAGGAATTCTCCACGTGTGCTTGAGAAGAACGTATACACACTCCTATCTTCATTGCAGTGTTATTCACAGCAGCCAAGAGGTGGAAAAAATCCTCAGTGCCCATTGATGGGTGGATGGATAAATAAAATGTGGTGTATGCAAACCATAGAACATTATTCGGTTTTGAGCAGAAGGAAAAACTGCCATTGGCAACAACGTGGATGAACCCGGAGGATATCGTGCTGAGTGAATATGCCAGACACAGAAGGACAAAACGTGGATAATTTCAGTTATGTGAAAGGAGCTAAAATAGACTCTAAGAAACAGAGCATAGACACTTGGTGGTTTCCAAGGGCTTGGGGAGGGGAAGTGGGGAGCTGTCCTTCGATGGGAATAAAGTTTGAGTAAGTTCTAGGGATGCTGTACGACTTGGGGACCATAGTCAACAATACCTTACTGCGCACCTACGATTTTGCAAAGAGGGTAGAACTCATGTTAACTGTTCTTATCACAGTAAAAGGATAAATGAATGAATGAATGTTCACTCATAAGAAAATACGATGCTCTCAGGAGTAGGGAGACGGGGAGGATGGAGGGTGCTTTACCAGCTGCTTACTGACCAGGCACCTGGAGCTCCATGCAGAAAGTCACTTTTCAATGTTATATTTCTGCCCTACGGTTGGGTCACTTTGCTCTCCGATTACCTGAGAGATTGGTTTTACCAACGATAGGAACGGGGGTCCTCATCTACTAACTCCCACCCACCACTGGTTGCAGGGAATGACCCTGTCCTCCCTGTGTGTGTGCACATGCACATATGTACACACCCCTTGGGTTTGGCTTGTGCAGGGGTGAGGCATGCTCGAGAGGCAGAAGGAGGTACTTCCAGGGCCTCAGGTAGGCAGCCACCTGGTTGCTCAGCACACCTTAGTGATGTGATCTACCTGGAGCAACAGCTTCATTGCAGAGCCTGCCCTGGGGCCCCCAGATTACCCTGGCCTGGGCTGTAGAGGGGTCTCAGCTACTCCAGGGTCTGGGGCTGCATTTGGCAAACTGCACATCCCGAATGTCACTTGCAAGATGAGCTTGTGGAGCAGGGCCTATGTGGGAAGAACCTCTCCTGCCTGCTGCTTGTGGGACAAGCTACCTCCACCAAGTATACTTGTTCTGGCCTCAGCTGTGCATTATCCCCAGCCCCCCCTTGCTCTGTGGGCTCTTCATGTGCAGCTGGATGATCAAAGAGTGAGCCTCACAGAGGCCCCGCTCCAATACAGTGTCACTCAGCAGAGGCCCCGGGCTGGAGTCATCATGCCTGGCCTCTGATGTCAGTGGGACCAGGGAGATGTAGAATGACAGAAGCACATCACACATTTACCATCTTAGAGGCAGTTTATATCCACTTCCCCTGCCTACCCTCCTGGGGAGCTCTGTTCACACAGGCGACAAATGTCCCCCAGTGCCCTTTGCATGATCACCGAGAACCCAACGCACACACAGCTGAGCCCACCTGAAAAGAACCCTCCAGCCGCAGCCCAAACTGCTCAGCCTGAGGAAGGACAGGTAACCTGTGTTCAGCTCTGGAAATGCATTGTTTTGCTCGTTTTCTTTTGTTTTCTCTCTTTCCGCTTCCCCTGCCTCTTTCTGACATTGGAGAAAATAGGACTTGAGATGCACAGTGCCTGTCTTGCCTTCCCCCTGCAAACTGGAGTGTGAGCAGAATAACGCAGTCCATGTGTGAAGGGAGGGTGTGGAAGGGGCTTGCATGCTGAGCCAGGGCCTCGTGGGGCTGCTCCTTCCTTCCAGCTGCGTGAGAGAAGCAAACCTCTTAGGACAGGGTTGGGATTTTCAGCTCCAAGTTCTGTGTGTAAGGCTGGAGTCAACTAGACATTGGGCCAAATCAACTGGCTGGGATTGGCTGTTCCCCGTGAGCTGCTGGAAGAACACCCACCTCCCCCTGACCCTACAAGACCAAAGGGCTGCCGGGACAGCTCACCAGCATCAGGGACAGGCTTCCTCCCTGTGTCTTCACCATGACTTGCTAAGCGAGCAGGCTTCGGAAACAGTTATGTGGGTCTGAGTCCACACTACCTCTTAGGCTGGGCTATGCTACAGTTCGTTATCTATTGCCGTGTAACAAATTGTTCCGTAACTTAGTGTCATAAAACATCCACTTCCAGTTGTATCTCAGTTTTATGGGTCAGGAATTTGGACAGGACTCAGCTGGGTGAGTTCTCCACAGACGTCAGTGGAGGAGACTCGGTGGTCCTCAGTGGTGGGTGGGCTGGTCTGGAGAGTCCTGGAGAGCTTCGCTCACAAGGCAGCATGAGGCAATGACAGCGCAAGGCACCCTGCACCTGGCCACTCTGGCATGGTGGCCTCAGGGTGGTCAGATAGTGCACAGGGCAGCTCAGGGGCCCAGCGAGGATGCTTCAAGAGGTGCCCTGGGGGCTGCAAGGCTTCCTATGACCTAGTCTCAGAGAGCCAAACGTCCGTTCTATCACATTTGGCCACTAAGGCCAGCCCAGATTCCAGAGAGGGCAACGCGTGTCACCTCTTGGCGGGAACAGCAGCAAAGAACCTCCTGCTGCCACTCCGATTCTACCCCAGGCCAAGCTGCTGCTTCTGACACAGGTCTTGATTCTTCCTGAGTGAATGGCAGTAGTCATGGGCCTGACTTTGGAAAATGGGCGTGAGGATAAAGTGGGGTGATGCGCAGAAGTTCTCTGTCTTTGGCCCTTGAATAGGGTCTGTGGGGAAGGTGGCTCCTCTTTCCTCGGTTCATCCCAGACAGAAGCTTCCTGACCACGTGCGCCGGGGCTGCCCACCCACGACGCCAGCCCTCTGCCTCCCAGTTGCGCCATCTCCCCGGCTCTTGTACCACATTCCTCCCCACACTGCCTCTCAAGTGCGATAAACCGGCTCCTGCGTAGCGAAGGCTGTGGCGCTCGGCGAAGATCATTATCTCTTAAGAGCAATGAGTATTTGTTGAGAATATGCCTTCCCCAGCAATAATTTATAAATGAAAGAGAGAACAATCATAATAGTCATTGAAATCCCAAAAAGAAGGAGACTATTTATAAATGCAGAGTGCTTCATCCTTGCCAATTCCCGAATCTTAAGTACCTAAGTGGGAGAGAGTGAGGGCAACTTTGTTAATTGGCATCTAAAAATCTGTGTTGTGAAAGGTGCTCACCAGGACTCAGAAGAGATGAGAGTGCTGCCAGCAGGCTCCGGGGCAGCGTGGCTCAGCCGGGGCGCGGGCGTTGTGGGCACGGAGGCGGCGGCGGTGGGAGGGAGGTGCCGGGGAGCGACACCCCTGGGCCCACCCCCAGCTCACTGCCAAGAGGCCGGGGGCCTGGGCTGGAGGCCCCGAGGTTGGGACCCTGGGTGCCAAGAACCCTGGAAGGCAGGAGAGAGACTTACTCAGGATTCATCTAGGGGACGAGCCTATAGTCTTCACTGTCTGAAAACCCAGGGATATCGGGAAGCAAATGAGATGTCCTTAAATAGGGGGCTGGATAAACAAACTGGGGTACATCTGCACAATGGAACGTTAGTCGGTGCTAAAAACACGGGGAGGGGGGGATCAGGGCACATGGCGAAGTGAGAGAAGCACCCTGAACAGGCGACACACCGTGCGGTTCCAACTATATGACCTTCTGGCAGAGGCAGAGCTGTGGAGGTTAGAAAGCGCCGTGCCTGCCAGGGGTTGGGGAGCCCAGGATGGGCAGGGGAGCACCTGGGACTTTGGGGCAGCGCAAGCCGCGTTCCTACCACAGTGAGCTGGTGGGTGCATTTGTCAGAACAGCCCATGGTTGGCCTCACCCTGGAACAACAGCCCCCGGGGCCTGGGTGCAGGGGCTCTGGAGGAGAAGGTGCCCATCTTCAAACCCCACAGCCCAAAGTGGTGGCTTTTCTCACCTGTGCATTGTGGCAGCTGCTGCCTGTCCCTCCTCCGGAGCCGGGGTATGGTCAGGATGAGCCCAACACCTGGCAGACACACGTGGGACACTGCTGCCCCCCACCTTGGGGGGCCTCCCCACCCTGGTCCCGCACTGTTGTCCTAGGTCTACTCTCCCCACTGACGGTGAGACCCATGGGGGGAACACAGCACAGCGCTTGCTCAGGGTGGGAGCCCCCGAGAGGATCCTGGATCTGGGCACATGAGACCCAGCTCGCTAGGCAGGGACGCAAGCTGCTGATCAGACTTGCCCGCCTCACCTTTGGCTCAGGAGATGGCTCTCTGGGGACCCATACGGTCTCTGACCTAGATTAGACCCCCAGTTTCTCGCCGCTTCTTCCTCAGTTTGGGAATGCTCCAGAAGAAACGGCTTTCTGTGGAGCTTTCAACTGTGGAGCTGAAATGCCCCCCAGGGAGGAGCCGGGCTGACTGACCTGCGCTCATCTCCTGGCTCTGTTTGAGGAGCTGCACCCGTCAGAGCAAACCACGTCCCTCTCAGAGCCTCAATGAAATGCGGTTGTGGCGAGTGGGCCCGGGTCCGCGCTCGTGAGTCTAGAGTCCACGCGATCCTCCCAGCAAGCAGCTCCCAAGTGCTCCAGGCTCGCGCCTTCAGCTGGAGACCTTCCCAGGGACCCGGGGCCTGCCTTCCGCAGCACGAGGCACGAGGCCTCTGGCACCCACTGGGCTCTTCTGAGCCCTCCCCCTGCCTCCTCCATGTCTCGGCACCTGCCTCCACTCTTGCATCCGGGACTCCCCTCTCCTGCAGCCGGAGACCCAGGCCTAGGCCATTTGCTACGGCAGGAACCTTGTTCCTAGGAATCAATTCTATAGGTTTTAGCTTGACAGCCGGGTCGCCTGTGGAGTAGACTGGGCGGCCACGTAGCATGCCCACTTCTGTCTTCAGGGCTCTCCTTCCCACACGCAGCGCCCAGCAGCCTTGAGGCCCCTGGCAGCTGTCCTGAGAATCCCGCTCTCGTGCCCCACCTGGACATGACTGCCACTCTGACCGCCTGCCACATGTCCCTCCATCAAACCAGACGTGTGTTTGCCCAATGCACGTTGGGAAAGATACAAAAAATGAAGTCACAATAGGACACCCAAGATGGGAGTGTTTGGAAGTGGTTTAATGCCTTAACCGCTGGTGTGCATTCTAAGTCACCTGGGGAATGCTGAGAACACAATTGCTCAGGCCCTGATATTTGCTGAACCTGAATCTACGCGGCTGGGCTGGGGTCCAAGAATCCCTATTTTTAAGATGTTTGTCAGGTGGTCCTGTTGCACAGCTAAAGTTTGAGAATCCCGGCCTTATCCCAAAGAAGGCAATCGCTAACGGGGGCGGGAGGGGGGGTGTCATATTTTTAGGCAGGTGGCTTCATCCATCTGCCTCTGAGTCTTCTTTCCCATTACAGCGTCAGCCTCAGACCCAGAAAGCAGAAGGAGGCTGGGCTCGGAGGGCACCCCGAGGGCTTGCTTCTTGAAGACAGGCGGGCGTCTCTGGCCCCCGCGCTCAGCAGAGTGCCGAGCTTCGGCCTGCACCGCACATCTGCCCCCCGCACCCCAGCAGCCTTCACGGGGCTGGAGCTCCAGCCACTCCCAGTGCCCCGGGACCCCGTCCTGGAGAAGGGGATCGGCGCTAATCCCCCACAGTTTGATAGCACCACAGGCTAAGGGTAACTTGAAAGGATCCAGGCAGCCCCTCAGCAGGTGCAAGCGTCTCCCCCAGGGGCCCCCAGGGGGGCTAAAGCCTAGCGCAGTGTCCCAGCCGCAGGTAAAGCCCGCGTTCACCTGCTTTCCATTTCCCTGGTCTCTGTTGCTCTGCTTACCTTCCAACGTCCCCCCTTTCCTGCTCTCCCTCCCTTAAATCTAATATTATCTATTTTACTCTATAAACTGTTTTCATCGCCCTCCTTGCAGACCCCTGCCCCACCTTCCGAGCATCCTTGGTCCCACTGGAGCAGCCTCCTCTGGCCCCAGTGCTCCTGTTCCTGCCCTTGGAGATTAAGAGCAAAGGGAAGAGAAGCCGCCGGCGGGTGTGGGCAAGGAAGGGTTCAGGTGGGCAGAGCGTTGCAGGGCGAGGTTGAGTTTCAGAGACCCGCCTCGTGTCCTGCCCGCTTTCCTGTTCATCTGCTCGGTGCTGGGCCTGGTGCCCCGAGGGAGAGCGAGCAGTGGGTTGGTAGAGCTGTCCCTGCCCCATGCAGATGTTAGATGAGCCGAGAAGCAGAGTGACAGGTGCGAAAGGTCCTGGCTGAGTGGGAGGTGTGTGAGCAGCCTCGTGGGGGGTCTGGTGGGGCCTCTCTCATCAGGAGCCTGCATGCTGAGCCGCAGTCAGCCATGCAAAGACCTGGGGATAGAATGTTTGGAACAGCAAGTGCGGAGACCCAGACGCAGGAAGCAGCCGAGGAGCGAGGCCAATGGGAGTGGGGGGGGGGTTGGCGTCTCTGTGGGGGCCAGATGGCGTAGATCCTTGTGGGACATCATCGAGGTCCAAGAGGGTCCAACCTGAGGGCTTGAAGCAGAGGCATGATGTCACATTCTCTGATTCACATTTCTAATGGGCCTGGTTTGCGGGTAGAACAGAGGGGGGGAGGTGGCTGTAGGGGTCCAGGTGGGAGATGAGGAGCTTCAGACCCCAGGGGGAGGGAAGTATTTGCATATGCAATACGCTTTGCCAGAAGAACCAACAGAAAAAGAAAAAAACAAAGTAAATGGATAAAAAGATCACTTCTCTGCTCCCATCCTGATGCTACGGGGACACAGGGCACCCATGATACAGATGGACACAGCTCCAGCCCAGGTGAGGAGGTCCCAGGGAGCAGGAGCACAGGGCACCGCCACGTTCCTGGGACCGGGGCCCGTGCGCCCCCCGGAGACGCGCTAACAGGGTGCCCTGGCGCTCTCTCGCTGACATTTCCTCGTCCGCCCGCGCCAGCCGAGGTCACCCTGACCTCTTTCCTCCCTCTGTCAGCTGCTTCTAAGAACCAGCCAACGACAAGTCGGACATCATGCAAGGTCGTGAGTGAGCACTCTGTTATTGGCGTCCTTGTGACATGTGTCCCTGCTCCCAACACGGGGGCTCCCCCTCCTTGTAAAGCAGACAGGAAACAAATGAGCGAAGCAGCAACGCAGAACAAGAAACCCCTGGGATCCGAGGCGGCCCATCTCCTCCTTCTGTTGCCACAATGCGTCTTCTTTCTCCAGCGGGTCCTAGGCCCTGGGTTGTCACCCGGCTGCCCCGTACTTTTCTCGATCCTTCTGAGCTGCACCTCCTGCTTTATACAACACCTCCCCTTTATACAAAGGGCCCACCTGAACCCTTGCCCACACCCGCCGGCGGCTTCTCTTCCCTTTGCTCTTAATCTCCAAGGCCAGGAGCGGGAGCACTGGGGCCAGAGGAGGCTGCTCCAGCGGGACCAAGCCGGGGACAGGATGCTCGGAAGGTGGGGCAGGGGTCTGCAAGGAGGGCGATGAAAACAGTTTATAGAGTAAAATAGATAATATTAGATTTAAGGGAGGGAGAGCAGGAAAGGGGGGACGTTGGAAGGTAAGCAGAGCAACAGAGACCAGGGAAATGGAAAGCGTCAAAGTCCCTGCCTCCCACCCCAGTCCCGGAGGAGCAGCACCCGAGAACATAGAACCATAGCAGAGCCTTGGCTTCCTCCAAACACGTAGGCGTGGCCAGGCTCTTTGGGGTGCTGGCCCAGGTAAGGGTGTGGGCCTGGACCCAGGCAGCCCTGGATCTGGGAGGAGCATTGGAGTGCAGCCCGGAGGGCCGTAAGCTGCCCTGAGAGCCATCACTGTGGCCACAGCTCTGCCCACCCATCCCCCGGACACAGGGCTCCCGGCTCTGCGAACGGGCGCATGTGCTGTGCCTCCGCCAACAGGGCTCTCAGAGTGTCCAGGGGCAGGTGCAAGGCAGCGGGATGGTGTGAAGACAGAGGTGGGCAGGACATCCTAGGGCCGCCAGACCAGGCCGCTGCCCCTGAAGAAAGGGAGGCATGAGCACCCCGACAGAGGAGCACCCCGTCCCATGCAAAGGCAGCGTGTATCCTGGCGGGGGGTGCGGACACACAGGAGCCGGGAGGGATACGTGTGCACCTGCTGGGATCAGAGGTCAGACTCCCCGGGGGCCGGGTGTGGGGGGTAGGCCTGCCCCCTGGGTCTCTGCACTGGAGCCTGGAGGTGCCCCCCCAGGCCCCCCACAGGCTGCCTTGTGCACCGGCACTGCGCTCCCCCCCCACCCCGGCCTGTCTTCTGTCCCCCGGAAACACCCCCTTCTTCCTACACGGCCATGACGAGATAAGGATCGGAAGAGCTTTAAGGCAGGGCCTGCCCCATAGTAATATCAGCAAATGTTAAAAAGGGAACAATGATATTGTGGAAAACAAAAGCAGTCGTTCAGCTTCATGGCTGAGCATCACTGGAACTGAAGGCAGAGAAATACTTGTGCTGGCCTCTCTCTCTCTCTCTCTCTCTTGCTTTTTCCTTCAAGATTGTTCTCTGCTCCACACAAGAAGGGTTCCTTTGAGCCTGGTGTCAGGATGATTTTTTTCACTTCTGCTTTGCCTTGAATATCTTCGACTGCCCACAAAGATTCCGTTACGTTCTGGGAAGACACCTTTTACTAACATCTCCTTGCTTTCTTTACAAAACAGCTTTTATCTAACACTGAAGTGTCTAAAACGTAATGATGAGTGGGGAAAGCAAATTAACATCAGCTGAAAAGGCAGGGAAATGGAGCCCCGACACCAGCATGTGATTTGCTTCTAGACATGAGCCCCTTCCCAGACTCACCTCTGCGAGTGGGAGAAGCCGGAAGTCGACCGCGCTCGGCAAACATCTGCGGACCACTTACAGTCAACAGTTTACAGGTGTCGAGGGGAACAGCTACTCACATGCTACCCTCCCAAAAGAGTTTTCTTAATCTCTCTTAGAAACAAAAGCACACTCTCCTCTAGTGCTCTTTATCTAGCAGGCGGAGAGCACAACTCCTCCTCCAGGTGGGCTGGGGCCCGGGGAGGCTGGGCAGAGCAGGGCTGGCTGGGGTCCTCCCTCCAGCCCGTGCCTGCGTCGGGGTCTGACCCACGTCTCATGCTGATTCCCAGGCCCTGCCCCCCAGAGGTCCAGATTCAGTAGATCCAAGGCAGGGGCCAGGAACTAGCATTTTTATGAAGCTCTCGGGAGCTGCTTATTAGCTACAGGATAGACCAATCGTTCTCAAACACTAGCATCTACCCAAGAGGTTGTTAAGAGGCCAGGTCCCAGGCCCTAGACCCCAAAGCCCCCCGTCATCAGGTCTCAGGTGGCGCCCAGGAATCTGAATTTCTTGGGAGCCTCTCTAGGATTCTGCAGCAGAGGATGTGAGGACAGAGGTAGAGTGGAAGGAGAGGCGGTTCACACGCAGATCCCCATACTGTAGGTCTGGGGTGTGGCCCAACGTTCTGCATTTTAAACAAACTCCCAAGGGGTGTTGATGCTGTGGGTTTGGGGTCGTATATCATGCGACCTAGCTGCAGACCATCTTTTGCACTCCGCTGCTATGTATTTCAGATCATATTTCTGCTTCCTCTCCAAATGCATCCTCACTGCTTCGTTCACAGCAAGCGTGATAAACCAATGCTCCCTACTGGACTTGCCTCAGTTACTGCAGTGCTTCTGAAACCACACTCCTGAAAATGTGCGTTCCCATAAGACATCAGACACTGTGTCAAAAGGCTTCCTCCAGCAAACGAGTTTGGGAAGTGCTACCTGCCAGGGTGGCCGGGGGCCTGGGTGAAAGACAGGCCGGCCCTGCAGGCCGAGCCGGGGCCTGCTGTCTGCATAGCTCCCCTCGCTGAGCTGAGCAATGTGGATGTTAACGGAGCCCACTTATGGAGTGAGGACGCCTCTGTGAGTTCATTTACCCAAAGCTCCTGCATCTGTGCCTGGCTCAAGGCTGGACGTTCTCAGAACGCATGTAGCCTGTCTGGAAGTCACGCTGCGCTTCCATAGCATCCAGACTCTGAGGCACTCAACCGTCTGAGACGGGGAGATGTGTCATCCAGCGTTTGGGCCTCAGGACCCCCACCCAACGCCACCATTTTTGTTGTTCAACTTGCCATGCGTGTTTGCAGTCCAGCGGGTTATGGAGCACAGTAGAGCAAATGCTGAGTTCTGGAACACATCCCCTAGGAACAGTTTGCATTATGCTCTGGCCTTCTGAAGACAAAGGCAGGTCCCAGCAATGGACAGTTGAGGACCGCCTGTGTGAGCCCTCCAGACAGTGCTGGAATACACTGAGTAAGGGGGCGGGAAGCAGCGGGGGTCTTTCCGCGGTGTGAGCTCAGGGCTGAGGAATGCAGTCCCCCCCACCCCCCCCCACCCCCGCCTCCCCCCCGTGTGGATTTCGGGTGGATTCGTCCCTGAAACCTCACTGGCTACGCAGGACCTCTGTGCAAGTGTGAACATGATGAGCCCGGCACATTCGGCCATGTAAACCTGTAACCTGTTACTCTCCTACCAGGTCAGGAGTGTTCCGAGATGCAGGGCGAGGTGTGGCAGGCTGCTGCAGATGTGCGCTTCTGTTTACTAGTCGCACACGCTTGCTTTCCGGAGGAGAGGCCTCACGGGTTTGCATATAGATCTTACCGCGCTCTTCCTGGCTTATCAGATGACCTGAGGTCCAAGGCAGCTGGGGAGCTAACCTGCAGACCGCCCTGCCCAGGTGGGAGGGCGCTGGGGGGGGAAGCAAAGCCCTTGGGCAGGTCTTCTGCCCTCCCGCCCTACTTGAGTCTGACCTTGGAGCCCAACACTCGCACTCCATCCTCTTCCCACTCCTTTGCAGAGCGTTTCTTAAACCAGAACTAATGTATTCTGGACACAGAGCTCCTCCAAACCGAGACAAAGAAATTTCAAATATCTGAGCAAACAACATCACTTTTTCCTAAATCTCAGAGCCGAAAGGAAACGTGCAAACACATTTACTCACTTTCCAGGCTGTACATATTTTTCAGTTGATGATCCCTTAACGAAGTGCTCCCCGCCCCCCCCCCCCCCAACCCCATCCACCCACCCACCCAGTTCAGAAATCCCCCAAGCAGAGCAAATGGAGCCGGGGCCTGGGCAGCCTGCGCGCTGCTGACATTCCTGACAGCTCTTCTGTGGGGGGGGGGGGGGTGGGGGGTGGATAATTTCTTCCTTTTCTTTCCCGGGGCCTCTAATTTCTTTCTTGGCTTCTCTTGGGCCTGAGTGTGAGTGCATTCTGATGCACGAACGAACGGGGATCAGTCGGGTCCCCAGCCCCCGGGGTGCGCCGCGGCCGGGACTGCGCGGGTGGGGGTCTGCCCGGGGACCTCCCGCGGGGCCGGCCTCTGGGGCGCTGAGTCCGGGGCGGGCGCCCACCGTGCGCGCAAGGCCTCGCTCCCGGGGCGGAGGGGGGCGGTGCGAGGACACCCCGGCGCAGGGAGCAGGAGGGGGCGCCCCCGCCGAGGGCCGCGCAGGAAGTTGGCCCGAGCAGGGGGTCCCCATCCAGAGGGGGCGCACGGGGGCGGGGCCTCCCCCACCCCGCGCCCCGGGGGTCCGGGCCGGTCCGTGCTCCGGGCTGGGGGCGCGGGGCGCGGGGCGCGGGGCGCGGGGCGCGGGGGGCGGCGCGGCGCCTTTAAGGCCCGCGTCAGGCCGAGCGAGCGAGCGCAGGGGCCGGGCTCGGGGCGGGGCCTCGGCGGGCGGCCGCGCGGCTTCACCTGCAGCTCGGAGCGCGCGGAGACAGGCGCGGGCGGCTGCGAGGCCCGCGGACGCACCGGCCCGAGGAGCGCGCCGCGGCCCCTTGGCCTGGCTCCGGAGCCGGGCGGCGACCTCGGGGCGCGGGGGGCTGCGGGCGCGGGGCCCGGCCGGGCGGCGGCGGCCTCGGGGCGGCGCGATCCGGCGGCGGCGGCGGGCGCGGGAGCGGGAGCGGGCGCGGGATCCGGGCTGCGGGCTGCGGGCTGCGGGCTGCGGGCTGCGGGCGGCGCGGCGGGAAGATGACGGCGGGCTCCGGCGTGCTCCTCGTGCTGCTCTCGCTCTCGCTCTCCGGCGCGCTCCGGGTAAGTTGCCGCCCGGCGTCCCGGCCGCTCGGAAGCCCGGGGCCGGCGGGGCGCGCGCTCTCCCCGAGGGGCTCCCGGCTGCTCCCGCCGCCTCTGGAGGGACCCGGGGCCGCCCGGCGGGGGCGGGGCGGGGCGGGGCGGGGGCCGGGACCGGGACCGGGACCGCCGAGCATCCCCGGCCGCGGCTCGCAGCCCGCCCCCCCCCCCCCCCCCCCCCCCGTGCCCGGCCCGGCCCGGCTGCCCGCTGGTGGAGCCGGTGCGCCCTCCGCCGCCGGGAGCCGCGACCTCCGGAGTTGGCGAGCCCAGCGCGGGCCGGGGCTGCGGGCGGGGGTCCGGCCTGGGTGCCCCGGGGTGGCCGCCGAGCCCCCTGCGCGGCCGGAGCTGGGCTGGACCGCGGCGAGGGGCGAGGGGCGAGGGGCGACCCCCCCCCGGTGAGCCGGGCCCCAGGCCGGGGGCGGGCGGGGGCGCCCGGGAGGCGGCGGGGCCGCGGGACTTGCAGGAACCCCCTCTCGTGGCCGCTCGGCCTCGCTGCTGCTCCGGGCAGCGCCGCTGGAACCGCGGAGGGAACCGAGCGCGGCGCCCCGGGCCGGCTGCAGGCTGCGGGGCGCTCGGCGGCGCTGGCCGCTCCCCCGGGGCCGAAACTTTGCGGGGCGAGTCCGGCTCCGGGGCCGCGGGCGCGTGTCCTGCCCGGATCCCGAGCAGCGGCGCCGCGGCGGGGACCGTCCCGGAACGCGCCCTGCCCCGGGCCCCCCCCGCGCCCTGCCCCGCGCCCCCCCGGGACCCCCCCAGGGACCCCCCTCCCCGCGCCCTGCCCCCGCCCCCCCCGGACCCCCCGGGACCCCCCCCCGGGACCCCCCCGGCGTCGGAGAGCGGAGTCCGGGCTGCGTCCCCGCCCCGCGCGCGCCGCCGGGGAGCCCTCCCGGGATGCGCGGCCGCCGGGCTCGGCGTCTCTCCCCGCGGGCCTGCGGCGGGCGGTCCCCTGGACGTTGCCCACCCCGAGGCCGAGCCGGGGGGCCCCTTGCGCCGGGCCGCACCCCAGGGCGCCCCAGGACAGGCGCGCACCCACCCGCTCCGGTCGCCCGCGGGGCTGCAGGCCGGGCTCCCAGGGCGGACCAGCTCAGCCCAGTGGCGGAGGGAGGACGGGAGGCTGGAGCCCCATCTTCAGGAAGCCTGTGTCCTTGCCAGGCGCTGAGCCGCTGCCGCCCCTGGGAGCACCTCCCTTCTTGCCCTGGCCCCTCCTCCCTCCCTGGGGACCCACAGAGAGGACGGAAGCCCGCCCGCCCTGTGCACCCTGTGCACCCAGAGCCCAGCTCGGGGCCCCCAGGGTGCCCTGGCTGCACCTCCCTCCTGTCTGTGGCTTCCCTGGCGGCCTGGCGGCGCTCCTCACTCCTCAGGTGTGGCCCCGCCAGAGAGGCGGTCCCCACCCACCGCCAGGCCCCGGGGCCAGGGCAGCGGTGCCCTCTTATCCCCTGGGCTTCCGTCTCCCCGGAGCCACCAGCGAGGCTGGGTCAGAAGGTCAGGTGCGCCCTGGTGCTGCGTCACCTGCCCTTGTCGCTCCTGTCACTTCATCCCATCACCCGGGCATGTCCTCACGTCCCCTTGTCACAGGAGGGTGAGCGCAGGACAGGAGGTGTTTGCAGAGCGAGAGGCCACGTTCACACAAGTTGTACGGCTGCGCATTGTGACAGCTGTCCTGGGTCACGGGGAGTTCCTGACGCTCCCCGGCTGTGCCCGGTCCATCGGTTACACTTGACTGCGGGTGTGTGTGTGTGTGTGTGTGTGAGGGAGAGCACCCGGGGCGTGCAGGGTGTGGCACTGCCCCCGGCTTCGGGCATCCACGGGGCCTGGGGCGCTGCTGAACCAGGTGCGGCCATGAGAGCTCAGGAGCAGCAGAGCAGCGGGTTTGGGTGGCGGCTGTGGCTCCGGTGTTTGTGTCATAGCCGGAGGCAAGACCCGGCCTGCAGCAGCCCCTAGTAAACATGGGTTTTGGATTAAATTGTGTCAACTTCACATTTGTTCCAATCTCTTTTCTTTCTGTTCTCAGGCCCATAATGGGGATCTTACAGCCAGAGAGACCTGCAAGGCCGGATTCTCTGAAGAAGACTACACGGCATTAATCTCGGAGAATATTCTGGAAGGAGAGAGGCTACTCAAAGGTAGGGGGCCGCGGCGGGTGGGGAGAAATGGCACACCGTACTCTGGACAGGGGAGACGTTTCCAGGAACAGGCGAGGCGGGGCTTGGGGCTTGTCTTGGAGGCAGGCTCTTTGCAAAATGATGGCCGTGAGGTCAATGAGATGCGGATCTGTGGACCTCGAAGGCATGTTTGCATCACAGGTGAATGATTCAGAATGCCTGTCATTTTTGAGTGAGGTGAATCATTTCCTGGGCAACAAATTGGAATTCGGATGTAACGTCACCCAAATAATGTGCAGGGAGAGACTTTCTTGCTAAGTATTTTTATGTATGAAATTCTGGATTCTTAAATTATCCCTGCTTTGAAATGCATGATAAAGCAGACGATGTTGTTGGAAATGCGGTAAATAAGCCCACAGACGTTCTGTTCACAAATGTGGCATTCATTTTCATTACTGCCCCACTGACAACACGAAAACACACATGCAGGAGGGAACTACCAATTAGCTTTATCGTAATTGTAGGATTATATCCACATTTGTGATGGGAACGTCAGAGGCAGCCTCAAAAGTCAAGTGACAGTAGATCATTCTGCATGTTGATCTGTTTCCCTTCTGAGACAAACTAATTAAACTTTCCATTTGCTTGGGAGGGGAAATAAATCAGCTCTTCCTTCTGTGGATTCCAAATCCTACCACGAGCACGGTGGCTGTGCGCCTTCCCAGAAGTAGCAGCTTTTAGCTGATTTCGGAGTGATGGAGGGAACAAAGTTTGGATAAAGCTTCAGAGCTAAATTTCAGCACTTGCGACTAAATAGTCCTCGTACCGCTGACTTTCTCCCCAGTTTTGTGTTTTAGGGAATCTAGGATTTTCCCCTAAGAGCTGACAACAGCTTCTTTGGCGGTATGTGTGTGTGTGTGTGTGTGTGTGTGTGTGTAACACACACATATCATGATGTGATTTTCAGATCCTCTTCCTTGGGGATGGAGCTTGTTGACTTCTCTTGTTTGTTCTTGGTTCTATAAATCAGGATTTTGACTTGGTATTTAGTCCAGCTTTTCTTATTTGTTTTCTGCATTGACTGCTTAAGGGTATGACACTAGTGAATCTTTCATTGATTACCAAAAAAAGTTAAAAATAAAAAAATCCCCAGCAGTTGACCAGAAGCAGGAGGGGTGTGTTGCATGAGTCGTCATATATGGCGAGAGTTTTCAGGAGATGCTCAGTGAATTGCACCGTGCATGTCATTTTAGAGGATCTCTCAGGATGTATTAGGCTGCCTCGCATACTTGTGTGCTCAGGGAAGGCCTGGAAGATTCTTCGATACTCAGTGTGTTGTACTGTTGCACAGAGCAGGGGACGCAGTGCGGCACCCCTGCTTGCTTGTCTGGAAGCTGGCATCCTGCGCCTCTCTGGGTACGAGCTACACTTGTGAAGACCTTGGATTATCAATTTTACTCAGAAATGTAAGAAAAAGTGTCTCTATTCCAGGAATGACAAGTGCTACCGACTGTGGAAGAGAATAGCAGGTTCTCGTACCTTTTATGATGAGATGTGGGATTTCTAACGGACGTCTGGTCTCCCACCTGGCGGGGGTGTGGGTCCAGGCGGCACTGGCCACTCTGCTCTTGGCCAGGGTTGTGGGGAGGTCTCGATTGCTGGCTGAACGCTGGCCTGCCCCATGAGCCCAGGTGGCATTCACCCAGTGTGGGGTGAAAAAGGTGAACTCAGACTTGGGGTTGCATGACCCATTTTCTGGGCACTTATACCTGAGATGATGCCCAGCCCAGGTTGAGGGGAGCATCGCAGGAGTCCCCCAAGCATTGGGACCCTGCTCGTCCCCTCCTCTGGGGTGGGCTAGAGCAGCATTGCTTCTCCTGCACCTGCGTGCCCACCCACCTCCCCGCACACACAGAGCTTTTGGAAACAAAGATCTTTTACATCTTAGAAGTAATTTTACACATATGAAAGCAAAAGCCAATGCTGACACACGCTGAAACCAGGGCAGGTAAAAAAAAAATCCCCCTTTTTGTGTACAAACTCTGTGAACCACAAGACCACGGTGAAGATGTGCGCGTCCACAACAAAAGCCGCGATATTTCTGTTACTCTGGTAGGAATCGACTTAAATAGATAATGACTATTTATAATTGACTTTTTCCAACAGAGAGAGCTTAACCTTAATTTGACAAGTGCGGCTCCACAGAGTCGCCGTTTTATTATAAGTGCCCCGAAAGCCATTAACGACTGCTTGGTGGCTCCTTCGCCTGAGTCCGCTTACCAGCCGCCCCAAACATCCAGATTCCAGAAGGAGTGATTTGTTACCCAGTAATTAACTTATTTATGATAAATGGATGGAAGAAATGTCGTGGCATTTTGTTTTATGTCTAAACGAAAAGCATTTGCATTCTAAAAAATTTCATGCTAATTAGGCTTAAAATAGTTCTCCCCAACAGGGTGGCACATGCGAACCTTCCGCGCAGCGATGCGGGGCGCCCGGCCGGCCGAGCCCTGGCGTTCCCAGGTCCCCTCCGCGCCGTGCCTCCCCTGTGTGCTCTTCCTGGCCGCCAGGTGAATGCGCTCACGTCCTCTTCGTCTTGTTTTCAGGATAATTCGCTTATGGCCATGATCTCTGGTGCGTGGTAATATCCAAAGGAGGATGGCTAAGCCGTTTTCCTTAGGCCAAGATGGAACGTTCTGTGAGCCATAGTTTAGCGTGGGGCAGTTGCTGAGCTGGTGTCTTTTTCTCAGCTTTGTTAATAATTAACGGTCAGCCCGGCAGCTGATGCAGTGACCTGCATTGCTCTCTTGTGGCGGGCAGAGTTCTGGAAAACCCAGACCAGCTTCGCCGCAAACCCTCCCCCTGCCAAGGATGGGAGAGCGGTAGGCTGTGCAGTGGGCACCCAGGCCGCGTGGGTCCCAGCTCCCCCCGGGGGCCCGGAGAGGAGGCGGCGTGTGAGTAGAAACGTCTGCTGGGGGCAGGACAGAGTGGGGTCTGGGCGTCACCTGAGGGAGGTGACCTCGACTGATAAGAGAGGAGCCTTGTCTCTGATGATGACGGCTTCAGAAGAGCTCCCATGCTGCGTTCGCTGCGGGCCCTCGGGTGCACCCCCAGCCACGCTGCTCCCTCCTCGGGGAACTTTTGCTCTCTGGGCGATCATCCCTCTTACCTTAAACCCTAAGGCTCATGAGGGCAGCAGCTCCCGCACGCTGCTCTACTATTTTAGATCATTTCAGGATGCACTCAGCTGACAGGATAAAACCCGATCACCAGGATCTTAAATGAAGGGGGGTCAGTTTTTCTCACCTGACAGTGAAGCGCGAGATGGTGGTGGTGGCGGGGGCGTGGCTGAGACCGCCCCTGAGCGCCAGCATCACTTGCCTGGTCTTTATTCTATCCTCTGTCTCTAACTGGTCAGCCCCGTGAATTGCCTCATCGTTGTAAACTGGCTGCCGCGGCTCCCGCCCTTGCATTTGAGTTTGGAGCAGCATAAAGGAAGCGCCGTCTGCAGCCCTTCCCTGTATGGGGAAAGCCAGCACTTCCTCAGGATGCTGGCAGTTTTCCTGGGCTAGAACTAGGTCACAGGCACTCCCTGCCTCCGAGAGGGACGGGGAGGCTGAGAGGCGGGAGCTGCGTTGTCGTATTTGGGTTAGAGCTATTATGATCCGCCACCTGGTCGATGCATATCCTGGGAGCCAGTAGGATTCCGGTCTGGGAAGGAGGGAGGGAGGCATGGGTGCAGAGGGGACCCGCCTGGCATCTGGCCCCTCAGGCTGCTGCTCCCAGCTCCCTCCCGGAATGCACGGGGGCATGAGTGCCTCATTTGCATATAAGGCTCCGTCCCCTGGGGAGGTAGGTGCGAGTCGGGGTAAGAAGGGCCCGTGGTATAGTGGATGCAACCCTCTGCGCTCGCAGTGTGGCCTGACCCTGCGCTGCATGGACGGGTCACTGTTACCGGGGCCGAAGGCGCATCCCTGGCCGCAGGGCACGGGGCTAAACCAGGCCCGCCACCCACCCAGCGCCCATCACTGCGTCTAACTCGCTAACTCGCGGTGTGGTTGCTGCACAGTGACAATCCCACGTGAAGCCCCGAGTGTGCCCGACAGCGCTGCACGGGCTGCAGGAGCTGCTGGGAATGCTTAGGTAGGTGGCACGCTGATGATCAGTGTGGACGAGGCAGGCGCGGTCGGCGGCCCCTCCCAGGTCATCCTCCGTCCTCCCCCTCTTCCTCGCCGTCAGGTCTTCTGGGCTGGCCCATCTGGCATAGGCTGAGTCCCGTTTCAGACGCTCACACATCACGTCTGGGGCAACATGGCCCCGTTGTGGTTAGTGGGATCTAATCAGGTTATTTTGTTAGATGAGGCTCCTGGGAAAGATGTTTTTTTTTCTTTCTTCCTGGTAGAGAGGAATCTATTCTGCTGGTCATGCCTTGTGCCCTTTCCCCTTACCGCTTCCTCCCGCCTGGAAGACAGACGTGATGTCTGAGGCAGAGCAGCCGTCTTGTGACGATGAGAATGGTGCAGCCGGAACTGGATCCTGCTTGAATGACATCCACATAACCTCTGGGCTCCTTGTCCCCCTAAGCGATGAGAAAAACAAAGCTAAAATGCCACAGTTGAGTTTCTTGTCTGCAGGCCATTGTGACCCATGACTTGGGAAGCAAGCTCTGTGCACGTCAGCAAGATGTGCCTGTCCTTCCCTCTGGAAGCTCGGAGCGCATTCCAGCCTCTCACGGGAGCCCAGTTTTTCTCCCCATCCTTTGTTCCGTGGGCCTTGGCCTTTCTCTTGCTTTAGTAGCCTCTGCTCCTCGTGGACTAGAGTCCACGTCCAGCACCCGGGATGGCAGAGTGCGCGCTGTGGGCGCTCCGTATTTGCCGAGTGGAGGAGATAAACAGTCACCGCATCCGAGTCCGGGCCAGAGTGTGGATGAATCATTAACTGTATGAATCCGGGCTGCGTGTCCGCCTCGCCCGTCATGGAGGGTGCGTGCAGGGTCTGCTGGCTCCCTCAGCCGTCCTCCTCCAGGAAGCCAGGAGAGCAGGCCCGGTTGGGACTTTGTCCGCAGGACTGACTGGCCTGGGAAGCCGTGGTCTGTCTGCGCAAGAGGTGGAGGGAGGGGCAGCCATGCAGGACGGCGTGTTCCCTGCTCTGGAAGCCGGGGGAAGGCTCCCCTTGGGGCGCCACGACCTCCACGGGCTCTCCCGGCAGCCGCCTCTGGGGTCCCCCAGGAGAAGCACCCAGAGCCTGCCATGCAGGCCTCGCTGCAGGCCGTGATGCCCCTCTGGCTGTCTTTGGGGCCACCCTTGACTTTTCAGCCTTGCCCCACGCTCATTTTGCCTGGTGGCTGAGGTAGGAGGTTTAGAAGGGAGGTTTCTAGCTAGGGACGGCGGCTTCAGGCGGAAGCAGGGTCCGCCTGGGAAGGCGCCACTGCCCGTGTTGTCCCCAGAGCCCCAGCTCAGGCAGAGACAGGGTCCCGGTGGCCAGAAGGAGGCAGACGGCTACAGCCCTGCGGCCCACATGGCCCGAGGGCGTGCTGGTGGCCACAGGGCCCCTGTGGCCGTGTGTCGGGCCCCACCCCCTGCATCTTCCCGCTTCTGCCCCATGTGTCACCTGTCACCACCCCAAAATCCTCGCTGCAGAGAGCTCCCACGCCAGTCAGACAGGAGCACGACAGACTCATCGGTGCCCTGGCTTAAAGATGAAGATTTTTGCATTTCAGAGCCGCGCCTTTTCACGGCGCCTCAGGATGCAGAAACGCGAGGCCTCGTGTGATTGTCGCGGCCGCGCTGCCTGGCCGCCCTCTGCGGACACCGCCTGTGTGGTCTCACGAGGCTTGGCCGGCGAGGTAGGACCGGTCCGGACGCACGGCTCAGAGGCTGATGTCGGACGGGGAAGTGGAGCGATTGGCCGGAATGCGTCGACTCGCTCTACCTTCCCTGTTCGTCCAGACTCGCGCTTGTAGCTCATTTACGTCTCCCACGTGCTGCGAGCGAAGATGGTTTCCGAGCACCGAGATCACGTGCACGCAGGATACCCCAGATGCTCAGGGCACCGTCATAAGATTAGCAATTAGCAAGCATTTGGACGTGCTAATTGTCTCTCGTCTTGGACGTTTGCAACCAGCAGAGGCCCGGCGTGTCAAGAGGCGCCTGATGGCCGTCAGTGATGCGTGAGGGCTCATCTGAAGTGGGTCCAAACTCTGTGGACACCTTGGGTTTGCAAAACCGGCCCTGGGATCACAAGAGCCAGCATTCTGTGATGCCAACAGGAGTTTGCAATTCTGAGCATAGAAGCGGACGGTCCAGAGTGCGTTCCTGGCTCCCAGGCTCCACCAGCGCGGGGGAGGCCTGTGCTCCGGGAGTCGGCACGCCTGTGATGCAAGCATGTGAGGCCATGAGAAGGCCCGGGATCGGGGGCCCCGAGAGGAGCCGGCGACTCTGCCTGAGGGAGGCTCCTGGCACCCTCTCGCGGCTCCGTGTGCGTGACCCCCGTCTGTCCCGGGTCTGGGGGCCTGGGTGTCTCCAGGGGCCCCTGATAGGTTTGCAGGCCTGCTCCCTCGCTCCCTCCCTCTCTCTGCATCTTTGAAGCACACGTAAGTCGATGCCAGAACTAATCACCAACTGAGAACAAGTAAACGTGCGAGCGTTCCTCTTTCCGAAGGATGGACTGATTATCCTGAATCCCACTGTGAAAAAAATACCATAATGTGCTGCGTTCCTGCGCATCGAGGGGGGTGGAGTTCTCTCCCGTGTGTTCTCGCAGAACCTCGTGGCACGCTGCTCCTTGCTTTTCGTCCTGGGGAGGGATTGAGGCGTGTTGTAAGCTGGTCCAGTCAATCGTTCGCTTTTGTCAGAAGGCTCAGAATTTGGGTGGCTCTCGGCTGCCGTCTCCTGCTGTTTCAGGCTGGCTCCCTGACTCCTACGCGGAAGCAAAAGAACAAAACAAAGCAAATCTACTTAATTATCTGTGACCAGTGTGTCCTTTCTTCCAAAGCCTGCCCCCCTTCCCGCCTCCACCAGGGCACACACTGTGTTTTGGGACCTTCCGGGTGCTCGTACGGCCGCTCCCTCCAGGCCTCCCAGGCACCTGCGGGCTCGGGGCGCTCGTGGGTGGGACTGCAGCCTCGCTGGCTCTGCACAGAGCTCTCTGACTTTCCATGGCCCGCACGCCTTCTGCAGGGAGGAGCTCGCTTGGACCATGGACCGGGTTAGTGTTTCCCTATTGTCCAGTGGCCTGCATGGTTAGGGGCTTAGAAGACCCAAATTCATCTCCTCCTCACTGCTCTGCACACCGACATCCAGTGTGGGCCGGCCCTGCAGGCTGAGTCGTCCTGGAGGCCCCAGGGCAGAGTCCAGGCCCTTGCCGGCTCAGCGTCACGCGGCGCCCTGTTTCCCCGGGCTTGCAGCCCCGGGCTCGTCCTCACCGCCACTCCAGTGCTCCTGCCCACGCCTCACCGGTGCTCACACGGCCACCGCCAACTGGCCACCTTCCCTTTCCGGTTACGAGGACCCCTGAGATGGCACTGGGCCCACCTGGCTAATCCGGCCGGCTGTAACCTCGGGCTCCTTGCCTTGGTCACTTCTGCAGAGGCCTCTGTGCCCGCCAGGTGATGCTCACAGGCATCCCTGGGGTGTGGGGTAGGGGCTCCCTCAAGCCTGTGCTGTCGGCCCCCACGTGCTGAGGACGGGCAGCATCTTGGGCCCCTTGCCGTGTTCTTCATTCAGTTCCTAGGGGTGCTCAGCAGGTCACACAGACACGCCCCTTCCCTGTGGGAGGAACAGGGGCCCGGAGCCACTGAGAACCCCGTGGAGTCAGGGTCCGGAAGCGCCAGCACTCAGGCACCGAGCAGCTCGTCCAGGCCCAGCCTTGTTCCTGGAGCCCCCGCCTGCCGTGGCCTGTGTCTGTAGTGGGGGGGGGGGGGGGGGACTCTGGCCGGCAGCTCCTTCATGGGTCCTGAGATGTGATTTGCCGCTTGAGAGTCTGAGGCTGAACGGAGGCCGTAAAGCCCACGGCAGCTTCCGATCCGGCTGCTTCGAACGTAGCCTTGTTTGGCTTCACTGTTTTCCTGCTGACAGCGTGTGGGGATTTAGGAGGGATTAAGGTAAGCCTCAGCGACAGATAAATATCCACAGGCACGAGAGTGCCACCCCTGCCTCGTCTGCCGGAGGATGGTCCTCGTGGAAGGACGGGCGCTTCCCTGCCCAGCGAGAGGCCCCCGGAGAAGCCACCCTGCGGGGGGAGGGAGGCGTCCTTGGCCCGGGTGCATCTTCCATTTGGAATACAATTGAATAAAGTTCCAGCCCCAGGGTGGGGGCCACAGACCCATGTCTGTCCTGGAAGGAGCTCTCTCTCTCTCTCTCTCTTTGAACAGGACGGAGGAGGGCGGCTCACCTCCTGGGTCCTCCCTCAGGACTGTGCGCCTCTGCTTGTCCACGCGACTTGGAAAACTGTTGGATTATTGTCTTGCATTGGGTTTTGCTGCCCGAATGGAAGTTTGAACATTGTTGACGTTGATCTGCCTGGAAAGCTGCGGGGAAGTGAGGCCTCGGTGTACGTGTTTGCTAAGCACGCGGTCCCCCGGCTTCCGCTTCCAGCAGGGCTGAGGGAGAAGTGCAGGCTCAGAGCCAGGGGATTCAGGGGCTGGGGGGGCCCGACTGGCCTGTCCTCCTTCCTGCGGGCCTCCGATTCCTTATGTGAAGAGCAGAGGCATAGCACATCCAACGGGGGTGGAGGGACTGCCTGCCTGGGGGACACTTGGGAACCCTGGCAGGCCCCCGGTCCCCTCCCAGACCTACTGTCCTGGGTCGAATGGTGAGCCCCAAAAGTTACATCTACCTGGACCCTGTGACTGTGACATGGTGTGGAAAAGGGGTCTTGTAGGCATAATTCAGTGAAAACATGGAGGTGAGATGATCCTGGATTATCCAGGCGGGCTCTGAGTCTAGTGACAGGTGTCCTTAAAAGAAACAGAAGAGCAGAGACAGACACAGGGGAGAAGCCATGGGAAGGGGGACAGACGGGGAGATGGAGCCATGAGGCCAGGGTGGAACCAAACAGGCAGGAAGGCCCAGCCCTGGAGCCCCCGGGGGCAGCACAGCCCTTCCCACACCTCGACTTCAGACTCTGCCTCCTAGAACTTCAAGAGAATACATTCTTGTCATTTTAAGCCACCAAGTTCGCGGTCGTCTGTTACAGGTGCCCCGGGACACCCAGACCCAGTGCATCAGATATCCTGGGGCTGTGGCCGGGGACACTGCCTGATGGACCCGCGTCCCCGGGAGGCTGGTGCTCGTAAAGCTGAGGACCCTGGGTCTGGAGGACTTTTAGCTTCAGAGTCCTGGGGTCAGCATCCGTCCTGAGGAACCGTGTTATTCCTGATGGTGACGGCATCTGCCGGGCGGTTGCCGGCGGCGGAAAGTGCGCCTCGGGGGCGGGGGATGGGGGGGATGGGTTGGGGGGCGGTGCTGTGAGCGTCCACCTCCCCGGAACGGCGGGCCAGGCCCTTTGCTGCAGAAACACGGTGTTCTCATGTGTAAAGCGTGACACGGAACAATGTCATCGGAACTAAAACGTGCGTGGAGCATTTGCTCTCCTCCCATTATCTTCCCTTGTCAAATGCCATCTTAACAAGGATTATAGCTCAGATGATACCACGTAGACACGTTGTAAATATTGTGTTAATCCGGAGGTCTGCATTTGGGCCTGGCTCGTGGAACTGCTGCCTCCAGAGGAGGAGAGGCTCGCTCCCCCTGCTGCCCAGATGTGGAGGCACGCGGGAAGGCGCGGGGCGCGCAGGCAGGGAGGCATTTATAGAACGTGCCTCTTCTCTCCCCAAAACTGCTTTGCCGTGCAAATGCAAAAAAGGCATTATTTCTGGCTCCAAGTGTCAAGTTTCTTGTGTTTTGAGCAGCCGCGTTTTTGCTGCCTGGCTGCTCAGCTCCTCCGAAAGCAGAGGTTAGCGTGCTTGCTGCGGGGAGCAGCTGCTCAGCTGTTTCCAGGGACCCGTCCCTGTCGCTGCCACTTCTTGACCGTTGGGGGCGGCCTCATGTATCCCTGGGGACAGCCACGGCCCTGTCCGTGGGTGCACAGTTGCCGGGGAGCCCTGGGCACCCCGTGGGAATCTGCTGCCCCGGGTCCCGCAGCCCGGGCATCCTGACTTCCTGGGCGGGATGGGCAGCCCTGGGCCGGCGCTGAGGTGAGAATTCCTGTCCCTGCCAGAGGCCTGTTGCCGCTGGGCTCAGGATGCCCCAGTCCCCAGGCACCGCTCCAGCTGGGCCGCCTGCCCACTCCCCACGAGTGCCTGTGACAGCCGGGCCGGGTGGGGAGGGGCCCCTCGCGGGAGCTGCCAGGTGAGCTCTCCCTTGCTTCGTCCCGATGCTCAGGCTGGTTTGCACTCCGTGGGGATTTCAAGGAGAAAGACACCCCTCTTTCCTTCCTTTCTTTTTTTTCTTCGATGATACAGTGACAGAGGGCCTTGGCAGGCTCGTCAGAGGGGCACCTCTGATTGATTAATGAGCGCCGTGGGGAGGACGAGCTGCATGTGCAGCCACCTTTGGCGAGCACCAGAACCCCACAGGAAGCCCCGTGCCGGTCCTGGCGCCCGGCCCTAATCCAGAAGCTGGTAGGACAGTCATTCTAGTCTGTTGAGATTCTTCTGTGCTGGGCACTGTGCTGGGTGCCTCACCGGTGCCAACTGGACTCATCTGCACAAGCACCCTGTGAGGTAGGTGCATTATTAATCCCCCTTACCAAGCGGGGGGTGCTGATGTGCGACGCTCTAGGGCCCCTTGTTCATGCTCCTGCACCAGTGCTGGTAGAGCCTGGGGGTGAGGGGCAGCCTGTCATCTGAGGCCATCCCGCTTGCCCTGTTCACCGAAGCTTCGGATTTTCCCGATAGACACTGGGCACCCTGAGGGCCAGGTCCAATCAGCTTCCAGGGGTCCAGACCCAATGCCCT
This sequence comes from Canis lupus dingo, assembly GCF_003254725.2. Classification (NCBI taxonomy): domain Eukaryota; kingdom Metazoa; phylum Chordata; class Mammalia; order Carnivora; family Canidae; genus Canis; species Canis lupus. The sequence goes on from NC_064266.1 coordinate 45,647,699, forward strand.
GTCATCTGCTGCATGATAGCAGGCGCGTGTCGTGACCTGCATGACCTTCTGTAGCACCCTCCATAGGAGGTGATGAGCATTCTGATTGCAGGGGCAGGCCTGGAGGCCCGGCAGGATGATGCATGAAGCTGTACCTGGCCTGTTGAAGGCGTGGCCACTGCTCGCTCGCCCTGGGTCACCGTTGATGCTGCCGCTCGTGAATGCAGCAGGCCCCACTCAGCCAAGTGGAGCCCGGGCCTGCAGCATCTCTTTCCTGGAAGCTTTGGGGATGTGAAGCCCATGCTGCATTCCTGATTCATGACCGGGACACCCATGGCTGCGGGCACCTCTCTTTCCACGCAGCCCTGGTTGTCGGTGGATGACCTCAGACAGTCCTCTTGAGAGTCTGGCCCTGGGGCACGGGGAGCAGGCCTTTGAGGTAGTCATTTTTCTGTTAGACGGCAGCTCAATTTAATAGGTTTTTATGGTTTTGTTTGGGAACTTTTCCCTTCTTGGCTTTTCCATTCTTATGTGTGGCCAGAGACCTTTTAGCAAAAGGAGTGTTCTTAAAATTGAGCAAATAAATTATGGAATGGCTTCTTTAAAGCTCTGTAGGCTCATGGAGAGGCACACACAAATGTAAGTTATTCACTATGGTTATTTATGAACAGGGCTCTGGTGTGGTTGGATTATGTCGCCGCGTTTTAACGCCGGGGAGGGAAGCTTCAGTGAGGTCGGAAGCTGGCTGAGCGAGGTGGCCGGGCTGCATGCTCTCCCCTGTGTAAAACGGGACGTTTCTTTCCTAAACTACTCTCTTTCCCACCTTCCCTCAATATGAAGAAGAAATTACACCACTCGTCTTACCTAGTCCTTAATACTTTATAATAAAAACAGGAAGGGTTTGAAGGTGATAAAATTGTGATGAAAAGTCCGTAAAATTATAGAACCTATGTATTCCTGAGAACACGGAGGCTTCGCGATGACTTTTTTTTTTCCCCTTAAAGGAGCTGGACAGCTTCAGGATTGATCTGCAGAGAAGTATAAGATATACTTCCATGTGGGAAAAAAAAAATACTTACATGCTTGAAAGGTTAATGGCTGGTAAACGTCAATTTTCTACAATCCTGGCTAATAAAAATACCTTATAAGACATAAAATGTCATGCTGCCAAAATTACAGGGGCCTTTGAAATCCATTTGAAGTCTCGGATCCTTTCAAAATGATTGGGGGTAAGGGGGGGGTGTGTGGAGTGTGAGCTTCAAGTATTTTCCTTCATGGTTGAGTGATGGCACCTTTGCAGGAAGGTATAAGCATCTCCAAAGAGGTGGAGTCTTTTTCTCGGATATTTTTGGTGGAAACACTGAACAAGTGCTCTGGATTCCTAGTCCTAGAAACCGCAGGCGGCTCTTTCCTTAGTCCTGTCCACCTCGATAAACCTGCCCTGCATTTGTGGGTCTTTGAGAGGGCCCTGCTCTGGGGATTTGCATTTGAAACACTGTAAGCGTGATATTCCCTGAAAGTCTCTGGTTTTTTAAACATGATGACAGCGACAGCCTTTTGTGGCAGCCCCTAAAATTAGAATGGGCTTGTCTGCACTCTGTGGGTAGGAATTCCAGGGCACAGAGATTCTGGAACTTTCTAGAGTCTCACAGAGATAACTTGGAGGGGGGCTGCTGGGGAATAGCCTCTCCACCTTCCCTGTCTTGAATGTGCATGGCAGATGTGTGAGTACCTAGCGAAAACCCTAAGGGCCTCGTGGTGGGTTACTGTCCCGGTGCCCTTAGGATCCACGTCTTCTGTATTAAATCGAGCCCCTGGACCAGGGTGCCCCTTCTAATGAAGTGATGGAAGACAGCCCTCACGTCCAGCCTGGATGAATCAGCATGACGGAGGGGCCAGTGGGCTCCCTTCCTGACTTCTTTGTGAGCGGGATTACATTCCCTTCAGGCTGGCGCGGGGCGTGGACTTGGCTCCAGCATCTCATGAGGCTGCAGCAAAAAAGGCTCACGTGTCTGCGTTTAGATTCTGAAAAATCTCCCGTGCTCACCTGATGCTGCACCGGTGCTTCCCCCCCTGTTCTCCTCACACGGTACGTGAGGCTGTGTGAACCCAAAATAGGGATCTGATTTCCCAGCAGGATGAGCCCAGAGGTCACGCCTCCCACCAGGGATGTGAGAGAAGGTGCCACTGATGGGACGGGTCTATCACGACATAAGAGAATCTTACTTTTGCCATTTCCCAGTCGAAACATTAAAATAGGGGGCAGCTGGGGTCTCACAGCAACGTGCCACAGTTTGAGTGGGGGCAGGCTGGGTCTCTGGGACCGGCCCGATGGGTTGGCCGGGGCTGACTGGGTGCAGGCAGAGAGAGAGCGAGAGCGCGGGGACGCGGGAGCAGGACGCCAGGCTCCTACTCGCTTGCCTCCCTTCCCTTGGAATTCTGCCCTGAGTGGTGTCTCCTCCCCTTACAGAAGGGGCACCGAGAAGACAGTTCTTTCTAAGCCAGACCTCCGTCCTCCGGGAGCCCTGGCGCGGGTGCTGGGGACTGCTGGAGACGTGCCCCATTGTTGGGCTCTAAAAGGAGGATTCTGGAACGATACAATTCTGTGACGTGCACATAAAAGTCCCCCAGTGTCTTCCTAAGGTCGCCGCCGCAAAAAGGCACTAATTAATCACTTCCTGCAACCGCAGTGGGGCAGGGGCTGCTCCCGAGACCAGGAGGCTGCCGTCTGTGCTCTGTTTCTCGATGCGGGCAGAAAAATCACATTGTTTCCTCACTTTGAAAGGTGGTTATTTCATCAGAAGCCATCCTCTCCCTGCAGTTATCTAGGAATTGTCTTATTGCATTTCTCCCTTATCACTTTCGAAATAATATTATTTCCTTCTTGTTTAAATGCCACGGGGGTTCAAACTTTCGTTGTTGGAAATGGCACCATGGATGATGGCCTTGTTTATTGCCAGAGTTCCCGGTCACTCTGGAGGAGGGCGGCTGTGACGGGAAGGCCGCATGCGGCTCCGGACGCTCGTCTGTGTCTTCCCGCAAGAGTCCCGAGTTCTGAGTGTCAAGCAGTAGCTGTGGAGGCAAACGCTTATCTATTTATTTCCGAACATATTGTGCCGTTAATCTCCACTCACCGTCTCCCAGTGGAACTGCTCTTCATGAGACTGTAGCCTCTCTCCAGAAAGTTATTTGATTTTTGATGTAAGGAAAGGATTAATGCAGTTGGATTTTGATAAGGCTGGCCGTCTAGTGTGGCACAGACACGCTCGTCCTGCGCGTATCGCTGACAGTTGGTTCGTTACGCGGGAGCACTGCAGAGCGGCGATACAGGACGTGCAGAGATAATTGTAGTTTTGCTATTTAAAAAAAAAATAAGTCTAGTGCTTTACAATGTTAAAATGATAACCCGTTTAGGGGAACTCACAGTGCCTGTCTTTTGGCACAGGAAAACCTCTTCTAGCAGCTTGACTTGGATCCTATTAATCTATTTTTATTTTCCTAAGCATAAATTAAAGCCTCATTTTTACTTGAACTTTGAAGCTAGAATGTGGGGCCAGAGGTGCGTGTCTGCAGTTTTGAACTGAACATATTTCCAGGACTCTACACCAAGACGAGCATGTGCCTTTGCTTTTAAATGATCTCCACTGTTGAGGTGAGATGTACTTGGTTACACTCGACATTAAGTAGCTTGATCTGTGGGGGATGCTCCTGACCCAGGTGCTCATCTTGATGCTGCACGTGGGAATTGGGGGAGAGAGGGCTAAGTGGCTGCACTTGTACATTGGGTCAGTGTGATCCCATATTCCTGCCATCCCCCTCTCCCCAGAGGATGATGACAGGGCTGGTGTTCACACCCGCTCGCTCACACTGCTGTTTCCCACGTGGCCGCGTTTGATGTTTCTATGGGATGGACGTTTGTGGAGGTCCCGATGGTGGTTCAGGGATGCTGTTGTTCTGTTACGGTGGCTCTGAGAAGGCCACAGGGTCAGAGGCTGCTGGACAGAGAAAGGCATGGGGGCCCCAAGACGCCGCACATCATTGATACATCAAATTGTTCATTTTGCCATCAGTGGTGATGTCTTGCTTCAGAAACGTGTGAATCTTTGGCTCCCCAGATACCAGAGCAGCTGCACTGCTCTTTGGCCCATGAGCCACTGGTCCTGAGGGTCAGGCCCTCCAGGCCATGGTCCCCGGGCTCCATTCCCTTTTTCCCCACGCCACGCCCACTCCTTCCAGGGGCCAGCCCTTCCTTCCCGCTCTGCTCCTTTGTTTTGGCTGCACCTGCCCCACCCCCCAGCTGCCCTTTGATCCATAGGAATCTTCTAGGGCCTCCTGCCTCAAATCCCATTTCTCTGTGGAGCTCCTTCTGCCGCCTTCTCCCATCGTCCTGCCTGCATTAAGTGAGATTAATTACTTCCACCTCCATTGTCTCAGCTTTATTAAAGTATGTGATGATGTGGGTGTTTATTATGTTGTTCCTCCTGTCTGCCCAAGTCGTGGTCATACCGTGTGAGTGCGTGTGACTGTATGTGTGACTGTGTGTGTCTCTATGTATGTGTGTGTGTATGACTATGGGTGTGTGTATGTGTGACTGTGTGTGTGACTGTGTGTATCTCTATGGTTGTGTATGTGTGTGTGAGACTGTAGGTGTGTGTGTGTCACTTGTGAGTATGTGTGAGTTGTGTGAGTGTGTGTGTGACTGCATGGCTGTGTGACTATGTCTTTGTGTGTGTGTGACTGTGAGGGTGTCTGTGTCAGCGTGTGGGACTGTGTGTGAGTGAGCATGTATGAGCGACTATATGTGTATGACTGTGTGTGTGAGTGCATGTGTGACTGTGAGGATGTCTGTGTGACTGTGTATGTGTGTAACTGAATGTATGCATGAATGTGAGTGTGTGGACGGTGTGTGTGAGTGTGGTTTTGTGAGTATGGCAGGGTGTGTGACTGTGAGGGTGTCTGTGTGACTGTGTGTATGTGTGTAACTGAGTGTATGTGTGAGTGTGGCTATGTGTGTGAGTGTGCGACTGTGAGTGTGTGTGGCATTACTGCTTGAGTGCTGCAGGAGGATGTGTGCAAGGGAGCTGGAGGGTGAGGCCGATGCCCGGGGTCACCCGCGCAGCCTCCGTCCCAGGAAGGCATCTTTGCAGGGAAAGGAGATGAGCTCGCTCCCCGCTCTTGGAGGGGCAGAGGCTGGAACTGACAAGCAGGGAGACATGAAAGCGTGATAATTAGGGAAGGATGGGCACAAAGTGGAAAAGTCACAGTAGTTTTCATTTTGCACCTCTGCATTAGGGCTTACTCAGCTTATTTATTAAGCTGTTATCAAAGCAAAGGAAGACAAGTGGGTCTTACTGTAATGAAATTGTCTCTCCGTGGGCTGTGCTGGCTTCAGGTGTCCAGAGCGTAATTGGATGACATTGGTGATTATTGCATGAGCCCTAGGGCCGGCAGCCCCTCCGTTTGTGCGCTGTCCACGCCGCACAGCTCACGGCTGTCCTGGGGGAGGAGGGGCGGGGCTGATGCTCCGGGTTCCGACCGGGACCTGCAGGGTGGGTGCCAGCCAAGCCTGATAGAGTCTTCACATTTCAGCCCCCAGCACCATTCTGCAACTCGGGGCCTATATTACAACCCAGCTGAAAAGCACATGGGCTGCCATTTGGTAAACTTTCCCTCTTGGGGTATTTGGCCGGCCCAGGCATCGGCAAGCGGGCAGTTCCTTATCGAGTGTCAGGGAGCCGAGGAGGCCTACCTGTTAATTTCTGATTTATTTATTTAACTGTCTGACTTTTTCTCTGTCCCTGCCACCACCGCCCTTCACCACATAGCACCGTCTGCCGGTGTCACTTCCCTGCTGATCGTTAGCTCTACAGCATCCTGTTGCTCTCAGGGAGTGGAGGCCTGGAGACGCCCATGTGCCTGAATGTGCACAAGTCAAGCTGGTTGGCTGATGGGTTTATTGATTATCCTCTCCTCTCCTGGCCTTGCCAAGCTGGGGGCCTCCCTGGATGAGTTGGGGACGTTTAGGTGCTGTGGACATGCCCATGCTAGATACTGAAATGTGTTCCTCGTACACCAAGGATGTGCGTGTGGTCACTGCCTGCAGTTACCGCCGGGTCAGCGGGGCAGCGCCTATCCTGGTGCTCAGCCCTCAGGGAGACGCCCGGTGCTTACTCATTGTTCCCAGAGGATGAGTTCAGAATATGCGAGAGCCAGGCAATTTGGAGGGGAGCAGGGGTGCCATGAAGTATATTGTCTCCTTTGGAAGCACGGAATCGAGGCTTTTCTGGGTGTCTGACGATGGGCCTCTGGGGTGCCACAGGCCTCCGAGGATGGCAGTGCCCGGGCTCTCATGGTCAGTGATCAACGCTGAGTTGATGAACTTCACTTCCCAAGTGAAGATCCCAGAGGCAGGGATGCGTCCTTACTGGCAGAGGTTGGATATCACTGGTAGAGCCTCTGCAGCTTTCCTGTGAGCAGCAGAAACACTGTGACCCACGAGAGCCAAGGGCCTGAGGCCAGGACGGGGACCTCCCTGCCCCCCTCCCAGGGCACCTGCATTCCTTTACTCCTAGGGTGAGAAGCCATGTGGCTGTGACTGCCGTTCCCAAGAGTTGTCCCTCTAAAATAGAGACTGCAGCCAGAGGCACTTTCAGGAACATTCTAGGAGGTGGGCAAGGGCTGGCACAGGTGAGCACATCCTCCCAGCGGATGGCGTGGTCCTCACAGCATCTTGCTGCCTGCCGGCTCTCACTCTCAAATGCATCCTTTGCTGAGACACCAGATCGAGTTTCAGAGGCAGACTGGTGTGGGGCTCAGCACATTGAGGCCACCACAGGGCCTTGCACACTCCTCACCCTGCTCTGCCAGACTGCAAAACCGAGTGCCTGGTGCTTTCCGGTTTCTTGCTTCATATTGTGCTGGGGCCTCTGCTGGGGCTGCTTCCTCAGATGAGCACCCTCTGCCTCTGCTCAGAGCTGTGCTCCCTCCGTGTCCCCTGCTTGTGCTGGGGGGCCGCTGTCCAGAGCCGCCAGCCACGTCCCCTCGCCCATTACCCTTCCTCCACTGCGACGTGGCTCCCAGAGTGCACAGACTGCTTCCTGCATTGCCCCCTGGCCTGGAGCAGTCCAGGCCTCCAGGGAGGGCCAGTCAGAGCCAACCGCTGAGCAGGTGATGGGGCATGTCCTCCCCAGGGGGTCTGTGTGACTGTCACAGCTTCCCTGACTCCCTCTGGCCTGCTCGGCTGGAATTGCTTGGGCCTTCATCCCATGTCTCTGCTCTTTCTTGGCTAGTTCCCACCTCTTATTTCCTCCTCATCTTGGGGGCAAGTCTCCTCCAGAGCCCCGCCCCCCACTAGCAGCCAGGATCCCTTCCAGGCTCCCGTGGAGAGGGTGCTCCTGCTGTCATGGGGCTGCCGTGGGGCTCAGCATGGGGCGGTCAGCAGCCGGCTCCTCTTTCTCCCCATTGAGCGCCTGCAGGGGCCGGCCACCCGAGGGTGGAGGGAGACAGTGGGAGGGTCTGAGAACCGGGGAGCCTCTCCTCCTCTGAGGCTGGCACCCTTGCCTAAGCCCCGTGGGAACACAAACTTGGCCTGTACTCCCAGTGCCCGAGAAACGTGGGCAGTCAGAACCCTGATGTGAAAACCTCTAGTTTTGTGAAGTTCTGTGAGTCAAGCACACAGCAGGTCACTGGGCTGATTTCCAGGCCTCCATGCATGATTGTGGGCTTGGCTCTGTTTCAAGTAGCAAGGCGGCCGTGTGGAGGCCAGCACTAATGGGAGGCTCTGACGCTCTTCTTGAAGACAGGTAACTGGAAGGAAGGGGACATCTTAGGCAGGGCCCATGGTTGCAAGGAAGAAACCCCCCTCCAGGAGGTAAAGGCCAGGCCTGGGGTTGTAGAATAGTCCTCCATGCCGGTCGGTAGCCCCAGCAGGGCCCTGGGCCAGGAGGCAGGTCTGGGGATGTCCCCGCCCTCTGCTATCCATGAGCCTTGGCCTTGACTGCTGGGGCTGGGTGGGGTGGGGGGGCTGTTCCGGGGGCTGAGTACGAGAAGGGGGTGAGTGTGAGACGCTAAGCGCAGGAAGGGGCAGGGGCTGTGGTGCAGGTGACCAGTGTGAGATGGAGCCTCACCCCACGAAGGTGGGAGTGGGTTTTAACTGCACTTTGTTCAAACACAGGCTGTCAGCGCCAGAAGACCCCCAGAGCATCAGGCCCTGCGTTGCTTCCTGCAGTGCATGTGGAGGACGGTCGGGGTTCCCATGGCACACATGGCGCTAGGGATGGGGTCCTCCAGGGACAGAGACACCCTGTCTTTCTTCCCAGCATCAGGGCCTCAGGATGGCACCCCGATGTCTTGCTTCTTGCAAATCTGGATTTTTCAGAGAAAGCAAGCACCAGGTGTGAGGCAAAGATTTAATCGCATTATTTTGCTTTTCCTGTGCTTATTTATAAGCAGAGGTTTAGGCATTGATATAAAATCCCCTGTTAAGCACATGTATTCCCATAAGTTGAAGGCGTCCGTTAAGACAGAAGCAGAGGTCTGACCTGGGAGGGGGACGTGGAGAGACCGCAGCACGTGGCGGCCGTGTGCGAAGGCCTGGTGACCTTCACAGGAGCCCACCTTGCTTCATCTCGCTGTTCCCCGAAGCGAGGGCTGGGCGGGCAGCAGCGTCCAGACAGGCTCGTGGCACTGTCCTGTCTCCATCACTCGCGGTGGTCAGTATCCCTGGCTGTCTTCTCCCCGGTGGTGAACCGCTTCCCCTGCAAGTCCCGAGTTTCATAGAGAATCGGAGGGATGATGGCACCGAGGGTCTGCAGGTGGGGCGGGGCCTCAGCTGGGATCAAGGGCGCACACTGTCCTCTCCTCTCAGACAAGTGGCTCGGAGCCGTCCACGTGTTCTGACCTGGTTTATGGTGGGTGGGGCTCTCCCTTGCACCCCTGCTTCCAGGCAGCGGCGGCGGGCAGGCCTGTGTGTGCCCGTCACCCCCTCCAGGATGGCACCGTAAACCACGGTGGGGTGTCCACGCAGCCAACACCAACGGGGCCACCTGCTTGTAACCCGTGCCAGGGGACGGACCCCAGGCCTGTGCATTCTTCTTGGGGGCCCCAGGCAACTCCGCTGCCCTGACTGCCAGCGTGGTAAACACGGGAGGACACCTGCACCTGCAGATTGAGTAGGCTCTGTCCACACCTCCCATGTATCTGAGTGTGTCTTTGAAAACCCCAGCTGCTCGGGAGAGAGGCAGTGGAGCAGAAGAGGCAGTTGGTGTAGACGCTAATCAGGAGCATAATTAATGAGGAAACAAAGCAAGAATTAACCTTTGGGAACACACATTACATAAGGTAGTTTCTTTTCAAAACATATCATTCATCTGTCCCTTTTGTATTAATATAACATTTTGTATTTTTACGATGCCAAAAAAATTGTTTGAAGATTTGAAATTAGAAAAATACAAAAAAAAAATTCAGTATGATTTTATCTACCTCCCCTGAAGAAACCATGGTTAATCATTTGTCGTGTTATTTGTGTCTGTGTGTGTGTATGTGCGTGTGCATGTATGTAGCGTGTACACAAACTTGGCATAGGTTGGCTGTGTTATAATGTAGGTGCACATGCGTGCTGTGTGTGCAAGCGTGCACGTGACTCTGATGTGTGTTCTCGTTTCCACATGTAGCATGTGCACGAACACATGTACAATCTAATGCAGACGTGTTCATACCCACACATATGTGCTTCATGCATGGCTGTGCACTGTGTGGGTACGTGGGTTTGAATGTTAGTGTATGTGCAAGGATGTGGGTGCTGTGTGTAGTTCACACAAGCTTGTGTACCTGTGGTGTGGTTGAGTGTGTGCACACACGTGGCTGTGCTCCATGGACACATGTCATGCGTGTGCTGGGACAGGATATTTCCAGTGCTTGGCGACTGACTGGCAGTGACGGCGTGATGAAGATCCTTGTAAACCCAGCTTTTGGTACTTCTCATTATTTCTTCATGATGAATCATTAGGAGCAGAATTCAGAATTTCTGGTTCAGAGGTTGTGTTTGTTACGCAGTCCTGGATCCACTTGTCCAAAGGATGTTTCAGAGGGTGGTGCTGATTGATGTTCCAGGTGAGGACATTGGGGATGTGCATGTCCCCATGCCTCACGGTGCCGGAGGTACTAACGAGGCCATGACGGGGAAGGTGGCGTCATCTGACCTGCGTTTATTCGTTCGGTGGAGAGGCTGGGCATTTAAAAAAAACATCTATTTTTCCCTCTTCTTTTTTCTTTTGCAAAATTGCGTGTTCAAGTGTGCTCGTGTGTCTCCTCGGGGTGATGGGCGCGGCCGACACACATGTAGAGATGCATTTGGGGAAATCTCACATCTGTCCTTAGCTGTCAAACACGCTCGCGCGTCTGTGCCCGGTTGCTGTTGAAATCCCTCAGGGAAGTTTTGTGATTATCTTTCAGGTAGTTTTGTGCATTTTTAGTACTTACCATGTGCTAACGTGTGCAGAGCGTGTACTCAGCACGGAGGTGCTGAGATGTGTGGTTGATGGGATCTGTTTTCTCCAGGGACCATTTGTTTGTGTTGATAAGTAAGCAGAAGCCTTCCAAGAAGGTCTGAGATTTCCAAGGCCTGCAGCCGGGGGTTTAAACAGCCGCCAGGACCCGGGCAGCCCAGTGTGCTCGCTAGAGGGCCTGGTCATCATTATTTCAGGCTCTGCAGGCCAGATGTTGGCGGGACCTACTCGACTGCCCTCATAGCAGAAGAGTGGCCGTGGACGGTTGCTAAGGAAGGGGTGGCTCTGTGCCAGTAGGACTTTATCCACAGCCCCAGGCCACGGGCCGGATTTGCCATGACGCGGCCCCCCGCTGCCCTGCGCCTTCTTTGCCAGATTCTCCCGTTGTTGCCTTCAGCCAACCCGTGCCCTGAGTGCATCCGTCTTTGGTCTTCACAGCAGCCATCCGCAGCTTGTTCACAGTCCCATTCAACAGATGAGGAAGCGGAGACCGGCAAGCTGGGAGGACACAGCCAAGGTCACGGGGAACCCATGGCTGCCCGTGGAAAGTGCAGCTCACGGTGGGGTCCGGCTTCGGGGCCAGAGGCCACAGCGTGTGTCCCCGAGGCCGAGCGGGCTGGAGGGGCCCAGAGGACATGAGGACACGAGCCGCCGCCGCGAGCCCGGCCCTCCAGCCCTGCCTCGGAGCACTTTGTGCCGGGCAGATGATAATGACGCCCATAACGGCGGCCGTAACGAGGAGAGAGAGAGGAAATGGAACATTATTAACCGCTGATGGATAGTGTATTCAGTTTTCAATTTAATGATCTGCAACTGCAAATCTAGGGTTAAGGATGAACCAATTTCTCACTTCCTTTTTGCTCTGTTCATCCCAGATAAGGAAATGAAAGGATTACTCCGCAGACGTGCAATCCAAATGTCAATGTTCTGCCTCATTAGAGAAACTGGCACGACTCCCCCGAAAGCCGGCGCGGTTGGGGTGACGGCGCGCCGCTCACCGGCTCAGAGGGCGCCGAGGGCCCCGCGGGCCTCTCCAGGCCGTTGTTCCCTGGGCCCTGGGAGCCTCTCCAGTGCCCTTGCCCCTCTGTTCGGAGCCTCCCTCCGCGGCCGCGCACCTGCCTATCACTTCCACCCCGGCCAGCGGGGTGCAGGCGGCCGTCCGGAGCCCCTGGGGGTGGGTTCCCACCTGTTCCCGCCATCCTGGCAGGGTGCTGAGGCACCAGGAGGCAAGCATCCGAGTTGACGGCTTGTCGACCAAATTGCTGCAGTTCGGTTGCCTCCTTCCCAGCGCTCCTGCGCGGAGAGCAAACGGGAGGCCGCCTGAGCTCGGTTCCACCGGGCGCCCCCTTCCAGAGCCAGGACTCCAGCGGCACCGCGGGGGGGCAGGGGCTGGGGATGCCGCGGCCCCCGGCCCCGCAGCACCACGTGCCCGTCCCACGGCTGTACTTGACAACGCCGGTGTTTTCAGTTCTGCACAGAACTTGATAGAACCTTCCAGATCAAGTGTTCTTTTCACATGACTTGAGATGGGGTGGGCGGGGGCTGCTGGTTACAGTTCAGAAGCCAAGAGTGTTTGGTAGCTAATGCTTTGACTCAAGGAGAGAAATTATGAGCAAACACTTCTGCTCGGCAACTTTGTGAAAACAAACATATGACAGCGTAAACGCTTCTTAACAGCCCTGCATATTGGTCTGGTTCACAAGACACTGAAAACCGAAAATAAAACAATGAGAAAGGATGTGTGTGCCAGCTTGCAGAGAAGAATCCCCGAATAGCTGACGGGTTCGTTTTCACTGGTTTATGGGCAGATTTCAGAGCTGCATCTGTTATTTCTTTGTGAACACTCAGACGTCCTCTGGGCTTGTTTCCTCGGATGCTTTGTGAGCGACATCTGCCCAGGAGTCGCCGTCAAGTGGCCCCGTTGGAAGGAGGAAGAGTCACCGCCAGAAAGGCTGGCCCCCATCGTTTTGAATGCGTCTGATGTCACACTCCTTGACGGTGCTTCTTGAAACGTTGGGTTTGTTGTAGAGCCGTCATTCCACATGGGACACAGAACCCCCCCCGTGTGCGACGGATGTGGGGCCCCCACTCCCTGCTCCCCGCTCCTCGGCCCTGACACCGAGACCCTCCATGGCATGCCTTCTCGGGAGTCCCGGCAGCCTCGGCGTCCAGAAGTGAACGGCGTGTGTGCGCGCCACTGACCTGGCCACGCACCCGGCAGGCATCAGGTGGTCATCACTCAGCCCATGGCAGCTCTTCTTGAAAATGAAGACCATAAAGGGCGCTGCTGGGGGCAGTGAGCCCTGAGCCCTGCTCGTTTTCCATAGCGGCATGTGGTCCCGGAGATGCCCAGCGCACTCATGCTCCCTTTTGGGGCATCCGGTGAGTGTCAGAGCTTAGAGTCCAGTGGACAGTCACGGGCTTAATTCCCAGGCTGCTTAGGAACCTGCCCTGCCTGCACATTCTCCCCATGCTCACTGGGCGGCTGCTGGAACTGTGCGTCGGGTACCCGGGCATGCCTCTGGGCCTGCATGTTAGTGTCCTCGTGTCCAGCCGCCTGGCTCCGCGGTGGATGAGGCTTGTTGGGTAAACCCACGCCACGGCGGCCCATGAGGGAAGCGTGACCGTGAAGCAGGCTCCTTTGGTTTCCGGGGTGGCTCAGAAGGATGGTTCAGAAGCTGAGATGCTGAGGCCCAGGCACCCGGTTGGACAGGTGACGTGGCCTTGAGCTGTGTCCGTCGGGAAACAAGTGCGTGTTTGCTCCTCCAGCTATGGTGAAGCTCCGTTTGGGCGCCACCTGTTTTCAGTGAAATTGAGTTTCCCAGGATGAAGAGAATCACAGCCAATAGGATTTGGGAGGACAGGGATCAGCCTTTTAAAAAAAAATCTTTTTATCCAAATGCATTTGTTGAAAGAAGCCTCTAGCATATTTTCATTCTCATGATTTTGTTTTTCCCAAGTAGAATGCAGTCCTCAGTGGAGTTCTCTGGTTACGTGTTCCCAGGAAAGTCCCCTTGCATGGAATGACCATAGTTCCTGGCCGATCCTTAAAAATGGGATTTTCCGATCTTTGGTTCAGGCCCCAAAAGTTGAACTGTGTAATATGTTTTAGTGGAAAGAATCACATTTGTCCCTCTTGATTGACAGCCTCATTCTCTTGCCCACCAGTGTCTGAGGATGTGGCCATGCACTGTGGGGCGACCGGGGTGACCTGCAGGCACTGAGACAACTCTCCTCGGGGCCTGGGCCTGGGGCTGGGGAGGTGGGCAGGCGGGGGCTTGCTTGCCGATGGCATCCTGGGCACAGAGCTGCAGTGGCAAGCCCCTGTCCCAGGGTGGGTGGGTGGACGCAAGCCGGCATCTAATTAATGATCCTGCCTGTCCAGCAGGCCCAAGGCACGGCTGGCAGGTGGAGCTGTGGTTTCCATGGGCCCCGGTGGCAGGAAGAGGTGACACCGTCCTCGGAAGCGCCGTCAGAGGTGGTGGCAGCCACGGCCGGCCGCGCCACAGGTGAGGGCGTAGAGCCCCGAGCACGCCCGCCCGGCGCTCACGGTCTCGGGGCCGCCCCACGTGGGAAGCAGGGCGCCCGGCACCACCGGGATAAGCAGCTTCAGCTTCGGTCTGTGTTGCAGGTTCAAGGGTGTCCGTTGTCTCCAGGCGGTAATAAAGTCATCGTGTTCTGAGGCAAGAGTCAGAGACTCGGGCTCCTTGCAAGTACGCTGCGGCTTTGAGGGAAATGGCTTATCCAGATCCTATTAGGAGAGGACCAGAAACATTTTAAAAAGCCGGGAACCCATTTTTTTTCTCTCCAGCACAAGAAACGGGCGAGTGGTGTAGGGAACATGCTCCTTTTGAAGGGGTGGCAGTTATTTTTGCTCCCAGGCCAAATGGGGACTTCACGGGAGCTCCCGTGCACAGTGCTGGGGTGATGGGGGAGCGAGGAGGGGGGTGGCTCCCTGCGCGCTGTCCTGCGTGGCCGGCCCGCTCCCGTCCTAGCAGCAGCTGGTCCTAGTGGTGGCCTGAGCATACCAAGCAGCGAGCGTGCCAGTGGCCGCCCTGTCCTTGCCTGCGCACAGCCAGGGCTTGGGGCTGGCGACTCCGCTCTGGGGGGATGACTCTGGCTGAGCTCTCCATCCTCTCTAGGGCAGGCTCATTCTGAGCCTCTTTGCCTGTTTTTCTGCCCGTGTACTCCCACAGCATGGGGCACAGGAGTCTTCCCAGCCAGCAGTGCTTTGGGGTTGTGGGGGGTCGGGGTGCATTCCCTGCCTTTGCCTTCATGGGACGGCTGAGGCTTGCGTGGTGATGTCCTGTGAAACAGGAAGTGACACCTAGAATGTCCCCTAGCCAGCGGGGTCCCACGTGGCCCTGTACTTCCACGGACCGCTTGGCCCATCTTTCTAAGTGCTCTGTGGGGAATCACTGCCCTTACTCCCATTAGCTGCCTGCCGCACCCCTTTTGTGAGTGGGTGATGTGGTCTGGAGAGGCTATGGAACCTTCCCAAGGGGGTAGACCACATACTCACACTCTAGATGCTCCCTACTCCTGGGACCACTGCACACAGAAGGACGTTTCAGGCTAAGTGGAAGGATGAGTGGATGAAATGAATGGATGGTGGGTGGGTGGGTGGGTGGGTGGATGGGTGGGTATATGAAATGGATAGTAGGTAGGTAGATGGAGGGGAGAAGGGTGGGTAGATGGGATGGATGGATGGGTGAGTAGGTGGGTGGATGGGATGGATGGATAGGTAGATGGGATGGGTGGAGAGGGGGATGGATGGATGGATGGATGGATGGATGGATGGATGGATGGGTAAGTAAATGGGTGGGTGGGTGAATGGGATGGATGGACAGGTAGATGGGATAGGTGGATGGAGGATGGATGGATGGGTAAGTAAGTGGGTGGGTGGGTGGATGGGATGGGTAGATGGGTGAATAGGGGAATGGATGGATAGGTAGATGGGATACATGGATGGGGGAATGGGGGGATGGATGGACAGGTGGGTCAGTATGTGGTGGGGGGATGAAGGGACGGATGGACAGGTAAATGGGGGGATGGGTAGATGAATGGGGGTAGAGGGTGGGAGGGTGGATGGAGAAAGGATGGATGAGGAGGTGGTAGAGAGAAGGAGGCAGAGAGAAGCGGGGTGGGATGGGTTAATTGGAGTTTCTTCATAATGGCTATTACTCAGCAGATTCTTCTGGAGCTGTTGGGTGTGACAGGCTGGGGCACTGAATTAAGCGAGCAGGCCCGGGAAGCCCACCTGAACTTCGGCTGGATCCTCTTTGTTTTCCACGTAGGGTACTCGGGGTTTCTAATGAGAGTCTTTCTCTTGAAAAAATCACAGAAAAGCACGGGCCTCGCATTGTGAGGAATGTCCTGTGTTGTGCGTAAAACAGCGCCGTGGACGGAGGGCTCGCTCACTGTGAAGCATCACTTGTAAGGTGGTGCTCGGCGATCAAGCTGGGGCGTTGAGCAGATGCGTGTGATCCCACGGACGGGCCAGCCCTGGGAGTGGGGGTGGGGGTTTGTCTGCCTCGGTCACGGCGTTCCCGGCGCCAAGGGCAGTGCCTGGTGCGCAGCAGACACCTGAGCCTCCTGCTCCCGCCAAGGCCAGATCCTGGAAGCCCCGCGGCACGTTTTCCGTCGGGTCTTTCTCGCGTGTGATAGAGACATTAGTGCACGTCAGACCCTTCACCGGGGCTTTCCCATTGTTTTAAGCGTGTTCCTTTAATCTAGTGCGTTCGCGCCCTCGGCTGAACTTTCATGAGTCTGCGGGGAGACCGGGAGTGCTTCGTCGTGCTGTGGTTTGAATGACAATCAGGAGGTGCTTCTCCTGGCTGTGGAGGCTCTTTGCAGCGGCTCCATCTCCTTCTGGGTCTGGGGTGTCGGGCCAGCTCCGGGGGCCCATCGTCCCACCCACGGATGCCCACCCAGGAATCCCAAGAAGGCTTTGGCTCTCGCGAGGTGGCGTGTGTGCGGTGACTCCAGGAGCCCCGGGCCTCCCTGGAGCACCCTCCGCCTGTGCGTGGAGACGTGGCAGCGGGGTGGTCTGTCCCAGCGCCGTGCTCCTGGCCCATGTCGGGCAGCTGCCTGGCCTGGGACACCCGCGCAGAAGGGTCTCGACCCTGGGCCACCGCAGGCCTCCCCACTGCCGGCTCCGAACGGGCAGGGAGATCGATGAAGCGAACTGTGCGTGAGTGGCAAGGATTAGAAGCGAGCCCGGGGCTTTATGGATCAGCTGCCCTCGAGAGTCAGCGCTCCCCTGGGGAACCACGGAGCCACAGCCCAGCCCAGGCCCGGGCTCGCCTCTCTCCCTCGCCCCTTCCTCGCCGACCTCCCCATTCCCCTTACCCCTGGGCTTGTTTCTGGAGCCTTCTTGTGCACCGGCTCCTCTGCAGCCCCAGGAATCCTGCACAATGCCACGCCCTGTCTGCAGTTACTACAGCCCGACCGAGGATCTGGGTCCGGTGCTTACCACGTCTCCTTTGAAAAGTCACTTTTATCTATGGCAAATGCTGTGAGCCTCTGGCAACTACATTGCCCTCGAATCCTGCAGTAATCATCATCCCTTTCTGTTGCCAAAAAAAAAAAAAAACCCAATTAATTAAAAATACATTTAAAAGTACGTGTATTAAAGGAAATCATTAACAAGCCAAGCTGCAGAGGAGTCAGAAAAGTGAGAGCTGGTGAGAGTCTCCTGTGTTCATGGTAACGAGAGAGCAAGTGTGGCTGCGTGTCTGTGTGTGTGCTAAACAGAACAGTCTGCCTAAATTCTGGGGTGAAAAATGCTTTAAAAGAACCAAGTTGGTTCTGACGACAGAAATTGGAATGAGAACCTCGCCGAGTGTAGAGGGTTGAGCAGAGCCTCCCGGGAAGATATGTTATAGGCCTCACCTCCCGTGAGCGCAGCTGTGTTGGGGCGGGGTACGGGGTCTTTGCAAATTTACGTAGGCAAGAGGAGGTCATGCTGGATGCGGACGGCGGTTCTGGGAAGCCTTCCCAGTACGTCCCTGAAGGGGCTTCGTGCAGCAGACCCTGTGCCCGGGGGGAAGTGGCCCGCTCACTCCACGCCGGAGCCGGGCAGCGCCGTCCCAGATGCAGGCTCACTGTCAGGGGCCTGCGTCTCGGCGAGCGGCGCAGTATTCCCCAGAGCCCCTCGGACCCTCGCAGCACCCCGTCCTGCAGGAAGCTCATAAATCCCCGGTCTGCGAGCGAGGACTGAAGCCCACGATGGCAGCTCGGGGAAAGTGCCCAAGCCCTTTGAAATCAGCCATAAGACCCGCCGCACCGTCCTATGGGGGCTTGACCTGCAGCGAGCATCCGGGGCGGGCTGTTTGACTGTGGGAATATTTGACATATTCAGCTCTTAGGAGGACCAGCTTTGGGGCTGGTTTGTACAAAGGGACATTAGTAAAAATGATTTTTTTCTTAATGTGTGTCCGTTCGCTAAACAAGCACAGCATGCTGTCGGTCCTGACAGCAGGTGCCCAGACGGGGGCGTCGGTTCCTGCCTGCTTGGAGCGTACCCCACCCCGGTGGGGAAGGGAGGGTCGAGAAGCCATGCATCGGTGAGATCCAGGTCATGCTTGCAAGTGCAGTAAGTTACAGAACATAACATGCACTTGCCGTAATAATATCTCAATATGGAAAAAAGAAAAAAATAAAAAACTCCCAGGGAAAGGATCTGTTGCTCCAAAGGTAGACAACAGGTGACGTTGGAGTTGGAAGGCGCCTGTTGGGTGAAGTGACATTAAGGGGACACCTGCGTGATGAGGAGGAGAGAGGCCAACCACATCTAAGGGGAGAGAATCGCACGTGCAAAGGCCCTGAGGCAGGAGGCCCCCGGGGTGGAGGTGGACAGAGCCCCTAACTGCGGACCCCTGCAGGTGGGGACAGCTGAACCCCAGGCCTGCTCTGCCCAGACCCGGCCGGCCGTCGGCCTGTAGCTGGGAGCTCTCAGCAAGCTCCTGAGAGCCGGGGCACCTTGGGGCTGAATGGGCCGCGGCTGGGCTCCGGCCCCCGTGGGTTCTCTCCACGGTGATGCCTGCCTGGGAGGGGAGAATGCTCAGCTCTCAGCCTGGTCTGAGGCCCCCGCCTTCCCCCACAACCCACAGATCCCCCGCAGGGACGAGGCCGGCTGCCTTCCAGTGCCCAGATGTCATTTCTTTTAGGTGGAAATGCCCTGCTTTCCTGGGACCTTGTCCCAGGGCATCAATTTTCCTCTTCGTGTCCTTATTCTAGAACGTTCTCTGGCTGACCGATGGCCGGGCACTCCCACCTGTGCACGTAGCTGCAGGGAAGCCCCAGACCCTTCCAGCTCCTGACTGGTTGGACCCCCCGGAAGGTTTCCACAGCGAGGGGGGGGACCTCCGTGCGGCCTCATCGTGGCCATGGGTTGTGCCAAGGGCTGCGTGTGCAATGTTTCACGGAAGGGTCCCAGGCCCGCCGCCTGCCAGCCCGCCTTCCGGACGGGGGAGCCCCGACCCCGCTGTGCCCACGAGAACGTGAAGGCGCACCATGGAGCCCATCGAGGATCATGTGTCCACGATCCGGTAACTGCTGTGGGCTCACTGTGCGCTCTGGGGATTGAGGAGGAAGCAGCGGTGCCGTTATGGGTGTTCAAGGTCACCGGCGTCCCCGCACTTGGAGCACGTCGACTGTCCCACTTGGGAGCAGAGCCGCGGCATCCGGACACGCGTGTCCGTAGAATTCAGCTGGGGCTGCTGCTGCCCCTGCCCAGGTGCGCCAGCTGCCGACGCCAGGGTCCGACCCCGTGGCCGCGTCCGTGCCGCCCCGGCCGCCCCTCGCCGTGGGCGCCCGACCCCCAGGGAGTTCTGTTGCCTCTTTGGTTCTTTCCAGGGATTATTCTCAGACAATAAACCTCATCTCTAAAAATAGGTCACATAAAAGGCTCGAGTATTTTTCTAATTAGTGTGAGAATTTATTGAATATACATCACACGTATAGATCACAATATTATTAAAATTACTATTAAGACTTTACACATCAAAATATTTCAGGCGACGGGGACACGGGAAGCCTGATGCTCCCTGAGAATCATATCTGCATTAGCAAGATAAAGGACAATTTAGGACGATTACAAAAGCAATGATTTAGCGTACAACATAAAACTCTGCTGAGAACTAACTCCTAATGCCAGCTGCTGCTAAGCTGCTTAATCTTTATCTAGTTCAATTAAAATCTGAATGTTTGGGATTTCATTAACAACGAGGGGTTTGGAAATTACATGCACTTTTACGCTGGATTCCATTGCTGATGCCCGGTATTGGAAGTTTCCCAAGGCGTCTTCAGGTAGATTTAGGTAGAATTAAAACTCGCGTAAAGGATAACACAGAGGTAAGAGAAGACTCGTTGAGTTTTTCCGTCAGATCCAGCTGACAGGAGTAGGACCGCACCCAAACCGGCGCAGAGGGCCCGGGCCGGGCGGCCGCTGGCCACGGACGGGTTGACAGAGGGGGACGGCGTGGGCCACCCCGGCTGCGCGTGCGGCTCCGGCCTGATCTCCGCTGCAGGGTCTCTCGGTTCATTACGCGTTTCCCGGCTTTGCAAGCGGGTCTTTGTAAAATTCGACCAGCGAGGGCGATGTCTGCACGATACCCGGAGATCAGAACCTGCCGGGGCGGATGCTTCATGGGCACGTCCGCCCCCCACCCCCACTGGGCGGCAGGTCTGGTGTCGCCGGCCCTATGCTTACCCCGAGGACCCGAGGACCCTTGGAGGCTCTGACGGAGCGAGGGGTGGGACCCGGAATCTGTTCGTCATGCCCCCCGCCCCGCAGTCATGCCCCACGCACCCTGACCAAGAGCTCACGGTCTGGGGGGACACGCCTGCTGCCGCACTAGCTCGGCTGCCTGTGTCGGGGGAGGCTGGATGATGGGCGCAAAGACGTCCATGCCCTGCTCCCCGGAGCCCGGATTCAGTCACCTCATGGGGCAGATGGGACTAGGTCGTGGACCCGGCGGTGGGACAGAGGGAGGAGGGCCCGAGGTGGGCGGTGTGTGCCGGCGGCCTGCAGAGGCTGGATTGTGCAGGAGGGGCCGCGTGGGGTGCAGGTGCCCCCGGAAGCTGGAAGAGGCGAGGAACAGCTTCTCCCCCGGAGCCCCCGGTGGGCGAGAGTGTGCGCCACGGCGGCCCCGGGGGCCCGACGGGCTGTGTGTCCTGAGCAAAGCTGCCGTGTCCTCACCCCAGCTGCGTCTCCCTGTGTCCCCGGGAGGCGCCTGGTTCCCTGGGGCAGAAACAGAGCCCAGGCCAGTTGTCCCATGATCTGGGGGTCAGGTCCCTGCTTCCTGGCACCCTGGGCAGCTGCAGGCACTGGCTACCTAACGTCCTTCCCATCTTCCCATCTGAGGTCCCCTGTCCCCTGCCCTCCTTGTCCTGGTGCGGCTCCCTAAGGGGGTGCCCAGGAGCTGAGGGGGTGGGGGCTCCCTGCGCAGCGCTGTGCACACCTGGGCACGCCCAGGCCAGGGAGGCCCCCGGAGGGCCATGACGGGTGTTGTGTTCTACTTCTGGATGGGGCCAGAGGCTTCCTAGAAGTGGGCATTTTGGATGAAGAGTAACCAGCTCCGTGTCTTGGGTGAGGACGCGCCTGTGATAACTCCCCTGGGTCATCGGGGAACTGTTCAGTATTCATCACTTTACATGATTCTGAAACTGGTTTTCTGTGACATTTCCTTATCTCAGATTTGCATCTTCCTGCTTCCTTGTCTTCTCTCGAAACTATGAGTTCCTGGAGGGCAGGAGGCGCACGTGTGTGTTGCGTGTGCAGGTGTGTGTGTGATGTGGGCGTGTTTGTATGCATCTTCTAGGACCCCTGATGTGGAGCCTGACAACCCAGGAGTACGTGTCATGTGTTTTGTGTGTAAACTTGTCTTTTCATTTGTGATGTTCCCCCCGCCCCCCTGGGGCGAGAGAGCAGCACTGTATCTGTTACCCCTGCTGCCGTGCTGGGGCAACTGGGACATCTGCAGCCACAATCTTACTTTCTTCGGCCTTTGGGAATTTAAAGTGTCCACAGATCATATCAGAATCGGGTTAAAATGCTGGTTCTGACTCGGAGGGTCTGGGCTGGGGCGTGAGGTCTGCACCGCCTGCCGCCGCCGTTGCACTGGGGACCACGCCGTATGGAGCAGGGATCTCGAAGGCTCCACCCTCACACGTGAACCCCCTGGCGTGTTCCGAATCCCTGCGCCAATTCCTGGGACCGTAAATGCAGCCCGATGCCTCCGATTCTCCTGCCTTCTCTTTTCGGCAGCTTTCCTCTTCCCCTTGGTCTGAGGGCATTCGCACGCACCTCGAATGGCCGTCTGATGGCTCGGGACCCACCATGTGGCAGGGGGCACGACAGGTTAGAATGAGCCACCGTGATTTGGTGTCGTCACATCCACTTGTCAAGAAGAAGGCAGAAATAAATAAATGACGGGTGTGCCCACGTCCCAAGTGGGTTTGGTGCACGTTTCAGCAGGGAGGTGCATGGGAGCTCGGAGCTGAAGGGTCTTCCCTTCATTGCTTAGGTTTCATGGCGCCTGTTGATTTGCAGAGTCTTTCAGAGGTTGTTGGCAAGGATGATGATTGTGCATCGGGACGCGACAAGCCACCTTAGCGTATCTTAGGCAAAGCATCCCAGGTTCCTTGGAAACTCGCATCTGCCAGAAGTGGTCGATTTGCTGTGTGGCCGTGATGTCATTAAGGGTTTGAAACATTTGACCCATGGATCACTACACACAAAATTAAAAAAAAAAAAAAAAAGGCCATGAGTCCTGAGTGTCCAGGTGACAAAACCTCTCTGGCTGAGCACCAAGGTGTCAAGGGGCCAAGTGGGACCCCCTCCCCTGCCCCTGCCTCCAGCCTTTCTCTAGGGTTTTCCCACCTGGCAACCTCCGTGTTGCCTGTTTTGAACTTCAGGTCACTGGAGCCCATGGCCTGTACTCTCCTGTGTCCAGCTCCTTTGGTCCTGCTCCAGATCATTCAAGCGGTGGCTCTTGCATGCTCCGGGTGCCCCCTCCTCACGTGGAGCCTGCCTTCCTGCAGAGGCACCGTGCTTTGCCGGCCCCGTCTACACGGATGGTGCCGTGGCAGGTGCATCACGTGGGGCCCACAGCTTCATGCCATGCCTCTGGAGTGGCCTTTAGGAATCCCTTCCTTGTATTCGAGGAATGACCAGAATCTTGAAAGCACAGTGCAAGTTGCACCAGTGGAGGGTGTCAGTGTTGAGCTCAGTGCCCAGGGGAAAATGCAGACATCATTGTATGTTTCCGTTGGTGCCACGTGAGCCTCTTGGTTTTAAATGTATGTAGCATAGGACGGCACTTGATGGGATGAGCACTGGGTGTTCTACTATATGTTGGCAAATTGAATTTAAATTTTAAAAAAATGAAAAAAAAATAAATGTATGTAGCATAGTCTCCCATAGGCTTGGACCACGCCGGGGGCGTGTGGTTTTCAAGGGTTCTGCAGATGGGTTCTTTAGTGTTAAATACTATATGTGTACACGCTCAACCAAAGCTGTCACAAAAATCCTCGAGCCGCAGGGCTGGGTGGGTGGTTCTGTGGAGACTGAATTAGTGGGACCCAGTGTCCTTTGTGGGGAGGGGAGGCAGGGGACGGTGACATCAGTGGCACCCTCCTTCCCACCCCATTATGCAGGAAAGCTGCGCAATTAATCTTTGTCCACCTGCAAATCCTGGCAAAAGTCAGACACGCCAGCAGTGTCTGGGATTTTTCTGCTGCTTTTGTTCATTGGAATAATTGCGAGCCGGGGGCTGGGTGGCGGTGGGGAGAGCCAGGGCTCACCATTTGGCACGAGCCAGACAAAATGTGCAGCCCATCCCGTTAGCCAGGTGCCTGGGCTTGCATTGCCTAGCGGGAACCAGTTTGGGCAGCTCCCCAAGGTCTTGCCTTAAAAGTGCATTTGATGATTGCTGGTGGAGGAGAGGCTGGTGCTCTGACTTCTGGAGGTTAGACTTTGCTGCCAGGAACCTGTCCCTGTGCCTGAAATAGCCCCTCTGCACATCTGAGGCCTCTCAGAGCCTGATCAGAGGCTGGGCCGTGCAGCGGGCTTGCAGCCCGCAGTTGGCGGGAGAACTGATCCCTGCTGGATCTGGATTCCAGCAGGTGAGCGGGTACCTGGACTGCTCCCCTCTGGCAGCCCTTGGCTGGGGCAGGATGGGCTGCACGTTGGTGGGTCCGGGGATAAATTGGGGTCCCTACTTATAAAATTGTGAAGAGTTTCAAGATGACGGAGCCTTGAACCAAGCACAGCGCCGAGGACTGTACACCCCAAGCCCGGCCATATGCAGGCCAGCTGGGGCCCAGGAGACCCTGTGCTTCCCTTGGATCTTCTGGCTGGGTGCTGGGGTGCAGGGGAGCTCAGGGGAGCATCGCCAGCACATCTCCTGATCCCTGAGATGTGGGTGTGGGGCTCCCAGCACTGGCCACACAGTGCAGGGCCCTTGTCGCCCCTTTCCCGGTGCCGTGGGGGTGGGCACCGCCTCGCTCTCCTCTGGACCTTTATTTGAGGTGCCTTCAGGAAGGGTGGGCAGGCTGTCATGGACAAGACAGCAATTTGGAGGCAAGATAAAGCAAAACAAAGAAATGTGACAGAGAGGAAAGGAAGTGAAACCATTGTGGACACTGCAGAACATCCGGACCATTTCCCCAAATGGTCCTACCTCTCGCTCCAGCACGTGACCCCAGTGATAGTATTTGGAAGATCCCAATAGAAAGATTAATTTGTAGATTGCCTTGTTCATTCATTCCACAAGTACGTCCCGAACACGTGCCAAGTGCCAGGCCCCGAGTGTGGCAGTGAACACGACAAAGTCCGAGAAAGATCTTTAGTCACGAAGCGCACGTTATGCGGGCATCTCAGGGCTGATCGTGGCTTTTCAGAGGCCTTTGGAAAGAAGAGAAGGGGGCTGACGCGTGGAAGGGAGGTCCCGCGAAGGGCCAGGTCAGCGTGGCTGGAGCCAGCCCCGGCTCTCCGCCTCCCCGCCACCCAGGCTGCACCTGCCCTTCCGGGAAGACTGTCTGCAGGGCTTCTTGGCCACAGGGAGGACTGAACTCCCTGTCCCAGGCCTGCCCTGCAAAGATCCCGAGGCCCATGCCAGTCGGATGGCTTAGGTCACTGCCCACGTCCAACTGTCCATGGAGTACAGCCTGCAGGACAGCTCCGGCCTCCAGCCAGCAGGCCCAGAGTGTTGGGGGGTAGCGGTAGCCCTGGGGCTGCAGCCACTCGGAGCTCTTCGCTAGGGAAGCAGGTTCACGTCCTACAAGCCAGATGAGGAGTCTGCTCAGGCTGCCGGAACAGGGGAGCACAGACGACGGGCTTACACAATAGGAACGTTTCCCCCGCAGTCTGGAGGCTGCATGTCTAAAACCAAGGTGCGGGGATCCCTGGGTGGCGCAGCGGTTTGGCGCCTGCCTTTGGCCCAGGGTGTGATCCTGGAGACCCAGGATCGAATCCCACGTCGGGCTCCCGGTGCATGGAGCCTGCTTCTCCCTCTGCCTGTGTCTCTGCCTCTTTCTCTCTCTCTGTGTGACTATCATAAATAAATAAAAAAATTAAAAAAAAATAAAAATAAAACCAAGCTGCAGGCAGGGC
Source organism: Canis lupus dingo (assembly GCF_003254725.2). Taxonomy (NCBI): domain Eukaryota; kingdom Metazoa; phylum Chordata; class Mammalia; order Carnivora; family Canidae; genus Canis; species Canis lupus. Next base: position 45,672,803 of record NC_064266.1, read on the forward strand.
TGGTCTCTCCCTGGCGTGTAGATGGCCGTCTTCTCCATGCACGTCTGTGTCCTGAGCTCTTCTTATAAGAACACTTGTCACGTTGGATTAATATCCATTGCTATGACCATTTTATCTAAATTACTTATTTTTTTTTTTTTAATTACTTATTTTTAAAGGTCCACTTTCTAAATAGAGTCCCAGGTGCTGAGGCTTAGGACTTGAATGAGGATTTTATCGGGGGTGGGGGAAGGAGGAACAACTCAGCCCCTAATGGTTCTCCTGCCTCCCACCACGGGATGGGAAAGAGCCTGCCCCCTTCACAGCTGGGGCTGGGCGTGTTCTTGTCCATCCTCTTGTGTCCCTCAGACTCACCCTGTGGTGGCTCAGGGCCAGATGCATATTTAGTGGACTTGCACGTGGGTCATCAGACACTTAAAGGTGGCCCTCTAAGAAAACAGAACCTAGGAAGTTGGAGGGAGGGATGCGTGTTTGTCTACACTCTGAATGGGGATGGCAAATAGCAAATAGCTGAATAGCAAAGCCTGGGATGAAATCAGAAAGAAAAAATGGTTGGATGTGGAAAAAAATACAGATGGGGGAAAAAAAAAAACACCCTTCGATGAAAAAAATATTTTCACATCGAAAGGCAAACAGAAAAAAAAAAAAAAAAAAAAAGAAAGGCAAACAGATCCGGGAAAAGAATCGTGATAAATATGACGGGGAATTTCTCACCTTTAAATACAAAGAGGTGACGTGGGTCGGTGGGAAGAGTGCCCGTGAGAGGCGCGGCCAAGCAGGAAGAGGAAACGGACAGAAAGCAGGTATTGACTAATGGGGGGGGGGGGGGGGGGGGGGTGCGGTCCTGCTGGTAACCAAGGGAATGAAAATGGTAAGTGTCCCCTTTTGCCGTAGCAGTTGAACAAACTTTCTCTTCCCATCGTGAGTGACGCTACTTAGAGCCGACCAAGCACCTGGTGAGTCGGCACTTTTACCCGGTCTGCAGAGATTCAAGTGAGATACAGAGGAACCCACGGAATATGTCAAGCGCCAGAGAAACGGGTGTGCGCCTTGGCTCCCGGCTTCCAGATCCAGGCCCTCCTAAAAGGAGAAATCGGGAATGCGGGCCGGGCTGGTGCGGGCGGGCCGGGCGGCGGGCTCGGCGCTGCACTGGGCGACTGCGCCCACCGGCGGCCTCTCCTGCGCCCCAGCCCGGCCGGGCCGGCAGCTGGTGGTCTTTCCCACCCACCTGGTTCCCCCGTGTTCGTGTCTCCCCTCTGACCGCGTGGACACTGGGACTGAATGAAGGCAGGGCCTGTGCGCACCGGACGCGACTCTCGTCACGGGTGGGGGAAAGCCGTGTCACAGGCTGGCCTGCTCGGGATGGCTTTCGAGTGCCGGCTCTTCGAGGCGCGGTGGTGTTTAAGGTCGGTTTACTTCACCCTGGTTAATCCCGTGTACTGCACGGGGCCTGGTGCAGCCCGAGGGGCAGATGAGGGCCCTGCTGAGGCCTCATGGTGCCTGGGGCCCCCCGGAGCGGCAGCAGGGGCCCCAGGGCCGGGCCGGGAGCGGGTGGATGCAGATGCCTCTGCCTCCATCACGGGCCCCTTCCCTCCGACTTGCTAGCTCGCCCCTGGACTGCCCTCGCTCACTGGTTTCAGTGTAGACAGACCCCGTGGGGCAGCCACCAGCCCCTCCTCACGGTGCCTACACCTCCATGTGATTATGTTTTGAGAGCCAGACACAGAGGGAGCTCTTAATTTCATGCACAAATTAAGGGAGCGCTGGTGGCAGCCGCGAGATGAGCCTGGGACTGTCCACCCACCAGGGCCGTGAGATGTCCGGGAGGCGGTTTCCTCTTCTTTTTCTTTTTAAGTAGAGGAGCCTTTTTCTTCCAGACAGAAGTGATGAGTCGCAGCCGACCACTCGTGCCGGGAGCCCCAGCACGATTCCAGGCTCTGGCCAACCTACGTCTCTGGCTTTCTCTGGCTGATTAGAAAGACCACAGGGGGAGGGAGCCAAGAGATACGGATGCTCCCGTACTCGGGCCCCCCGAAAAGCAACAAGCTTACCTCTTGGACCTCAAGGAATCTGAGCGCTGTCTGGAAAAACAGGAGTTAGTTTGTCCCTTGCCCATTTGCCAACCTTTTCCTCGACTTGTGTCAGAGGAAAGCACCCCCTGCCCACAGCCCGTGTGGTCTGTGGAGGGTCCCCCCCCCCCGGCTCAGGTGCTCGTGGGGCCAATGGGACGCCACCTGGTGCAGCAGCACCTATGTTTCTGGGACCATGGGGGTTGCACGAGGCCCATGACCGGCTCCAGCTGCCCCGATGCCTGGGCAGGAAGCTCCTGCTGGAGTCTGGGGTCCAAGAGCAGGGAGGCCCCTGCAAGTGGTCCTCGGGGAGCTCAGAGCCGTGAAAGTAAGCTGGTCCCGGGGACAGGTGGTCACAGCAGACAGGCCGGCCTGACTCGGGTTCGCAGAAGCTTATCGTGTCGCTGAAGCCAGCTGGAGTCTGGTTTCCCATCTCGTCTGCAGAAACAGCGAGCAAGGAAGTATTAGCAGCAGCTGCCCCGGGCCGGGCAGCGGGAGCCGGGCCTGGAATCTAGGGCGCCGGGGTCGGCCCTTGGGGAAGGCCGAGCGTGTCCGCGGAAAGGGGCTCTTCCAGAGGCGGCAGGCGGCGAGGGGTCCTCGCAGGTGGCGGGCGGCACACTGCTCCTCGCGCCCCCTCCCTCCTGGGTGCCAGCCAGGGCCCTGTGGGTGGGGACGGGCGCGTTGCAGGGAAGCCGTGAAACGAGAAACAGAAGCTCGGCTTCCACACGTAAGGGTGTTTTCGGATAGGTTTTTTGATGCATCTGCATTTTTTCAAAATCCATTCCATCAGGAGAGGTTAAGAAAAGGAAAATCTAATTTTCTGGAACATCGGAGATGGAGAAGACCCTGCTCCTCGCAGATGGAGGCTGTGCTTCACTAGGTCTATAATTTGAAGGCACTAAGGAGTTTGAGGAAGTCCACTTGTCCCCCTAAATCAGGTTCAGGCAGCAAAACAAATGTGTTGCTCCAGAGGGGATGGAATAGACCTTTGGCTGGAAGGGGGGAGTAAGCCATCAGCTCAGTTTTACCGGGTTTCCGCCTCCCCCCCCATGAGTGTCCACCGTGCGCCGCGTCTTCTCAGGGGGACCGCGTGGTCTGAGAAAGGAAAAGTGGACGCTTTTCGGTGCAGTTAATTCCGTGGGCCCCAAATGCCGCGGACTGCTGGGAGCGGGTCTGATCAAACAGATGGGTCCGTCGGTGCCTCGCCAGCGCTGACCATGTTATGGGGGCGGAGAGGGGCTGTCCCGATGGCCTGAGCTGGGCTGAGAGGAGCTGCTGCCCAGCCTGGACCCACCGTCCACCTGCTTCTTTCACGGCCGCTGCCCCGCGGGCCAGGGGGTCACGGCGGCCCTGCCGGGCCTGGACGCCGGGCCTCGGGGCCCCTGGGTGGGCACGGGCCACCTGCACCCCACAGCTGGCCTCCGGGCACCTGCACCGTGCATCCTGTCAAGTCCTGCTTCAACTGGAGTGTTTGCAAGGCCTGCCCCCAGGCCTGATGGAGGGGGGCCCAGAACCGCCCACATGCCCAGAACCCTCCGTCTTTGCTCGAGACCAGGTTTCTCAAGCTGGGGGTGCTGTCTCTGTAGGATGCTCCGCAGCAGCTCCGCTCGCTCCATGCCAGTGGCCGTCCCCTTCCCCAGCCATCACAACCAAAAGTGCCTGCAGATGTCACCCAGCGTCCCCTGGGGGCAGGAGGTCCCCTGGTCAAGAACCACGGCTCTACGCAGAGGGCCCGTGTTGGTTCGGAAGCCGACCCCGTCCATGGAAAGCAAGGAAAGCGCAGGTGGGTGGCGGGTTAATAAGCACGGGGACTTCCTTGCGAGGCCCGCGTGGGCTGCAGGGAGACGAGAACCTGAGGTTTACAGAGAGGCCTCAACGAGACCCGGTCTCAGGGCCGCACGCTCTGTCCAGGTGGAGGCCCTGCAAAGGCTTCCAGGGGTGGGCAGGGTGGGCCAAGCCCCCTCCCAGGGGCAGGGGACGGTGAGCAGCCTCCGATGCCCTGGGCCGGGGGGCAGCGGGCGGGTGACGACCCTGGGTGAGCTCCTTGAGACAGCGGCCGGGGAGGGGACTTCCCGTGTCTGTTCGTGGCTCCGTCCCGCCAGGCAGGGGTGCATTTGCTTGTTTTCTGTGAGGGGCTGTGTCTGAAAGTGCCATCAAAGTGGAATGCCCCATGGCCTTTGGGAAAAGGAACAATCCAGCCGTCCTCGCAAGGGGTGGTGTTGCGAGCACTTGGCTGGCTGGCCGGCTCCCTGCGAGCCTAAAAGGACCGGGGCTGCCCCGCGGGAGTCGCACGCTCTTAGCTGCGGACGGTTTTTACCTAGACCTTGCGTGTGGGATGAGGGCTCCCGCGCCCTGCTCCCTGGGTCTGCACGACCTCTGCTCTTGTGGACCTGGGTGGGAGGCCGTGGCCAACGGGCGAGGCCAAGCACCCCGAGAGAGGCTACATAGAACACAGGACCCCGCAACCTGCCTTCTGAAGCTGCCTGAGGTGGAGCCAGTGATGCTTGATGCTTGGCTCCTGTTGACATGGTCGCGTCTCCCGGGGCCCAACACCCCGTGCCCGGCGGCGGCAGCGATTTGCCGAAGCAGCCAGTGTGCACGTGGGTTGAGCCGCCGACTCCATTAAGCAGCCTGAGCTCGTTCTGGGTTCCTGAGCCGATACTGTGGGGTCACGTGGACTGTGGGTGCCTTTGGGTCACGGTCCCCACAGGAGGCTCCGGCACTAGGAGTGGTTCGCCCGTCGCATAAGTAACAGGACGCCGTGACCTTTGGGACGTGCAGACCATTCACAGACCTTTGGAGTGCGTCAGACAGGCTTATTGCAATCAACTCCTCCCTTTGGGCAAATAATGAACTCAGGACGTTGAGGCAGAGAGAGGAGACGATCACGTGACCTACCCCCAGACAAGGCCTGCGTTTCTGAGATTATGGGACGACGGGCGCTCTGACGTCGGCGCATCGAGGGGAGATCGCAGGGGCCGTTTCCAGCAGGCTGGAGCCTCTTGCCTGCCTCTTACTCCACTCACCTTCGTGGGAAAGTCCATCTGTCTGTCCTCGTTGGCTGCCGGGTACCTGTGAGAGTGCGAGGCTCTGGGTAGGCGTCCAGGGGTCCCAGTGTGACCCTGGCCCGCAGGCGCCGGTCCCGGGGCGGTTGTGCACTGTGGCTTGTGGGGACTGTGATGGGGGCTCTCTCTGTGCCGTAGGCCCAGGAGGCCTTCCTGGAGGAGTGTGGCATGGAGACCGATTGCCTGAGTGTCCTCAGGCTGCCGTGACCAATTACCATGAATTGGGTGGCTCTGGGGGGCAGATGTTTTCTGTCTCCGAGCTCTGGGGGCCAGACGTCAGAAATCAAGGTGTGGGCAGGGCCGCTGTCCCTCTGCTGGTTGCGGGGAAAGATCTTCCCTGCCTCTTCAGCTCTGGGTCCGCCGGAGGCCCTGGCACCCCTCGGCCTGGTGACCAGCCCTCTGCTCCCTGCCCCCCTCGTCACCCGACCTGTGTCTGAGAGGATGCTGCGTGCAGACTTCCCTCCTCTCCCGGGGGCACCGGTCACTGGAATAGGGCCACCCTAAGCCCATTGTGGCCTCGTCTCTATTCAGTTCCGTCTGCAAAGACTATTTCCAGAGGGGGGACGTCCTGAGTTTGCAGGCGGGCGGACAGGAGTTTGGGGGGGGATGTTGACCCAGCGCCCTGACCCTCAGCGCTCGTGAAAGAGGAGCAGCGGGAGAGAGGTTAGCACCCAGAGAGGGTGCTCGGTTCGTCCTTGAGGCCAGCGGCCGTGAGGCACCTGGATGAAACAGTGGCCTTGCACCTGTGGGCAGAGCCCTGGGACATGGGACCCTCCGGGGCGCCCTCAAACGAGCAGGTGCAGGACCATCACTGAGCTTTTCTCTTAAACCTAGAGCAAGCACCGTGGTGAGTCCTGGCTCCGGCCACGGTGCTCCCGGGATGCAGGGCAGGGGCAGAGCCTGCCGGGGCCGCAGGAGCACCGTCCCCCCCACCCGCCCACCCCCGCCCAGGCTTCTGCGGAAGTTGAAGGAGAAGCGCACAGCAGGTGCTTCACCCAGTGCCTGGCGGACAGTCGGCTGTCAGAAAAGGCGATAGTGGGTCTTTGGCATTTTTTTGGCTTTTGTAACATCTTTCCTCACTGTCCTGGGTGGGTCGTCAATAAGCGATCGTTGAGAATAGAGGTCTCAGCTTTCATGCTCCTTCGTGGGGCAAGTCTCCCCCATGAAGCTCTTCGGGGGAACCTGACATTCCCAGATTTTGCCTCAAAGCCCCAATGAGGAAAATCCAGTGACATCCTTCCCCGTCAAGCGTGAAGGTGCTGTGTTAAATTCTGTGACGTTCCCTTGCCTGTAGGCAGCGGGGCCTCGAGGTTTCTCACTTGTCAGAGAAGAGGTGATAGAGGAGTAAGACCCGTATCAGGCTGCGGCGGTGTCAGAACGGGAGGCGTGCATTTGGGGACCGAGAGGATGGAGAGGACGTTCTGGGGGAACGTGGAGGGAGCGAGTGTGTGCTCCTCGGAGTAAGTGCGAAGGCCCAGGAGCGGTGCTCCGGGATGGGGTGCGGAGCGTGGGCCCGGGCAGGCGGGTCGCGTGTTCTCTTCTCTGCACGGTTCTTCCTGTAAAGATTCCGTGGCCGTGGACTCTGCCTCCAAGAGCATCAACGGTCCCGGTCGGGAAATTATCAGAAACCCTGGACAAGCTCTGTGCTGCTGTGACAGCTGCCTGATCGGGCGGGTTGGATCTCTGCCACCGGGTCATCCTCGTCAGCACGGTGTCCCGTCCCCGCGTGTCCCCGTGCTGGTGCTGGTGGCACCGTCGCCCACCCGTCAGGGTATGAGACGCAGCCGTCCTGGACGTACAGACAGATCCCGGAGAGAAGCTAAGTCGAGGGGAGCTCGCTGTGACTCCGCGGTCCCCTTCTGTTTCCAGACACTGACTTTAGGGGACAGATAGAGTGAAGGGATGAGGTCACCCCTTTGCGTTCCCCTCTTCTTAGAATCTCTATTTAGGCAGGTAATTAGTACTCCTTTCCAGACTCCTCACTTAAGTGACTTGTTTTAGGAAGGGCTTCGCCCAAAGTTGAGCGCGTGGAAGGTTTCCATGAATATATATCGAAGGAAGAAATGAATGAGTGACATGTTTTGAACTATATTGGCTCACTTGTACAAAACTGCATGCATAACAGGAAGCTGGCTGCGGGGGGAAAAAAAAGGATTATTCTTGTGAAATACACAATTATCTCTCCAACGTGCCGTGTGGTTTGAGAACCCCGAGGAAATGCAAGCACATTTGTTGTCTGCCCGGTTGGGACGGGTGGGGGCACGACGGGCGTGTCACAATATGTCAAGGAGATGACCGTCTTCCTGAGATTCCGTATGAGGGAATATAATTAGGGTTAGAATCGCACTGTCTATGAAACATGTCTGCTGGGTCCAGAAGGCTCATATTCCGGAAGGTGCCGGGACCGCCTGTGGGGGACGGGCTGCAGACCCGGTGCGGCTGCACACGGCACGGGGCACACGTGCTTCCCGGGAGCATTTCGGGGTGAGATTCCACAGGACAGAGGCTTTTCTGTATTAGGTCACGTGAACCTGGCAGCAAAAAAAAAAAAAAAAAAAAAAGCGGCTTTTCATGTCGTGGGAGGAAAACTATTTGGTTTTCAGTGGCGAGAAAGCCCCGCTCCACGCATGACATGTTGCTTCTTAGGACTTTTCGTCTCGGTCATCCGGGAGCATCTGGAGGCCTGGGCCGCGGCCAGCCGTGGAGGGCCTGGGAAACACGGCAGAGCCAGTCCTGGGTCGCCTCCCTGTGTGTCATTTCCCGACAACTGGTTTGTCGGGCACAGTTTTACTGGCTGGAAGGCTTAGGATTGGCCTCCCCTGGGCGAGAATGGGCTGTCCTGCTCCTCCTCTCCCCCTGAGGGGTCCTGCGGCAGAGAGAGGAAACGGGGAGCGGGGCGGGGAGGGGGCTGGGGCCCTGTGGGTGCCGCCTGCCGTGGTCCACTGCAAACCTCATATTTTATCTGAAAAATTCATGTGCCCAGGAGCCATGTGAGAACAGACAGTTATGTTTGATTGTGTAACAATTAAAGTTCCTGACTGTCGAGAGCGTATCGTTTAAATTTTACAGAAAAGAACGGACACCCAGGGAAAACGAGTCTTTACCATATCTGACGCTTCTTTTATTTTTTTTTATTTTTTTAAAAGATTTATTTATTTATTTATTTATTTATTTATTTATTTATTTATGAGAGAGAGAGAGAGGCAGAGACACAGGCAGAGGGAGAGGCAGGCTCCATGCAGGGAGCCTGACGTGGGACTCGATCCCGGGACTCCAGGATCGCGTCCTGGGCCAAAAGCAGGTGCAAACCGCTGAGCCACCCAGGGATACCCTGACGGTTCTTTTAATAAGTAAAGAGCTTTTAAAAATCAATGAGAGGTGACCGGGGGCTCATACTGGTGCCGATAGGTGGAGAGGTGAAGAAGCCATGGCCAGGTTATGTGAACGCCCAGTTCGCAGGAAAGGACTTTCAGAAGGTGCTCAGGTTCACGGCCCTGCGGCACGGAAACCGTGGCCACCTCCTCACTGATTAGGTTGGCAGGGATGGAACGGTGGCGCCCGGGGCTAGCAGGGGTGGCGGCTTCGGGCCTCGTGCAGGCCGCTGCTGGGGGATTGATAGTCAGCATTTGGAGGGTTTTTTGACAGCACCCGGTACGATGGAGTGGACGCGCCCCTTGACCCAGCCGTCCCACCTGCAGAAACGGAGTCCGTAGCGTGCTCCGGGGTCTGAAGAGTCGTCTCTACTGGGAACCGGTCTACACTGGCTGGATTGTCGGCCTCAGCCAACACCGAGCAGGAAACCAGGCAGCCGTCGTAAGGGCTGAGGTCCGATTCCGTGAGTGGCCATGGAATTCTAATAGTTGATCTTACGTGAAAAAGCAAATTCACCAGCGTGTGTGCTGGGGACTCTGCGTTCGATAACATCTGCGCTTAGGTAAATAGTCACAGAACGTTTTTAGAGGCGGGTAAGGAGAAGCTGACATTCCCACGCGGCGTGGGCGTGGGGAGCAGGGCGGGACGGGGGTTTTTACCTCTTCTTGTGGGATATTGACGGTGGCCTTCAGATGCGTTTAAATAAAATCGCTAGGGGTGGTGGACGGGGAGGTGGGCGGGGGGTGGGGGTGACTGGGTGACGGGCACGGAGGGGGGCACTTGATGGGATGAGCACTGGGTGTTATTCTATATGTTGGCAAATTGAACACCAATAAAAAATAAATTCATAAAAAATTTATTAAACAACAGGAAAGAAAATATAAATAAATAAATAAATAAATAAATAAATAAATAAATAAATAAATAAATAAATAAAATCGCTAATTTAAGCGACAGTTTGCTGGAGGAGGAAGGTGGCCTTTTCTCTTAGGTGCCAGCGATGATGAGAGTTCCCCTTACGCTTTGTAAGTGACAGTAACAGTCGCGTGCCTGGAGCGTTCGGATTCACGCTGTGTCCGTGCGTGTCACAGCGTGTCGGTGGGTGGCCCAGAGCTCGGGGGTGGGCGGACGCCTGGTCCCTGGTGCGTGCACGGCTCCTGGGCCCTAGGACTGGGCGTAGGTGGCAGTGAGGCGGCGATGAGACGGGAGGACCCCTCTCTCTCCCACACCCACTCTCAGTGTTGGCTCCTCCGAAGGCATCGGAAGGTGGGGGTGCGCTCACCTGCTGGACGTCGTCCACTCACATCGCACACACCCTGGACGGTCAGAGCAGCCTGAGCTTCGGCTGAATGAGCTCTGGGCTGCAGGGGCAGGTCCCGTCAGAAAAAGCACCGATGGCGCAGCCCCGCCTGCCTGCCCCTGGGCAGTGGCACCTGCTGCCGGGGGTGGGGCCCGGGGGTTGGGCTGTGGGCCTGTGGCGCTGCTTGGACAACCGCGTGTGCGTGACACAAACACGCCCCACAATCGTGGTCACCACGTGCAATGCCTTGTGAATTTGCTTTTTTTCACTTAAGATTAGTTATTGATCAGGGGGCACCTGGGTGGCTCAGGGGTTGAGCATCTCCCCTTAGCTCAGGGCGTGACCCTGGGGTCCCTGGATCGAGTCCCGCATCGGGGTCCCCGCAGGGAGCTGCTTCTCCCTCTGCCTGTGTCTCTGCCTCTCTCTCTCTCTCTCTGTGTCTCTCATGAATAAATAAGTAAAATATTAAAAAAAAGATCAGGGATCAGTTATTGATCAGCGTTCCACGGCCGTTCATAGGCTTGTGCCCTGCTCTCTTCAGTAGCTCCTGCTCCATCGAGCTCTGTATCTGGCCCCAGCGGCTCCCACCGGAGCGGGGCTTGTTGTTATTAGTTTCCTGGAGGAAATGACCCTGTCAAGTCGCAGAATCGGAATGGCTGGCTCCAAGGGTGTGCTCTCCGTCTTGGTGGATGTTGCCCGTGGGCATGGAAAGCGTCACGTGGTTCACCCTCCCGACCCTCGTGGTGGGAGAGTCTCTGCCAGAGGGGCCGTGGGGAGGGCTCGGGGCTTCGTCGGGGTGCACCTGCCGTGGCTGCTTCCACACCACCTCCAGGACTGACCTCCTCTTTGTCTCCCCCTCCCCTGGGGCGGCCACATGCCCCTCAGCACATCCCTCCTGCCCCCCCCAGTCCATTGCCTGCAGACGTCCAGGGGGCATCACCTGCTGCTCTGCTCGGCCAACGCGGGCGCACGTTCACCGTCTGGCCTGGCCCTGGCAGGCTGCCCCCGTGTCCCTGTGTGCCGGCCACCTGGTCCTGTCAATTCCTCACACTTGTCCAGCTTGTCCCCAGGAACTGGAATGTTCTCCGCGACCCTGGCCGCAGCTGGCCCTGGGCGTTCGTGTCTCAGCCCACGCCTCACCCCACATGAGACCAGGGGTTTTGTCCTCTGTCCACCTGTTTTTATTTTTTTCACAGTACACACCCCTGCGTGGAACCGTCGGGCTTAATTAATCTCTCTCGTCCCCCTGGCCCGAGAGCCCGGGCTGTTGTCCTTGGCGCCGAGCCGTGCCCGGCTCTGGGACCACGGGTGAGCATTTGTCCAGGGCGTGAAAAAACTCTTCCAAGAGAGTCGAGACTGTGAGCCCCGCGTGGGGTGGTGCTGTGGTCTGTCCGCGTTCCTGCCAGGGATCGGCGGCGCCAACACCAGGGCCAGGCACAGGGTGGCCCCGAGTACTCCTGACCGGTGGGCACGGGCGGGTCCCCGATGGGAACATAGACACCCACGTTACGCCATCTGTGTAATAACAGGGGCGAGAGCCTTCCGGCCGCCCACCGTCCCACGGGGCCGTCTCCGTGACCTTCCGATCGCGGCAGAGCCTGCGGGAACGTCGGCGCGTCTTGGGGCTTCCCTGCAGCCAGGTCTGGGGCGGGCAGGCCTGACGTAGGGAGGTGCTAGAGGAAGGCCCCACAGTTCCAGGGCGGCAGGGGGTTTCCATGTGCCTGTGGGATCAGAGGCGCAGGGTCCAGCTGTGGGTTCTTCTGTAAAGAATCCAAAACCCTCCTGTGATGCTGGCCCGCCCGGCAGGGTTCCTGACCCGGGTGCTTCCGCCCCTGCCTGGGCAGGGGGAGAGTGCAGAGCACCCAGACCACCCGCGTGGGGTCAGCCGGGCCACCGTCCCCTCCCCAAGCCATGGGGCAGCCTTGCTCTTGGCTCGCTGGCCACTCGTGCATCTTGCGGCGAGACGTGTGCCGCCTTGGGGGGGGGTCGCTGCCCCTCCGCCCGGCGGCCCCACCCTCCTGGGCCCCACCCTGTGGCTCAGACACCCAGCTGTTTGGAGACAGGCCTGTGATCTCCGCGCTCCTCGCCACAGATCTGAGGCCCCTGCCGTCCCGCGACCGCCGGCCCGGCCTCACCCTGAAACAAAGCCTCAGCCTCTCTCTCCGCGCCAGGGAGTCTTTATTTTTGGAACCGGCCAGACCTGTATGTGGAAAGGGCGGTGCCGTCCTCGGGAGCCCGCCGGGGGCGGGAGGGGGGGGCCTGCCGGGTGGCCTCTTCAGAGCAGGGGTTAATTTTTAGGGGCATTTCAGCAGCTCTGATAAAGAGAAGAAACAAGAGCAGCTGTGACCGCCACACAGTGTGAGCTGTGGTCCCTCGGGGGGGACGCTGCAGGCGTGTGGCTGTCGGGACCGCGTGCTCCGGGACCCGCGTCATGAACCCCCGGCCGTGGCCTGTGCACCACTCGGGCGGTGGACCAAGCAGGCCGGGCCCCCTCGCCTGGCGACGGGAAACGGACGGGGTGCGACGCCTGAGAAGCGGCTCGTGCAGGTGGCCGCGTGTGCAGCCCCGTGCCGGTGGCGGCAGGACGGGGACGCGGGGCCGCCTTCCGTGATTCCAGACGCCTGGCACGTCTGCCAAAGCCCCAGGTCGACACTCGAGGCGAAGTGTGTAATAATGTAGAGTTTATTGCCCCAGCACCAGAGTGGCTCAGAATTAAAGTCTGTGCCCTGTGCGCGGCCTGCTGTGACAATGCCCTCCGAGCGGCTCCGGTGCCACCATTGAGCTCACACTGCCCCAAGGCCTGTGGACCCTCGGCGACGGGGGCCGTGTGAGGTGACCGGGTGGCGGGGGCATCCAGCTCGGTGAGGACAGCGGGGGTGATGGGTGAGCCTGACCCCTGCTCAGCCCTCCTGCTGCCCAACCGAATGGGGCTTGGGTTCACTCAGCCCAGCTCGGGGCGGGGGTGCCCTGCTGGGAGCTTGGGCTGTTTGGCCAATTGTTTGGGTTTTGGGGAATTCAAGGAGGCAGGCCTCCCACCCATCCCTCGCCGATAGAATGTTCTTGCCTTTGTTGTCGTCAAACCTGCTCTGTTCCTCTGTTGCCTCCTCCTGGAATGCCGCCCACAGCCATCGGCCCTCCCGCTAGCCCCTCCTGATCCCCAGACCCTTGCACCTGCAGGCAGGGCACCTGTCCTTGGCCCCAGAGCAGTTGCTATGGTTACCCTTTCCTCCCCGGGGTCCTCTTCCCCCGGATGGCCCGAGCCGGGGGCGGGCACCTTGCCTGCTCTGTCCTGCAGGTGCTCCCAGAGCCCAGAAGCTGCGGACGGACGTGGTGTTGGGTATTGAGTGGGTGGAGGCGGGCCTGCTGCTGCGGCGGATGGCAGCCTGGTCGTCACTGCCCCGGGCCCAGGGCCCACAGAGCTTCCGTGACTGGAGGACACGGGCTGCCCAGCTTGGCCAGGGGGAGGAGCAGCCTGGCTCGGGCGTGGGGCTGCGGCTCAGGGCATAGGTGGGCACAGAGGGAGGGTGGGGCAGAGGAAGCAGAGGAGTTCCAGGGACACCCCCCCCGGGCCCCCCAGCAGGCCTGACCCCAGGATGCCCTCCAGGCTGTGCCTTCTAGGGGCCCATCTGAGCCTTTCTCCAGCCAGCCCGGCCCAGCCTCCCTCCTGCTGCTACCACTTCTTGAAACCATGTCCTGTTCATGATAAAAACTCATCTGGCTCCATAGCGGGGCTTTTCAAGTCCTGGCTGTGTCACATGTCATCTTAGGCAAGACTTGCCAACCCGAATGACAGGCACAGCAGCCGTCCCTACTCTGCGGGTGAAATCCAGGCTCCCAGGGCCCCACGGGTGAGGGAGTGGCATGTGGGCCTGGTCCAGCTCGGCAGGCAGGTGCAGGGCACACTGCACGGTGGGTGGGGAAGGCACCTGGTGCCCAGGGCTCCGTGTGAGGAGAGAGAACAGCATCCGCTAACTGCATCTGTATAGAGTACACGTGTCAGTGACACTACGTTGGCTGCATTGGGCAAAATCAGAGTAGTGACGTAATCCCACCTCTTCAGCTTTAGTACCTTTTAACTTGGTGCTGAAGCATTTAGGACCGTGCACGAGGTTGGTGCTGTCTCTGCTGCTGCACCTGATGGGCCAGGCTCAAGGGGGACCTGCCTCAGATGCCTGCAGGTGCGACCCTCCCTCTGAGAGCCTTGGGGCTGGTGAGCGCTCCGTTTCCCTCTGCCTCTCAGTTCCCCCTTCTCTGCTGGGGTGCCCCTACCGTGTCTTTATGCCCTCCCTGCCTGGCAGCACCCCTGAGCTCCCCAGCCTGGCTCTGCACCTGAGGTCCAGCCATCGTGTCCTATATGCCATGGGCTGTTTAGGGCAAGGCTTGGCTGACCCAACAGCTCATTCACCTGGCCCGTCATGGACAGAAGGGGGCCTGGGGGCATGCCCTAGCCCCAGACCATCTCCTGTCACCCGCAGGATGGCACATGGCTCCCATGCTGGGCTGCACTTGACAAGCCAACAACATGGACTCCAGGACCCTCACAGACCCTCTGGGTTAGAACTCATCAAGGATGGATCTGGGTGTGTGTGGGCACATGTGTATGTGTGTGCATATCTGTGTACATGTGTGTATGATAGGCACCCGTGTGTGCATCTGTGTATGTGTATATATCTGTATTCGTGTGTGCATGTGTGTGCATATGTGTCTATGTGCATGCATGTGCACATGTGAATTGTGTGTATGCATGTACTTGTGTGTGCACGTGTACACACACACACACACACACAGACACACACACACACACCTAATCTCCCCTAGAGTTGCTGATCTGGGCTAGGGACCCAGTGGGCCCACAGCCTCCGGCTCCCACTAGCCCACACGTAAGAACCTGGTTGCCCGGGTGCTGTCCCTTTGCCTCACCCCATGACAAACTTCCAAAATGTGTTTGAGGGTCACACCATTGGCCCTTTGTTTCCAGACTGAAAGGCAGGACTCTGAGCAGGGGTCTGGCCCCATATGCACCACCCGAAGCCAGTCTCCACCCAGCAGCCAGAGCTCCAGGGCTTCCTAAGGGTAAATCAAGAGGCACCTGCGACCCCTGTATGCACCCAAGACAAGGAAGCCCCATGAACATGGAGACTTGCACACGGTGCTCATAACATCACGGGAGGAAACCACCCAGATGCTGTCAGCGGGTGCACAGGTAGACAAAATGCTATGAATCCACACAAGGGAACACCATTTGGTCATAAAAAGGGGTGAATCCTGACACGCACCATAGCATGGGTCAAGTGTGAAAACACGCTCAGTGAAGTCAGGCCATTCATAGGCATGATGTGGGGTTCCTATGTAGCCTATGATGTAGGGTCCCATTCCCATGAAAGGTCCAAAACAGGAGAGTCTGTAGAAAAAGAAGATAGGGAAAAAAAAGAGAGAGAGAGAGAGAAAGAATATAGATCAGTGCTGACCAGCAAGGGGGTGTGGGGAGATGGGGAGCTACTGTAATGGGACAGTGGAATGTTCCAGAATTAGGTAGTGATGATGGTGGCACAGCTCTGTAAATGACCTAAAAACTACTGTAGCGTACACTTCTTCCTTAAGATTTATTTATTTATCTTAGAGAAAGAGAGAATGTGTGGCAGGGAAGGGCAGAGGGAGGAGAGAGAGTGTTAAGTAGACTCCGCTAAGCTCAGAGCCTGATGAGGGGTTTGAACTCACGACCCTGAGATCATGGCCGGAGCCGAAATCAAGAATCAGACGCTTAAGTGACTGCAGCACCCGGGTGCCCCGGTGGTGTGTGCTTTCAAAGGGTGAGCTTTATGGTATATAAGTTCTGTTTCGGTTCAGCTATTAGGAAGAAGGCCTGGTGGCCAGGCCCCCGGCTCCCACCACACGGTAGCGGGGCCCGCAGGCCCCCTCAAGTGCACCGTCTCACCCCTGCTCCCCCGCCCCCTTGCCCGTGCAGTGAGTTGCCATGCCCAGGGATTCTGCATGGCCCCTGCGTGCCCTTCCACTGACCTCCCCGAGCTGATGGCCTCTTGGGTCTCAGCTGAGAAGCCGCCTCTCCGGTATCGGTTGTCTGAGCCCCTGCACCTGTTCTGCTCCTGCACAGATGTTCTTCCTGAGGCTGCGGAGCACTCACCAGCCTCTGAAACCGTCCTCTTGTTGGTATGTTTGTTTGTTGTCTGTTTTCCTCCCTGAGAAGGGGTGCTCTGTAGCAGGGAGGCATCCGTGGGCCTGTGGGCTTGCTTCTCCGTGCTCAGCGCCTGGCACGTAGCAGGCCCCCAGACCTTGCTGGATGAATAGGCCTTGAGTGGCAGCATGATTCCCTGGGCTTGCCCCACCTCGTCTTGTCCGGGACTCTGGAGCTTGAAATGATCATGAAGGGGACGCCACCCACAGGGCATTTACCTTGAGGTGTGGAAAGGAGACATGCCTTCCAGGTGCACGGTGAAGGGCTGTACAGTACCCAGGAAACACTCCCAGAAGGACAATGAGGTTGGACCCCCAGACCGCCCTTCCTGCTCGAAGCAGGTGCCGGAGCCGCCTGAGCCTTCAATCACCATTAAGCCTCAAAGACTTCTCAGTAGACGCAAGAGGCATTGCACGTCTTATTAATAAGCGTGGTGGCGGCGATAATGCTGCTACAGGAAGCTAATGAGATAAAACGTATCTGACAATTCCCTCTCCCGTTGGGTCTGTTGTTTATCACGAGCACCTTCGCAAAGACGGTGAGCAGAGGCTGCGTGGCTGTGGACAAATGTCAACGTATTTATATTGATTCTCTCCCTAACGGCCCAACCATTTTGGGAACGTGGGTGGGGCCGCGTCAGCGATCTTGTCTGTGGTCCACATAATAGATACAGTTGCCACTATCTGGTCTGAGGGAGATCGAAGGTAATTATATTCACTTTGTTCAAAAACTTAGGACTAAGCCGCCTGAAAAGCTCTTTAAGATTCCAGACAGATCGATTTGATATTTAGGAATTTTAATTGCACCTTTTCTGCCATTCACAAGGTGTGATTTCTGGAGCACACGGGGGTCTCCCCTGAGCATCGTCCTGGTCCTGGCCCAGGAGCCAGAGGTTCGCGGTGTCCTCCTGGCGGCATTTGGGAACAAGGTGTAAGGGGTTCCTGCCTCCCTGTCTGGGCTGTTGCGGGCACTTACAGGGTGACTTTGGTAGAAGCTGGTCGCCCGCTGCTGTCTGTACCTGCTGGTGACTCGTCTCTATTTCTCTAATTTGATTAGCGTCGCTGAGCCAGATGCGAGTGTCTGTTGTTGACAAGCGGCCCCTACCTCGTCAGTCTGCTGATGAAACCAGAAACGCCATCCCTCTGCGCCACGGTGGCCCCTTAGCTCCTGCCTGCCCATGAGGGTCTCAGGCTTTTCCTCCTTCTCTGGCCCAGTTCTGATGCTGTCCTAGAAGAAGTTGCTGCTCTGATGTCTCCCCGGCCGGGAGCGTCTCCTTTTTGGGGTGCCTTCCCCATCCTTGCCTAGCTGAATCCCATGAGACCCAAATGGACCCCCTTCCTGGCTGTGAGGTCCAGAGGACCAGTTAGCTCACTGGGCCTCGCCTCTCTTATCTGCCCAGCAGGGATCACAGCAGATCCACCCCACCCGAGGGTTAGCTTGAGGATGCAGCGTGATGATGTCTGTGTAAAGCAGGGCACTGTGCCCAGCGCATAGTAGGTGTGCCTCCTCCTCCACCGTCAGCGGTGGTGTTCTTAAATCCAAGCGTGTCACCAGTTCTCCTCAGGGGCCTGTTATCTCCTGGCACCTGTTCCCCAGCACAGCACCTGGTCTTTCTTCTATGCCTTCGCCCCCTTCCACAAAGGCCTTTTCACGGGACTCTTCTAGTCTCCCTTGGTCAGTGGCAATCCTGTGTGCACAGTAGGTCCTCAGTAAGTATTTGAGGGGAGGAGGCCAGTGCCTCCCAGGATTCTGCACATGCAGAGACCAGCTTCTTTTTAACCCAAACCAAGGGAGGTCATTGGGCTAGAATCTCCAGTCCTTCCTGCAGAGGGCAGGGGTCCACGTCACTGACACTCAGCTGACTCTGTGGTCCTGGGGCCTGTTTGCCCTATGTTCACTGTGGGACCTTATAGGTGAGGGGTCTCTCTTTCCTCCCCATCTCTTCTGTGGCAACAACACCCCTTAGAAGCGAATCCACTCACATGTGGAGCAGTGAGGACAGGTAGTCTGGGCGGTACTGAGATTTTGGCCTCAGTCAGGCTGATAGGAAATAGCCAGGCTCCTTCTCTCTGTGAGGCTTGAGAAAATGGGTGAGGGGTAGAATCCCGGCTCAGCTCCTCTTGCTCCGGGTGAGCCACTGTTGCTCTCTGAGTGGCGGAGCCTTCACTGTGCAGTGGGGGTAGTCCAGGCAGATACCGCCCAGGGGTGCCAGGGCCTGATGAGTTGTTCTCCTGATATGGCTGGCAGAGTGCTTTGTTAGGTGTTGATGGTGATGGTCATGATGAAGATGGCGATAATGAAGATGGTGGTGATAATGATGATGGTGGTGATAATGATGATAGTGGTGATGGCGGTGATGAAGACGAAGATGGTGATGGTGGTGATGATGGTGGTGGTGCTGGTGATGGTGGTGATGAAGATGAAAATGGTGATGAAGATGGTGGTGTTGATGATAATGATGATGGTAATGATGGTGGTGCTAGTGATTGTGGTGATGGTGATGATGTTGATGGTGGTGATGAAGATGGTGATGATGATAGTGGTGATGGTGGTGATGGCAGTGATGAAAATGAAGATGGTGAGGATGAAGATGAATATGGTGATGATGATGACACTGGTGATAATGATGGTAGTGATGATGGTGGTGATGAAGATGAAGATGGTGATAGTAATGATGATAGTGATGATGATGATGATGGTGATGGTAGTGATGCTAGTGATGAAGATGAAGATGATGGTGATGATGACAATGTACAGATACCCCCTGGGTCTAACCTTGAATTTTCTCCCATGGTTCAAGAGTCCAGAGTCTGTCCCCTAAGGGTGCCCCCCACTCCTTCACACCACATTGCCCTTGCTCCCTGTTTGGGAGGTTTGACATCCCGTTCTGTGACCTCTGTCATCTTTAATATTTCTATTTCTTTGACCTGTGATTTTTCCCTTTCTGTATGTGCTTTTTCTTATTCTCTAAACCCATGCTGCACTGATGATTTGCACTGCTGTGAAGATAGAAATGGCGCTTCCTTCCTTCCTTCCTCTGGTAATTTTGAAATGTGTGAGTTTCTGCCCTGGAGTTTTTAGTTTTCTCAAACTGCAGGGGGCTAATTAGTTTGGTTATTTCACAATGGCCTTTACTATTTTGTTATTAACCGGGCAGATATCCAAGGACTCCTACTCCTCTTTGGGGGCTTTTGCGAGGTTTCAGTCGTAGGGCTGGGTGGGAGAGTGATAGGGCTTGCAGAGAAGCCAGGACAAGGAGAGAGTTGATTGCTGGAATCAACTCTAGCTGTCCCCAAGAAAGCCACAGGGCTAGGTTTGCCTTTTCGGTTTGACCAAGTTGAGAAACACCAGCCATTTTGTAGAGCAGTGGTTCAACCCTTGATTTTCTACACACTTTGCTTCAAAACTCTCTAAAAAGATATTTTAAGAAAGGATGTTGGGGTAAGGTTGAAGATAAGAAAATCAGAGGTTTAGAACCAGAAAAAAGGATGCTTTTCCTGCATCTAGGACCTCAAAGGAGGGCGTTTTGTCTTGGCAGAATGAATGGTTGTAAATAAGACTTGAGCAAAAAGAGAAGGAGGAGAATGAGGAAGGTGTGTTTTCTCTCTGCGAAGACATGCTCTCCAGAAGAATGAGAACCAGAGGATTGGCCAGGCTCTGCTGGGCTCCCAGGCTGGGCTCTAACTGTTTGATTTGCCTTCCCTCTTGGCCTGGGTTCATCTGCTCTTCTCTCGGGAGTCATCCATGACCCTCCGCACTCACTGACCATTGCCATTAATTTTTAATAATCCTCTCAAGATTTGTTCAGTGCAAAGGTTTTAGTTGTAATTGAAGGGAGAATTTTTTTTTAATTATACTAATGGTTCTCCAGAAAGTGTTTATTTTTTCATCGTTTCATCATCCTTAAGGCCAAGATAACATCATCAGGAGACTGAGAATCAAAGAGAAAGTCTCATCCTTCATTTTATGTACATGGAAGTCCTAAAGTGAATTTGGTGTTTCTATGTATATTCCCTGGAGACATTCTTGAACGTGTCCCCAAGGAGAACACACACAAGGATATTTACTGCCGTATTATTCAAAATGGGGGGAAAAAACCCGAAGCAAACGAAAGAAAACCAAAATGTCCAGTAATGGGAGAATAAATATGAAAATTGTGGTATATTCCAACAGTGTGATTCTGTGATAAACCATATATCCGTATCCCCGTGGATAAACATCTAACGTAATAGTATACAAGAATTGCAGAGTGATACTTACTAAATGGTACCATTTAGATGATGTTTCAAAATATTCTCAGATATGATATTTTGTTTATGTGTCCGTGTGGAATGAAAGCAGGAGAATGAAGAGAGAAGGCACACAAACCATTTCCAAGTAGTGGTTTCTGCTATGCAGGAAAAGGCCAGGATGGAGGAGGGTGAGCCAAGGGAGTTTCCATTGCGACACGTGATGGTTCCTGAAGATCCAAAGCGGATACGGTGTGTGCCCTCATTTGTGCAATTTTGGTAATGTGTGTGTGTGTGTGTGTGATTATTTTTTGTAGGTTTTTTAAAATTTTTGTTTATTTATGATAGTCACACAGGGAGAGAGAGAGAGGCAGAGACACAGGCAGAGGGAGAAGCAGGCTCCATGCACCGGGAGCCCGACGTGGGATTTGATTCCGGGTCTCCAGGATCGTGCCCTGGGCCAAAGGCAGGCGCCAAACCGCTGCGCCACTCAGGGATCCCTGTAGGTTTTGAAATATTTCTTAGTTATATGTTACAGACTTGATGAAAAGATTTTACATAATTATTCTTAAACGAGGTCCTCTCAGCAGAGGTGGAATTTGGGGTTCTAGCTAAAATCTGGGTCATGTTGAACTCTGTACGAGAGACTGTGGGATTTTACAAAGGATTCCCAAGAGGATGTACCCCATCTAGAGCAGCCAATTTAGGATGTTTGAAGGGAAAAGCCCTCAGAATTAGTCACAACCTTTAAAGAGTTACTTGCTTGCAGATTTTAAATGCCATCTCATTGCTTCCGAGTTCATTTTATGAATATAAAGAGTATTACTGAGTTTAAGAAGATGAGTTAATTAAGAAATCATAATTCCCAGAAAGCCTCTTTGACATAATTTAGAATCCCAGGTAAGTGTAATCCCATCATTAAAACCTGAAATTGAATGGGAGACTGGAAAATACTATGTGACTGCACAATATGAGTAATCCCAACAAGAGGGTCCAGAGGTGGGGAAGAAGGGTGAGCAGGGGTGGGAGACCAGCTGTCTGGAGGATGCAGGTGGTTGGAGGAGGAGACTCGTTCTGGCCCAGCAGTCATGGAGACCAGTGGCTGACTAATGTCCAGGAGATGGTTTTCTGTGAACACAGAGACGAGTCACTCACCCCAGAGCCTCCCAGTGTGGACCAGCTGCCAATGCCCCTGTTTACCACATAAGGGAGTCAGTCGTGGGCAAGGAGACCAAGGCTAGGTCCCGTCTGTTGGGGATATTGCCAAAGGGGTCTGCCCACGGGACGGCATTTTGGATTTTCTAGATCTGATTCTATGATGACGTAATAAAGTCGCTCATCCTAAAATCATTGTTGGGCCAAGAATAGAGTATGCCATAAAAAGCCCCATGGTTTCTCATCCTTTTTGGTTATGTTTGCTGCCTCTTTGTTCTAAAGCCATGCACAATGGGTACAGATCGTCCTGTCTAGCCTAGCATTTGGCCCAGGGAGGGCTAACCTGGCCAAAGCTCCGCGATCAAGTTTAGACTGTGAACTCCAAGATGCTTCCTTGTGTCTTCCATGGAACGGTTTCCCATTGGGCAGCAGCAGCAGGTGGCAGCGGCTCGAGGAGGTCCTGTGAGGAGGCGTAGCATCAAACCCCAGGTCGGTCCATCCCCTCCTCCGAAAGGCAGGGTCCCGCGCTTCCGCGCTCAGGGTGATGAAGGCGAAACACCGGGCGAGAGCCCTCCGTCGAGTGGCGGGCATCGCAGGCACCTCTGTGAATCTGCCCACGGTTCCCAGGAGGAGCCCGCGCTGGTGGGGTGCTGCCGTTGGCGGTGATCACGGGCGGGGGCGGCGCTCCGCGTGGAACGGGGCACATCCCTCGCCCCCCAGAAACGTCAGTTGTTGTTGTTGTTGTTACTTTTATTGACCTTCCACTTCAGCTGAGTAAACTCGGGGCAGAAATGAATGACTCCAGTGACAAAGAAAACAATCTTGTGGCTTAATATTGACCAAATCGGGGAGCTGGGAAGTAGCCCAAACGTGGCATTACCGGTGTTTGCTGAACTGCCAGGAGAAGGTTGCATGCGCTTCTGTGTGTACATATTTATTTAACATAAACTTAGGTGGAGGAAGGAGCTCGGATCATGAATGCCAGCAGTCTTGGAAACCGGCAGATGAGTGCATTGGCAGATCCATCATCCGCAGCCGAAGCTCGCTCTTCTGCGATGGTGAACCCCGTGGCTGGCTAATCCCTGTGTGCTATTAATAGGGAGCTGAGTAATTGGAAGGGACTGGCCGAGGGCTTGTAAACCCATCTGTCGGCCACATTTTCATGACTGTTTTTGGTACACGGCATCTCGGAGGCGAGAGGTGGGGGCTTGCCTGGTGACAGAACAGAGAGCCAGTGTGCAGGGCTTGGACGGGCCCACGTCCCTCGCCGGCCCCGGGAGAAGTAGTTCCTAAGATCCGCAGCCTTCTCCTGCCCGGGGCTCTGGTGGAAAGCGGGTTGCACACCGAAGCCTGGTTGTGTAAGCCGAGGGTCTAGGGCTCATGACATTCTGTACAACGCAGAGGCCGCAGTCTGTAAGGCCCGCTGGCCGCGGTGACACCAGGGCAGGATTACGGATGACGGCCCACTCTGGGCCTCGGGCCTGGAAGACAGGGAGCGTCAGCTTCTCGGGAGGCCACGGACTGTAACGACCGGGCGTTTCATAACCGCTCGCTTGGGAGTGGGGAGGGCCCCCCACGACCGCCCCTCTGGTCAGCTCCGGCCTTGAACGTGCTTCCCTCAGAACCACCGGGCCTGGGGGTGCCTGATGAGGCATGGCAGGTGAGTTCCTGGATGGACAGTCCGGGGTTTATAATTCTGTGAAAGTTACCCAAATGTACAGTAGCCTTTTTTTTTTTTTTTTTAAGAAATTAAAGAATCCGGGGATCCCTGGATGGATCCGCGGTTTAGCACCACCTTCAGCCCACGGCATGATCCTGGAGTCTCGGGATCGAGTCCCACATCAGGCTCCCTGCATGGAGCC
This sequence comes from Canis lupus dingo, assembly GCF_003254725.2. Taxonomy (NCBI): domain Eukaryota; kingdom Metazoa; phylum Chordata; class Mammalia; order Carnivora; family Canidae; genus Canis; species Canis lupus. The sequence continues at coordinate 45,696,048 of NC_064266.1, forward strand.
TGCTTCTCTCTCTGCCTCTCTCTCTCTCTCTCTTGAATAAATAAATAAATAAAAATATTTTAAAAATTTATTTTAAAAAAAGAATTAAAGAATCCTAAATATTTGAAATCATGCAGCCGTGTCCTGATGCTATCAAATTTGCATCTCCTCTGAGCCTCATGGATGACCACACGGGTCACTAAGGAAGTGATCGCACTGCCTCTGGGGTCCCGTAGGTACTGGTTTGTGCTGTCACCCCCAGCTCCGCGGGAAAGGCAGGGCGCCCTCGAGTAGGCCTTTGCTGTGGAACGTGTTGTGTTCCTGAGAGTTTTCACTCTGCAAGTGCGATGTGGAAAAGTAGATGGTATCTGGTCTAGGCCGGAACACGAGACAGAAAAACGGTTATGAATTAAGGTGAAAGAAACTTCAGGTTAGTAGTCTTTGCCAAAAAATAATTTTCATTGAGATTTCAATCAAGAGATTGGGAGCCACGTCCATAAAAGAACAGTATTTAGCTAGAACTCTTAAACAGTTACGCGGGAAAGCACGTACGCGGGCACGTGTACATGTACGTCGTGTGTCTGTGTCAGAACCCAGAGGGATCTCAACCAACAGGTGGGATGTGTTCACGGAATGGGAGTGTGTGTGGAAGATCCTGCAGCCAGAACCTGCATCATTATTCCCCAGCGCCCCTGCTTCCTGCACCCCCGTTCCAGCGTAAAACCTGCCGGCTGTTCTGATACGAGTCGGCATCAGTATCAGTCACTTCTGGTTGCAGTAACAAATGACCCCAGGCTCTCAGTGCTTATGAAAAGGTGTCCGTCTTACAAACCAGTTGCCGTGGGCCGGGCTTGTGTCTTCTCTATTCTGTTGTCTTGGCTGAACACGTTTTTTTCTGGTAGCTGTGCCTTTCAAAGGATTGATTTCTTTTTAAGATTTATTTATTTTAGAGATTGAGAGAGAGAGTGTGTGTGCATGCACACACATGTGTGAGGGAGGGAATCGCTAGCAGACTCCCTGCTGAGCATGGAGCCCAATGCAGGGCTCGATCTCACGGCCCCAAGATTATGACCTGAGCTGAAACCAAGAGTCAGACGCTCAACTGATTGAGCCGCCCAGGCGCCCTGTCAAAGGATTGATTTTTGATGCACGATTTCTAGGCTTTATGCCCCAAGAAGGCATGGGCCCTTGGGTCTGCATCATGCGGCAGAGTGCCCGTCACAGCAATGACGGTCGGTCACCTCAGTGGGAAGAATCCCTGAGGCTGGACTCTGTAGGGGCAGCGGTGAAAAATACGCCAACCCCGAGAGGCTCCCTGAAACACAGACTTGACGTAGATGTCGAGTATTATATCCGTGTGAGGAGTGAGGAGAGCATAGTCCAGGCAGAAGGAGGAGAAAGAACTCTGGACGAAGCCACGGAGATGTAATAACAGACCTTAGCAGGCGCCCAGGACTGCCCGGAAGTTGTACGAGAACAGCAGGAGGGCCTGATGGAGGGTGGGGAGGCGCGCTGGCCTCGTAGGTCGGGTAGGACGGTGGCGTGCCTTGCTCTTTGCTCCAAGGCAAGGACCACTCGGAGCGAGAATCCAATCGTGCCCTCAGTTTACGTGCTGGTCCTGGGATTGCTTGGCGAGTCTGTTGGGTTTTCCATATTTGTTTATCATTCTTCTGTCTACATTCTGAAAGGATTTGAGGTAATTTGCAACAAAACAGATATACGTTAAGGTTCTTAAAATGGAAAGCCAGAGAGCGGAACTCAGTGCAATTTTTTTTAATTTTTTTTTTTAATTTTTATTTATTTATGATAGTCACAGAGAGAGAGAGAGAGAGGCAGAGACATAGGCAGAGGGAGAAGCAGGCTCCATGCACCGGGAGCCCGACGTGGGATTCGATCCCGGGTCTCCAGGATCGCGCCCTGGGCCAAAGGCAGGCACCAAACTGCTGCGCCACCCAGGGATCCCAACTCAGTGAAATTTTACGTCTGTTCTTTTCTTGTGAACGTCCTCCGGTATCCTTGGTTTTGGGTTTGCCGTTTTTCCCAGTGACAAGGTAGCCAGAGGGCCACACGGCCAGTTCACGAAGAAGGAAGGGGTTGCTTTTCCCTGTTGCCCGTTAATTTGTAAAGTTCCATACTTTCTGACATTTCTTATATTAAGTTTTCACTCTGTCATTTTTGGCTGAATCTTGTTTCCTAGGGTCTGGGATTTGACATTTGTATTCTGATTTTTTTGGTGATAACTGTAATGTTAACACAAATTCACAGACACATGCTCAGAGTAAGACCTTCCTGAGTCTAGAATTGGTTAAGTCAAGGTTAACATCGCCAGCACTGCGGAACTTCATCACTGGATGTCGAGATGCGGGGTAGAGAGGGCAGCAAGGAGTCCGGGTGCCGTTCTTGGAAGGTCTCAGGCAGCAGCATGCCATCGATCGGGATTTGGACAACCCCCTGCTGCCCATGGAGGGTGGGTTATAGGAGCGGGAGTGGAGCGGGAGCCAGGCTCGCCAGCTGAGTCTCACCCAGGCGGGAAGCCACGTGCGCTGCGTTGGGATAGGATGTGAGTCCTGTTCAGTCCGTAGCCAGGTGCCTGGCCCGTCCCCCTCATCTCCATCCACATCCCAGATGGTGTCATTCAGCAGCTTTCCTTGTTCCCCGAAAGCATGGCACCTGCATCCAATAAACCGCATATCACATGGTCTCATACTTTGCTGCCAACATCAGGAGCCATGATTTTCCTCACGTTTCATCCCCAGGACTCCCTTGAGGCCCTGACCTCACAGTCAGAACCCACAGCACCCCTGACTCACTCCTGTTCCAATAAGGGACCTGACACTCAGGGGGCCAACCCTAAAACTTCATCCCCTGGGTGGCCCTGACACCCTCTTGCAGGCAAACCCCTCCTGACCTGCCAGCACCTCGGTGGGCATGCCTCATCGGTGCCGATGGAGTTTGCGTGCGACGCTTACCTGTTTTTACCAGAATACATGCCATCAGGTGAGCAGCCTTCTCTTTTAGATTGTTCTAAATGTTCTCACTTGGATTTTGCTTAAAGGCAAAAAAAAAAAATACCCCAACTATCAACACATTTTTCCCTTTTCATACTTTACCAAATGTAACAGGATATTGACTCCCACGATTTTTCCTGGGGTGACTCAGTATAAATATCTATGACAAATCGCAGAAGGGATTCTTAATGGCAGCTGTCAGTGTTTATTTAAAATGAATTAGAGCTTTCCAGTTCTCTGCAATAATCAGGTCTGCGAGAGACGCTGGAGGCCGCTCCCGTTGCTCGTGCACCTGGAGGTCCACCACCCCAGGAGGTCCGCGAGGTCGGGAATCACAGGCGCTTGCAGAGCAAACCGAGCCCACCGTGGGGGTTCGTGAAACGTCAGCTCGCCTCGCGTCATCTTCGCACAATTGTGTGTGTTGTGCAAACCCAGGCTGCGTTTTCTTGGTTTGGAACAGGCCATCGGCCTCCTAGACTGCAGCTGATGTGGCCGATCGGGACTTTGGACTGGATGTCTGGGGTGTGCAAACACGGGCGCTCACGTTGTATGGTGGCCGGACTGTCCCGTAGCCCTCCCGTCGTTAGAGATGACCGTGATCAAGGGAAGTCTGGAAACCCACGCGTGTGCTTCTCATGGAAAAAGCTCCCGTGTGCACACCAGATCCTGGAGTTTGGTGACTTCCCATGGGCCCGTTTTGCAAGGGGTGATGCTAAATATTTCTGCATTCAGAGCAAGCGAGTCAGGAGAGAGCAGAAGCCTGCTGGTGTTCTCCGCAAAGGAGTTATTGCCAGTAGTTCTCTTTGGCAAAAATGTAGGAAGATTGAATTCCGCCCAGACTTTCTCTAACCTTAAAACCGAACTTCCAGTGAGAACATCGTTTTTTTGTTCTCTTTAGTTTCCTTCTATTTCCCGTGTTTAGATAATCCAGAACCCATTTATACTTCGTGGTGTCCTTTGGCTAAATCTCTCCAAATGGCTTGGAGCCTGGCTCCCCGGGCGGGGTGGACGAGTGTGGGAAGAGACGTCAGGGAGCACGGGAGGACGTGTCATTTCAGAGGTGACTCGCGCGGGCTTGGAATAAGCCATCAGATGACGGCGAGTGACTGCTTCTCGCCTCTGGAATGAAAGAGAGAGAAAACCGTTTGGTTCTTTTGATGTAATTGACGCAGCGCCTTAAAAACGCTTCTGTTTTGCTTTTTCTTTGTGTTTTCAAGCTGCATTTTTGGAAAAAGAGCACAGGGATGCCCTGCCTGCCTCTGGCTCCCCAGGAGGGACACAGCCGCAGTCCTTTCTTGGCCGCCCGGGCCTTCCGTGGACGGGGAGGCAGGCAGGAAGCAGGGCCACACTGTATCACCGTCTTTCTATTACGTGTTTGATGCTGTGTGGCCCTGGCATCCGGGATTTTGTGTACGGAAGTCGTACTCTGGGGTGGGACCGAGTGCCTCTCTATGCTGAACATGGACCAAATCTCGAGCCGGGTGGGTCTAGAGGGACAAACCGTTGTCATCAGGAGAAGGTAGCAGGGAGCCCAGTGCCCCGCCTGTCCCCCACCAGGGGCTGCCTGCTACGGGGGGAGCTGGTGGTTCTCAGGAGAAAGGACAGAAGCCACATGCACCCCACCTGTCCTCAGAGCAGGGCTTTGTCCGGCTCCCGCGTGGGTGGGGTGTACTGTGTCTACCGTGGTAGCTAGCGGTCGTCTTGAGTGCTGGCTAATGGTTGCTGTGAATCGAATCACAGGGAAGAAACACCCACTTGAGGTGTGAGCCAGTTAATTTACACGGTAGGTGAGGAAAAATCCCTCTGGGCCACGTGGAGGCTGAGCAGAGCGATGTCCTGCTGTGTCCCACCTCTCCGTTGGCCGTGCCAGGATCCGCGGCGCTGGCTGGGTGCTGGGCTGGGGGCGCGGGTGTAGACTTGGGGTGCAGACCCCTCCGTGGGGGCTTGTGGGGTAGAGGACTGTGGCTCTCCAGAGCTCTGTCCCGTTTGAGCCTCTTGTCCCGCGGTGAATGGGGAGCCCTGCTCTGAGCAATAAGTTACCTCTGTAAACAGCATCGTGGGGGAAGGCCTTGCCGGTTCCCCTGAGCAGGGAGGGAGGCCCCCCAGAATGAAGCACCTGCTAAGGTGGGCGGGGTCCTCATCAGGGCACTTGCAGAGGACGCAGGATGCACGGGCCAGCAGAGCCCTCAGCAGGCCCCGGGGGACCCCAGTGCTCAGAGCCCACCCGACCACCTCCCTGCCCTGCGTGGGGGCCATCGTCTAAGAGAGGCGAGGAGATGCCCCACTGGGAGGAGACCTCTGACCCGGGACAGCCAGGCCCCGTCCTCCCCCAGCCAAGGTCATGGAGCCCACCCCCGGCCACCGGCCTTGGCCTCTGCTGAGCTGCCCCCTTCACGTGGCCTCAGGAGAGCCTGTGTCTTGAGCCAGGAAACCGGGGTCCTCATAAGGGACGTGAAACTGGGGACCAACTTGTAGCTTTTCTTTATTTTCTGGAGATACTTGTGGAAGGAAACTCCGTACAAACCAGGGAGTGAGTCAGGAGGACAGCGCTCACACTCCAGGCCCAGGTGGGCCCGACACAGGCCACGTTCCCACAGGAGACACCGTGCTTGGACAGGGTCACCTCTGCCGTCGGGGCGGCTCTGATGGTGGATGGGCCCCAGGGCCCATGCGGGGAAGCCTGTCCGCCCCCTCCATCCTGGTGGATGGGCCCCAGGGCCCACATGGGGAAGCCTGTCCTCTCCCTCCATCCCGGTGGACGGGCCCCAGGGCCCACGCGGGGAAGCCTGTCCACCCCCTCTGTCCTCGGAGCAGCCCCATAGCACAGCTGGGGTCACGTCTCTTTCAGACCTGGGGGCCGGGCCTGTCTGCCCACCACCCAGGTCACCGTGCCCTGCCCATCCACACGACGGGGCCCTGGCTCTGGCCGTCCTCCGCGGCGCGGGCTGCGTAGCCGCCTCTCGACGGCTTGCTATAAAACTATGCACAGTCACTTCAGGCCCCGCGGAAGACAGATGTAGAGCGGGGCTGTCAGGAGTTTCTGGACATTCTTAGAAATGACATCTCTTCCATCTCATCTAACGCGTGACTAAAATTTCTTTAAAAAGAAAAAGAAACAGCCCACAATTTAAATGAGACCCGAAATGGGTGCCGATCAGCCATTTGTGGCCTGAGTTCAGCAACACCTCCCTGGCCGGTGTCAGGGCACAACACGTGTCCTTTCAGGGAGGCTCCATCCGGAAGGATGACCCGCGACCCCTCAAAAGGGGATGGCACACAGGACATTTCATAATTCTGTTCTCTCTCTCTCCTACCCCGTAAGTCCTATGGGAATGCATTGCCATTGTCAAAGTCCAGTCCAGCAAACCCCGAGGGTCCCCATCAGCCCCCCACTCCCCTTGGCACCTTTCTGGGTGTTTCCATGGCTATGCAAATGTAGGTAAATATTTTAGCACAAATGGAATTGATTTTATATATATATTTTTGTTCAACTTGCTTCTTAAATCTCATATGCCCTGGAGTACATGCGTTATAGGAACACGCGGGTTTACTCACTTTAAAAAATTACAGAGTATCCCATAGACTGGACGTCCCACTGATTGGTTTAATTAGTATTGATGACACATAGGTCGTGGCGTGTGTTGCCGCTCATTACAGCACGTGTTTTTCTACACTGTGGTGAAGTCATCCAAACGTGGGAAAGACATTAAGTTGCCTTTAAAAATGACTTTACTCATTTAAATCCCCACCAAGAGTGTGCGCATTCTGGGCAGCCTCTCTAGTACTTGGTATTTTCAGTACCAATTGGGGGTGAAATTTCTGACCATCTGGTAATTAAAACATTATATTATTAAAAATTTTTTTAATTTCCCTGATAACTAGTAGAGTTGAACGTATCATGTTTTATAGGGACCATTTGTATATCTGCATAGAAGACTATATTCTTTAAGGTATTTGGCTTTTTCTTATTGATTCATAGGAGCTCTTTATATATGTGGCACATTAATTCTTTTATTTGCTGCATGCACATCTTTCGGGCAGCGTGCCGCCTGGTGCTTTTTTCTGCTCTTCTGAGTTCTTCTGAACAGCTCAGCAAGTAACCTGACACCCTATGAATGTGTGAAATACCGAGGGCAAGGAATGGGGTCTGTTTCCCACTCAGGGACACGGGTCCGAGGACTCTGGAAGCCTCCAAACTTCCAAGTACAATGTGCCGAGGAGATCGGTTCGGTCCACGTGTGTCCTGCTGGGCTGCCAGGGCCCCGGGTGGGAATCAGGCCCTGGGGACCCCAACGGTGTCTTCTTGCCCTCCCACCACCTCAGGGGCAGGGCGCTGCCTTTCCTCGCCCGACTCTGACACTCTTGGCTCCTCTGCTTCTTGAACCGCCTGAGACTCTCTGTTTTACTTGCCCCACGGAGCTCCACATCTGGACTCTGCTCCGATGCCTCATGGGCTTCTGGAGCCCGTTATGATGAATTGGCTTCTTCCACCCCCAGAGGCAAAGCTTGGTGGGCAGGGCTGGGGCCTCGGGGTTGGGGATGTGGCTCCTGGCGGTGTGGCCTCGACTGTGTGGCCACCGGGTCCTCTGAAGCTAACGTGCTTCCTCCATTTGACATAATTCCTGCCGCCCTGGCTATGTGCCGAGTCATCACAGATTGCGTGACACCGGCCAACTTGGCCCGTAAATTCATGTCTCCACCGTGAACTCACTCATCACCTTGTAAACGGCCTTAATATACTGAGGCCCCATGGATGGGTCTTCGTGGGAAGCCAGATTTTACTCGGCAGCGGTGGGCGCGGGCCCGTTCCCGACACCCGTCCTCCTGCGGCCGGCCTCGCATCCAGGCCCCCCTCCACTCCCTTCTTATTTTCTCTCTTCTTTACTCGCTTTCTTTTCTTTATGATTTGCCCGTAGAAGGGGCTGATTAGTTCACGTTCCTGCGGACAGGCGGCACTGCACACGGGACCCTGCGAGGGGCCGCTCTGCAAACAGCTGAGAAACAAAGTTGTGTTGTAGCTCGGCGGCTTCAGTGGCGCTGACCTCCGAGCACGAGAGAGAGCAGGGATCTCTCCACCCCCTCAGCCCCGCCTCGTGTGGAGAGGCTTATTTTCAGCTTTACTCTTGGAAGACTTTGTTTTTCTGCTTTCACGTGTGGAGAGCGAAGAATTTTCGGCCACGGCGGTAGCTCGCAAGATTGTGTGATGCTGGTTTTCACCTGCGGGTGATCGTGTCCCCGAGGGACACTCAGTGACGTCCGGGGATATTCTCGGTTGTCATGACCATGGAGGGGGCTGCTAGCCGCAGCGCACAGAAGCTGCAGTGCCACCAAGCATCTTCCAGGGCTCGAGATGGCCCCCCGGCCAAGGCCCCCGGACCAGCGGACCAGGGCTGAGCAAGGCTGCCCTGCGGAGCTGGGCTGTTCTCCAGGTGGTGGTGGGGCGTGAGAGCACAGACTCTGCAGGAGGGTGCTCCCCCAGACTCGGAGTGGAGAGGGTGCTCCCCCGGACTCAGGGCAGAGAAGTTGCTCCCCCAGACTTGGGGTGGAGGGTGTGCTCCCTAGGACTCGGGGTGGAGAGGATACTCCCCAGGACTCAGGGCAGAGATGATGCTCCCATGGACTCGGGCAGAGTATGCTCCCCAGGACTCAGGGTGGAGAGGGTACTCCCCAGGACTCGGGGCAGAGACGGTGCTCCCATGGACTCGGGGCAAAGAGTGTGCTCCCCAGGACTCGTGGTGGGGGCCACATACTTGTGCTTGAGCTCCCAGCCTGCCCTCTTATGAGTATCTTTGTCCCCCTGAGACCACCCCCGAGTGCTGCCAGGAGGTGAGTACCCCTAGGATGGATCTTCGTGGGTGGTGGTCCAGTCTGGCTGTGGAGCAGGTGCCTGCACGCGGCAGGTGCCCAGAGCATGGCTGCTGCTGCCGCTGTTGGTAGAAACCAGAGAGCAGAGTCCAGAGAAGAGATGAGGGAGCTTTCAGACCCACCCTGCCCCAGGCCCCAGATGTGACGCACCGTCTGCTGCATCCTAGTGCTCATCTGCCTCTGGCCAGCCTCCACCTTCCCTCCTGGCCTGGCCGCAAGTGGCCAGTGGCCCTGGGTGGGCTCCCCACGGTGGCCTCGTCCCATGCCCGTGCAGGCCTTCCTGGCCATGTCAGCCCCCACCCCATGTTTGCCCCCCACACTCCTGGTCTCAGGGGAGCTTGCCACAGGTGCGCAGGCTGGGGGTGAGGACGGCTGGGGGGCCCGGGCCACAGCCCCTCACTGGCCATCAGGCCTGGCTCCCACACCTACGCGGGCCCTGTTAATTAGGCGCTGTTGGCCACACTGGGAGTGACGCGTTAACATTTTATAGGCCATTTTCTCATAAAGAAAAGCAAAGCCGATGTAATTCTTGCTGGCTTTGAGGTTTTGGCTTCACAGTCAGCACATCTGATGCAGCCACTGTGGGAATAAAACCCCTCCAATCATCGTCCGCGTCGTTGAGGAGCGAGGAAAACACTCCATTTTAGTTCTTTGAGCAAAGACCCTGAAATCCTTTAATGTCCAGGCAATAAACAGTGAGCACATCTTCCCTGCAGCCTGCAGACCCTGAACTGAGGTCTGAGTCAGGAGATCACCAGCAAAACAGAAGTTTGGAAAGGCTGGAGCGGGGACTATGCTCGGTCTGCCTCTGCCAACCTAAGGAGCGTGTGTTTGGAGGGAAGCACGCTCCCGTCAGCCCTCGTGCAGGCTTTCCATACCCTCAGGGCTCAAAGGGACCTCTGTGGGACCAAGGGGGTTGGGGTGGGGTGCACATACATCTTCCTCTTGCAGAGATGTCTGGATCTGAGACAAACACCAAAAAATGCAGAACACATGCATCCAGAATGGAGATGACAGTCTGTCCTGAGCTCTTGCACGGGCCTCACCACCACCACACCATTGCACATACTCCAGCTCTCTGATTTAAGAGAAGAAACATGGAGACTGATCAAGATGTGACTATGGAGAACACTGAGGAATAGTAGCTGATAGCTAAGACAGGGGGAAAGCATGTAGACGTGTACACGTGTGTGTGAGCACACCTATGTTCTGCACATGTGTCTTCTATCTACGCATCTACCTGTACGTTATATGTGTATGTATGTATCTGTCTTCCACCTCTGTCTACCTATCCAGCCAGCCAGCCAGCCAGCCAGTCATCCATCCATCCATCCATCCATCCATATCTGCATCTGTCGATCCACCCAATCATCCATCCATCCACCCATCTATGCATCTATTGATCCATCCAGTCATGCATACATCCAACTATCCATCTATGCATCTGTCGATCCACCCAATCATCCATCCAGCCATCCATCTACGCATCTATCAATCCATCCAGTCATCCATCCATCTAATCATCCATCCATCCATCCATCCATCCATCCATACATCCATCCATACATCCATCCATCTGTCAATCCATCCAATCATCCATCCAGCCAGCCAGCCAGCCATCCATCTATGCATTTATCAATCCATCCAATCAGCCAGCCAGCCATCTATCTATGCATCTACCATTCCATCCAATCATCCATCCATCTGTCCATATGTGCATCCGTCCAACCATCCATCTATGCATCTGTCATTCCATCCATCCATCCATCCATCCATCTATCCATCTATGCATCTGTCGATCAATCCAATCATCTGTCCATCCATCCGTCCATCCATCCATCCATCCATCCATCCATGTATGTGTCAGTAAATACACATACATGCACATACATAGAGCAGTCATAAGAACTGAAAACCATCAGGAAGTTTGGAAAATCCCTTGCATTCCTCACAGCCCATAAGGACATTGACATCTATGGAATTAGACACCAATGGGTTATTCTGGAAATGACCAGGTGTCAGAAGAGCATCCTGGTGTTTTGGAAGGGATAAAGTTTATCATGCACTTGCTAAAAGTTCGTTTCCAGAATGGTCATACTTTTTTCCACAATGCTTTTCCTTCAAGAATTTGTCTTTGCCTAGGTGCGCTGCTGAGGGAGATTCATAAAATACAGCAATGACATTTATAGAGCATCCGTTGTGTGCCCAGTGGTGAGCTAAGACTTGTGCATGCATTCTCACACTGGGATTTATCACTATTCCTACCAGACTGATGGGGAGCTCGTCTAGGTAGAGGGTTTAGCACTTTGCCTGAAGTCCTGCAGCTGGAAGGTGACACATCTGGGGCCTCACGTGTTGTTTTGTTAGGGCGCCTACCCGCTCCCACCTGCTGGCACAGCCATTCCCTGAGCTGAGAGCCACTGTTTCCCGGGAGACCTGGGGAAATGAGGTCTTTGGCATTAACCCCAGCCCCGCTCAGCCAAGAGCCCCAAGAGTCTTTACGCCCAATTGTTTATGAGTTCAGCCAAGCAGAGAAACACCATGCCCCCTACCTGCTTTAATCCCCTCACCATTAATTGTCTGGCTGCATTTTCTTCAAGAGGTAACAAAGAGTAAAATCCATGCAGTTGCTTTTCTGTTTAGTTGGTTGTAAATATTCAGCCAGAATTTGAGTGACAGTGCAATCTTATGTTTCCCCAAAGCTTGTGCCGTATGTGAATATTTTAATTAGGATTGTAACAAGCTATTGAGAAAGTTTGAGCTAAATTGGTTCAGCTGTTTTTGCATTAGTGAAGCATGAAAAGAAATTTTTTTCATCTATTAGAAAAATATCCCTTAAAAAAAAAAAAACAAAAAAAACAAGCCAAACCAACTGAAAATCAGCCAGTTCGGGATACTTCAAAGTCAGCAGATTGGATCTCGGTTGGGATTAACTGTACACTTTCAAAAAATGTGAAATTTAGTTCAAAAAGGTTGTCCATGTTTCGCCTCTTCCCCTTGGCAGCTGCTTGGGAGGGAGAGATGGTTCTGATGAGGACCACGTGTTTCTAAGGAGGAAATTACTGGCAGGTCCAGATTCCTCAAGCTGTCTCAGCTTAGGGTGCACCATGAAGGTGATGTGCTCCCCCCTCAGCGAGGTGCTGGGGTACGTGCTTCCCCCTCGGGTGCTGGGGTGCCCCTTCAGCACGTGACCCTACCTCCACCAAACAGCTGGCTGTGCAGGGTGCACGTGGGGGAGCTGGGGGCATGGCCCAGGCTCCCCTCTTGGGCTGCTCTGTTAGAAACTCCGCCCGTGTTGAGCGGTGACCTGCCTGCTTGGCGCTTTCTCTCATGCCCTGCGTCTCCTTGGACGTGGAGCATCTCTCTCGGCTCCATCAGAGAGCTGGAGGGGGACGGGAAGGCGGGGGTGGCTGGCTAAGGTCTGGCGACATCTTGCCCGCTGCCACCCCTGCTGCGGGCCCCATGTGCGCGTAGGTGTCCACCCTGCTGGCGAGGGCCTCTCTGGGTCTTACCCATTCGCTGTGGTCCTGTGTTCCCGTTCCTACAGTTCAAATGTGTGCTGACACACAGCGCAGACCACACACGGCAGCTCCGTCCCCAGCAGGACTGTAAGCCCACCCGTCATTCCTGACCTTGAGTTCATGATCCCCAAGGGCGGGAACTGGGGCTTCCTGTTGGTTTGGGTTTTGTTTTGTTTTTTGTTTTTAACCCCCCGGGACCCCCTACAGCACCTACGTAACTGACCACTTGGTAGTTGTTTTTAAATAATTCTTTGTGAGAAAAAAAAAAAGTCTGATTTTGTAGGTTCAAAATCCAGAACAGCTTTACCGGGTGCTTGGTTTCTCCCAAATGTATGTGCTTTAATTGCCAGTTGCAATAAGACGCGTTAATAAATGTGACTTGTCCTCACTGTCTTCCGCGTGGATGAGAGAAGTGTGAGCCCAGCTAGGAGGAGTGTTTCCCACGTGGAGGCCTCGAAACTACTGGAAGGGTCTCCTCGGCCGGCGCGCTGGGATGATGAGCCGTGTCTGCTGCCCTCCGCACAGCCCGCCGTGCACCGAGGCGAGCTCAGCAGGGTCCGAGCCCTTCGTCCCGGGGCAGCGGGCCTGCAGCTGGCTCCCAGGGACACCGGTCCGGCGGTCCCCACGGCCTGAGGCTGTTTCCGGTTCGCTGCGGGCTCCGGGCGCGCAGCCCCAGCCCCACGGTTTCCCTGCCCCGCTGCCTCCCGAGGGGCCGGAGCAAACAGTCCATAAATCCTGGCGAACAAAGGCGGAATGAGCGGTGGCTTTCTCGCCAGCTCCCTTCCAGTTTCCTTGCCACTAAGCAAAAGCATTTTTAATCAGCCTCATTATGCTGTTAATGAGGAGAACCTGAAGCCCAGCCCCTTGCGAACAGGCGCCCCTGTGTTCCTGCAGGAGACAGGGGGACCCACGGCCCTTCCCAGCTCTCTGCGCAGACCTGTCCCCCGGGGGTTTGCAGGCCGGGGTGCCAGAGGCTACGGCGACGGGGGGCCTGGCCTGGGACCGAGACAGTCCTTCTCACCGGAGGGAACCATCCCATTAACGCGGGAGCTGAAGGAGAGGAAGACACATAAAACCATACAAAACCGTTTGCCTGGCAGGGAGTCGTCCTGCCAAATGCTCTTGTAGATCTCTGCGCGGGGTGGCGGGAGGGAGACGGCTTCCTCCGCGGTGCACCGAGCCCCGGACGGCAGGGCGCCCCGCCTTCGGACGTGGGGCAGGGGGTGTTTCTAATCCGAACGTTCCACACGGATGTCCCTAAACCTGTCAAGGTCAGGAGGGGAAGCCAGGACGTGGAGGCAGCGAGGCAGAGGTGCCGGGCATCAGCCGGCAAGGAAGCACGCCCGTATTTTACTTGCTGGCAGCCCGAGTTCATTAATTCCAAGGGAAGTTTCTGGGTCAGTGAGTTCTCATCTTGGCTTTCTTTTCCTAAAGAAACAATGGACTCACACATCGCTACCAGGGGACGGGCCCTCCTGAGCCTGCCGAGTGACGGACTCTGAGTCTCGCAGGCACTTCCCAGGGGGGAGGGGGGTGCTCGTTGCCAGGGTCACTCCAGCACGTGGCCCCAAACTGCGTGCCCACGCGTGTGCACCCGAGGGTCCGCGTACATGTGCTTCTCCCCCCCTTTCCTGGGAAAACCAGCAGTAAGATGAGCACAGGCCCCAGTGCCAGGGTCATTCTAGAAACACTGGCCTGGAGAAGCCCTAGTTCCCAGCACGCGGATGGGCCGTCAGCTGAGGCTGCTGTGTTTTGGCCGCCCCGGCGCTAGGTTCCAAGGGCTCCGGGGCCTGGGCTGGGGTCTTGGTTCTGTCCCACAAAGCGGTAAATGAGGTGTGCAGCCCGTGTCCCCGGCGGAGCAGAGCCCCGGTGCCTTCCTGGGGGGGGGGGGGGGGGCGGGCGGCGGGGGATCCAGAGCCACCACGGCCTTTCCCCACATGCTTCATCTCTGGGCTTTGGAGAGAAAGGCGAAAGGGAAGGAGGAATCCAGAGGCTTCGATTTGCACTAACTGCTCCCGTCAGAGTCTGCGGCGCGTCCTGATGAAAGCTGGGCTCTGATGGAGCGGAATCAAAAGAGGCAGACAGCGACTTCGCTCCCACGAGATGACACTTTAAAGGGAAAGGCCCAGGAAGGAAGTTCTTTATTGAGTAATTAGCCATAATAAGCTCAGATAAGACAACAGATCAAACAAATCCTCGGAAGGAAAGTGAACAGAGACGATGCCTTTCTGGAAGGAATAACAAATAATATCCCCACCCCGAAATCTGGGACTCTTGGCAAGATGCCGGTTCCAAATGGAAGTAGCCGCCACACGCGGCTCTCTCTTCTCACTGAACCCAAGTCATAACCAGAGTCGTCAGAGCCCGAGCCAGGCCGCCCGTGGGGCCGGCTCTCTGCGCGCCGCTACCTTGCAGAGGCGATCTCAGCCAGACCTTCGTCAGGAAGGGTGGCGGAGGCTCACGTGCACCCCGAGTGTGCAGAGCCTGTGCCGGGCACCCCCGGGGCTGTGCCATGGGGAACAGAGGAGTTCCTTATTTCTGAGGGGCTTTCGGAGAGGAGAGCGCTGGGTGGGAATGAGGACGCGGAGCGGGGGACCGGCGGGTGGCAGGGACGGGGCTGGCGAGAGCTGCGGCCAGCGTCTCGGGGCTGCTTCTCAGCTGGGACTCCGCTCCTTCCGTCAGCCGCTCGTTCCCAGGGGTTGCCGTTTGTTCGTGTCCCCCAGGAGCCAGGCAGAGGGCCCTGCCCAGGAGCTCACAGTCAAAGCCACCAGGATTCAGAGCAGCGTGTTGGTGAACACGGTGACAAAGGTCCAGGCGGGATGTTCCTGGGGTGGAGAGAGGCCACTGGGGAGGGTTTCCAGGAGGAGGGAAGTCAAGGCACAGAGATGCTCTTAGGGCCCAGTTGTGGACCAGGTACCGGAGCCTGCAAATCATGAAAGTTTCTGAACTTAACACAAAATAGAAAAAAAAAAAAAAAGCAACTTTATAGAATCTGTTGACAAATAGCCAGAATGATCAAAGGCGTAGAAACCCAACTTTGAGACGGTGATCCCGATGCGTACGGGCTGTGTACACGTGAGCTGATGCTCCAAGCCTCAGGAGTGTCGGCTGGCCGCTCCCATCTCCGCGGAGGTCCCAGCGGAGGGCGCGGCATCACAGTGCCCCAGGAGGAGTTTGGGGAAAGACTTGGGGGACCTCGGATCCCAGGAACGGGAGCCCCGCTCTAACGACTTAGGTCGGATACTTGGGGAACACGGGCTGGAGAAGCAGCGGGCGTCGGAGAGTTCGGGAGGCGCAGCGTTGAGACCGCAGCTCTGCCTGGGGGTCCGGGGGTGCTGGTCCCGCTGCTGAGTTAGAGCCAGGAGGCCGCGGAGCACTTACATCTCCGTCCGCGTGGAGCGTGGGGCTGCGCTCTGGAAGCCCTTCTAGAGCCTTCTAGGCTCCTCCGGCCACGAGTGTGGATGCGTCCGTTTGCCAGGACATGTGCGCTCCCGTGATCTTCTGGGCAGGGTGCGGCGGGGGAGAAAAATCATTCCTTAGCTCTTGTGATGACGTGTGTTGGAAAGAGAAAAGCAAACCTGGGGAAACGGGTACACGAGCGAGGCAGCTGCCTCCTCGGCGAGGACGTGCGCCCCGCGGCCAGGTGTGGTCTCCCGGGGCAGGTGCACGAGCCGTGGCGAGCCCGGCCCATGAGGCAGACGCGCGTCTCGGGCCTCGTCCTTCTAATCTGCTCAGTGCCTGTCGTTTCCAGAAGGAAGATGCTCCCACTAGGATTTGGCTTGTGACAATCGTGTGTGCAGGAGCCCAGCGCGGATTCCTTCCAGGGGTGCACATGTGCTGAAGAGCAGGCGACGGAGCCAACACTCCGAGGGTGGAGCAAGGAGTCGGAGCCAGCGGCCAGGACAGGGAGATGGTGCAGGTGTGAGGTCGGGATGGGGACGTCCCTGTGCCGAGGCAGCCGGCTCCCAGCGCCCCAGGCCAGTGCTCAGGGTGGGCAGAGGGGGCACCGTGATGTCAGGCCGGCCGGCCCGGCTCCTGACTACCCCTCACGGCCCCAGCCCTGGTCCCGGGGCGGGGAGGGGTTTGTTTTTCCCACGTGGCGGGGGAGCCGAGCTCCGACTTTCATGGAGGCCACAGTCTTCAGGGCACACAGGTGACCAGCAGTCCGTGTCTCACCAGCAGGAGTGGCTCGGGATGGGTCCGGACGGTGGAGCCCAGGGACTGAGGTTGGCAGGCGCCCCGTGGGATGCCCAGGGCCACGCGGCGGGGAGGATGGGTGGGATCACGAGGTCGTGTTGGCCCAAGGACACGACCCAGCAGCTGGCCGCAGGACGAAGTTCCAGAGAACGCGCACGGTAGCCCATGGAGCAGATTCCAGCTCGTTGAAGAGCCGCCAGGAAGGAAGACGTTTTACGTGCCTCCCGCGTGTCCCTTTGCCGGTCACGCAGCGGATGGACGGCCTCAGTGAGTGGAGGCGAGCCCGGGGGCGCTGCCGCTCTCACCTGTGAAGTGGGGCAGCGGCGGCCCCCCCTCCCCGCCCTCCAGCCCCAACGCTCGGGTCACGTGTACACTCCTGTGCCGCGAGTCCTGCCTGGGGCCGTGTGACCTGCGCGTGCGAGCTGACCGTCTCCTCCTCCCCCACCGCCCACCCGCACGTCCATTCATTAGCTCGCTCATTCATTGCTTCATCACACAGATCTAGCTGGGCGTCTGGTGTTTGCCGAGTGCTGGGCTGGGTGATGGGGATGCACCGGCCAAACAGACAGATGGGCCCCGCCTGCCGGGTTTCCATCGCTCGAGAAGCATCGGAGATCTCCCTCCCTCGCACACATGCACGCACGCAGACACGCACACGCGGGCGCAGATAACATTCTGACACACGTGATGAAGAGGTCCCGGGCCCGCCGGCGGTAAGCGGGGGTTTCGGGCCCAGCCTGGCCGGTCACGGGGGCCCCCGGGTGGGGAGAGCCGGGGATGGAGGCCAGGCCGGGCCCAGGGCCCAGGAGCTCCGTGCTGGTGCCCGAGGCGGCTCAGAGAGGGAGGCGGCGCGGAGGGAGGCGTGAGCAGACGCGCCGTGCCAGGGTGTGGGGAGAGGGAGCCACAGTGCCCAGATCTAGAAAATCTACCGTGGCTTCCGAGTTGCCCGTGGCAGGCATTTCCACCCGTCATCGTACCCTCACCGGGAACAATCCAGCAGGTCCCGCCTGGAGCAGGGCTGGGACAGGGGCCCTGACTCCGCCGCCGCCCCTCTGCCTGGTTCGCAGGGGTCTCCTGACCAGCTCCCCACCCCCACCCCCCAAGTGCCTTGTCCCAGGAAGGCCTGTGGCAGCAGGCGAGGTGGCAGGTCCCCGGAGCTGCTCCCGCCGGCCCTTCTGATGCCTCTGAGCCGCCTCCCTGAGCACCTGGCCACCTTCCGTGAGGCTCGGGACTGTTCACGGTGCCCCTGGCACTCCGGGCACCTTGCGGCCTGGCCTCCTGGGAGGCTGGCGTGGCCCCTTCTGCCTCGGGGTGCGCTCAGGGGCTCAGCTGGATGGGGTACAACCCTGTGTGCGGGCGGAAGGGCTCCCGGGGAGCTCGGGGCCCGCAGGCTTGTGTGGTCATCCCCGTGGCACATGTGCCAGCCGTGAACATGTGCACGGACAGGAGAAAAGGTGTTGCTTTTTAATTATTTATTTTTTTAAAGGATTTTATTATTTATTATGAGAGACACAGAGAGAATGAGAGGCAGAGACACAGGCAGAGGGAGAAGCAGGCTCCCTGCACGGAGCCTGACGTGGGACTCGATCCCGGGATCCCGGAGTCACGCCCTGGGCCGAGGGCAGATGCTCCACTGCTGGGATTTTCACCTGGCCTATGTCTTGCTTCTAGCTGAGTGGACTTGGAATGAGGGACTCTGGTTCAAGGCCAGGCCACGGTGAGGCTGATGATGAGATGGTGAGAGGCAGGGAGGGTCCTAGGGGCCCCGTGCTTCTGAGTGTGGCCCCAGACCACTGTCGCCAGCACCCCCTGTTGGGAGCTCAGATTCCTGGGGGGACTCCACTGAGGCAGGTACTCGTGGAGCGGGGACCAGGAGTGGGGTGTTAGCAAGCCGTCGGGGGATTCTGAGGCCCACTGATGGGTGGGGGGCCACCGCCCTTGCCCCTGCAGGGCTGCTGCCCATGTAGCTCAGGGGACAGGCTGGCAGCCTTCTCTCTTCGATGGGGTCGTGTTCTGTGTTTTTACTTTACGTATTTATATGTTTTACTTTTTTTTTCCCCTAAGATAGTTTCTAAACCTATGAAATAATCAACACAAGCACGTATGTTTTAAGAGATGGAACAGTAAGCTCCCAACGTTAAGACAGAACCTTCCGGTCGTGGAAGGGGCGTGGATGCCCCTGTGCACCCCGCCCCGTCACACACCCACCCGCCCCTCACCGGTCATCGCTCCCCTGAATTTTTGTGCTTAGCGTTTCCTGTAACACATGGTTTTGTTTCGCTCGTTGATTGAGCTTTGTAGAAATGGGAGACCGTACCCCGTGCCCCCCGAACTGGCTCCTTTCACTGAGGTGAGAACCAGCCTAGACAAAGGGTTAACAACGTCGACCCCGACCCAGCTCTGCCACCGCGGCCTGGAGCCAACCCGTCAAGATCTCTGTGCCCGAGCCTCTGAGCCTGGAAAACGTAGACTTTCTCGGTGTCTCTCCAAATCGCCGAGCCCGGTAACGTGCATCTGGTTGTGCACACGGATTTTTAACGTTAAAAAATACGATGTGTGTCTGCGACGCATTCACGTTGCTGCTCGCGGCTGCGGCGTCTCGCTGGTCCCCGACGCAGATGGTTCTGTTGTATGACTAGAGCGTCACGTATGCACCTGCCATGCACGGGCCTCGATTGGTTCCCAGGTTCCTCCTTCCGTGACTGGTACCCCTGTGAATTGCTTATTTAACTGTTTCTGGTGTCGATGAGCATGAGCTTCCGGAGTGTTCAGGTCCACGTGAACTTGCTGGCGTGGGGAGGAGGACCCCTCGTGTCACCCTTCCTGGAAAATGTCACTAGTTGACATTCCCACCAGTGATGTCTAAGAATTCCTATGGCTTCAAATAGTTGCCAGGGGTTCGGGTCAGATTTTTTAAAAAAAAAGTCTTTTACCTTGCCGTTGTGATTTTTATGTCCGTTTCGAAATTTCTCGACGACGTTGAGCATCATTTCACGTGTTTGCTTGACGTTCTTTTATTTCTGTGGTTAAGGGGTCATTTGGATCTTTTACCTGTTTTGCTGTGAAGTTGCTATCTTCTCGCCGAGCTGTAAGGGTCACCTATATGCTCTAGACACTTGTTCTTTCTTAGATTTGAATGTGGCAAATAGTTCCTCCCAATTAACGTCTTGTCCAACTTTCCTCGTGACGTCTTTTGGCAAACACAGGCTCCTAACTGCCTGCCGGGAGGTGATCAATTGTTTTCTATGTATATTGATTTTTCATGTGTCTCACAAAAAGAAACACTTCCTTAACCGAAGATCGTGCAAGGACTCTGCTACGTTTGCTGCTAAAATTCTTCTAAAGTCCCCGTTGAAGCCCTTCGACCTTTGGGGCCTGCTTGCGTAACTGATGTGAGATCGAAATACAATTTCACTTCATTTATTCTCCGCAGAAGTAAATGTGATTCTTCAGATGGCTCAGCGGGTAACTAACTGTTCGACTCCCTGCTGGTTTCCAACGCCGGTTCTTCGTATGGAAATTTCTCACGCGTGTGGTGGGTGTGTTTTGGGATTTTCCATTTCTCAAAACCCGCAGCACTGCCCTGCGTTGATGTGGGCTTGGTTCTGAGTCTGGGGCGTCCGTCGGGCAGTTTGCCACCGTGTTCTCATCAAGACACTCTTGCCTGTTCATGATCCTTTCTTCTCCCATATACACTTGGAAGGCGTTTGCCTTCCACAAAAATATTCTGAAATTTTGATCGGAATTCTTTTGAACCCAGTGCCCAACTAGGTGAGAACGGATATATTTGCCCTAAAGATGTATTTCTCCATTATGCAAGTATTTAATGTCTTCCTATAATATAAAATTTTCTCCAGAAACTCTTTGCACATTTGTTAGAGTTACTTATAGGTACTTCATATTTTTTGTGTGATCAGAAATGTCATCTCCTGGGACACCTGGGGGGCTCAGCAGTTGAGCATCTGCCTTTGGCTCAGGTCGTGATCCCAGGGTCCCGGGATCGAGTCCTGCATCGGGCTCCCCTCAGGGAGCCTGCTTCTCCCTTTGCCTGTGTCTCTGCCTCTCTGTGTCTCTCATGAATAAATAAATAAAATATTTTTAAAAAGGAAATGTCATCTCTTAGTAAACTCCATGGTCTTTACAGTCTAGAGTATTGAAATGCAGTGGACATTTGTAAATTTATCTGGTATCTAGCAATCTGTTCAGTTTCTAATTTCTAATAAATTACAGATTCTTTGAGGCTCTTCCATGTGGATAATCATGTCATCTATGAATAATGTTATTTTAAGTCATTTCTTTGTACCTTGGATTCTTCTTTCTTGTTAATCAGTCATTGTTAAATAGAGATGCTAATAGCAGATAACTCTGTTCCTCATTTACAAGGCAGTGGCTCTAATGATTCGCCACTAAGAACGAGGTTTGCTGTAGATTTAAAAGATACTCTTTATGAGGTCTAGAAAGTTCTCTTTCATTGCTAGTTTGCTGTGACTTCGCGTTGCAGTTTTTTCTTCTGCTGAGACAGTCTTATCATCTTCCTCTTTAATCTGTTCTCATAGGAAATTGTGTCAGTAAACAAACTTGCGTGGCGAATAAACTTTGCTGGGTCGTGAGAGACAACCTCATTACACCTTGCTGGATTTATTTGACCAATGTTTATCATCAGTAATTTTTAGCTCTTCAGAAGTGAGATCACCTGTAATTTTTCCTTGTGCTTTTCTGGCTCTTGATTTTGGAATTAAGGTCATGCTAGTTTCATAAACCAAATTGGGGAGCGGTGGTCCTTGTTTTTCTGTCCTCTGGGAGAAAATACACAAAATTAAAACCATCTCTTGACTGGTTGATAGAACTTACCTGTACGTGTCCCAGGCCGTGTGTGTGCACGCGGGCATGTGGGCACTCGCGTGTGTAAATGTGTGTGCGTGTGTGCACACACGTGTGTACAGGCATGTACGAACGTCGTAGGCGACTCTGCTGTTTACTTAGGGGATTAGAGAACCTGTAGGGTGTCCTACTTATTATCAAGTTGATTTTGATAGTTCATGTACTTTTTATTTTTTTAATTAATTAATTTTTTAATAAATTTATTTTTTATTGGTGTTCAATTTGTCAACATACAGAATGACACCCAGTGCTCATCCCGTCAAGTGCCCCCGCCCAGTGCCCGTCACCCATTCACCCCCACACCCCGCCCTCCTCCCCTTCCACCACCCCTAGTTCGTTTCCCAGAGTTAGGAGTCTTCATGTTCTGTCTCCCTTTCTGGTATGTACATTTTAAAGGAGAAATCTTTGCTTTTCACACGGTCAGCCAAACCACAGGCTGAGCTTCAGTTTCTTTCCCCAGACATCCCGCTTCCTGGGTGACGTGTGCGATCTCCGCACCACAGTAACGCCCCTCCGCCCCGTGACGGCAGGCCCCGGCCCCACGTGGACGCAGTCTGCATTCGTGAGGTGCTCACCGTGTCTGGACACGTGTGTGGCAAGGCAAGGAGCTGTGGCCCAGGAACTACCTGAAGCCACATCCTTCAGGAGGAATGAGAGTGCAGCTGCTGGTCCACTAGGACCTGTAACTCACTTACCGGTCATGAGCAATTGTGGGTTTCTTTCTTTTTCTTTTTCTTTTTTTTTTTCTTTTTCTTTTTTTTTTTTTTTTTTTTTTTGGCCATTTTCATAACTGTTAAACCCTGTCATGATCCAGGATGATCTTCTCATGCACCATATTTGACCTAAAGTCTCCATAATTATTACTTTCTTCCAGCACCTTAGGTAAATCCACTATGCTGAGACCCAGATACCAAGCAATTAGACCTTGGCAATTGCAGTCACCCCATAACTGTCCCCAGGTTCTCCTTGCTCACTTGGCAGCCTGAGGGATGTGAGAAAATATGAACCGGGTCGTGACGGCTTGAAGTCTTTCCTCTGAACCCCAGGCTGGAGGAGGGCATGGCCTCTGCTGGGCACAGTGTCCACTAAGTCTCAGCTTCACAGTCTTTTAAACTTGTAAATCCACGGGCCACTTTCCTGCCCCAGGACCTTTGCACATACAGTTTTGGCCGCCCAGGACATTCTCCTCTCTTTAAACGCCAGCACCATCTCATCCCTCAGCTGTGGTAAAAACGTCACTTCTTCGGACAGACCTGCACTGACCACTTGCTTGTGGTCGGTCCCCCCGCCCCTCCCACTAAGGTCTCCACTTCTTGTTTCCATCTGAGCACTGCCACGGTTGATAAGGATTTCGATCCTTTGTCTTCTCCACCGAGTGTAGCTGTGCAGTAATGGGACCCACTGGCCTTGCTCACCCTGGCATCCCTCCCCAGCTCAGCATAGAGTAGGTGCTTAGTGAATACCGAGGAATGCCGTGGAGCCACTTACTGTGCTGCACGTCCTCCTTCAGACCTGCCAGCAGCCTCAGAAGCTTGAGGTCCCCAGCCCGGCCCTGCCCTGGATGTGGCTTGTGAGGCGGTGCCCCTGGTCCTATTGTCCTCCCATTGGGCACCTTATCCGCCCCTCCTGCTGGCAAGTCCCTTCCCTTCCTCTGAGTTCCAGCAGCGTCCGGACAGGCAACCGTGTACTGGGGCTCCAGTCCTGGCCCGGCCGCGAGGGTCTCCCAAGCTTCCTATCTGCAGAGGGGGCTTAATGCCATCCTCCACCTCTGGGTGGGGGAGCTGCCAGGATAACGGGTCAGTGAGAGCCAGCGCATGCTCAATCCTGGGCATCCAGGCTCCCCGGGGACACTCTGTCCTCCTCCTCCACACTCACTCCCTCTGCACTGCAGTGTCCTCCAGCCTGAGGATGGCTTCTTCGTCTCTGGGCCCTTTGGGCAGGATTCGCAATTTTTCTGTGGATGATCTCAATAATCCTCATCCCATCTGGGTCCTTGGCAGGGTTTGGCACCTGCTTGTGATTGTGTGCAACTGTTGGGAAGCGTTCAAGGGCAGGATGGTGGTGGGTCCGGCCGGGAAGTAGACAGTCCCTGCCCACAGGTCCCTCCCGAGGGTGATGAGGGAGGACTGGAGTTGGGGGAGCAAGAAGGAGCCATGGGGAGGGAAGCAGCCCTGGACCCCACGTGGCCCCATATGTCTGGGAAGATGAGCCCCACCCAATGCAGTGATGTCCAGAGTGTCTGCGGGGCCGAGGCTCCCAGACGCTGCTGCGCTCTGGGCGTGCCTGCACCACTTTGTAGAGGACGGTTGTCAGGCTCCTGCATGTGACTTTTGAGACCCATCAGATCAGAACTCAGCCCTCAGGATCTGCAGGCATCATATCCCTGCTTATTGGCTGCATCCTTGCATCCAGAGAGATGTGAGCCTTTCTCTCCCTGCTGCAACGCACCCCCATGGCGGTTCCCCTTGCATAAAGCCTTTCTTACCACCTTTAACGGGCATCAGAATACTTTTTTATTTAGCAGATCCAAGACAGACCCCAAATAAGTAAGCAGGACAGGAATGCTACTGAGCTGGAGGGATTAGGATGCTGTTTCCTGTGACTGTGCACGCATGAGCTGGAATAAGGCTGGAACCGGCAAGCTGCCCTAATGCAGAACTCGTGTAGGCACGTAGGCATGAGCCCGGGTGTCAGAGATCCAGATAAGAGGGTTTCTCATGGTTCCCAGCTTCCCTGACATTGCAGCATGGGGTGGGGGGTGGGGGGGACGGGAAGCATTGACTCCCTGTGGGGCAAGATCGTCTGAATTGGAGCACCAGCTTTGCTGGGGAAATGCTTGTCTCTGCACTTTGCAATCCTCCAGGTTTGAAAGCTGAACCTCCAAAGAGATGTTACTGAGCTCCTGCATTTAGTTGGCTTCTAGCTGGTCTCTGCAGCACTGGGGGGCTGTCTTAGCTTAGGATGCCCTGAAAGTAGATCCTGCCGGGGTGGGGTGCCAGCAGCTTATTTGGGGAATGATGCCGGGAGACCTGTGGAGAGAGAACAAGGTAAAGAGGAAAACCAAAAAGAGGGGCTTGTTAAGGGGGATACGGCCTCAGGCTACCACAGCTCAGCCCCTCAGGGGATCCCCCTGCGGGACCACGTAGGACCCACTGTGAGGAAGGAGGAGGCGTGTGTGCTCCAATCAGCGCCCCCCACACACACTGGCTGGGGTCCACGGCACCGTGCACGTCGCCAGGGAGAGCTGCATACGCAGGAACTGCTCATCAAGGCCACCAGCCACCCCCGTGGCCCAGGAGCTGTGGGCAGGGCAGCAAAGTGTCGACCAGGGTCCTCGGAACACCTGCTCCCTTGGGCTCACCATATCCCGGTACATCTGATACTTGTCTCTGGCTAAGTGCTTGCTCTGTACCAGACACTTGGAGCTGAGGACACAGCAGTATTGAAGCCGACAGTGAGACACGGTGTAGGAAGTAAGGAGAGACCCATGAGGAAGCCTCAGAATTCAAGTTCTCAGTGACAAGAACAGCAGCGTAGACAGGGGGAGCCCTGCCATGATGGGGACATGGCAGAGAGACACAGGACCCAGCCTGACGGGCCCCTACCCGCCCAATCCAGGGAAATGCCAGAATTGGAAATAAAGACGATGGTAGTGATAGTAGCCTATGGAATAAAGTAAGAATTTTGAAGTCCACGCTGGCACAAACAATAGGACTGGGAAGGGCGGGGCCTCCTTCCAGCAGAACGGCCCCTGACATGTGAGGCATCTGCAGTGGAGCCAGAGAAGCACCATTCCTCAGGCAGCGCTGATGAGGGTTGGTCCAGGCGAGAAGCACTGTAGGTACCGCAGCTAGTGGGGAAGAGTTAAGGCGCGATGCGATAGATAGCCTCGGAATATCCTCCTAAGGAGTCTTAATAATTGCCAAGGTGGAAGTAAAGCTGATTTTATGCACAGAGATTATGGTGGACACATCCTTGTGAAGCCTCCAAAGCCACTCCACCTCCGGTCATGGGGCGCGTGGATGCCGCGTGCCTGCTCATGGACCCTCGGCCCTGAGAGGACGCAGCATCGGCTCTGATTGCCCGAGTACCCGGGGTCTGTTGGCGGGGAAACATCAGAGAGACCCAGACTTCAGAGCTGCCTACAGTAACCAGCCTGGCCTCCAAAAATGCCGCAAGTCACACAACACGGGAAGCAATTCAAGACAACTTGAGAGCGGATGACAGGTTCCTGCAGACGACCTGGGGACTACTTCTGCACAAGACATTCTAGGGACAGGTGGCGAAATCTGGGAAGTCCCTAGGTTAGGTTGGGGGCATCGTGCAGCGTTATCATCCTGATCTTTGAATTCAAACTGGGATTCGTAGGAGGAGGTCTTTGGCTTTGGAAAATACGTATTAGGGTATTTATCAGCAATCGAGAAAATGGGGTCAAGGGAACGTACATGAAGGGAACGCAGGCATGTGTCATGTTCTTGCAACTTTTCTGCGAGTCTGGGATCATATTAAAATAAGAGTAGCAAGACAAACAAGCAGCATAAGACCAAGAGAAGGGACGGTCCAGGGGGCACATGTGGAGGCGGAGCAGGTGGGAAGCTCAGAGGTGACCCTGCTTTTCCATGGGGAGCACCGGGGTCGCTGTGGGCAGGGGGAGGGCCATGCTGGACATGGCTCGTGGCTCCGAGATGAAATACAGATGGTGGCGCATGTGGCGTAACCCACCCCGCCTTGGCCAACACCCCGGCTGCTATCTCCTCCCTCTGACTGCCGGGCCCCTGGCCTCACGGGGTCATCGTGTCCCCCACAACGGGGGATCTTCCCCCTCAGAGGACAGACCGCCACTCGGTTCTAAGTCCTGGAAAGGGCTGCGCGGCTGCTGCCAGCCAGGGCTTGGGGCTGTCCGCCAAAGACCGATCCTTCCAGTGGGAGTGTAAGTACTGATTACATCTCCTGCTTTGTAAATAACTCAATGGTAAATTTTTACAATTTTGTTTTTACAGAGGCCCGTAATGAGAAGGCTGCTTTTCCCCCTGTCACTTGGATATTAAGCTCTTTAATGGAAGTACACAAAATGACTCCATAAAACTTGGTACGGAGCAGACTGCCGTGGGCTCGGCGCGGTGGAGAGTGGAGGGGCTCCGGCCCCCGACGGGTGAGCCCCCTGGCAGTGCGGGAAGCCGGCGGTGCCCACAGGACGGGTCCTCGCTCCCTCTCTGGGGTCCGGTCCCTCCCTGCTGCGTGGGCGGCGGTCACCCCGCGGCCTTCTCGGAGTGGGCGGGAAGGCGCAGCCTGGGGATTTTTGTGATCTGGGAGCCTGCCTACTTTTTAATTGGCCTCGGTGTTAATGAATGGCTCCGCTGTGTGTGGAGCGAGCAGGGCTGGGCGCTGGAGCGTGGAATCTGATTGCAGCCTGTGCTCTGAGCCCCGCGGAAGCCTCTGGAGCCGCCCGGATTGGTTTGGCTCCGGGCTGCACAGTGCTTGGCAGCAATGGGGCGGGAGAGGGTGGAGGGGGAGAGAAGGCGGGCGCCCCCGCGCTGGCAGGCCTCCGCGCTGGGTCTCAGGTCGTGGGAGCCAGTTGTCATCGTCGCCCAGGCAGGCCAGCTCCGGGGCCCTGCCCGCGGTCCCCAGGGGCAGATGGGGACGTGGGGACTCTCCCCGGGAGGCGGCCTCCCTCCCGCTCGGGACCCGGGAGAGGACGTGTGCTCATCCTGCCATCCTGCCAGCTCTCGCCCGGCGGGAAAGGCCGACAAGCTGGTGGTCCCGTAGCCGCCCACCTGCCTGTTCTCCAGCCGCGGTTGTCTTGCTGCGGCTCCCGGCGCGCCGGCTCCCGTGCCCCCCAGCACCGGAGGGCCGGCCAGGGCTTTGCCGTCCTTCGCCGCCACCGTGTCACTGGATGCAGGCCCGGAGAGGGACCGCCAGCTCCCCTGAGACCCCGGGGTCCGGCCCAGAGCCGCACGGAGCCGAGCCGGGCTGAAGACGCAGCAGAGCGGGAAGCGGGTTCACCCGAGGTGCTGGGCGCACCCTGGAGGCAGGTCTCGAATCCGGACGCGCTCCCACGGGGCCGAGGCCGTCCCTCCTGCTCGTACCCCTGCCCCTCGCCCCGGCCGGGCACGTGTTGCTGTGGCTCGGGGAGCTCGTCCCAAGCCCAGGCTCGTGAGGACGACGCGGAGGTGGTGTTTGGTGGAGCCGCAGGCAGTGGCCCGTGTCTGCAAACGCGGCGCCCGTTCCAGGTTCAGGAAATGCTGGTCTAAGTGAATCCGCGTTTTCAGGATTCGGCTTTCGTGGTTGAACTCGATACGTTTGTTCCGCGTCCGTGACCCCGTCTCTCCCTCTGCCCCTTCTTGCCGGGCGGGCAGCTGAGCACCAGAGTAAGCACGTGGGTGCCCAGCCAACCCGGAGGGCCAAGAGCCACATCCTTCCCTGGCCCGTCGCTCATGGGTGACTCAGCCACTGGTCCTGATGTCACGTGTTGGCCTGGGCCCCACACAGATGCAGACCCGGCGGCGGCAGCATAAGTACTGGGGGCCCCAGGCCTTCCCACCCCGCGTGACATCTAGAGGAAACCAGGGCACGCATCTCCAAGCGTGCACTCTGCCCATCATGCTCATGCAGCGCGTCCCCGTGGGGCTGCAGGGCTCCATCCTGTGGTCTCTAGTCCACGACGTCTGCTCGTGGGTGCACCATGCTGGCTTCCTGGGACCAGCGGTTAGGGGTTCCTCGTCCATAAAGGAGCAGCCCCCAAGCTGGCCGGGCCTCTGGCACCCCCGGGGGCACTCATGGGTCCCTCCACACGGGAGGTGGCAGTGAGAGGCTGCAGAGGGGACCTCGGGGGACCCACGCCAGCTGCCCCATCCCACCCACTGACCAGCCAGGGGCTGGTTTTGCCTCAGGTGAAGAGGAGTAGCTGTGTCTCCCCCGCTTACGCTCACCCAGGTAGAGGCGTGGCCACGTCAGTAGCAGTAGAACACGCTCACCTGGGGCACCTGGGGGCTCAGCGGTTCAGCGTCCACCTTCCGCCCAGGGCGTGACCCCAGGGTCCCGGGATCGAGTCCCACATCGGGCTCCCTGCAGGAAGCCTGCTTCTCCCTCTGCCTGTGTCTCTGCCTCTCTCTGTGTCTCTCATGAATAAATCAATAAAATCTCTAAAAAAAAGGACACACTCCCCAGCTTAGAGGTTCAGTCCCCACTATAGGAGGCCAGAGCGTGCGCGGTCACGCTGGGGACTGAGGCTAACGGGGTTGAGCCTGCAGCACAGGGACGGTCATAAACGAGCCCAAGGCCTGATCCTACCACGCACGACGCTCCAGACCTCTGTTTTTACACTGAGCTGTCACTGCTTAATCTTATTTTTCATAAATAGCATGACTTCTGCCTTGTTTCCTAACAAACTGGAGGCTTTGGCTGCCCGGGGCCCATGCTGCAGGCACGTGCTCTGAGTCACCCGCGTTCCCGCCGGGGCCCCCCAGCCTGTCTTTCCCGCCGGCCCTGGAGCCCGAGGGTTCAGCAGAACCCACAGCCCCGTGTGGGGCCCAGGACGCTTCCCAGCTCCCAGCCCACGGCCGCACGGATCCGCCGCGGGGGCAGGTGCCATCCCGCACGGGACATGCGAGATGGGCTGTGTCTTCTCGCTGCTCACTTGGAGTTGCTGGCGACTCACTCAAGGCTCCCTTCATCGCTCTGGAAACAGCGACGGTGTTCTCCGGTCACCGCAGATACCGTGGGGGGGGATGGGGTTGGGGGTTCTCCTGCTTCATCCCTTGTAATGAAGGCCGTCCTGGGCCTCTCAGGACCACTGGGCCCTAACGGAGGAAGAGCAGCAGACACAACTAGAGAAATCTCTCGCTGTCGCTGACCTCCCCGTAAAGCAGGAGCAGGAACCGGGGCCGTAAGCTCCACCACTCACACCTCAACTGTCGCGTGGCCCGGGCCGGTTGTGTGGGGTCGCTGGGGCTGTTTTGTCAGTTGTGCAATCATAGTGATGATTCCTCATTTCTGGGCACCGTTGGGTGTGCTGGTGGACACGCTGTACAGTGACCTGAAAACGCCGAGGGTCACATAAATGCCAAGCGACTTGAAGAAACAAAGGTGTGTATCCGCGTGAACTCTGGACTGGCTCACACCCAACGTCTGGGGCACTCTGTTCCCTTCGGAGACGATGGAGAGGGCACGGAAGCTGCTAGGCACAGAGCAGGAGGGGTCCCTGGGCGCGGGGGTGCTGGCGTGTGTGGGCCGGGTGCACGTGTGGCTGGGAGAGAGTTTGCACGGAGCTCCTTGATGGTAGTGAGTCAACAAGCTTTGACAGATCAGCCACTCTGAGTTTTAAAATATTCGTCAAACACCCATCAGGGATCAGTCACGGAGCTCCGGTCTGGTGGGGAAACAGCAGTAAAATATGGTCGCTCCTGAGGGGCTCATGTCTCAACAGGGAGGAAGGTGTAGGAAGGTGAGCACAGCGCATGTGACGCGGAGGACACGGATCATCCCCTGTGCAGGGAATCTGGGAAGGCTGCACAGTGGAGGTGATGGCCAGGGTAGGGAGGGGATGAGACAGGAGATTGACCAGGGCATCCCTTCATGTCTGGCGTGTACATGTGGCATACCTAGGGGGTTCCCAGGAGGCCTGCGAAGCATGTGGGGGCAGTCTGGGATGTGTTTAAGAGAGTTGACGCAAGTCAGACCGCCTGGGCTTAGGTCCTGGCTCCTCTATGTGGGTCCCTGTGGCCTTGGGCAAATTGCTTAAGTTTTCTGGGCCTTAGTTTTCTCTGCTATAAAATGGGATAACAACACTATCTACTTCAGAGGGGCTTTATAAGGCTGGGAAGAGTGCTTAGAAGAGTGTTAGGTACCTACTAAGTGCTCGGTAAAGTTAGATGATGATGGTGGTGGTGGTGATGGCAGTAGTGGTAGTGTTGGTGGTGACGGTACTGGTTGTGGGGTGATGGTCACCATCGTGTTGGTGGCGGTGGTGATCATGATAGTGGCGGTGATGGTGATGATGGTAGTTGTGATGATAATGCTGGTGGTGATGGCAGGGATTATAGTGATAAGGATGATGCAGGTGATAACAGTAATGATGATGGTTGAGATGTGATGGTGGTGGTGGTGGTTGTGGTGATGATGATGGTTGAGATGTGATGCTGGCGGTGGTGGTGGCGGTGGTGGCGGTAGTAGGGTGGTGGCGGTGGGAAATGTGGAAGCAATGGTAGTAGTGCCGGCGGCATCAGCAATGACATCTATAGCGCGGACAGTACAGAGGGTGGTGATGCCTGCCGTCTGTTCCCCCTTAGTGTCGGTGAGATGAGCACGGATCGTGTGACGTGAGGAAGTGGCCGAGGAGTGGATCACCCAGGAATGCTGTGCTGAGGAATGCGGTTGCTACTGGAAGGGAGCACAGGGGAGGGAGCGCAGGGGCAGCTGGGCTTCTGTCGGCGGAAGCCAGGCTTGGAGCAGCTTCCCAGCTTAGAGAAATGGCAGCGGCACAGCCGTGGAAGCGGGAGAAGCCCGGGGCAGGTTCCTCCCAGAGTCGCTGGAGGGCCCTGGAAGGGGTGCTCCTGTTTCCATCTCACAGGTGAAGCACGTGAGCTCGGGGATGTGGCAGGACCACTCAGGGTCACCCGGGCGGAGGCAGCGAAGCCAGGATCGCAGGTGGCACGTGGCCCCACTCACACCCGCTCTGCCCCGGCAGGTCACCGGGCAGGTAGCCTGTCCACAGTCTGCTGGTCATCCTGGCACAAGGGGCCTGTCTCTTGGGGCAAAAGCCTAATCGCGTGCCTTTAGGGCCACCTCTCTCGTCCCCACAGCGGGCCCTCGCAGGGCAAGCTTGGAACTACGGGGTGGTGGGATACCAATGCGCTCCCACCACTGATACGTGATGGGAGGCTGTCGTTCACGTCTGCGTTGCCAAGGTAACAGGGGATTTGGAAGGGACGGCCCAGCGACACATTTTGCAAGCAGTACTCTGGGTTATTGAAGACTTGGTGGCTCGGGCTAGCACTGCGGAGGTCAGGAGCGCGGAGGCCCCAGGAGCACGGCCATCTTCTGTGATGGGCGAGGAGCTCCAACCCCTTGGAAAAAGCTGCTCTGGGGGCTCCTGGCCGGTGGCAGATTGGGGTCCCCTGCCGTGTCGGGGCATCCGCTATGGCTGAGGTGCCTGTGGTTGCACGGCCGGGGGTTTGTGCCAGGTGTCCCTCCCGGTCTGCGCCCTCCATCCTCTCTCCCACTTCCGTCCCCGGTCCAACTGCAAAACCCTCTATCGCCAAGACAGCCCCGCATGGCCCGAGTGACAAGTGTCACCAGGACTCAGGAGTTTTGGGATCCGCTGCCGGCACTCGGCCCAGGGACCCCTCCCACCTCCACCCCAGCCCGCCCGGCCACCCTGCAGGCAGGCGCTGCGTCACCTGCATGGGGACCTTGCTTCGCTCCTTTGTGCATGTGGAGAGTGACTGCAACCCCGTCTGCGTTCCCCGGCCCCGTGAGGGTTTGGGAAAACCTGACGTTGTGCAGAATCTGAACACGAGTGTCTGGAACGAAGAGAAGCTGGTCTGGCTTCTCGACTCAGACACGAGCCCAAACCCCCCGCCGGACGGTCCCTGCAGTCCCCCGATCGTGTTGGCTTGGAAGCAACCTCCGCGTCTTTCATACGGTCCAAAGGCGCGCCCGGGATGCCCAGGGAGGCCGTGGGCGTCGGGCTCAGGGCTGGTCCCTTTCAGAGCCAGGCGCAGCCCAGGCCGCTACCGCATCAGAATCGCGTTCAGAGCAACCCTTTGGCGTGACGTGAATGGGCTCCACGGCCGCCCCCTGTTTTTTACTTCATAAGGTTTCTGGACCTTGCGAGGGCAGCTCCTGTGATTGACTGAGCAGTAGATGGATGGGCCCTCGTGACGCGTTCCAGGCAGTTCCAACATCCTTCGGCGTCCCCCAGAGAGAGGGAGTAACGTGACCTCCGGAGCCTTTTAGGTTTCTTAGCGTTGTGTTGGTGTTGCTTGACCTAAATAAACATATTCAGGAAGAGGCGTTTTAAAGGCTTCGTTGGGATATGGATTTGGTTCCTTTAAAAGTTGGAGAGTAGTGTTTTGGGGTCATGTGGCTACTTGAACAAACGGGTCTGAAATCGAAATGTCGGGCAGGGCTGTGTCCGCGCTGGAGGCGTCGGGGGCGGTGGGGGGAGCCTTCCTGCCTCCTCCAGCTCCTGGCAGCCGTGGCCGCCCCTTGGCCTGTGGCTGTGTCTCTCCAGCCTCCTCCCCCACCTTCACGTCCCTGCCTCTCCCCGCGCTCGCTCTCCCCTCTTCTTCTAAGGACACTGGTCACTGGATTTAGGGCCCAACCGGATAATCCGGGATGATCTCTTTATCTCAAGATTCCTAATTACTTCTGCAAATATTCTTTCTCCAAACAGGCTGACATACACAAGTTCTAGGGATTTGGCATGGACTTATCTTTTTTGGGGTCACCATTCCAGCTTCTTTGTATAGCTCTGTATGGTTTAGCATGATTTACAAACTTTTTGCTTTGAAACATAGGTTGATAAGGAGTTGGCGGAGATGGTACACACAGGTCCCTTGGCCCCGTCCCCTCCTGGTGTCACACCTAGCGAAGTGATGTTGATACAATCCACAGATTTTAGACATCATTTTCTTTTTTTTTAAGGTATTTATTTATTTATTTATTATTCATTCATTCATTCATTCATTCACTCATGAGAGATGCAGGCAGAGGGAGAAGCAGGCTCCATGCAGGGAACGCGACATGGGACTTGATCCCGGGTCTCCAGGATCACGCCCTGGGCCGAAGGCGGTGCTAAACCGCTGAGCCACCCGGGCTGCCCTAGGCATCATTTTCTTTTGAGGGTCTAATTTCAAGTCAGAGAGAGGTGTGTGTATACCGCAGACCCCCTTCCTTTTTTTTTTTAAATTTATTTTTTATTTATTTATCATAGTCACAGAGAGAGAGAGAGAGAGGGGCAGAGACACAGGCAGAGGGAGAAGCAGGCTCCATGCACCGGGAGCCCGATGTGGGACTTGATCCCGGGTCTCCAGGATCGCGCCCTGGGCCAAAGGCAGGCGCCAAACTGCTGTGCCACCCAGGGATCCCGCGTAGACCCCCTTCCTAGCTGGGGGACTTCGTGCAAGCTTCTCACCATCCCCAGCCCAGGGCTCTTCCTTCCACCAGGGAAAGGGGCGCTTGAGAGCCACAGACGTGGGGGTCCAGAAGGTGGGTGGCCTGCACCCGCATGGTGAGTGCTGCTCCCTTCAGTAGACTAAAGCTGCAGCTCGGACATGGGATGCGCTTCCAGGTCTGCTCCTTGGAAGGGTCTGGAGAGCAGACTTGGAACATGCACGGGTCTTAAAAAAAAAAGAAAAAAAAGGAACATGCACAGGGCTTGGAGTGAGCTCCCCGGCAGGGTCTGCGCGCCCGAGCACCGACAGCCGAGCCCGCGGCCCAGAGCAGCTGTCACTGGCCGGCAGCCACGCAAGGTAACCCGGTACTTCTCGCCGTGAATGCCAAGCGGACGGGATAGTTAGCGCCGTGGTTTTTATCGTTCTGGGAGCTAACCCAGCGTTCGAATCCGAGTAGGAAAATCATGCACGAGTCGTTAAGAAATGCGGAGCCTCGTCTTCCTGACGGAGAAGGCGGTGGTCGTGGTGCGTCGAGTGTCGGCGCTGCAGTCTCCAGCCTGCTGCTCCCCTGTGACGGGATGGCCATCAGGTTCCGTGACCTAAAAGGGAGGGGAGGGCTGTCCCTCCTCACACACACACACACCCCACCGGTGAGGTTTCCAGAATGCATCATTTAAATGCACTGAGTCGATTAAGAATCCTTCGAGGAGCCGCAGAAAAATCACGGCAACACCCCGTCCTGTCCCCAGCGCTTGACCAACCCCACTCACCGCCCCTGTGCTTGATCATTAAGTTCCGACTGCAAGTTTGGGGAGTGAAATGTCAACTTCAGGAGTGTGGAGCAGAAAGGAGAGTCCGTGGGCATCGTTGTTTGAACCGGGGACAAATCATTCAACGAATATCAGATGGTAATTGGCCTTTGTTTAAAGTGGAGCGTCATGCAGGTAAGGACTGTAGATAATTTTGTTGCAGATCTCTTTTTTTTTTTAAATTATTATTACGCAGACTAATTTGATATTGTCCTGGGAAGCCGTCCCTTTGAATATTCAACAAAAGCAACAATGCGCCGGAGAGATGATAATTTATGCTCGGTGACAGCTATCACCTGCTACCCTTCATCACACGTTTACGGGGAGACGCTCGACGCTTCCAATCTCATTAAGCTATTTATTCATTGTAATGAATGATTTTAATGTACTGCATTAAGGTTATGCCACACTGAACTGTTAAGAAAATCCATCTTACTGTACACATGTTAATGTTTGCAGTTAAATTAATGCCTTTATCGCCGCCTCGCCGGTCGAACGGACACCACGTGCGGAGTGATCACACCCGTCTTCCCCCCGCCGTCCCGTCCCGGGTCACTTCTCCATACAGCTGCGGCCACCTCGCCGGCACGGTGTCCGTGGACAGACGCGCCACCTGTCTCGCATGAGCTCATGCATCGCGGGGGCTGCTCACCGCAGCACCCCCTTCTGCACCAGCCACCACGGGGCTGCCGGCACAGCCTCCCGGGCTGCATGCCACCCGTCCGTGCCCCTCCCTGGATCCTTCAAGATGCTGTTGGCACGTTGCAAAGACAGGAAGATAATATCTTTCCTGACGATGGAAGGCAGCTCTAATAAAAAGCTGTCATTCACAAATCCAGATCCACTGTCACACGATATGCATTTTAAAGACCATATGAACTGTTAAGTGGCTCAATATGGACAGCCCGCATGGTTATTACAACTCGGAGATTTTTAGTGGTGAGAGAAGGGGGTGTGGGGCCCGCTACAGCTTTTGGCAAAGGAAAAGTTTGGGGTTCTGCAAAGAAACACGGCACCTGCGCTCTGTGACATCCCAGTTGTCTATCCTACACCTGCTTGAGGGGGCCTCGCTGAGGAGGGTGGGACGTGGGCAGGGGGTGCATGCAGCCACAGCCCCGGACGGTCGTCCTCAACCATCTAGCAAATACTTGAAAGCTGCAAGCTGCACCGGGTGACAAAGTCCCCATCTGAAGGCAGCAGATGGGAATTCAGAATGGCACTTTGCAAGGGGAAGGTTAGGTGGGGCTTGGCATGTAGCATCGTAGATTCGGAGAGGAGGAGGAGGAGGAGAGACCCGCTCACACCAGGGCCAGGGTGAGGTCTGGGACGCCAGCACCCTCC
This sequence comes from Canis lupus dingo, assembly GCF_003254725.2. NCBI lineage: Eukaryota > Metazoa > Chordata > Mammalia > Carnivora > Canidae > Canis > Canis lupus. The sequence continues at coordinate 45,731,765 of NC_064266.1, forward strand.
CCAGTCCGTCTGTCCGAGAAGCTGCCAGCGTTCTGCCCCGTAAGATCGCTGGGACGTTTGTGATTGACATTTGCTTCGAGCGCCTGCTTATTTTACAGATGATATCACCAGGGCCCAATCAGGGACGCGGGCTTTGAAATTTAAGGAAGAAAAATACGTTCTTTGGGAGAAAGCAAATGCAGAAAATTGTAGACAATTATTCTGGGCTTCTTTTAGACCGTGCGGAAATAATTAGCCCATCGCACTCAACCCAGCAGTTTACGATAAACGAAAACATCCACTTAGCGAGAATTTTTAGTTTTAGAAGAGAAGGAATAATGTGGGGAGAGAGTGTGCCACCCTGTCCCCACCCACCCCCCAGGCGTGTTTGGTTTCCCGAGAAAGAAAATAGCCAGAGATCATTCTCGAGGAGGGTGCAAGTGGACATGCCGTGACCCCCCGTGCATGCACGCATGGCGGGCGGCACACGAGGGTGGCGTCCGCCGGGAGGCTGGAGGCGGCGAGCCTCCCTTCCCTCTGCCTCGTCCTCGGGGCGCAGTGCTTGGCGTCTCCGGTCGGTCGGGGTCGTCTATCCCTCACACTCGTCCGCACGTGGCCCCATCTGTGTCCCGGTGAGCGCTTAGGGCTCTGCACAAGTTGTAAGCGGCTGTTTGTCCCCTTGAGGGAGCAGGCTCGTCTCTACCTTGCCTGAGTCCAGTGCCTGGCACGTAGCAGGCGGTTCACAAATGTTCATGGAATGAATATCTGACCTGGTTTGAGGAACACGTGGAGGGCACTTTGGCAGAGTCTCTGGCAGCGTGCGAGCGACTGTGGTTGCAAACATCGACCTGGGTGCGGGGGACACGGAGCCCACGGGTTGGGGGGTGCTGCTGAACATCCTGCAGCGCCAGGGCGGCCCCCACGGCAGAAGACGGTCCGGCCCAAGATGTGGGGCGTGCCACGTTTGAGAAACCCCAGTCGAGATCGTGAGATCTCAGGTCATCTCTCTTCCTTTCCATTGTAACGATTTCCCAAATTCTCTGAAGTCATTTTGTAATTAAAAATTACTTATTAAAGAGGTATTTTTAATTAGGACCAACGGGGGAATTAAAGAAGCCGTGGCTGTCAGGACTGGCGTGGTCACAGCACGCTGTTGCCACCTGCTAGTTTTCATCCCTGAGGAAATTTCTGGGGCCAGTTTGCATACCTGCACATGCCCTCAGGCCTCAGAATCCCTGGAAGCTCAGAGAATATTCTAGAGAACACCCTTGAGATATGCCCACTCTGCGATCTGCCGGGTAAGTGAGCCCACGGAAGCAGCAATTTACCCAAATGGACGGAGTCAGCACCATTTAGGGGCAGAGGGGCCGAGCCGCTGTGCTGCTGCGTTGCAAGGCATGGACGGCGTCGGCTGCACCGGTCGGGGCCTGGTGTGCGGCCAGGACGCACTGAACATGATGCTGGCAGTGGACGGAGGTCTGGGCCAGCCGGTTCCTACTGGTGCCCCGTCACCCCAGGCATTCTTGTCGTGCACCATCGGCCTGGCTGACACGCTGCACGGGCTGAGGGATGTGCACGGAGCAGCATGTGCAGCCCCGTCTCCATAAATGCTGTTCCTACAGCCTTTTGGGGAACCCCCACTTGGCGTACAGGGCTCTGGAATTGCCTGAGCCAAGGCTCTGCGACGGTGTGAGTACTGCCCATTGGGGTACGTCCTGGGACGCTCCCTGGCCCTGGCATGTTTGTGCGTGGGGAGCAAGACTAGCTGACCCAACTTCCTTCCTCTCTCCCTTAGGTAATAGAAGCAGAATGATCCTTAGGTTAAAAAAAAAAAAATTGGGAAACCATATTTCTGCATTGGCACGTTGTCCTCTGAGGACACCGTCTGTCCCTAATTACCAGTCCTGCTTCCAATTTGCCCTGGCTGGGCAGCCTTCCCGAGGCGTGCCCTTGGGTGCACCGCGCTGGCAGCAGGGGAAGGCCGTCGGCTGCCGCCCTCGGGGAGTTCTTTCCTGCCGGGCTCCTCTCCCTCTCCGGGCGCTGAGCAGGTGACGATGAGCCAGAGGAGGGAAACCGCTCTCGGTGACCAGTGCGGAGGCAGCAACGGTCAACGGGGACCTGGGGAGGGCTGGCAGGGTCACCTTTCCCAGGCCTGGCAGGTGAGGAAGCCGCTATGAGAACGTCTCACATGCACTGGGGCCCAGCGCGAGGTCCCGGCTCAGCGCGGCTTTCAGCGTCACCCTGGGCTTTTGTAAAATGTCCCATTTCCTCTGGGGGGTGAGCACCTCATGCTGCAGGAGGTGGACGGGGGGACTTTATGCCGCATAAAACTGGCCTTGCATTCCCAAGGGATTGGGAAATTCCCCTTTGTCTGGTGTAGAGTCAGCGGCCTGGCGTGCTCCCCGTGGGCTGGGGGCCGAGGGCGCCGGAGCTGGTGCTCCCAGGTCCACCCTGCGTGCTGGTGCGCAGGTGCTCCCTGGCCCCCCGGCCTGCGAGGCACAGGGGCGGGGACGGTCCGTGCCCCCCTGACGTTCTTTCCAGGGAAGTGAGTTCCTTGGGCACGAAAATTAGCCTCCTTTAATGACAAAAATGATATAGTCCATTGAAGTAGGGCTGGATTTATCTCATGACGGCGCCTGCCACGGCCTGGAGTATTTATTGAGCAGTTTCAAAGTTCATTAAGTGCCAGAGATTAGAGGCTGCCCCGCGCGGTGCCCCGTACAGGGGACGTAAGGCCCTATTACTTGGTAAAATGTTTGCTCTGTTGTTAATTCAACTCCCCTGACTTCTCATCTTCGGACTCAAAAGACATTTTCCCGTGCTGTTAAATTTGACATTTTCAAAGGACCCGGGACTGTTGTTCACAGCACTCACCAGAAGCCCGCGACGGCACATTTATTTCATGGGGGAGGAATGCTCGCCCCCCACCGCTCTCTCAAATGTCAAACGCATTAGCCCTGCCTTTTCCCCACGCACTCTCCTGGGTCCCCTGACTCAGCCCGAGCCGCTGACCGCCAGCACGGCTCCCCGGCAGGAGGGAAGTGCAGGTGGACCCTGCTCCCCGCAGCGGCTGGGCCCCGCCCCTCCGACCCGCCGTGCCCTCGGCACCCACCCGACGACGGCAGGGCAGGACGCGTGGGGACAGGGCCCCGTCCGCGTTTCATGCTGTGTGTTTCACTTCCGATTTCCTTCCGAGCCCGTTCCCGCTGAATCTCCACAGGAAAAGACGTTTTAAGAGCTCATTTGACCGAGGGCCTCTGTTTGCTGGATTGTGCAGCGAGGTCCTGCTGGCACCGACCACTCTGGGCAATGGGTCCTCCCGTGAGCTGGCCCAGGACGCGGACGTGAAGACGGCGGACGGTGGAGCCCGTCTGCGGTCCTGGAGAGAAGAGCAGGACAGGCCTTTGGTCTCCCCCCAAGAAGGAGGGGGCTGCGGGTGGGCCGTTTGATGCGCGGATAGACAGCTGCCGCCGTCTGATTTGGGGCCCCCGGCCCTGGCACGTCTAAACCTGGAAGCTTTCGTTGGCAGCATGAAGGAACTTCCTTCATGTTCTCGAGACGAGATGAGATGTTCTCACGAAAGTAATTCTGAATTACCGCCCGGCCCGGGAGTGTCTACGGAGCACACCCGTCACGCAGAGGACACTTTGAGCGCAGCTACTGCAGCCGCGCAGCGCGGATCGCTGAGGGCCTCCCGGCGGCGTGGCCGGTCACTCCAGGCCTCAGACTCCCTCCGTCCGATCAGGGGAGTAAGAGTGTGTGGCTTGCTTGCCGCCTTCTCCTGAGGATTAAATAAGATCACGCCGGGGATAAGAGCTCAATGATTAATAATAATGATCAACACCACCCACGGAAAATGCCAATATTCATTAAATCCTTGCACGTCCCGGGCACGGATCCAAGCAGCACGTGTCTGGTACCCGCACATACAGTGTTCAGAGCAGTGGAACTACTCCCACCGGGTGCACAACAGGAGAACGGTGGGCCCAGAGAGGTGCTGTGACTTGCCCAAGGATACACAGCTGAGAGGCAGCCGAGCTCGGATTCAAAACTAGCCTGTCTAAACCTGGGGATTGCACGGATGACCGTCACAGCACGGTGTTAGTGGCTTCCCACGGGATGTGGGTGTGTAATGCACCTGGCGGACTCAGCCAGCCACCGTCACACGCGTGGTCGTCACCGCGGGAAGAGTGATTGCCTGTGTCTCACTGCATCGGTATCGTCTCTAGCGTTGGTCCTCGTGGGTGTATCACGTACAGAACAGAAAATACCGAAGTCACCGCATGGTCATCACGCTCAATAGCCTAGGACGGTGCTGGGCGTTGGACACCCGTGAGGCAGGAGGGGGCCGTCCCACCCGGAGGTACTCAGAGGTCATGTGGGTGTGTGTCTCGAGGGAGCCAGCGCCTCCTCGGACCCCCCACCCCACCCCGAGTGTTCCGCCTGATTCCCCTCCACCGTCGGAGGTGCCTGGCTCCCCTGACGGCCTCTTTGTCCGCGTCAAGGCCCAGCTCCAGCATTTACTCCCCGCCGCAGAGGGTGTCCCGCCCCCACCTGCCGTCTCCGGAGAGGGAGGGACGAGCCCAGGTCTGGGGGTGTAAGGGAGGACTTTGCCCCGAGCCCTGGAGTGACTTGCCCTGGTCCATGCTGGGACCTGGATGGAGACAGATGCAGAGGACAGGATGTTCCTGTGCTCTAAACGCTGCAGAAGGAGCCGGGTGCCTGGAAGCAGTCCTGGGGAGATAGGGGGTGGTGGCTGTGCACCCCATCTCAGCGGCCAGGCCCTGCCCCCCAGCGGGCCATTGAGCCAGACCTACCACGCCTGCCAGCTTCTCAGGAGCCCGATACAGATTTTCATGTGAGAGCTTCCCATTTTTAAATGTTGGAAGCTTCATATTAAAATACAGAGAAAGCTCCGAGCTGCCATGTAGGCCAAATCAGACGCTTACGTGGTTGGACATCTCTGTGGCCGCTGCACGATGAACACCCGCACCCCCACCTCGGGCCTTCCTGCGCGCTCACCATGTTCTAGAGCCTCTCCTGGGCCCGTCACGAGATCTGCCCGGTAGGCCCCAGCCACCTGCCTGGTTGTCAGCCACCGACCCCAAGCTCGGGGGGCAGATCTCCCGAGAGCTCTAGATCGGATGCTGGCTCTCCTCTTTGGCGACTGGGCCTTTTGGGGGATCCCTGGGGGGGTCCTCCTCCTGCTTCTCAGGCCCTCGCCCCTTCCGAGGCCAGAAATCTCCAGGCTTTGTAATAGTTTCTGGGGAACTCATCACTGGATCAGTGGTTCCAAACCCCCGAGAAAAAGATTTGGCCACTTAATCCCAGAAGATCGACATTTGTCATCCAATGAATCATATATGAGAGCCACCGTGTTACTTAGTGTGTTTTACTGAGTGAAAACACACAATGAGTATGTTAAAAGGTGAGAAAAAAATAAACGTTGACTTATTAGCAGCACAGGAACGTCTGTGCTCGTGTATATGGCATTTTTGTACGTGTGTGGTGTTATTCGTGATGTTACTAATTCTAAACACTGAATTTTAAAAGCTAACTGTGCTGTCAAGGCACAGCAACCACTTAGACTGAGCTCCATCCCTCATGAGAGTGTGCGTAGATATTTCATAGTCTTACTAATTTCAGAAATTTTGGGTGATTTCATCAGATCTACCTACGTCCTCTGTGGCCTTTGACCTCATAGGGTGACTGACAGCTTGGATTAGGGCTAGAAGTACTGCCTCCACCTCTGGCCCTTTGCTTGTTTTTGTAAATAAAGTTTTATAAGAACACAGCTACACCTACGTGTCCTTCGCAGAGCTGACTGGTTGAGCCAGAAACCATACATGGCCCCCAAAGCCGGAGATATCTGCTAGCTGGGCCTTCCCAGAAACGGCAGTGATTCCCAAACACAAGAGGCGCCGTCCCTGAACCGCCAGGGGCCTTTGTCGGAGATCCAGATCCTCGAAGATCCACATCCTCAGCTCCTCCTCCGGAGATCCAGCAGGCAGGGATCCAGAGCCTGTATTTTCATGAGCCCCTCGGGTCATTGTCATGGGCAAGAGCAGGCTGAGGAAGAATCTAGAAAACAGCTCTGCTCTCTCGATGACATACGCCCAACGGTAATAATGGCCAGTGAGCTCTCAGACCTGTGAGGCCGCGGGCTGAGAGACCGTGTCTCAGGCCCACCGGGCCGGCGTTCCTCTGGGTTCCTCGTAGACCATCTGTGTGGGGCCGTCCACTCACCCGCGGCGCTCGCAGGAGGGGCACATTCCGCCCCTCACCCCACACCCATCCTGTTGTGGGATCTGAGCCATGGACAGGCCGTGGGCAAGTGTCCACACCACCCGCAGAGTTGGAACCACCTGCTTTCTTGCTGGCTCCCTCCGCAGCCTCAGTGCTTCCACGTTTCCCAGGCTCAGAGCCCTGAGGTCTCGGCAGAGGCACCTGTGCCCCCACGTCGGCCCTGGGACGGGACTGGATGCCCCCAACGGCTCAGAAACAGGTGTCAGATATTTGGCGGTTTTTGTCATACACTTTTTAGAACTACTTAAATCCTTATGGGAAAATTATTTCAATAAAAACATTTATATAAATATGAAATAAGTATAAAGTCTATAAAAATGAGGCCTCTTCTGGGGGTGTTTCCTCTGGGAGGAGGGGTGGTCCTAGGAGGCTGTCGGGATCCTTCTCTCTAGCCAAGTGGTGGTTTTGATGGTGGGCTCGCTTTGTGAGAATCCATCAAACTGTACGCTAGTGACTTCTGGGCTTTTCTGCGAGATGCTATGGATTGTATGCTTTCCTAAACACGTATATTTTTCTTTTTTTAATATGTTTTTCAAGATTTTATTTATTCATGAGAGACACACAGAGAGAGAGAGAGGCAGAGACACAGGCAGAGGGAGAAGCAGGCTCCCTCGTGGGAGACTGATGTGGGACTCGATCCCCAGACTGGGATCACGGCCTGAGCCGAAGGCAGATGCTCAACCGCTGAGCCACCCAGGGGGCCCAACACACTTATTTCTAAGTACGGGCCTTCGCGGACTGGCCCGAGGTGACCCACAGTCACCTGAAGGGCTGACGAGGTGGACCTCGAAGTGTGTGTGTCCCGTGCCTGGGGGAGGCCACTGGGCTGCAAACCACTGCTCCTCATAAATCCTGCCACTTTCTTCAGAATGATGTCGCCACGTGGCTTTGTATTGGTTACCTGTTTGCTGAAAGTGTCGGCATGAGATAGAACCAGTTAAGTTACATTAGAGTTTTCGTTAGAAAACTAAACAACATTCTGCCTGGGTAGGGACCCCATGGCTTTCCTGGCGTCTGTGTCGTCCTCGCCGGGCATGGCACCTGCACGCGCCCCGGGAACGGAAGGAGCCGTGAGCAGGGGCTCACCTGTGCACTGGAGAAGGCGGGGCCGAGTGTGGGGCACGGGAACCGTGTGGCAAGCTGTGCACACCGCGCACCCACGCCGAAGGCAGGTCATCGGGGGCGCGAGCTCCCGGCGTCTCTGCGGGACCCACTTGCTGCTCTCATTCACAGAGACTCCCGTGCTCACGGTGGCACCAGAGGAGCGCTGCGGTGTATCGGTCTTGGCTCCGTCTTGGAGCTGATGATGTACCTTGAAAGATGTGGAGCTTTAAGTATTTACGGGGGCCTGATGCTACAGGAGGGTGGATTTGCGCTCTGGGCGTTTCCGACCTCGGAAGAGAAGAGATGATGTTCTTACGGGGGCCATTTGTACATACAGAAGAAGGAGAGGACCCAGAAGAGAATAACGTTGGGACTTACCACCTCCTAGGGGCTCGGGAGCGGGCTGGACCTTGCGTAGTCGTGGTTGGCGGGCGGCGAGCAGAACCGGTAGGTCGTGTGTGTTCTGGGGGAGACGTGCTTTCGGGAAACGGCTCACAGGCTCGCGGGGCTGGCAAGTCTGAAACCCTGAAACCTGCGGAGCGGGCGACAGGCTGGAGACCCAGGGCCAAGCTGGAAGGCAGTCTGCGGGCACAGGCCTCTCTTCTCCGGGGCCCCTCAGTCTTTCCCTTAGGATTTCAAGTGATGAGATGCGGCCCACCCAGATGATGGAGCGCGATCTCCTTTGCTCAGAGTCTGCAGGCTTCAATGTTAACAGCATCCCCAGAGGAAATACCTCCAGCCACCCGCAGGTTGGCCTTGGACCTTCTGGGCCGCAGGGGCTACGTGAGTTGACACATAACATTGACCTTCACACACCCGGCGACCTCTCAGGCCTCGCTGATGGGCCCCCTTCCCCAGCAGGCTTCTCTGGAGAGAGGCAGGCGGTGCTACTGTCCAGGAGCCGCGGCGACTCGAGGTAGCAGAGCGCGTGTTACCCGCTGGGTCGGGAGGCAGCTGAACTTGCCCCTCAGGACCGTCTGTTTCTCCGTGGAGAGTAAGCGACGGCAGCCAGAGGGGTGCAGAGGCCCTTCCTCCCCTGGCCCCGCGTCCTCTGGCGACTGATGTGCTTTGAGCCTCCCGCAGGAGGCCCGGCACCGAGGAGTGCCCGCATGCCCCCGGCGGCCTTGCGCTGAGAAACATGCCCCCGCCGCGGCCGGAAGCCCCCTGCCTCGGGCCAGCAGAAGCAGCCGAGGGGAGATTTATTCTGACATATTTCTGGGGCATCGTACATTCTGTCCCGATGTACTCAGACACAGGTTCCAGGAACACAGAGGATTTGGACGTGTTCCCGATTCGCGTTCCTGCCAGATGACGTCCCGCGCTTGGACAGGTTTGGAAGCTGTCCATCTTCTGGTTTGGTTTTCTCGTCATGAACTTGTTGCACATACTTTTCTCTCCAAGGGAGCCGCGGGGCTGTGGCCGCCGTTCCTGAGCGTGATGGCTCTGGGTTGGTGGAGCCAAGTGCTCTGAGTCTCACGGCGAGGCTGTTCTTGACGGTCTCTCGCTCCCTCTGGGCCCTAACTGGACCACCTCAGCGCAGCTGTCAGCCTCCCAAGAGAGCCGCAGGAGAACGGGGTCCCCTGTGGGACTCTGACCCTGTCCCTTCCCCTTGCCTCCAACCACTGACTCCTTTCTGAACAGGGGACAGCGGCCACACGTGTGTCCAGTCATGGTAGCCTTGTGCACAAAGGGAGAAACCTCTCCCCTCTCCACAGCTCCCTTGTTTCTGGGAAGAATATTTTATGGGCATCAGCTGTGGGTGTCCCTCCAGGCTCTCCAACAGTTGTGAGCAGCGTGTCTGGGATGGAGCACAAACCCGTGGACCCATAGCCAAGTGCACACCCGCAGACACACAGCTGAGCGAGTTCCCCGCAGACCCAGAACTTAGGGTGCACCCGTGGACCCACAGTGGAGCGTGCACTTGGGGACCCACAGCGGAGAAGGCAGCGTGTATGTCCCTTCTGGCTTCCCTGGCCTACCCGGCCTCTGCTTCTGGGGGCGTCACACTGTGCTCTACTGCCTTGACTTTGTTGCCCACTGACCCCGAAATCCTCACTCACAGTAACTCCTTCGAAGACCAGACTCTTCAAACAGTATCTTCAATGATTTTTTTTTATAAATTTTTATTTATTTATGATAGTCTCACAGAGAGAGAGAGAGAGAGAGAGAGAGAGAGAGAGAGGCAGAGACACAGGCAGAGGGAGAAGCAGGCTCCATGCACCGGGAGCCCGACGTGGGACTCGATCCCGGGTCTCCAGGATCGCGCCCTGGGCCAAAGGCAGGCGCCAAACCGCTGCGCCACCCAGGGATCCCAGTATCTTCAATGATTTTAAAGAAAGAACCTGTCGTTTCATAAAAGATTACTCATGGAGAATTCCAAGCACAGGGAACAGCGTCCCCAAGCCCCGGGCCCCTCTTCTACTGTCTCTCCACCCACGTGGGTTCTTCTGCGTCCCAGGCAGCCTGTCATCCTTCACAAGAGGAAGGGGCGTCCCTGTGGGAATGGGGAGGGCCAGCGTGCCCGTCACCCACATCTGACATCCAGCACTAAGTGTCGCCAGCTTGTAAGCACGTTTTTTAATTGCCCTTTTGTGTAGGATGTGCTTACCCGTGTGCCGTTGTGTTGGGGAGACTGAACCTGCCCTCCGGGCGCCTGGACGGGGAGGGGGTGGCCTTCCAGGCAGGGGTGGAGGGCTGGGCTCACAGGTCACCTGTGCCGCTCAGGGTGCAGGAGCCACAAGCACGCGGGGCATCCCCCGAGCTCAGCGGGTGTCATGCAGCTCATTCTCTGGGGACCTCCCTGGATGGCTGCTTTTAGAGATGAAGGGTGGGGCGGGGGTTTGCAGGCCCATCTCACCTACGCGGCCAGAAGTCGCCCTGAATGTCTGCCCTGGTTACTTGGCTCTTGCCTGCAGGATGGATGTTTAGCGTGGTGAGCATTTGCAGAGAGCTTCAGTTGTCGTACCTGGAGGGTTGGACCAGTTAACACACGAAGACGGAAGGCCCAGCGAGGTTCCCAGTGCTCACCACGGTGGAATCTGTGGTAGAAAATCCTTTTTTTCCCCTTTCTCCCTTAATTACCGAGCTACCAATTTACTCAGGACAAAGTCTCCTGAACAAAAGCTCATTTGTCAGACTCCCTTGCAGCTAGGTGTCACCCCGCAACTAAGTTCTGACCCAGTGCATTTACGTGGGATTATTTGAGGGACTTCTAGATTTTTTTTTTTTTTTGGTGCAAACTTTCCCTTCTGCCTCCCCGTCAACCTTCTTCCCTCCTCCTTTTTCCTGTGTGGAACATAGAAGTGATGACTGGAGGTCCAGCAGCTACCTTGGACCACGAGGTGACCTTGAAGGTAGAAGCCACAGATGCACAGACCAGAGAAGTAGAAACGGACCGGGTCTGTGCCCCTCTGCCCACCACCGTGGCCCTTCTGGACTGCCACCCTGGGCTTCGTGACGTGAGCAAATATCTTTATGAGTTCGAGGGAGGCTCTGCATGAATGGTTGATCCTAAACCTAATGCAGCTTTTCACGATGCATGACTTTTCTTCTCTTTGGACGTACTGGGAGTGTGTGTAGGGGCGTGGGTCCTGGCTCCCAGTCGTGGCCTCACGCATCAGGCTGCTGTCTTACTCTGAGGTGTGTGGCCACCTCCCCAGAAGTCAGGACACTCAGGAAGGTGACCACCTGCTGCCCCCACCTCCCTGTGGGTACAGAGCCTCCTAACTCATCATCTCATGGAAAACATGTAAGGTGCAGTCGGAGGGCGGGAAGGGCCCCTTGCACCCCGCTTAGCTGGGCCCGTACCCCAGAGTGTGTCCTTCTCTGAGTTAGTCTCCTGGCAGCCGTGTGCCCACGTGGGCTGTGTTCACGACGCACGTTCCCGCGTCCACATCTTCGTGCCGTCAACCCACGCCCACGCTCCTGCTGCCTCACGGGACGCTTCTCTACGTACACAGACCCTACTTTGTCTTTATTCCTAAAGCCAAAGGGCAAACGGGAAAGCACCATCTCTGGCTTTGGAAAGCTTCCCGCTTTGTCCAGATATAGCAACAGGGAGTCTGGCTGGACACGGATTATCAGGAAAAATCTAGAAACCGCAGTGTGTGATTTCCGGCTCATGTAAATATCTCCACATGTTATTCTTAATTAATTATGTTTTATTGAAGCAATTAGGTGACTGACAACCTCAGTTAAGTGGTAACAAGAAGACCATGTCTTTTCACAGCTGCTGATCAGACGCTGCGGCTGGGCAGCCCTGGGGCTGGCGGTGGGTGAGGCCACAGGCGGGGCTCTGGGCCGTGTCCCCCCCCACCCCCGCCTCCGCCCCTCGCCGAGGAGAAGAGGCCCCTGCACCCCGTCCCTCCACTTCCCTTCTCTTTCTTTTAGTTTCCAGAAACCGTGAGGACAGCTGCTCCAATCCCAACCGTGGGGCTTCTCCGGGAAGTTGGGTTAATCTGTCTAATTTTACACCTTTCACGCCGCTCCGCGTGGTCAGAGCATCAGATAAATCTCATGCTTCTTGCCTTTTCGGAAACGGCCAGTGGCGTTCCAAGCAGCCAGCGCACCTGGCTCAGACCCGGGGCTTCGGGACGTACCGGGGATTGTGCCAGCAGGTGGGGTGGGTGTTCCCGCCGTGGCTCATGCAGAGAAGCAGAGACCATCCGGGCAGGGGCTCCGGTGGACACGGCACTGGCTTTATTTCAATCAGATTTCCCCTTAATTGGAGCCATGTCTTCGGGAAAATGCCAAACGTCCGGGGGCTTTAGAGATTAGGAGGCAGGTGGCCGTTTCGTGCTTCAGAGGAAGCACATTGTACGGGATGTGGTCAGTACACCCTCAGGGCCGGGTTTGTGTGTGGGGCCTGGAGATGATGCTGAAAGCGGTCAGGTCAGCCACGCTGTCTCCTCACCCCTGCCGTCCTAGGTCTCAGAGGCCAAGGCCAGCCTCCTGGTCCTTCTGCCCCCTGCCGCCAGGCCACCATGTCCCTTGCTGTGTCCCATGAGCTACGGCCCATGTGCTGGGACCCGCTCCAGAAACCACTTGACTCCCCTGCACTGATGCTTCACAGCTCCTCATCCATGAGCTGGACCCCAAGGCCGCTTACAGTCTTGGGGCCGGGCTCCCTCGTGTTCATCTTAAGAAGAAACCAGGGACGCCCAGGTGGCTCAGTGGTTGAGCATCTGCCTTCAGCTCAGGGCATGACCCCGGGGTCCTGGGATCGAGTCCCACATCCCCGCAGGGAGTCTGCTTCTCCCTCTGCCTGTGTCTCTCATGAATAAATAAATAAATAAAATCTTTAAAGAAGAAGAAGAAGGAGGAGGAAGAGGGGGAGGGGGGAGGGGGAGGAGGAAGAGGGGGAGGGGGAGGAGGAGGAGGAGGAGGACCACCGCTCACGGAGTCAGTGTAGTAGAACCACGCACGGTCCAGCCTTGGCCCTGATCCCCCGCGTTCACGTTCATGTAGTCGGTGTCCTCACATCGGCAACAAAGGAAAATAAAGCCACGGCTGCAAGAGGAGTTTAATCCAAGGGTCTCAGCAACAGATCCTTTCCCTGATACGTATTCAGACGAGGCACCGCAGCAAGTAAAGTTGCGCCCTTGACCACTTGTCAACTTGCCGCTTAAATCCCGCCCTGGGTTCACAGCAAATCTTGCCATTCTTCATCTGGAGAAGAGACCTTGCACTTTTGCCTCTAGGGCTTCAAGTTCTCAGGAAGGGTTTTAGGAGTTTCCAGACACTGGGATGTGGTTCCCTTAGCCGTGGGGAGCGCACAGAGGAAGTGGGTTGGTTCCTGGACTCGTGCAGGTGCTGCACTGGGGACCCCGCGGTGCCGTGGCCGAGGGGGGCCTGCCTCGGGCTGGACCCGGCGACCTGGGGACACACACGCCAACAAACGTGCTGCATGGGACACAGCCCTGAGAACGTTGACACAGGGTGGTGGGGTCACTGTGCATTGGGGGGGCCACGGCCAGCCTCCCTGCTCAGGAGAAATTTGGGCTGAGACTGGACGATGCGCAGGACCCAGGCTGCAGGAAACAGCGGAGGAACATTCCAGCAAAGGGATAGGAAGGAGTGCTGCAGGCACAGTGTCAGCCCCAGCTGCTCTAAGACAGACCAGGCTGGAAGCCGCGATCAGGGCGCCAGCCTGTGTGGTTCCTGGGGAGGACCTGCTCCCGGCCTGCGGCTGTGTCCTTGCATGGTGGTGGGGGGTGGCGTCTTCCTCTGCTTGGAAGGGCACTCATCCCATCACGGGATCCCATCCCCATGACCTCATGTCACCCTAATTATCTCCCCCAGACCCTACCCCTTTACCATCGCTGGACCCTCAGCAGATGTGTTGGGGACACACACATTCAGTCCTCGGCCGCCAGGCTCAGACACCCGCCTGGTCTGCCGATAATATCCTGTTTGATCCCGGCCCCCAGCCCCTCTGCCTGGACTCAGCACCCATGAGACAGACACAGCCCACTGCGCTCACTCCCAAAGGGGTGCCCCTCCCAGACGTCCGTGAGGTCCCGTGCAGACGCCCAGGCCAAAAGGTAGTCACCATCACCAACTACTTCTCCCTCTTTCCAGAAGGTTCTACCCCCAGTGCCTCACAGGGCTGGCTCAGCCCCACTCTGTGAGGACGCCCCTGGAACTCCAGCTCCGTGAGAGGCCATCCCCGTGTGTCCGCCTGGTGTGAGGGCACCTGGCCTCCCCACGGGCTCCGCCTCGCGCCCAGCTCCCGCGCTCTCCACACCCTGCCCCTTCACGCGGCGGCCGGCGGCCCCTCAAGAGCGGACGCCCAGCTGCCCCGGCTCGGCACGGGGAGGGTGTGCGAGGACCGCTGTGGCTCATGGCTCGGGAACAGCAGTAGGACTGTGCACAACCGCTCCGGACAACGGTGTGCTCTCTTTTCATAAAGCTAGACATGAACTTGCTTATGAGGTCTCCAGAAGCTCGACCCCTGGAGATGTTCGCAAGAGAAATGAGTGCTTATGTCACAACAACAACAAAAATAATAAAAAACGTGCAGGAATGTTCATAGGAGCTCTGCGCTTTCTGGCTCCAAATCGGAAGCTGCCTGAGTGTGTAGATGTAGGAAAATGGGTGAAGAGGCCACACACGCTCCTGCGGGGTGACGGGCACGGTGATGGTGGGAAGGAGCCGGCGCCGTGTAGACGACTGTCACAGACGTTAGGTTGTGCACAAGGAGCCAGACGCACAAGGGTGCACGCCGTGCCCGTCCGCCTCTGGGAGGCTTGTGAATGGGCCAGGCTAACCGTCGGCTTCTTACAGCTGCTGTAACAAATTAACCCGCACCGAGGGGCTTAAACGACACACACGTACTCTGGCAGTCCTGGAGGTGCAGTGTCCGCACGGGCCAGCAGGGTCGTGTCCCTCTGGGCACCACGGGGAGCCTCCGTTTCCCGGCCGTTCGCAGCTTCCGGAGGCGCCCACACTCCCTGCCGTGGCCCCACATCACGCTGTCCTCTGCTGCCACCAGCCCGTGTCCTCCTCTGATGCTGACCCTCCGGCCTCCCTCTTACAAGGGCCCTGAGACAACCAGGGCCCCCCAGAACCCTGGATACCTTCCCCCCTCCACGCCCTAATGGCCTCTGCAAAGCCCCTTGGTCAGGAAGCCTTGTCTGTACAGAATCAGGGGATTGGGACGCAGTGGACGTCTTGGGGGATCGTTGCTCTGCCCACCGCACTGATGACGGGAGAATGTGGGCTCCCCTGGGGGTATCGGCTGTGAATGGACGTGGGGAGTATTGCGGGGTGCCGACGGTGCTGTCGACCTGCACGTCCGTGCCGTTCACACGGGCGTGCACCTACTGAAGAGCTCCTCGGGCTGCAGCCGGAGGGTCCACCTCGGCACCAATTCCGAAAAGAAGACAGAAGTTAAGTCAGCCCTGGGCCTGGGGGGCGAACAAGGAGCCAACACGTCTGGTGATCGTTCCCAGCACGGCCGCATCTTAGCACCTCGAGGGGGCCTGGGGACGGGGCACAGGGCGGGTGGCAAGACCATGCAGAATGGCCCC
Source organism: Canis lupus dingo (assembly GCF_003254725.2). Taxonomy (NCBI): domain Eukaryota; kingdom Metazoa; phylum Chordata; class Mammalia; order Carnivora; family Canidae; genus Canis; species Canis lupus. The sequence continues at coordinate 45,747,184 of NC_064266.1, forward strand.
CGGGCTCCATGCGTGTGGTGCGCGTGGAAGGAGCCCGCGCCAGGAGACACGTGTAACTCAGTCAACAGGCCCCTGACAGTCTACACAGCGAGCAGGCCTCCTACGCGGGTCTGGAACCGAAGCTCTCGGCCTGCGATCCTCGGTGCCCCAGGCCCTTGCCGGTCTTCATGAAGCCCAGCCAGTGGTCGCCAGGGCGATGGGCCCGTGGGACCAGGGTTCCACACACAGGCCCGAGTTCTTCTGGAGACGTGGACTCTCATAGGCTTTTGCACTCGAAGGCTCTGGAAATTGAATAGTTTAGAAAACTGCCAATAATTTTGCCAAAAGGAAAGCACCGGCATTTTCAAGATGCTTTTTCCGTCCGTGGCCCAGCGTGGAGGACTGCCCAGCCCCATCCGTGGCTTGGACGGCGCCGCGGCCCCTGCCGCCATGGGGGGTGCGGTCGGGGGGCCTCGTCCCGGACCTTGGGCTGCTCCCTCATTTGGTCCCAGAATCAGAACTACCCAAGAAACGTCGAAACAGCTGGGACTCGCAGAGAGACGCGCTACGCCCCCGTAACGCTCTTTAAATAACTACAACGTTAAAAGGGGTTCCCTCCCTCTCCAGAAGGAACTAAAATGTGTTCTTCACAGATAAATACTTCAGACTAGACCAACTCATCTGGAGCAAATGTTACCTTTTTAAAGATGCAAATTGAAAATTAAACATCAAAACCCGCGGGTTCACTGGGGCCACCAGGAGGGGCTGGGGTGCTCTCAGAGCTGGTACACGTTGGAAATCGGGCTCACAGCCCCTACCGACCTGCAGGATCTGACTTTGTACCGTTGTTTCACTTTGTGTGTTTTTGGATTATTTTAAAGAGGAAATAGGATAAGAACTATCAGGCATATCATCAGCAGGTGGAAGCTGCTGTGCATGAGAGAAGTGAGTCCCCAAGATCATTCTAGAAAGATTTTGGCACTGTTGTTCCCTGCAACTTCACTGTGGCCCTGAAATGTCATTTATTTTTTAATGTTCCCAATTTGGAAACTCTGAAAGGGGATCAGTCACAGCTGCCAAAGAGATAGCATTCGGTGGCTAAGAATACCCAGTGTTTCAGAAAACTGATAATCATCATTAATGTTCAGGGGCTCACAGCACCACACGCCGTCCCTTATCCCAACCGATGGACGCAGTGGGTGCAATTTCATCTCCTTTCTCGGATGAGAACTAGGGAGCTCAGGGGAGGGAAGTGACTTGCTCGAAGGTGCACAGCTCAGGGCTCAGCGGGGATCTGAACCAGTCTGGCCAAGTCCTGAGAACGGCCAGCTGTACCTCAGGAGTGTTGGCTTTTTACGTGGAGGCTGGAGTTGTGGGAAAGCCCAGTGGCGCTTTAGGGCCTTTCCTGTAAGTTATTAGAGAAAAGAAGAATATCTTGTGATCATCCATCCATCCATCCACTCATCCAAGCATCCACACATCCATCCATCATATATCCATCCATCCATCTGTCCATCCATCCACTCATCCACCCATCCTCCCATCCACCCACCCATCCATGCACCCATGCACCATCTGCTCACCCACTCCTCCATCTGTCCATCTATCCATCTACCTACCCGTGCATGCACCCATCCGTCCTTCCTAGGTTTGAGGATTCTGGGACCAGCAAAGCTGATGAGAGCCCTGCTGTCATGGATCCGATGTTCTTCTTCACCATCCTATACTGTCATCAAGATAAGGAGCCACATCATGCCCTCATCAGGCCCCCGGAGCTCCCACCTCTGGGCTCGTGTAGCGAGACTGATTTCAGAACTGCATCAGTCACGCCCATGCAAGGAAAGGCTGCATTTATAGATGTGAAGACCTCAACAGAGACTGTGCCCGGGTAATTGCCTGGCACAACCTCGAGTGAGACCCTCTTTATTTTAGTTTTCAAACGGGCAGCGTTCCCACGGGGCCAGACGGCCCAGCTTCCACAGGGAGGTTCAGCCGCCGCCGGGCTGCACGGTGTCACCCGCCTCAGAGATGCCTCCGCAGCCATGTCTTAGGCATGGCCCGCCATCTGCTCTGCAGCTACACTGAGCAGCTCATTTCATTGAGCTCTGCCTCATACGGAGCAAGTTTTGAGCTCAAAGAAATAAAAATACAAATGAGCAATGAGTGCCAGAAGGGAAGGCGTGTGTGCATGTTGGGGGACGTGTGGGGAAGGGATGTGTCAGCACCGTGGGCAGACCACAGCAGGCAGCCCGCCGGTGTGGACAGGCTGGACAGCAGCCTCAGTCCCGCAGGATATGTGGCCGTCGGCATGCTCGCTGTCGGCTCGCTGGGCCCCCTGCCCCATCCTGGCACACAGTAGGTCCTCGGCGCGGTCCTGCAGGGGGACCACGGTCTGCCACTTCACCCCCTGAGCCTCCCGCCTCATCCAGAAACAGGTGACTGCGGTGTCCCTGCCCTTCCGGCAGAGGAGCCTGGCTCTGGTGGACCTTGGCTGGCCTCTCCTTCCCTTTCACTCCACCCCACAGAGCAGATGAAGGGTGCCTTTCGGTCACTGATATAATTCACTGTCCCCTGCAGAAAGCAGCCCCTTTCTCTCCTGGGGCTGCCCCAGGTCTGGTCCTTCATCCCCGAAAGTAGATGAATGTCTCTGTCTTCAGCAGAGTCTACACCGACACAAACCAAGGGGAATCTCAGTGAGTGTCGATAAGAAATCCGGGCTCCCGGGCATGACCCAGGCCGGCTGGAGCTGGCTCCTAACCGCTCCCCAGCGCCAACTGTGCCGTCCTGCCCCCGACGGTGTGGGCACTAATGGGCGTCCTCCACGGATGCTCCCAATGGCCTGTGGGGGCTTGAGAGTGGCCGTAGAAACTGGGAAATGCTGCAGGTTGGCCTCCGTCCCGGAGAGCTGGTGTTTAACGTTCACCAGCACCCCACGGGCTTGCACTCCTGAAGTCTAGATTCCTAGCACGGCGTTCAAGGCCCTCCTTTTCTCTAACTCAGCTCAGAGTGCCTTGAGAACAGGAAAGAGGGGGACGCCTGGGTGGCTCAGGGGTTGAGCACCTGCCTTGGGCCCAGCGCGTGATCCTGGAGACCCGGGGTCGAGTCCCACGTCGGGCTCCCTGCGTAGAGCCTGCTTCTCTCTATGCCTATGTCTCTGCCTCTCTCTCTCTCTCTCTCTCTCTGTCTCTTGTGAATAAATAAAATCTTTAAAAAAAAAAAAAAAAAACAGGAAAGAGGGGCAGGGGAGGGGATTTGTTCACTGGCATGCCCGGCGTTCCCATGGCACATCGTGGCAGAGATACATCCAAGGACTCCGACTGTGCCCTCGGACTAGGCCGGCCCCTCCCCGCCTGCCTTCTCAGCTCTGACCTTGCCCACGGCGTAGCCCACGGCAAACTTGGAGAAATGGCTTTTCCTGGCTCGGAACTTGAGCAAGAGCTTGGGGGCTGCATCTCGTTGGCTTGCTCTACCTCTTTGTTTCCCCTTGAACCAGCCCATCTAAATGGAATGTTCTGGTTGAAGGAAGGCAGGGAGGGAGGGATGCAGGCGGGGGGGAGGGGCAGAGGGATGGGGGACAGGGCAGGGGGCTCAGGTGCAGAGGACAGAGAGGGAAGGCGGGGTGCTGTGGTCCCCTTTGAGCTGGAGGGGCGACGCAGCCCCGTCAAACCTCAGGGGCAGAAGGAGACTGGGGCCTGACCCTGAGGACCCGGAGTGGGTGCTGGGCAGGCCAGGCGTGGGCTCTGTGACGTTTCTCCCCCACCCCCCAGCCCCGCGGCCCCCGCGGCCCCGCAGCTGCGTGGAACCCACCCCTTCTCATTCCTGTGCTCCTGGCTGCTGGTCTCTCCGGGACTTCTGTGCAGCATGCGCTCCGGTGTTGGCCGTGGTCTGAAAGCACCATTCCCAAGCGCCTTCCCCATCTGTCCTCTGCACCTGAGCCCCCTGCCCCGTCCCCCTGCCCTGCAGCACCCCCCCCCACCTGCATCCCTTCCTCCCTGCCTTCCTTCTGCCAGACTGTGAGCACCTGTGGAGTTGTTGGACTTGCCCCGTGCCCCCTGGCCCAGCTGCCCCCCAGCCCAGCTGCCAGCACAGGCCGTCGTCCCGGGTGGGAGCGGGAGCGGGAACCAGGCACCTGCTCTTCGTGCGCCGAGGCAGCCCCGTGCTGGCGGGAGGCGGCCTCTCCTCACTCTCCTGGCCGGCAGCCTGGGGCTGTGGGGCCCGCGTCCTCGCAGATACCAGCACCACAGCGGCGCTTGGAGGGACGCACGCCTGCGCAGTAGCAGGGCCCGGACCATGGCTGTCACCACCGAGAGGATGTGAGTCATGTGGGATCACGGCCTGGCACACAGTAGGTGCTCAGACCGTGTGCCTCCCCGCCCCAGGGACTGCCCCCCACAGGTTCTCCCCTAGGTCACTCGTTGGTGAAAGGTGACGGGGTGTCTCCCCGTTGGCACCCCAGGCAGTGCTCGCTCCCAAGCAGCTCTCGGCGGGTCATCCCGGTGCCCGTCCTGTGCTGTGCGGCTCCGGCCGGGGTGACATGGAGCATGGAGGGGGCAGCATCAGCGACACCCATGCATGCGTCTCTCACGGCCTGGACGCTGGAGGTCCGAGAGCACGGCGTGGGCAGGTTGGTTCTCCTGCGGCCTCGCTCCTTGGCTCGCACATGGTCCCCTCCTCCCTGTGTCCACATGGTCGTCCCCGCATATGTCTGTCCTGGTCTCTTCTTATAAAGACACCTGTCAGACTGGATGGGGGCCCACACGGGTGGCCTCATTTTAGCTTGATCACCTCTTTAAAGACCCTGTCTCCAAATCCAGTCCCATTCCGAGGTCCTGGGGGTGAGAAGTCCAACCTAGGAAATGTGAGCAGACCCAGGTCAGCCTGTCACACTTCCCATCGGCCTGTGGGTGCAGACGTGTCCCCAGGCGTGAAGGCACCATGCTGCCGGAGTGCGCGGGCCTGACGCCAGCAGGTGGGGAGCACCCCCGAGTGCTCCCCCACCCCCCCGGCCTCGGTCAGCTCACGCTGCCGGCTGCTTCGGCTGCGCCGTCCCAGGAGGGGCGGGAAGCTGTGGCCACCGCGGAGGCCCGACCTGCCGCTGCTCAGCGCGCTCTCGGCGAAGGAGCCTTGCACCATCCTTGAGCAATTTGATGGCACTGACGGTGCCCTTGCAAGCGCAAGAGTAAGGGGCAGAAGGTAGGGCCCGTTCCCAGAACTGGGATTCCCATTAGAGCCACAGTCGGGCATCGCCCTGGCGGGGAGGGGTGGCGACGCCCTTCAGACAGCCGGGGACCGTCCTCTTGCTGGAGGCAGCTCGTCTCCTGTGGACCCGCACCGCCCATGCGCCCTGGTGCTCAGGCGTCTTCCGGCGGCCCCGGGGCAGGTGGCGGTTCCCGTGTCCCTCACTGCGGCTCCGCAGGCTCAACCGGACACAGGCTGGGCCCTCTGCCGCGCCCCCTCGGCAGTGGCTCTCAAGGCGGGGTCTCCAGACCAGTGGCATCAGCATCTCCCCGGAAAATGGGGGAGGCACGTCATCAGCCCCACCCCAGACCTGGGGACACACACACGTGCGTTTAGAGCTGCAGAGCTGGCTGGCCAGCCGAAAATGCTGCCGGCAGCAGGGAGTGGGTTTTTTTGTTTTGTTTTTTAATTTTTTTTTATTTTTGCAGGGAGTGTTAAGTAGTCTCGTAGCCACGTTGAAAAGTACAAAGAGGGATCCCTGGGTGGCGCAGTGGTTTGGCGCCTGCCTTTGGTCCAGGGCGCAATTCTGGAGATCCGGAATCGAATCCCACGTCGGGCTCCCGGTGCATGGAGCCTGCTTCTCCCTCTGCCTGTGTCTCTGCCTCTCTCTCTCTCTGTGTGACTATCATAAATAAATTAAAAAAAAAATTAAAAAAAAAAAAAGTACAAAGAGGGACGCCCAGGGGGGCTCAGCCAGTTAAGCGCCCGACTCTTGGTTTTGGCTCCGGTCCTGATCTCAGGGTTGTGGGATCGAGCCCCACGTCGGGCTCCACACTGAGCGAGGAGTCTGCCTTGGGGACTCTCTCCCTCTGCCCCTGCTCATGCACGCTCTTGCTCTCTCGTAAATAAATCTTTTTGTTGTTGTTGTTTAAGTGCAAAGGAAAAGCTAAGGTTGATTCTTTAACGTGGTAAATATACGTGACATAAAATAAAATAAATAAAATAAAATAAAATAAAATAAAATAAAATAAAATAAAATAATATATATATACGTGACATAAAATTTATCGGCCTAAACCGTTTTTATGTGTACGGTTCTGCGGCATCCAGAACACTCCCATCGTTGTGCACTGTCCACCTCCAGAATTGCCTCACTTTCCTGCAATGAGATGATGTCATGAATCCCTCCTTCCCTTCCCCAGCCGGATAGCCACCATTCAACTCTCTGTCCCTGGAAGGCGACGGCTCGGGGTCCCTCGTGTGAGTGGACTCGTGCACGATGTCTTCCAGTGCCTGGCTCGTTCCACTCAGCAAGGTGCCCTCCAGGTCCACCTGTGCGGTATCAGGTGTCACGTGTCCTTCCTTTTTAAGGCTGCGTCTCATTCTGTCGTGCGGCTGGACGATTTCCTTGACCCATTCATGTGGTGATGCACACCCAGGTTCTCTGCGCGTCTTGGCTGTTGAGAATAACGCCGCAGTGAACACGGAGTGCAGATGTCTCTTGGAGACCCTGTTTTTGTGCTTTTGGATATATACCAAGAAGTGGGATTGCTGGATCGTGTGGTAGTTCTGTTTTTAATTTTTTGAGGAAGCTCCTTCTGCTTTCCACGGTGGCTGCACCGGTGTGCGTCCCCACCCACGGGGCACGGGATTCCCTTCTCTGCAAATCCTCACCAGCATTTGTTCTGTGCTGTCTTCTTGATGATGGTCATTCTGACGGGTGTGAGCCGACATCTTGTGGTTTTGATTTGCGTTTCCCTGATGATGAGTGATGTTGAGCATCTTTGCATGCACCTGTCGGCCATCTGCATATCTTCCTTCCTTAGAAAAATGTCTATTCAGAGACACCTGTGTGGCTCAGCGGTTGAGTGCCTGCCTTCAGCTCAGGGCGTGATCCTGGGGACCCGGGATCGAGTCCCACATTGGGCTCCCTGCATGGAGCCTGCTTCTCCCTCTGCCTGTGTCTCTCTGCCTCTCTCTGTGTGTCTCTCATGAATAAATAAATAAAATCTTTAAAAAAAAAAAAGTCTATTCAGATCCTCTGCCCGTTTTTTAATTGGATTGTTCAAGGGGATTTTTTTGCTTTTGAGTTGTATGAGTTCCTTATATATTTTGGACATCACCCCCTCAGCAGATCGATGGTTTGCACATATTTTCTCTTATCCTGTAGGATGTCTTTTCATTTTGTTGATGGTGTCCTTTGCTGTGCAGAAACTTTTTAGTTTGATGTGGTCTCGCTTGTTTACTTTTGCTTTTGGTGACAAAAAAAAAAAAAATCATTGCAAAGGCTGATGTCAGGATGCTTACCATCTGTGTTTCCTTCTAGGACTTTCATGTTTTCAGGTCTTATGTTCGAGTCTTTAATCTCTTCTGAGATGATTTTTGTGGATGGCGTAAGATAGAGAACCAATTTCATTCTTCTGCATGAGGCTGTCCAGATTTCTCAACGCCAAAGAGACTGTTCTTTCCTCATTGAATATTCTTGGCTCCTTTGTCATAAATAACTGGCCATATAAGTGTGGGTGTATTTCTGGGGTCTCTAATTCTGTTCTCCTCTAATGTCTGCCTATTTTTATGATGCCGGGACCACACTGCTTTGATAGCTGTAGCATTGTAATGTAGTTGGAAATCAGGACATCTGATCCCTTCAACTTTGTTCTTCTTTCTCAAGACTGCTTTGGCCATTTGGTGTACTTTTGGGTTTCATATAAATTTTAGGGTGTTTTTTTTTCTATTTCTGTGAAAAATGCCTTTGGGGTTTGATAGGGATTATTACACTGATCCATAGATTGCTTTGGGTAGTATGGATGTTTTAACAGTATGAATTCTCTGGGGATCCCCGGGTGGCTCAGCAGTTTGGCACCTGCCTTTGGCCCATGGCAAGATCCTGGAGACCCGGGATCGAGTCCCACGTTGGGCTTCCGGTGCATGGGGCCTGCTTCTCCCTCTGCCTGTGTCTCTGCCTCTCTCTCTCTCTCTCTCATGAATGAATTTTTATTTTTTTATTCTTTTCATGAATAAATTTTTTAAAAATCATATGAATTCTCCCAATCCATGAATGTGGAACGTCTTTCCATATGTTTGTGTCATCTTCAGTTTCTTTCACGGATGAATCGTGATTTTCAGTGTGCAGGTCTTCACCTCCTTGGTTAAATGTATTATAGACATTTTATTGACTTTGTTGCAGTTTTGAATGGGATCGTTGTCTTAATTTGTCTTTCTGATAGTTTAACAGTGTATAAAATCATAACAGATACTTTTTGTGTATTGATTTTGTGACCTACAACTTTACTTGAATTCATTTATCCTAAGTTTTTTCATGAAATCTTCAGGGTTCTCTATGTGTAATTTCGTGTCATCTGCTAATAGAGACAGTCTTACACACCTTCTTTTCCAATTTGGGCGCTTTTTAGTTCTTTTTCTTGCCTCCTTGCTTTGGCCAGAACTTCAGGTACTGTGTGGAGTAGGAGTAGGGAGAGTGGGCATCTTGTTCCTGATCTTAGGGGAAGCTCTCTATCTTCCACCACCGAGCGTGATGGCAGCTGTGGCCTATATTGTGCTCTGGTGTGTTCTCTCCATGCCCAGTTTGTTGAGAGTTTTTATCATGAATGGATGTCAGACACAAACTTCACGGAGTGTGATTTTAGGGACTGTGGGCTTATCCATTTTAATAAAAGGCAGTTTTTCTGAGACGGGAATGTCTCTCGACAATTTTTTCCTGACTCACTGCCCTTGGGGAGCATTGGACGTCTGTACACAGACATGGGGTACGTGTCTTCGGGCCTGGCCCAGGTGTTGGTTGGATGGGTGTTTAGACCCCAGGAGGGGCTGAATCGGGGAGAATGCAGCAGGACTGGCCCGGCCTTAGTTCTTAATAGAATAACATCGCCGGCGGAGCTGACCAGGAGTGCTCCAGATGAGACCCAGACTCTGCGGCCTATGTCCTTCTCTGGAAAAGGCCTGTGTTGGGGGCCACGCAGTTCGGGTGCCCAGAGACTTTCTCTCTGTTTCTTAGTCTCATGTGTTCTCCTCCCTCTCCCCTTCCCCCATCTCTTCCCCTCCCCCTCCCTCATCCTTCCTCCCTCTCCCATCCCCTCCCCTCCCTCCCTCTCTACCTGCACACCTGCTGCGGTTGCCTCTTCTACCTTGAGCCAGCTGTGGGATGTGGGACACACACACACCAAAGTGCCAGCTGTTACCTCTAAAAATATCACCAGCATGCGCCAGCACCTTCAGGTGCCAGGAGTCAGGCCATCAGAACATTTCCCCCTCTGAGTTGATTATTATCAACACCTGTCAGCACACCCCAGGCCCGTTTCAGGCCAGAGTGCCTGTATATATTGATTGCTCACTGCGCTATAGATTAGCACCGGGGTTGGGGAGGAAGCTTCCAGCAGTGCGCGTCTCAGAATGTTCACTTTGCATTTAATGGATGCATCACCTGCATCCTCCAGGGCAGCAGGACAGAGGGTACCCACAGTGACCCGACTTGGTCCCGGAGTCCAGACTCGGGTCAGACGCAGAGAACCTCGGTTCTGAGGATGCAGCGGGGTGTTACCTTCCTGCGTGCCCGAGACAGCCAGGCCCTTTCTGTCCCAGCGCATGTGGGGAAGGAACACCGTGGACCCGTTAGGTTTCCTGCCTGGACACAACGGCCGCAGGTGGCACTGGGTCCCCAGGAGGCCTCAGAAGTGGGAGAGCCGCGTCTGCTCACAGCGCGTGGAGGACTCCTCTTACTGCGGTTTTGCTGTTAAATAATAAATGCTGATCGGGAAAATGAAGATGCCATTGGCTTCGGGCGGGCCCTTTGGTGACGCACATCTGAAGGTGTCGGATAAGAGTGACGTGGTTCAAGCTTAAACTCCTGCTTTTTTTCTTACTAAGTGAAGTTGTTAGATAACCCTATTCGGTTCCCTGATCCTCTGATTTCCAGTCTGTAAAGTGGGCCCAGAACAGCACGTGTGTTACCGCCACGTGAAGTCACGAGTGGACGGGGCCGTCTCCCCATGTTGCCATCGGCAAGTGCCACACGCTGGGGGTGTTAGCATCACTGGATATGGTTCCTCGCAGTCTGGGAGCCTGGACGCCCCGTCGGGGTATCCACAGGGCCGGCTCCTTCCGCAGGGGTGAGGGAAGCCGTGCCTGGGCTGCCGACGACCTTGGGGGACCTCTGCTCGAGGACATGTGATGCCCGTCCCTGCTCAGCCGTCACGTGGACCTGTGGGCGCCTCTCCCCTTCACTTCTCCTGTCACCGTGTTTAGGGCCCCACCTAATCAGGGGCCCACATCCTTAATCACATCTGCAAAGACCCCTTTTCCAAATAAGGTCACCTTCACAGCCCCGTGGACCTGCCTTTGGGGGGGACGCCATCCCGACCTCTCCAGTGGGCCCACACTCTGTCAGTGCAGAAGGGCCTCGTGTGCAGCCTGGGGGGCTGCTGGTCACCACGAGGGCTCAGTACCGGGTGCCTCGAGCTCGCACCCCCATCCCATGTGGCAGGATGTCTGATACCACCTTTTTCCCTGAGGGTAGCGCCTTGATGGGCTGGTTCTTTTTTCTTTAAGATTTATTTATTTATTTTAGAGAAAGGGGGGCAGGAGCACATGCATGCACGCAGGGCTGAGGGAGAGAGACTGTCTAGCAGACTCCATGCTGAGTGCGGAGCCCCATGCGAAGCCGTCTCACCACCCAGGATCACGACCTGATCTGACACCGAGAGGTGGACGCTCAGCCGACTGCACCTCCCAGGCGCCCACGGGCTGGTTCTTATCTTTACCTGCTCATTTCTGGTTTCTCCTGTGCCGAGTGAGCGCTCCCCTGTGTCTGGCTGATTGCCGCTGACGCGTCATCCTGTGGAGGTCTTCCCTTCACCTGGTGCCCGATAAATGCCCTACTGTGTGTTCTGCACATACTGTGCATGATCAGGCTCTGAACTACACAGCCATGGTGTCACCCACCCCGTGGTGAGGGTGTCATTGTCCGCAGCTTCATGACAAGCACCCAGCAGGCAGGAGGCTCATGCTGAGGATGCTGTATGCAAAGCCTGAGTTGCATATTCTCAGATTCTAACCATAACCCTCTGAGGGGGTGTCCATGAGCCCCATTTTACCAAAAGAATGTGGACAGGTGAAGGGTTGTCTGGACCCGCTGTTGGGGAGAAGGTGTCAGGCTCTCACCCAGGAGCGTCTGATGCTGAATCCAGGAGCACCAGCCTCGGCCTGCGTGGGTCACAGGAGTACAGGAGGCCACAGGAATCCTAGCTCCTCTTGCAGCACAGGGACCTGTGGGACCCAAGGCCTAGTGGTGGCTACAGGGGCTGGAGCTGAAAGTGATGGGAGCCAGAGGAGGGACAGTGACTGTTGGCAGGTGCCCCTCACCCGGGAGGCATGACGTCACCAAGCACCATGGAATGAGAAGTCTCAGCAGAGAGAGAGGTCATCTCTGTCCTGACAGAGATGTACCAGACTGTAGGGCACCAGACTGTAGGGTAGCCGACCCTGCATGGGATGCGAGAAGGCAGGAGGAGCTCAATGCTATTCCTATTTACAATTTCTTTTTGCCATGGAAAAGAAAATAAATGGCCCAAATCATTTCGGAAGATTCTGCAGCAGGTCTTTTAAAGCTGGACATAAAAAAATAAAAATAAAAAAAAATAAAGCTGGACATAATGCATTCCCTGTGGCTCAGCTGCTCCGCTCATAAGATGATGCCCAATGTTAATGCACAATGTGTATCTAGAAGGTTCTAGAAGGTTCATGGCAGTCCAAAGTTGGGAACGACCCAGATGTCCATCCACAGCGGGATAGGTAAATGAATTGGGGTGTATTCACACAGTGAAGTGTACACAGGAGAGTGAAGAATGTGCTGCCCCAGCCTGGAGTCTGGATGAGCATCAACACGACGCTCCCGAGCGCCGCCAGCTGCAAGAGCAGGTCCTCGTCCTCCCATCATCGGGAGCTCAGAATGGGAGAATGGGACAAACCCCAAGTCCACTGTGAGGGGACTCGCTACACTCCTATTTTGGGAATGGCTGCCTGGAAGGGACGCGGGGGCTCCTCGCATACCAGAAATCCTCCCCCCTGGACTGGCTGGTGGTTACATGGGTTGTGGTTGAGAAAGGCCGTCAGCCTGTTCTTCACTCTGAATATGTTCCACTCAATTTTGGGAAATTACCATGGAAATCACCAGGAAGACTTTATTTGATGCAATAACAGGAAAGACTTCACAATCCTGGACAAAATAGGAGCCGAGAGGGACCCAAAAGGGATGTAGATGAAGCGTGGAGATGTTCTTTTGATGAACGCAGCCAGATACCTGAGGGAACATTCTGGATGCTTCCACTGATACGAAACACTGAGTGAGGTGGAACTCGTCTACACTGCCGGAAGCCAAGGCAGTGGTTCACTCTGGGGTGAATGGTGTTTCAGGATGAAAGGGAATCAAGCAGGGGTTTTGGGGTGCTGGTCACACGCAAGTCAGTGGTGCAAACCCAGGAGGCTTGTACACTCATGATGCACAAGCGTCCTCTGGAGAAGGAGCCAGAAAGAAGACACTGGGTGTGACTGGTGTTTACGGCAGGGACTGGGGAGGACCGTCCCCCTGTGCCTGGGTCCGCAGGAGGCGAGAGGTGGTGGCAGGGAGAAGAGACGGGGCTCATTGGGGTGGCATGAGGTTAAGTGGGCTTATGCATTATTAACTAATTTTAACTCCACTCGCCTTCACAAGATAGACAGATGGCAGGGAGGCCCCGGGCTGGAGACGGTCCTCACCCCTCAAGCATTAAGCCAACAAGAAGACTGCCAACTGCCCCCTCCCGCCCGTGGGCCGGGCCTTTTGCCAACCCACATCAGAGGCTCGAAGGCCAAAACAAACAATCTGATGATCTAATGACATCCGGGAGAGGCCAAACAGTCCCGCGGGGTGACCAGAGGACGTTTTGGGTGTAAATCCGCACGCACCGTCGTGGGAGACGAGATGGCTCCCCGCGCCCGCCGTGCCTCGGGGCTCCCCCGACGGCGGGGGCACATTTACAGACGCGCGTATCTCTGCGGTGGGGCCGCGGGCCGCGCGGTCCCCCTGCTGTAGGGGCGCCCACTCCGAGGTCCGAGACCTCTCAGCTGCGAGGGCTTCCCCGGCTGCAAGTTCCAAATTCGGACGGCAGCTGCGGCGGGTGCCAGCGGGAGCTGCTGCCCGGGGCCCCTCACATCCTGCACGAGCCCCTCCTGCTGCCGCGGGCCCTGCATCCGCGCCGCGCTTCACGCCGCCTTGCTTCCCGAGTGCAGAGCGCACAGTGAAGGTGACAGGGACCCGGCCTCTCCTTCTCTGGTTTGGAAATGACTCCGTGGCCTTAGCATCTCTCTCCCTCTCTGCATTTGTGAAGCAGTAGCTTCTCTGCCCATAACGTGTGGTGTCCCTTCTGTTACTCGGCAGGTACATTTGTCATCTGCTTTTTTCCCCCCATTTTGAGATAAACACCCTCAGACCCTCTGATTTCAGCACCATTATGGTGCTTTCCTTGCTCCTAATGAGATGTGTCCTTACCTGTCTCTGCATCCCAGCCGTCGCTAAGGGATGGGCCTCTCGTAACTGGGTTCAGGCTTCCTGCATATCTTCTCACACCTCCACCTCCTGGCCTCTGCCTGCGTCCTCAGCTTCATCACTCCCTGCACACACGTACACACGCGTGCACAGATGAACATATGGGTGCATACACCACGCATCTCCATATGCACACATCACAGGTGCTCGTGTGCATACCTCTATGTGTGAGCACACAAACGCACGTACAAACCACGGTGTGTGTGCACAGGCACAAGGATGCACATGTCAGCCTCATACATACGTGCACGTGTGTGCCCAGATTACCCTGTGGCTCTCAGCTGCAGCCGCCCCCTGTGGCCCCCATGGGCTCCTCCTCCCCCAGCCTCCCACAGCTGCTCCTGGGCCAGGCAGGCCCTCGGTCCACAGCTCTCCCTTCTGCACTTGGGGCCTGATCGGCCCCCTGGGCCTCAGTGGCAGGCCACCTCTCAGACCCTTCCCTGACCCCTGTTCTCCAGGGCGCAGGCCTGGCCACGTCCTGACTCAGGCCCCAGGCATCTGTGTGCTATGGGTGCTCCCCCCCGCCCAGGGAGAGCCCCATGTCTGCCCTTGCTGGGTCCTGGCACAGGACCCCAGGCATCTTGCGAGTGTGCAGGGTTGGCAGGGCCACTGCAATCTGTCCACCTGAGGCCAAGCTGGAACCTGACCCACCACCTGAAGCCCAGGGAGCCCACTGCGGGAGAGGAGGCTGCAGCCTCGGAGTCTCACCTGGGCCGGCTCATCCGAGGCAGAGTTGCAGAGGGGTGGCCCTGTGCCAGGCCCTGGGCACCAGAATCAGACACCCCTGCGAGAGATGGATGCTCAAAGAGATCCCCACAATAGGATAAGGCCCCGCAGGGCTGGAGAACCAGGCTGGCTCCTGGGGGCCCAGCACAGCAGGCTGGAGACGGGGAGGGTCTGAAAGAGGGCCCTGCCCGCTGCGCCCCGAGTTGAGATCTGCCGGCGGGAGGTGCGGGATGGGAGACAGGGTCACAGGTGGGCGGACACAGCAGAGGTTGGGGGCAGGGAACGCCAAGGGTGGACCTGGGCTGCTCTCCCTCCTTGGGGCGCTCATTGCTGCGACTGCTCCCCCCGCCATGCAGGCGAGCGCCCTGGCGCACCCAGCACAGCCTGGCACAGCCCCCCGCTGTGGTCCTGCAGGCGTCCCTGCTTAGCCCTGAGGTCTGGGCAGCCAGCGTGCACAGCGCGGCACCCCCTGCAGGCGGGTAGAGGCCCGGGAGGGGCGGCTGGGAGCTGGGGTCAGGGGGCCTGGGCAGAGCACCCAGGGCGGGGCAGGGAGCAGCTCAGGGTGCCTGAGGGCAGGGGTGGGGGTCCCCTGTGAATGCGGGGCAGGTAGCAGAACCCGCCCTGCAGCTGGCACCTGAGTGTGATGCGGTCACTGAGGTCAGGCCAGGGGCGGGCCCGGCGACCTGGACGACACTGGACGACACTGCCGCGGTTGCCTGGGCGGTGACGGAGGCCTCGCTGCCAGAGGCGCCTTTGGGGAGAGCGGGAGAGCCGAGGAAGCAGGTGACACCGGGAAACCTCTCGGGCAGGGCCCTTAGCACAGGGGCCCACCCAGGGCGGGACTGAGACGTGGTGGCCTCGGGCCATCCCTAAGGAGGCAGGTGCACATCCTCCATCTGCTAATGCAGGGAAATGACCCCACGGATAATTAGCCGCGGGTCCCTCTGGAGAGAGAGCGCAGGGGGATTTCACTCTGCTGTTAAACAGGTGATGAAGAGGTATTCATTTTATGGGGGAAAAGCAATAAAATAAATAGGACAGAGGAATGCATAATATATTTAGTGGAGGTGGCTCACGTTGGGTCTTTTTTAATCTGACATTTGAAGCAATGATCCCATTTTTTTGACAGAGCAGGGTGTTGTAATCAAGCTGTGATCATGGTTTTGCTCAGAAAATACTCCAGCTCCAGGTACGAAGATGAGAAAGACAGGAAAACTATCACAAGCCGTGTCCTGTGACGTGTTATCTGTGACTCACGCGCACTGTCATCATGTGACCGAAGCTCGGTGTGTGTACATTTGCACGGCGCTGGCGGGATCGTGGGCGGCGTGGAATCTGCTGTTCTATGCAGAGGCCGGCGGACCCGGTGTCGTCCTCAGTTCTGGGCGCCGGAGGCTGCAGGGCGTGTTTGCCTGTTGGCCAGCCCTGTCCCTGTCCCTGTCCCTGTCCCCTGCGTCTGTGGTCTGTGTGTGAGGGACCGTAGCCCCCGCAGTGATTGCCGTGGCGTGTGGGGCAGGTGGAGCCTCCCACGGCATCCGAGGCCACGCGGTGCCTCACTGTCCGGGTGACCTGGGTCTTTGGCCCCAGTGCACGTGATGGAGGGCGATTCCCCAGGAGGACTGAGGCCGGAGCCTGCCTCCCTCCGCGTTATCTTTCCGGATGGTCTCAGGGTACAGGATGTGTGTGCAGGGCTCTGTTTTGGGCGGTCAGGATTTCAAAATAAAGATTCTTCTGAACAAAGACCTTGCTTGTGACCTTTTATGTGAAGCCAGCACAGAGTCCGGGCTAATTGTTAGTAATTTTTCTCGGATCCGTTACTGTGTTCCTGACGGATGGTGTTTTCTTTCACAATGTTTGTGTCACTCACTTATAACTAAAGTGAGCAGCGTATGTACCACGGCAGCTCCCGGTCTAATTAGGGAGGAGAAAAGTCAGAAAGTGATTCACGGGCTGGCGTCTTTGGAACAAGCAATTAAAAGCCACCTCGAAGCCTAGTGCGTGGCTTCCCGCTGCATGTTTCATACTGAGGCTGCAACACACGTGTTTGCTGAGCTCTTCTTCATGGCTCTGTGTCCCCAGTGCCAAGCGTGTAAGGGGCGCTGGTTGTGCACGGTGGCGGCCGACCGTGCTCCGTGGGGCTCTGTCTGTCGCAGGCTGATGGGGCCTGGCAGCCACTTTCTCAGCAGGCCAGGATGGAGGATGGGTTTTCTTCCAGTACAAACAGATCCAAGGCCAAAGGCATGAACAGTTTTCCTGCGGGGATTTTAAGGTCTGTTGCATGGAACTGGAAGGCTGTCTTCTCTGATCCCGATTTCCGGGCCCTGGGTTCGTGAGAGTGGTCCCTCTCCACCACAACGGAGCAGCTCCTTCTGCTTTCCCAAGCAGGGTCCCGTATGTGGAGCCTCTGGGGTGTGCAGCCTGTGCTCTGCCTTCTGCCTGGAATGCCACCTGCAGATGCCAAATTTTCACGAGAGTCATTGTTCAGGTCTCTGCTAGCAGCTCTCCCCACCCACCCCCACGCCAGGCTGTCATTCCACACACTCGGACCGGGACTCTGGTTCCCTTAAAGCAAATGGCTGGGATCAGACCAACTCTGGAATGGAAGCTGCCTTAGGTCGGAAGCAGGGAGGGAGGAGGGACAGGAAAAAACAGAGAAGGAAGGAAGGAAGGAAGGAAGGAAGGAAGGAAGGAAGGAAGGAAGGTAGGTTAGTCTTGAAACATCAGGAAACAACCAAAGCAGCTAGGCCTTGAGGGCCAAACCTCAGAGAAAAGAGACCTGCTGACAACGGAGGCCAGTGTCCCCTGCGGTGGGGTCGCTGGAGTGGGTGCTGACCTCTGGGCTGCAGGTTCTCAGGCAGGACAAGACAAGAGTCTGCTCAGGGGCTGAGAAGTGGGGCAGAGCGGGGATTCTCACCACTGGGGACTCTGGCTATTTAAGGCTTGTCTGAAGGGGAACCTCTGATGCTGCCCCATTGGCAGAGATGAGCAGCCCCTGGGACCCTGACTCGCTGCTGGTGGGGATGTAAACTGGCCTGGACGTTAGGAAAACTGTGAGCAGCTGCTGCCAAAGCTGAATGTGTGCACGTCCAAGTCCCAGGAATTCCGCCCTGAGATGGATCCCCGACGGAGACACAGACAGGTGGGCACCAGGAGACAACATCGCTGGTCACATACCCCGAACTAGAAGCCATCCAAATACCCAGCGATAGTAGCACGGACAAGTAAATCATGGGCTACCCATAAAGAACGCGCTGCTACCTTCACAACAAGCATGACCGCCATAGATAGGATGTCAGAAGATGGAGTACCTTTGGGGGTGGGCCCTGGGTTGGCGCATGAGGGAAGCTTCTCTGGTCCTGGTGATGGTCTCATCCCAGTCTGGATACTGGTCACGCGGTGGGGATGTTCACTGGAAATCCATCAAGCTGTACACTTAGGATTTGTACATTTTGTCATAGGTATACTTTGTTTTTAAAGATTTATTTATTTGAGAGAGAGTGTGTGCATGTGCATGAGCAGAGGCAGGGTCGGAGGGAAAGGGAGAGAGAGAATCTCAAGGAGACTCCCCACTGAGCGCAGAGCACAAAGCGGGGCTCAATCTCATGGAATCCAAGATCATAACCTAAGCTGAAACCAGGAGTCAGATGCTCAGCTAACTGAGCCACCGAGGCGCCTCGACCGTATGCATATTTTAACATAAATCTTAGCTAAGTAGATGGAGGATGGACGGGCAGGTAGGTAGGTGGGGACAGAGAGAGAATATGAATGAATAAAAATGGTGACTTACGATGTGTGTGTTCTGGGGACAGTCTTCACACACAGATCCGTTTCTCCCATGTTCTCAGCCTGTTTATATTCTTCTGTCCCTTCTAAAAAATTATTTTATATTGTACTTGTTTGCATTTTCCAGACTGTGGGTTTCTTGTTCTCAGGGGTGACAATAAAATGATGATAATGATGGCCGCTTATATTTGACTGCTCACTGTTTTCAGATACTGGTCTCCATTTATTAACTCATTTAATCTTTACAAACAACCCTCGAGGTAGAGACCATTACTATCGCTGTCTCACAGATCCAACAAAATTGAGCCTCAGAGAGCCGATTCAGCTTCCCACAGTCGCATAGCTAGTCAGTGGCAGGAGCGGCATTCCCAGCCTCCAGCACCCACGCGTGCTCCAGCTGTCAGGCTCTCTTGCCTCTCCTAGTGATGAAGGTGTCCGTTTGTGTAACATGACTATGCGCTAGAGACATACGGAGCTCAGCACCCAGTACAGCCTCTCATCTTTGTGTGTCCAATATGAGGCAGTGTCTAGTATTTGTCTGTTGGGTGGATGGACGGATGGATGGATGGATGGATGGATGGATGAATGGATGGGTGGACAGATGGATAGATGAATGGACAGATGGATGGACAAATGGATGGATGGATGGATGGATGGATGGATGAATGGATGGGTGGACAGATGGATAGATGAATGGACAGATGGATGGACAAATGGATGGATGGATGGATAGATGGTTGGGTGGATGGGTGGACAGATGGATGGATGGGATAAATGGATATGTGGATGAATGGATGGATGGATGGATGGATGGATGGATGGATGGATGGATGAGTGGTTGGATGGATGAGTGGATAGATGGATGTAACAGATGTGTAGATGGATGGGTGATTAGATGAATGGACAGATGTGTCGATGGATGGGGTAGATGGATGAATGACAGATGTGTGGGTAGATGGGTGGGTGAGTGGGTGGATGGATGGGTGGGTAGATGAATGGGATTTTCAAAAAGTATGCCCTCAGAAAATTCCCTCTGAGTCTTTGTGGTGTCTGGTCTGTAGGTAAGCGATTCCCAAGATAAGCACGAGAGGCACAAGCAAGCTTGGAACTAGGCTTCTACCTGGAGGTGCCCCATTAATACAGATTCCTGGCCCCACCCGCATAGATTATGAGTCAGTAGGTCCCCAGTCGGTCTCGGGACCCTGAATTTCCAGCAGACTCCCAGGACGTGCTGCTCTGCTGGGCTGCGGGCCCCACAGGCGAGGCCGGGCTGTGAAGTGTCTCCGGTGGCCTGGTGCCGTGTTTCTTGCAATGACGCTGAAGACTATTTCCCTAAGCCCTCTGTTAATTGGACTAAGCAGAGATAACGAGAGAATGATTTCTAGGGCATGTCTTCAGGGCTCTGCAGACTGGGTGTGTGCATGCAGGGAAGGGGGCAATAGGGTTTTCCGCAGCTTCCCCCGAACGTGAGTCTGCACTCAGCTTTGAAGCCCGCTCATCAGTGTGCCAGGCGGCCTTCTGCCTCGAGGCCATTTATAGTGCCGAAGCTTGTGAAGCTAAAACAGTTTGATGTGTAATTGCAGGAGGAAATGGGAAACCTGCTGAGCATGGCAGGATATAGTGCCTTATCACCCTTTATGTGCAGCGGCTGCTTGCCGGAATTGCCAGCAGATCCGCACCATCGACAGAACGGTGACATTTTTCATGGGCCGCCGTGTTCTGAATCAACACTGCAATGGTGTGATTAGAGCAGGACGGGAAGGGAACAATCGCCGTGGCCCTGGTGACAGATCAGTCGCAAGCCCTGCCTCCTCCTTATTACCTGCTGTCTGGTGTGATATGCAAAGCAGCTTCTCCAGACGCATTACACCTTCACATTACCTGAAAATTGAATTTTATTTGGTGGCCTGCATATAATTTATAGCACTCCTGCAATACACTTCAGTTCTCATTTAGCTGAAAGTGTATTCTTTATTTCCTACTGGCCGAGAGACCGAGAAAGGAGCCTGGGTGCCCGGGTGCCCGGGTACCTACAGCCCCCCGGCCGCCCGCGGAACGGGGGTTTCAAGCTGCGTTGGCAGCTCATGGACGAGGGTTGCCCACGCTCCGCGGTGCCTGAGACACCCTCCTCCTGAAGACGTGCTGCTGTCAGCGTGGCTCGAGGGGTGCTCTGCAGCCGTGGGTCCCTGCCTGGCCGAAGGCCGCCCCCGTGTCCTGAGGCCGTGCCGGACACGCGCCGGGAACCCCCGTGCCAGAGGAAGCGTGTCAGTAACGGATGGACTGGATTTTAGCTCCGAGGGGTCGCCGGAACTCCCCTTACCCCCCATTTCAAGTCATAAACATTCTGTGGGGAAGATCTATGTGACAAACCTTGGCTTCTGGGGTTCCATGCAGGACAACATCTCACATGGTCACAATTGCTTTTTTTTTTTTTTTTTGATTGAGTTTATCAGGGCTCAGATTTACATACAGTAAAGCGTACCCCCTTTAACGTGTACATTCCCATGAGTTTTTTTTTTAATTTTTTTTTAATTTTTATTTATTTATGATAGTCACAGAGAGAGAAAGAGAGAGAGGCAGAGACATAGGCAGAGGGAGAAGCAGGCTCCATGCACCAGGAGCCTGACGTGGGATTCGATCCCGGGTCTCCAGGATCGCGCCCTGGGCCAAAGGCAGGCGCCAAACCACTGCGCCACCCAGGGATCCCCATTCCCATGAGTTTTGACAGATAACTACACTCACGAGACCACCATCATCGCAAGATTCAGAGCGTCTGCCTCCCCTAAAAAGCGTTCTCTGCCTCTGTGCAGTCAACCCTTGTCACCCCAACCTCTGGCAGTGGTCCCTGCATGTCAGCGTCCCATCCCTGGGGGCGACGTGGCATTCTCCACAGCTCTCCAGAAATGGGATCATGGGCCACATGGTCTCCTGGCTTCTTTGCCCACGTTACCGTGCACACGTGTGGCACCTTGCTCTTGCTCTGTAGCATTCCACTGAACGGGACACACGTTTTGCATATCATTCACCTGTTGATGGGCATTTCGGATCATTTCTAGGTTGCTGGGACAAAGCTGCCATAACCACTTGTGCCTACGTCCTTGCACGTCTCACCTGCCCGGGGTGAGCGCCTAGGAGAGGAATGGCAGTGTGCGAGGCAGCTGTTGAACGTGCTAAGACATTGCCTGGTGGTTTTCCAAACCAGCCGCATGAGCATTCCACCCCGGCCCACAGGCGGGGTGTCCAGCCCTTGGGGTCGTGGCCACCGGGGTGAGTGCGCAGCGGGGCCTCGCTGTGGCTTACTCCCCCTTTCCCTACAGACCGATGGCGTTGGGCGGCTTTACACATTCTCATTGCTTGTTCACGTGTCTTCTGTGAAGTGTCTGTTGAAATCCTTTATCTGTTCTTAGATGGTATTGTTTATCCCATTACTGCATCTTCATATACCCTGCACGTAGGGTACCCTACACGTAGGTGACCTTCATATACCCTCCACGTAAGGCTTCCCCAGACAGATAGATTGAAAATCTCCTCTGCCAGCCAGTGACCTGCTGCTTTGCTTGGGTCTTTCAAAGAGCAAAAGTTGTAATTGTGATAGAATCCAGTTTGCCAACGTTTCCCCTTACGGGCCACACCTTCTATTTCTATCTAAGACCATCTTTCCTCATCCAGAGTCTCGGCCGTGTTTCCCCTGTGTCTTTGGCACGTTGTAGAGCTTTCGCCCCCGCGTTCAGATCTGGGATCTGTTCTGAGTTAACCTCTGTGAACGGAGCGAGTTAAGGGTCAGGGTCTGTTGGCCACGCGGATGCCCAGTTACGCCAGCACCACTTGTTGGAGAGACTTTTCTTTTCCTGTTAAATTATCCTGGCAGTTTTGTCAGATTCCAGTTGACCCTCTCTCTGTGTGTGGTTCTCGGTTTTCCATTCCGTGCGTGGCTCTGGATGCTATTCGTCTACCAGCGGCAGCAATTCCTGTCCCTTGATAGTAAATCTTGAAATCCAGTCGCTACGTCACTGACTTACTCCTTTCAGAATTACGTCGCCTCTTCAGAGATGTTGCATTTTCATGTACGTTTTTTAAAAACCCTGCTGGATTTTTTTTTAAAGATGTTATTTGTTTATTCATGAGAGACACAGAGACATAGGCAGAGGGAGAGGGAGAAGCAGGGTCCATGCAGGGAGCCCGATGTGGGACTCGATCCCGGGACCCCAGGATCACGCCCTGGGCTGAAGGCAGATGCTCAACCGCTGAGCCACCTGGGCGTTCCCCAATCCTGCTGGAATTTTGATTGGGATTGCCAAAATCCCTCTGGAAGATCACTTAAATGGGCTCTCAAATGCAAGAGTTTGGGTGCGTGGCCCTGGGCATGTGTGGTTCTCATGCCTATAGAAGCACTTGGGCCGGGGAGGTGGGAAGGAGAAGGCTGTGGTGCCCTCGTGCAAACCCCTGTGCACCCCGAGGAGTGAGCAGCAGAGGGAGTGGGCTCTGGGACGTCCTGCGGGGCACGCAGCACCACCTCCCTGGTGATCCTCGTCAACTTTGATATGTGCAGAAAGAGCTGTTTGCTGTTGAGAGGATTGAATGAAACCTGGCGGCTCGTGCATGAGCTGCGCGTGTGTGGACTTCAGTCTCCACCCAGCTCTGTCCACCCAGCCACCTGTCCCAGTTGGTATTTCCAGCAGCGGCTTTCTTGTGTCCTGGCCGTCACTGCCGTGACCCGCGGGGCGGGGGTGGTTGTACCCTGTGCAACATGCCGCTCCGGCGACTTCCATGTAGAGGCCAACGCTACAGAGCTACTCTTTGGAGACTTCTGCCTCCAAAGATCAGGGGGCAGGGCAGCCAGGAGCTCACGGGACTGACACGCCAGTGACATTTGATCCCTGGGTAACTGCCCAATTAAGAGTTGGCTGGCGGTTCGTAGCTGCCCTGGTTCCATCGTTTTTGTGAATGATCCTCGTTAGGCTTTGCATGATCTGATTTAGCCCGGCTCTGTGAAAGCGCCGTGCAAGCCCAGCCCCTCTCTCTCCCTCTCTGCTATTTGAGAGAATAATAGATCCATAGGAGAATTCATTTGTAACTCTAAGCCCCCAGTTAAAGACGTCTCGGGGGATAAACGTGGGTGATTTGTAGAACATTGCGATGCATTTATGAGATAGATTGCACGTTCGCTGCACACAGCGGGGCCAGATGCATGGGAGGCGTCAGGCTCTTCCCTACCTCATGTGGCTCTCCTTTGGGGAGAGAACGCAAGCTTTACTGAGTGCTAAGTGTGAAAAGCCGCCGTGGAAGTGGCTTCTGTGGCAGTGGTCCTGGGAGCAAGTACCTGCTTGCTGCTCTTCCAAGCACATCGGGGAACCCTGAGGAGTGAAGTGCTTCCCGCTGAGCTGAGTTCCGGGCCCTGCCCCACCGCCTCCGCTGTCACGGGGAGGTGGTGAGTGTGACACGGGCGGGAGGGCGGTGCTGCACCGAGGCAGCGTGTCGACAGCCCGTGCCCTGGGTGCTGGTGCCCCCCACCCTGCTGCCCATCGCCCATCACACCCCGGGGTCCTGTTTTCCGCTCCTCCCACCCCTCTCTCCCTAACGCTTGATCCTTAGGGACTCTGCTACTTTATCCCCGCCGCCGCCGCCGCCGTGGCAGAAAGTAGACGACAGCCCTAGCTCTCTCTTCTCTTCTCTTGTTCTCTGTGCTCGCATCTCGGGCAGCCTCACCCCCGCGTACAAAACCCAATTAACTGGCTCTCTGCTCAAGCCAGGCTGTGTAGACAAACTTGGTTTTCCTTCTAAGACTGTAAGCCACGGGACTCATGTCGATCGGCTTTGCGGTTACTGGGACCTACTGTGTCTGCAGGAATCTGTGACTCTGCAGCACACCCAGGGGCTTGGATTCTATCTTGTGCCATTTACCGGGGGCAGAGGCCCTAAGGGGCAGTGTGACCTGCCCTCATGACAGGTGTCAGACGGGGAGGAGGGAGGAGAGCTATCTCCTGCCCGAGCTGTTGCAGGGAATTCATTTGCGAGGCTGCTGCAGGGTGGAGATGGCCAGTAGGCTGCGCTGGGCCCCCTGGCTCTCCCAGGATGGGCAGCCTCTTGGGTAGCCCTGCCCGCGGGCAGAGGGGTGCAGAGGTGCAGGCCAGAAAGTGGGTTTTCAAGCCAGAGTGGAGGGGACGTGAGAACAAGGAGCCCGGGAGGGAGCCGGTGCCGGGAGTTGCCTGCAGCTGACCGTGCGCCAAGTCCTCACCACACGTGCCCGCAGAGCCCTGCCACCTGGGCTGCCCTTCCCTCCGGTGGTCAGGTGTGAGGCCTGCTCCTTCACCCCCAGTCTCACCACAGGACCTTTGCACGAGCTGTTCCTTGGCCTCTTTAGCCTTGAGACCTGGAGGAAGCCACCCCCAGCCTCCTTGGCCACATCAGGCCCTCCGAGCCTCAGCTCTGTCCCACCCGTTCCTGTCTTAGAGTCACTCTGAGATTCACACAGGTCCGTGTGGATTCCACTTCAACTCAGCCCCGTCCCACGCCCGCCAGGGCTTCTGTAATTCAACCCTGACATTGGCTACACGGTGCAAGCTCAGACCTCACGGGCTAACGGCACATTCCTCACAACACTGCCCCCACTTCAGACCCCAGCCACAGGTCTCGGGGTCCCCAGACCCCCGTGCTTCTGACCAATAGGTTACAGATTCCAGGTTTCCTGTGATGCTCCTGCCCCTCCCCTTCCCATCCCCAATTCGGTATTTTGGGAGAAAGGCCACACTTGTGATTATAGTGTTACTATAGGCGTCAGGGCCCCGGGGTGGGACGCTCCGGGCACACCCGTGTGTCACCAACCAGGAAGCTCTGATATCTTTCTGCGTGCAGAGCTCTTCCTGGGGGTTGGTCACGAGGCACGGTGGGTTACGGCTTGGCTGTGTGACGGCCCTCCTGTCCCTGTCCCCGGCGGAGCAGGCTGGCTCGCTCCCCGCCGGCGTCTGCACCCGCTGCATCTTCACGCCCGGCACCCAGCCTAGGACACGGGGTAGGGGCTCCCCAAAGAGCAGAGATTGAGGGAGGGGTCGGCCTGATGCGGGTGTGCTTGGGAGGAGGCTGGAGCAGCCCACCGCAGCCTCACCGGGCGCGAGGACAGAGCACAGGCCCGTGCCCCCGCGCCTTCCCCGCCTCCAGCTCCGCGTACCTGGTCCTGCAGGAGCCGCGGCTCTCGTGGCACATCCCAGACTCACGGGAGGACGCTGTTTATTGACCTTGGGTCCTCTCGGCTCTCGCAGGGTGGTGCGCGACACCAGGCGCTCAGCTGCTGCAGGGCAGCTTGCTTCGGGCTGGGAGAGCCAAGACCCTGCTCGCTGGCCGCACACGGGGACCGGGGGTGCTGACTCGGCCTGCAGAGCCGCTGGCATCAGAGCTTCCGCTGCGGGGACCACGCCAGGTCGTCCATGCGCTCGGGGAACAGGGAAGCGAGGGCTTTCCTTTTGCTCCCAGCGTCACTGCCTGGGGGCTTCCGCCCTGCAACAGAAGACTAATTAAGTGACCAGGATCCCCGATGGCTGCTGTCCTATCACAGGTCATGGTGCTGACACCCCCCCACCAAGACTGGCAGGAGAGCCCACCAGGCCCACACTCGTCCCCCCAGACAGCGGACGCCATCGGCGAGCAAGGCTCCGGGTCCTGCAAGGGTCCTGCTACCTGGACTGAGAATGGAATTGACAGGAGCAGAGAAACAGCAGAGAAGCAAACTTAATTTCCTACAGAGGGGAATCCACACAGACAGAAATTTCCAAGACGGTCGGTGAAAATGAGGCGACTGGGACATCCCGAACGACGGGGACGGCGTTGGGGACGAGGTCTGGGCCCAAGAGCAGAGGAACGCAGTTCACAGGGCGCCACGGAGAGCGGGGCTCCGTAACTAGACGTCTGTCCCCCACGGAGGGGCCGCTCGGATCAAGTCTGTCTCTGCGAGTAACCCCCGTCCTGGGAAAGGCTCCCAGTTTAGGTGCTTGTGTGGAGGTGCGGGAGGGGCCGGAGTTTCTCTGGAGCCTGCAGCTCCGAGTCACCTTCATGCCAAGTGGCCATCTCGGGGTGACCTGCCCTCGGCCCCTACGGAGCCACACAGACAATCCCAAAGGGACCGGCCATGGTCAGCCACTCGGATGTTACGTGTGTTGTCGAGGGCCAGGCACGGAGGGTCCTCGGCGTGGTGCTCCGCCCTTCACGGAACCCACTCCGCTCTGCCCTCAGAGCAGGAAAGCCTCCACGATGAGCGGTCTGGACCCCAGCAGCATTTCCTCTTCCCAGACAGGAGGGCCCCCCCTGGCCTGGGGCCGTAGGGCACCACCACCCAAGCCCAGCCAGACAGGATGTACCCCACATCTCTCTAATCGATGGATCAAATGTGACCAATTATGCCTCGAACGAACGAAAGGTCCAGCATGCGAGGAGTTTTACTGTTTTTAAACATTTATGTTATCTTAAAAATAACATACCCATCAGTAGGAAATGCAGCTTCCATGAAGAATTTACATTAGGAAATATGAAAATCCATACCCCGTACCATTTGAGTGTTTTTTTTTTTTTTTTTAGAGAAACCAAGGAACCTTTCTGACTTCAGTTTTGTAGTGTGTGTTTTGTTCTCCTTGAGAGGACCTCATAAATCAATTGGACACATTTTGCTCTAAAAGAAATATTTTATGTGTGAAGTACTTTCTTCAAGATTTTCTCTTTTATCAGGGGTTTGTAAAAGTGCAAAATGACACGTGGGTATAATTGGTTGGCCGTAGTCCTTAACTGTGGGCATCGTATATCTCTGCTTATGCAAAATTTATTTGAGTGTCAGAACTTTATTTAAGTGTATAAAGTGGGGAAACGCTTCCCTGAAGACATTGCATATGAAAAAGAAGATTCCGTGCTTCAAAAAACTTCTGGCAAAACTCCGCAACCCCGTACTGATAGGACTCTACCCACAGCGTCCTAAAGCGTGTCCTTGGCAGAAACCAAATCTTGAACATTTTATTTAATCAGTACTATTCCCCAGGAATCCTTGGGAAGAAGCCCAGTTCATTTTCAGTGTCCTACACAGTAAAAATTAGTACAAAGATTTAACTCACTTTGAAAACATCCAAAAAACCTCCCAAAATTTCCATTGTTATGTTTGCCGTGAAAACACTGGGCGCCTTGTGTCAACGCTTCTTTTATTTTTCCTCTCAGTGACGCACATGTCTTCTGTGTTGAC
This sequence comes from Canis lupus dingo, assembly GCF_003254725.2. NCBI lineage: Eukaryota > Metazoa > Chordata > Mammalia > Carnivora > Canidae > Canis > Canis lupus. The sequence goes on from NC_064266.1 coordinate 45,774,663, forward strand.
TGCTCTGACTGAATATATTTTTAACTTTTAAAAGACTTGTCTCTTCCCTGAAAAATAGTTTGACTTTTTGTCAAAATGGTCAAAACAATCTGGGTGTTTGAAGTCGTGTTATTTGAAGACGCGGGCCTGTCTTTGAGAAGCCAGCCCCCGAGGAGAGTGTTGACATGCATGCTTCAGTTGTCTGTCACTGCGTGACCACCCCCCACACTCAGAGGTGGAGGACACCAGTGCATTAGCATCTCCTCGGTTCTGCAGACATGTGGATGGGCTCAGCTGGGCGGTTCATTCAGGGGTCTCCCATGCACCTGTGCTCAGGTGGTAGTTGGGGTTGGAGTCATCCCAGGCCACGAGTCGCCTGGATATCCAAGATGGCGCACTCATGTGGCTGGCAGTGGATGCTGGCCATCAGCTGGGAGGTTGGCATGGATGGCAGGTAGGACATGATTCAGGCTTGTCATAGGTTCTGAGGTTCACTAGGTTCACTAGGTTCTGAGGCCTATGTCCCAAAAGAGAGCATTCTCAGGACCCACGTGAAAGCCAGAGGGTTGGTGACCCACCAGTGGACGTCCCAGAATGTCTGTCCCGCTGCGATCTGTTAGTCAGTATGGTCAGTAGCTGGTCCACATTCGAGGAGAGGGGATTGGCATCTCCTGTAGTGGGAAGCAGAGCCTCTAAGGAATATTCCTCAGCCATTAGAAACGACAAATACCCACATTTGCTTCGACGTGGATGGAACTGGAGGGTGTTATGCTGAGTGAAATGAGTCAATTGGAGAAGGACAAACATTATATGGTCTCATTCACTTGGGGAATATAAATAATAGTGAAAGGGAATAGAAGGGAAGGGAGAAGAAATGTGTGGGGAAATATCAGAAAGGGAGACAGAACATGAAAGACTCCTAATTCTGGGAAACGAACTAGGGGTGGTGGAAAGGGAGGTGGGTGGGGGGTGGAGGTGACTGGGTGATGGGCACTGGGTGTTATTCTATATGTTGGCAAATTGAACACCAATAAAAAATAAATTTATAAAAAAAATAAGTACAGAGAAAGAAGGAATCAATGAGACCATCGTTGGAGACCACCCAGTGCAGCCGTCCTGCTGTAGCTCTCTGAGTCACCCCTACTGTGCGCCTGTGCACAGACCATGCATGCGGTGAGTTTCCAGTAAAACCTGCCTCTCTGCTCATCGCTCATCGCTCAGCCCTCTCATCTCTGCTGGACACACCACGGCTTTTTAGATCGCTCTTCGCTGATCGTCCAGTGTTGCAAATGGCCCATAGTAAACCCCAAATGCGGTGTAAAATGATCGCCGAGTGGGAGTGCAGATAATGCAAAAATACAGCATTTCATGAAGATGATGAGCATCTTTCTGGAAAACCGCAGAAGTTGCACTCACGGTTGTTGACGAGTGAGGAGGTGGCGCTCCTGCAGGTAACCATCAAAGAGGCAAAACTCAGCTTTTCGCCAGTGATAATATATGTTCACCTAAGAGAGTTATTAAAACATTAAGTAATTAAGAGAGCATCTCCTGGGAATTCATGGAACCCTAGACTTTTTTTTTTTTTTTTTTTATAAAAATCACTCTCTGCGAAAGGGGCTCTGAAAGTGTGAGCTGCCACGGATTTTGTTAGCGAGCAAGCGCTGCAGGTGCCAATTTCCGACATCAGTCTTCCACTGAAAAGCCAGGCGTATAGTTGCAATTAGAACTGATATTTTATTCAGTGTTAGATAAAATAGATGTATTTTCAATTGGTTTTAGTTTTGTTCTTCTATATAAAGTGTTAATCAAATAATTTGATGTGCGTTGTTCACTGTAAAATGTTGACCTCGGTGTTCAGTGGATTTACTTTGTCTCTTGGAGAGTTTGGACTGCCTGGTGTGACAGAGGTCTCCTGGGGTTTGGATCCAGGTGATCAGGGCTGGGATTCCAGGTTTCCGCTCACCAGTGTCGGCACCCTCCGACAGGTGTCCTAGTGTCCCCGTGGCCATGGTGCGTTGCTGACATGGGGTGAAGAGCGGAGAGGTCTGGTGTCCGTGTGGGGAGGCTAAGCACCGCTCTTAACAAGGGTGGAGTGACCAGGAAGGGCCTAGGTGCTCAGACCTGCTGGCAGGTCGTCCGCGTGCTGGCGTTGGAGCCATCCGCACCGAGACCTGGCTCTGAGACAGAAGTTTCCATTGAGTTCAAATAGAACTTCAAAGACATCTCATTTCTCTAGCTTCATTCTTAGGGCGACAGAGATACAGTTCTTCTTCCCACGTTTCTGAATCAGGAGCGACTTCTTTGAGCCTGCGAGCCTGTGCTCTGCGCGACTCAGACTTGCAATGCCGCATCAAAGCTGCCGCCCGCGGTGGTCCTGCCCGCCGCAGGGGCCATTCTCTGGGCAGAGTCAAAAGAGATAGGACTAAGTTTTAGAAAGGGGAGTTTTAGAAGGAAAGGAGGACCAAGGGCCCCCCCCCACCCCCCGCCATGCACACACCTGCCGCACCAGCCTCCTACTCTAGGGTGGGCGTGGTGACCCAGTGGGCCGGGCCACACCGCCAGCCAGGCCGAAAGCGGTGAGGCCCTGGGCCCGTGACCGCAGCCCCTGGCACCAGCCGTGCCCACTGGAGCTGTTTGCCCCCATTTGGTCCACGAGAAAGAAGAGTCATGCAGAACCATTCACTTTGCAAGGTGTAGTCACTCAAACCTGGCGTCCTTCTTAACAAAGCTCAAGCTCCATGCGGTAGAAATTCCTGCAAGAATTTTCAAAACCCACGTTTGTGAATCTGCGCATCCTCCTGGATGACGCAGCGAGCGTGAATGTGACATGAAGACCGCCGAGACGCAAGGGCAGCAGCCCGGGCTTCCAGGACCAGTTACTCTCGCCTTCACTGCTGACGGCTAGCAGGAGGGGGGCCATCGGGCTCGCCAGACGCAGCAAGTACTCGAGGTTGCTCCCAGCTGTAACCTGTAGTTTCGCAGGAAAAGCCCGCGTGCGGGCCGCCAAAGCTCCGTCACTGCGAGCGAGCTGGGGCCAGGCCTCCCCGATGCAGAGACCCTCAGACATGCCATGTTTAGAGCATATTTTTAAACAAACATCATCATTGTCAGGTCGATGAAACAGCTCTGTCCTTTATGCTTATCACCCTGCTGTGAAAATGTTTATGGCAAAAAAAATAATAATAACAGATTTTGAGGGACGCCTGGGTGGCTCAGCAGTTGAGCATCTGCCTTCGGCTCAGGTGGTGATCCTGGAGACCCGGGATCGAGTCCCGCATCAGGCTCCCTGCCTGGAGCCTGCTTCTCCCTCTGCCTGTGTCTCTGCCTCTCTCTCGGTGTGTGTCTCTCATGAATAAATAAATAAATCTTTAAAAAAAATTTAAAAAAAATAACAGATTTTGAGAACTCCGATAAAATTACTGCCTAACTAGACACCATTTTAAGTAAAAGTGGTATTTCTAACCGGCCCACTGGGGTGTGTCAGGGCTTCATGTGGGAGCTAAACTCCACTCCAGGTACCCACAGCCTGCGGTCGAGAGCAGGTGTTTGCTTTCTGGGGAATGAGATATAAAATGTTAGACACTGACCCGCGTCCACAGGAGCCCCAGCGACCGTGGTGACTTCCAGACCGAAGTCAGGGTGTCCAGAGGCTCCAAGAATCTGCAGATGGAGCTGCTTTGATTAAATAAGTAACAAAGATGATTTTTAACCCTCTTTTTGCTGACTGGGGAAAAAAATGTACATTCGTAAGTATACATTTCTTTGGCTTGAGCCCTGGTCCCCAGAAACAGTGCAGTTTCTAAACGTTGGCGCCGCTGACATCGGAGCCAGATGGTCTTCTGTGGTGAGGACATCCTGGGCACGAGGATGTCTGGCAGCAGCCCTGACCACACCCACGGGCACCCTCCTTCCCCCACCTGTCCAGTTAGCACAATCAAAAGTGTCTCCAGACTTTGCCAACTGTCTCCTGAAGACCCAACGGCCCCTGAGTAGGAACCACTGCCTTAGTAATACGCTTTAAAAAAAAAAAAAAGTGCTAGATGCCGTGAGCCATGTCCAAAGCACCTGTGTGCAGAGCCTCACGGTTTGCCTGGAAAGCTCTTTGCATTTAAACATCGGTGCCCGGGACTCTTGCTTGCCCCAGGAGCTGTTAATGCTGCTTAATTGGTGCAGTAAATATTCCAGAGTCTTCCTTATTCCGCCAGAGTCATTTGGAAACCGGCTTTGGAACGCGGCTGCTATTTTAGGGATCGTCACACATCATCTGCTGTTTGGTGTCAAACCCGGAGTCGCTGTTATTTAACACTGATTAATAAATGGCAGGTTGTCAGTACCGGATGTGAAGAGACTTCAAGGCGCCATTGTTCTTTTAAATTAAAACATTTAAACATTTAAATCCAGGGCTGGTTCTGGTGGCTCATTTTAATTATTCCTTTTGTCTTAGCATACCTTTCTTCTGATCACGCAGCTGTCACGCCAGCAGTACCTGGCGTCGGAGCACATGACACCCTCTCCCTATTAACTGCCATTATTTTTATAAGGAAAGCTGGAAGCCACTGGAGCAGATATTAATTTCGAGAGAAGACCGCTGGCTAAGTTATTAAAATGGATGTATCTGAAAGCTACAACTCATTTCATTTATATCATGGGCGGGCGGCAGGGCTGGGCCGTGCGTGCACGTGTGTGGCGGGGGGGGGGGGCATTTGGCACCGGGAGTGCTCCCCCCGCTGTGGTCCTGCCGTCCCTTCTCTGCTCCCGACTGCAACAATCACAGCCCAGCTCCGCCCATCCCTAGCAAGCAGGAGTGTGCGCAAAGACCGTCGATCCCCGCATTGACGGGCAGTCGGACAATCAGGTGGGGAGCAAGGGGGGGCCCTGTCTGGAGCCTTACGTTGTGCCCCCAACCCTCCCACACAGGCACCAGCATCCGTGGGCAAGACTCCGTCTCTGGAGGAAGGGTCCGGTTGGCCGACCCCAAGTTGAGCCCTGCCTTCCCAAGTCAGCGGGCTCAGGGACCATGGCGATGGTGCTCTTCACTCTATAGAGATGCGGTTTTCTCACCAACTTTCAATCCACCTGGTTGGTGTTATATTTAGCTGTAAAGGGTGGGGAGCCATTGCAGAAATCAAACTCCTGCAAAACACAGGACAGTTTCCCTCCCTCGCAGGATGGATATTCCCCGGGTCCTGGGTTAAAGCCACAGGTTCTCAATTTGGCGTGCGGGTGGGATGCCTGGCCCTGCCCCTCATCCCCCGCGGAGGGCATCTGGGCAAATGCGGGCGTCTTTCTCCTCCAGAACCCTGACCCCACACATATGGTTCCCTCTGGTTCCCACTGGCTCCGGTGACTGTTCATGGTACCACGGACGGGCGGGCAGTAAAAACCCAGAGGGAACCTCTGGCAGCTCATTTAGACGTGCTGGGTCCTGCCTCGGGGTCGACTCCCCGACAGACCGTTAACTCTTTACATATCTGCAAGTATATGTGTCAGTTATTCCCAGTTGCTTCTCAGATCTTTTTCTTTTTTTTTTAATTTTTTAAATTTATTTATGATAGTCACAAAGAGAGAGAGAGAGAGAGAGAGGCAGAGACACAGGCAGAGGGAGAAGCAGGCTCCATGCACCGGGAGCCCGACGTGGGATTCGATCCCGGGTCTCCAGGATCGCGCCCTGGGCCAAAGGCAGGTGCCAAACCGCTGTGCCACCCAGGGATCCCCTCAGATCTTTTTCAATAAAAGGTAACAAATACTAAAACCAGTAAAACCCACGTGTCTAAATAAAATATATTTAAAAAAGACAGTGGGACAGATACAGATACTGCAGTTCTCTGGGTTGCATTCTGGGTCCTAAGGAGGAAAGACCAGGAGCGAAATGAAAGCTGACAAACTCTCAGACTTTTTTAACGATGCAGTCCATCTTCCCCACGTAAAGATGATCACCGTGTAAAGTCTTTTTAGATCGGGAAAGTAATTTTCATAGGCAAAGCAATTAATCAGACGCTGACGTTCAGGACACACACGCTTTCCATAGTAAGTACACCCAAAAAGACCAGAAGGAGTGGGTGATCCTTGTGAAGGACGAGTTTTTACTGAGATTATCTTTTTTTTAAAAAAAAAAGAGATTTATTTATTCATAAGAGATGCAGAGAGAGAGAGGGCGGGGCAGAGACATAGGCAGAGGGAGAAGCAGGCTCCTCGCAGGGAGCCTGATGCGGGACTTGATCCCGGATCCCGGGGTCACGCCCTGAGCCGAAGGCAGGCGCCCAACCCTGAGCCACCCGGGCGGCCCTACAGAGAGCATCTTGAAGCCCAGACTCCTACAACCTGGTGGGAAGGAGAAGAGGGGTTGCCCCATGCCAGGCACCAGCGGCCAAAGATGGTCATTTAAAATCCACTTTCCAGACTGCAAGTGTTCTACAAACCTTGTTTCCATGAATCTACCCTGGAGTCAACTCCATGCTTGGAAGGAAGTAGGAGCCCAAACCTTAACGCTACGCAAGTGAACGTTTGATTAATTGTTCTGCCTCTGAAAGTTCCCTTCCAGTACAAAACGACGCCTCAGCTGTAGCCCTACCTGCAGGGACAACAGTTATGCACCGAATCGGCGGTCACGCTTCTAAGCACTTCCACGCCGCTCGCCTCACGCACACGCCTCCCCGCCGCCAGGCGTTCGTGGCTACGGAAATATCCATCGTTGGGATGATTATTGTTCAACCAGGACGCCTCATGTGGACACGTGCGCTCGATTGCCTTTTTCTCGTTCCCGACAGTGGCACGGACAGGGGCACCCGAGCGCGTGTGTCCCTCCTGCGCTTCTGATCATCACCTTCGGGGTGAGTCAGAATTAAAGATTTAGAACATTCTGGAAAAGGCTTTTGGACACACTGCTAAGGTGCCCTAGGAAGCTCCCCGCCCCCCCGCTGCCCCACATGCCGCGTTGCACATTCCATCGTAGCAGGAATCCACAGGCGAGGCGGCCGCCCCGTAGGCCAGCACCAGGTGAGGGCGGGCGGGTGGACGTTGACACGTGTGCACTGGCAGGTGTCATTTATTGAGCATTTGCTTTTCCTTTGTAAGTCCATTATCTGTGGGGGGTTACTTGCTGGTTTGCTTACTTTTATCCACCGAAATGCTTGCCTTTTCCTGTTTGCTGCGTAAGAAGGCCTCGCGTGCGTGGGGACCTCTGTGCTGCCACACTCTCTGCAGACACGTTCCCCCCGCCCCGTCTGTCTTTTGCCTTCGGCCTTATCCGTGGTGTTTCCCGACTTGAGGATTCGCGCTCAGTGTTGTGACAACGTCTGTCTCGCCCCCAGCGTGCATGTTTTCCCCTCGCGATCTGCTGCCTTCCTCTCTGACCCACTCACCTCACTTCCTCCCGCGTGTTTCCCCTATTAGGCCTCTTCCTTCCTGCGTCTTCCTCCCTCGTCATGGTGACACGGGCACGGTGAACTCACAGATGTCCCCAGCTGCCTGCGCGTCCGTGGCCCGCACTCCCCTCCCGCCTGGGACCCCCAGTCCCCTCCCGGAGCAGTTTAGGGACAGACATGAGGATCTAACGTGGGCTGGTGGCGGGGTGAGCTGGCTGGGCCTCCAGGAGCCGCCACCCCGGGAAGCTGGCGACCGATGCCTCTGTGTCCCCGGTGCCGTGGGTGCCCAGCGACTCGTCTTACCTTCTGCTGACTATAAAAAAGATGCTTTTATAGTTTCCATTAGAGATTTTTTTATTAAGCAAACTTGCACCCTGCCAGACCGGAAAGGTATTATGTGAACGTTTTATGAGCAGAATGTAGAAATTAATGGAGAAAAAAATATTAGAAATTGGGATTGTTTAGCGTTGCTTGCTGCCCGCACCTGATGGAATATGGTTAATCGTACATCACATTGCAGGTTCCTCTAATCTCCTCCGTAATGTGTTTTTTATTTCCATTTGTGTTGGGGGTTTTTGTAAAATAAACACATATTGTGTTCTCTGGAGAGATAATGGACGCCTTTAAACGGACAAAGACGGGCCCGATTCCGTGGGCTCTGAGCTGTGCGAGGCGGGGAGGGGGGCTTCGTGTCCTGTCTTATCACACTCTGCCGTAGGAAACGGCTTACACGGACCCGGCCTCGGAAGCTGCAATTGTGTCGAAAGGCGTTGCGGTGAACCTCGTGCGTGGACGCGCGGTTCCATATAATGAATCTACAAATAGGCACCCCCGCGCATCCGAGGGTTTCTTTCTGATACTCTGAAAAAGCTATTCTTTTTTTTTTTTTTTTTTTTAGGCCAATCTTCGAGTTCAGTGATGGAGAAATAGCAGTAATAACAGCACACACACAAAAACAAAATCAAAATGCCCTGAAAATATTTAAATTTGCATCAGGAGACAGCACGGTGATGTGATTCTATGCAGCAGGTCGTCGGGTGAAGGGGCCACTCGGTGGTCACTGTGCCGTGGTTTTCTCTGCCATCTTTAAAACCTGGATTCTCGTTAATGCTGTCACATCATGCACAGTCCCTGGGACATGCTTGGGGATGGGGATGGGGATTGGGGTGCAGCTGCCTCCTGTGGGCTGCGTGGTGGGGGGTGGCCAGGGGACCCCAGCTGTCCTGGGAGGCCCGCAGCATGGTGCCCGCATCTCCTCGGCAGCAGGGGTCAGTGTAGACGACTGGGCAGGGGGACATTCAAGCCAGTCTTCCCATATCTCCCAGTTTTCTCACCTGCTCTGCGCAGGACTGGTCCTCACTCTCTGTCATGAGATTGGGGACATCATTTCATTGACCCTATAGCCCATCTTGCTGAAACGATCCTTTTGCACAGCCCCCCGATAGGGGCAAAGGAAAGGATTTCAACAAGTTTTACTGCTTTCTAAAATGTATTTTAAGTGTTTGTTGATGGCGGAAGATTTTCATGGGAATGGGTAAAAATTAACATAAAATTACCCCTGTTACTATTTTGATCTATAAATATCCCTTCTAGTCTTTTTTTTTATTATTATTAAGCCTGCAAAAGTGAAATTATGCCGAATAATTTTGGTTTGCCCTCAACTTCCCCATCTCCGGTGGCTACTTCCCGTGTTCCGCGTGGCTTCCTGTACCGTTCCCAGAGTTGTGCTGGTTCTGTGGTGCTCCGGAGTAGTTCGCACAGCTTTTTCACAGGCAGTTCCGAGTGTGCTTGGTCTCCATTTTCCTGTCACTTAAGGGAAAGCAGTTCCAGCAGGAGATGCTTACGTTCTATTTGCGGGGACGGGCTGGTCTCTGCCCCCGTGACTGACCCCAACTCTGACCCAGAAGGGGAAATGAGTGTGTGTTAGTTTCTACAGTGTTGACAGTGATCGCGGGATGGTCAGAGCTGTCTTGGGGGATTCCTGGATGATCCTCCGAGTGCCCGGTTAGTGGACGTTAAACCCCATCTGTGGCTCAGGGCTGCGTCTGGATGAGCCCCTTCACAGGGACATCTTCTTCTAGGACGGGCCTGGGTGGGACCCTGAGCTGCAGGCTTCGGGACCAGCTGGGGACAGGGAATGATGCCTCCCAGGGGGCTGATGACCCGGAGGCAGGAGGCTCACACACGTGCAGTACCCATGGAACCTAGACACCCCGGGCGGAGGACCGAGGGCTGGGTCTTCTCCCAAACTGCCCTCGAAGCTCTTTCACAGCGGTCTCCCCTGCACCGAGGGCAGGATGCCACGTGGGTTACATGGGCTTCTGACCTCTGGAAGCTCGATTTGTGTCAGCCAAGCCAGCCAGCTTCCAATCAGGAAGCTGATTCTTCACTTGGCAGAGGATGGGCCGGGAGGGCTTCAGACACACAGTCTGCTTTTATACCAAAATATGGTTTCAAATGTGAAAGTGTGTCTAGGAGCCCGAACACGTCCATTACTGTTAACACCTCAGCACCTTCACTCTTGTCCCACACTGCCGTGGTGTCTCAGGCACCTGGCTGGAAGCACCCAGGCCCCGCTGTCCAGAGCAGCGGCCCTTGGCTACACCAACAACCCCCTCCATCTGAAGGACTGCGGGCATGCATGGCTCCTCCCCTAGACCCGGAGTGGGCGCCCTGCAGTGGGGTCCTCCCCGCATTGCCCCGGTGTCTTCACTGCCACCCAGCCCTGGGAAGGAATCGTGGCTCTGTGAGCCCAGCCCCCAAGGGGTGCTGGACAGCCCTGCACCTGTATTAAATCCCACATGGCCAACTCAGGAGAGATTCTACGTGTTAGGGCCACAAGCTCCCGTAGAGAGGGGACTACAGTGGTCAGGAGAGACTTGGCATGTCCTCGGCGGTGCTTCCCTCCCTCCTCCCCTCACCCCACCCTGCTTGTCTTTTGCTGTGTCCTTGCCCACTCCACGTGGAGGGAGCGTGTGCTCCGTGCTAGGTGGGTATCACACATGATCCTGCCTTTGAAGGCTGCAGATTCAGGACGACAGCCGTAGAGAGGGTGCCTCTGAGCCACATCAGAGCATCTCAACTGTCTGTGCCCCAGGACATGACTAAGATCCCAATATGACCACTTAGCTGAGGCCAAGCCACACAATCCTTACCAAGCCCTGGTTTTCTGATCTGCACAAAAGGTGTAATAACAGTTCCTGGGATGCAGGGGAGCTAACAGGTGCAGTGAGCACACGCACCTGCAGTCCAGCCTGAAGCCACGGCGCTTCTCTCGCCCATCTTCCCTGGTTTGTGGGGAGGGAGAAGCCAGGGCCCCGTGGCCCCAGCTGGATGTGGAGGCAGGAGGGTCACCCTGAGCATTGAGAGGCTGAGAGGACTTCTTCGAGGAAGGATCTGGAAGGTGGGAGGGGCAGGGCAAAGGGAGAAGAGGGCCCTGGGAGGTGGTGTCTGGGCAGAAAGGCCTGCCTGAGCCTGAGCCTGGCTCCTGAAGCTTGATGGGATGCCATGCTGAGACCATGTCACCCGGAGGACAGCTAGGTGGGGACAGGGCCCGGGCAGACGCGTCAGCCGGCTCCTGGCCACAAGATTGTTGTCATCGCTGCTCTCTGTTGTTGGACGTAAACCAGCACCAGAACAGTGTTGCTTCCCCAGCAGACAGAGTCACAGAGTTCACTCAGGTCCCGTACCCGTGAGGTGTGAGGCCGGGATTGGCCCCTGACCCCGTCCCCATGCAAGGGGCCGTGGAAGGAGTCTCCTGAGGTTGGTCAGGGCCTGGACGTCTGTGGACATGGAGACAGATGGCCTGGACCTGGGGGACGGTTATACATTGTAGACCTGGACCCATCTACCTGGACAGGGAGGTGACAAGTATAGGTAGGCGAGGAACCCAGAGCTTCCATCAGGTTTGTTTTGTGTGGTTCCTGCAGCATCTGTAGAGACAAAGTGACTGCCCACCTTCAACCATCATGAGACTTCACGTCAAAATCGAGGTATTCCCCACTGTCCAGAAGTCAGGGGGGTCTGGGCTCTGGCATAGCAGAGAAGTGAGTCCACCCCTTGGAGGGAGGACAGCAGCCCGATGCCCGCCAACCTGAGGCCCAGCGTCCCGGCCATCTGTCCCGCCTGCAGCCCTGGGGTTCTGAGATGTGCACCCTCGTAGCTCCTCACCCTTCCCTCTGTCCCCTGCCAGGCTCCTGCTCCAGGCCTAGGGTGCAGAGGCCTGTGGGAGGTGGGCAGGGGGTCAGGACAGAATGACCCAGAGGGCATGCAGGGAGAAGGCAGGCTCCTGCAGGAGGGAAGGCCCCTCGGCCCCCGGGCCTACCTGAGGTGAGGCCTCCACACGAGGTTGCTCTGGTCCATCAATAAAACTAGCAAGGGCCCGGAATGAGTGTTTTCCATGTAAACACCACCCCTGTGTGGGCCTTGGAGGCGGTGGTGTTCCCACCTGCCATTTGCAGGCTGATAATGAGAGGGTCACAGAGACGGACGGGACCCTTGCCCAAGACCTCACAGCAAGGCTAGGACCCTCCACAAGCCAGATCTGGCCTGGGCCCACCCTTCCCCTCGAGAGCACGTTCTCCCCATCGGCACTCAGCTGTGACATGAGTGTCCCCCACCCAGGCCCATCCGCCCTGAGCCACCTGCGCTCGTCTGCCCAAACAGAAGGCAGTTCACGCGTTGGCGTGAGCAGGGTTTCTCGGCCACGTGCGTCTGCGGATGGGGCTCACCCGTAGTAAATGATCACACGCTACGGTGTGTTTCCGGACCAGCTCAGCCCAGATTCACAGGGAGGTCAGACTTCTCCCCCAGCTTCTCCCTCATTTGTGGGCATTTAGATGATTTAGGCAGAAACCATTTGAAAATTAACTATCCAGATAATTGCCAGCCACTTAGGTTCACTTTAGAAAATGCCAGCCTGACGGTAAGTCAGCCCCACTCATCTCGTGTCCTCCGTCGGGGACGCGGCTCTGGTCCTGGCCTCGGACCCGGGCGCTCCGGCCTCTCCTGCGGTCGGTTTGTGGATCGCGAGCTCTGTGGCTTCACGTGTCGTGCGGCTGCCATCAAATCCAGGTTGGGCCCTGCAGAAACAGGTGGCAGGTTTACAGGTGGAGCTCCAGGCCACTTCAGAGTTACTCTTAGGTGTCAAAACATTATTTGAGACGATGCCCGTCTCCACTGGCCCGTAATGGATCTTAGTCCTTCACTTAAAGATTTCCCTGCCCCGCCTGGTGGGGAAGAAAAGCCCACGTGAAGTAGCTCTATACACGTCGCTTGATTTCTGAAAAGATTGCTAATCCCGGTGGGAATTTATGTAAAAGCATTCAGACCCCGCAGAACAGCCAAGGCTTCCATATTTATCAAGCTTCGCTCTTCTCGTGTGAATAATGCATCCTGGGCCAGGCGCAGCCAATTGCCTTCGTTAATGAATTTCAAAGGTAGAGACGGTTGTTGAAGCGTCTTATCTGGTGGGCTTGCTGGTGGAGTTTTGCGATTTATTCAGTTTTTAAATTTCCGTTGATTGTTGAAGAGTTTTCCAACATTTTGTAAGAAGGAAGACAGGGAAAGCAAGAGATATGTTATTTGATTTTTTTTTTTTTTTCAGTTAATCCTCTGGATGCATTCGCTGGTACAAGCCAAGGCCTCATCATGCACAAGTCCTGGTGGGGGAGGGGGACACGGAAAGAGAAGACCCATGACAGTTACCCTGTTCCTCACCTTTCTTCCCCCCCCCCACCTGACCACCCCCCGGCCCCGGGTCCACCTGGCACACCTGCTGAGACGACACCCTTTGGGCAGCGTAGCTGGCATTTCGTTTAGCCTTACAGTTTCTTCCACGGCAGACTCATGGCGGGTCTCCTCCCAAGCTCACCGCGTAGTAAAAGGTTTTCATAAGAAGCAGATGAGGAGATGAAAATCAAACATCCAGGAACTAATTACACTAGTTTAGGATAAAGCCAGAAGAACTCTGAAAGGAAGGGGGAGAAAGCCAGTGAGGGCGCATATGGAGGGTATTAAATTGATTTTAATGTCGTCGTTTGATATCTGGGAACACGAACAATTTATGGTTCTCAGAGCTGTCAAATGGAAGCATTTGTCTTCCCGTGGTGGGGCGGCGGTGCTCATGAGGATCAGGACCCAGTGCCCCAAGAAAGAGCTCGAATTTCATTCTGGAAATGCAGGTGCCCGAGGTGTCCGGGCTCGCATGTCCCCTCCTGGCTCTCCGCAAGGCCCTAGGCACACGGCTGGTCCTCTGCAGGTGGGTCCGCGTGCTGTCCCCGCTCACAGGAGCATGCGAGCAGCACTGACTCCCGGCTCGTCGGGCACGTGTGGAGTGTGCTCCGTGCACGTGGGCCAGATCTCGCGAGGTGCTCAGCAGCATGGAGAAAAGGAGGTGTGGGCGGCAGATTTGTTTGTTTTTGTTTAAAACCCAAACCTTTTGCGTGTCTTCCTTAATGGGATTACAGTACAGGTCTGGAACGCCTAGCGAGCCTCAATGCCGCACATGCGGTCCCATGACCTTCATGAAGACCCCTTGAGGTAGAGCAGGGCCTGTGGGGCCTCAGGTCTACCACGTGGGGCCCTTGAAGCCAAGGGCCTGCTTCCCTGCCCCACACAGGCCAGTGGCCTTTGCAGAAACACACTCGTCTTCAGGACCCCACATCCCCTTGGTTGGCCTGGCCCGGGGCGACCGTGCGCTCAAAGCCTCAGCTCCCCGGGGACCCCCATCCCCCTGGGGGTCAGGCACCCGTTCAGGATCTCCACCAAATGTGAATCAGCAGCCACCTCCTCCCAGCGACGCTGGGATTTTATCCAGACTTTGGGCTTCACCAGCACGTGAGCACACATGTGCTGTCCCGGAGCCGGGGCCACAGCGTCACCATGGTCCACAAATGGTCCTCAGGTGAGAGGGCGTGTCTGCTGTGGGGCCACCCGGCCGTGACACCCAGGCGGGGAGGGGGAGCAGAAGGTGGAGGGCACCTCGGAGGCCCGTGTTCAGCCCTGGAGGCAGCTGCTCTCTCAAGCCTGGTCATACTTAGAGACGTGTCTTTTCTGTAACTGGAGGTGGCAGATGTGCTCAATATGCATTGCAGGCCTTCCCGTCACTCCCCCAAGGAAACTCTGTGTCCAGCAGGGAGGCCTCTTCTAGGGAGCGGCGGCCTGCGTGCAGCCCCTGACCCTGCCCAGGCAGCCCACACCTCACTGCCTGCCAGGCCCTCTCCCGAGCTGGGCGCCTGCCTGATGGTCTTCCTTGCCCTCTTTGTCTGCAGATGTCATGTTGTCAGGCCCCGGGGTCGCAGGCCTTCTCTAAGCTTCGGTAACGCGTTGCCTGTGGCCATGGAGAGCGCTCATCCCTCCTTCAGATGTTTGCAAAAGAGCATCCACTGGCGGAAAACGTGGTGCCGGCTGCTTGGGAGGCGGAGGAGGCAGCGGCCTGTTCGCCCGGAGCTCACGGTCTTGGGGGGTAGTGTTCCCTTCTAGCGTGATGAGTGCTCGAAGGAACCAAGTGGGGTGGGGGGCTGCAGGGCAGAGGAGGGTGCCCGCCGCTCCCTCTGGGGGGATGGGCGCTCTGTTCTGGATGGCACCCCTCACTCTGCACAATCACAGTTATCACATCCCTTATCCTGTGTGATGCTTTGTACACGTCTAGACAGCGAGCACCATGCAGGCCGGGGCACACCCGTGGGACATCCTCACAAGGCTTTTGTCAAATGCAGAGAGAATGAGAGAAGCGGCTCACTGTGATCTGTTTTCTGCCCCGCACGGCACCTCTGACATGGTTTGGACTGGTGGGGGTGAGAGCCGACGGCCAAGGAAGAAATCTTGGGCTGTTTTTTGGTGCAATAAAGGTGTTTTTATTAAAGCATGCAGACAGGACCCTGGGCAGAAAGAGCTGCTCTGGGGTTGTGAGGAGCAAATGATGAGACACTTTGGTGTCAGGGAGTGAAAGACAAAGGGAAGTTTCCAAAAAGGACTTTCAGATTCTAAAGGAGGCTCACAGGATCCTGGAGGCCTGGCTCTTGTCAAGCTAAGGCTGTTTTCCCCTCTAGCAAAGCATTAACACAAAGACAGTTGGGAGTTTCTGGAGGAATGTCAAACTCTGCCTATCTCAAGTATTTGCCGGTGGGCTACGGGGTTATAAGGAAATTTTATTTTATCTACATTTCCTTCTTGCCTTTCTTCGGCACGTCACCTCCAGCCAATGAGAAAATGCCTCTCTTTGCAGGAAACATTGGTAACACCCCTGCTGCGTCCTGAAATGGAACCAGAGATAATAGAAGGACCTAGACAGACGCTCGTTTGACTCTATCTTGCAGGTGTCACGAGTCCCAGAGAGTTGCAGAAAGCCATGTACAGAGAGGTCCTGTCCACCCTCACCTACTTCCTCCGGTGGTGACATCGTAGGACAGTGTCACGGCCCACAATGTGGCCTTGGTACAGCGCACAAGCCCCACTCCCACGTCGGCAGTTGGCCCTGCCTGTGTGCGCACACGCATGTGGCTCCATGCAGTTCTCTAAGTGTTTGAGCATTTACGTACCACAAGCTGTCGCAACCAATCTGTTCTTCACTTAATTCCTAATAGCTCCTCCTCATCAGCCTGTAGGGAGGTGCCGTGCCCTCTGCTGCTGATCAGAAATACCTTCCTCCAGCCACCCAACGGGAGGCCACTGAGGTCTCAGCAGGTGGTCACGGAGGACTCCCCTTTCTTCCAGCCTCTGGGCTGGCTGCTGTGGACATAAAGGTGACCAAGGTGGAGACCGTTCCTGTTCTCATGGAGTTTATGGCCCAGAGCGGGAGTGGGCAAGGGAAACAGGCTGTTCAAACCAATGACGGAGGCTGTGACGGGAGCGTGCTGCCGGCCTGTGCACAGGGAGGGTGCAGGTCGGGGCAGAGCAGGGGCTCGCTGGGCATGGGTGGAGGGAGGGGCGTTCAGGCCACTCAGGGGTCCACGGCATGGTCAAGGCTGCTTGGGTGACCCCCCACCCCGTGACTGGGGGCAGTTGCTCAGGAGTGTGCAGGGGTAGGTTCCACTTCAGGAAGCCTATGTGCAAGGCAGGAAGCTTGGACTTCACTGGAATTGTAGCTGGGACCCATTTGCGCACTGAACAGCTTTATTGAGGTAAAATTCACACACCATACAGTTCAGTCTTCTAATGCAGTTCAGCGGTGTTTGGTTGACTCAGACTTACGCAACCGTCGCCACCGCCCAAAAAAGTTCTTTGTAATTTTATCTCATGTAGATTCGTTTTACCCCCACAATCCAAGTCGCAGACTGTTCAACCTTGATAAGCATATGCCTAAAAAATCCCTACATGGTGTCACCATAACATCAAGGAAGATGAGAAGGATGGCCCCCACAAAGCATAGGATTTTCGCACCCAGGCAGGACTCTGCTAGAAAACCCGGCCAGGGCTTGTGGCTTGTTGGTGGGGCCTCTGGGAGGGTGGCAGCTGCGGCGTTGGACACAGCTTAGATTACTGACTCGAGTGCCTCAGGCCAGTGTCGCAGCTGGGGATATAATTCCCCAAAATGGTGAAGAGCTCTTGGAAGGTGCTGAGCAACATGAAGGACAACACTCTTTCTCTTTATGTGATAATTTCACTCCTGGAAAAATTCATTGTGGATTAAAATCCTGCAATAAGGTGATATTTCTACATAAAGCAAAATTAAGATCTGGGCTAAAATAATTCTAAACCTATAGGATGAGCTGGTGGGCCGTGTCAGCTGGACGCACACGGAACTTCTAATGCTTTGCAGGATGACTTGGCATCCCTGGCCCTTGTCCACAAGATGCTAATGGCACTGGGGCATTGTGATAATAAAAATGTACTTTGCCTTATTTTCAAAACTGCCCCTTGGGGTAGTACCACCCCCACGAAAGCCACTATGCTTGACTATGAGTTTCTCATGGACCCAATAGCTAGTCCTTATATTTCGCCTGTTTTACGGGGCCTAGCAGATATGAAGTAGCCAAATAAACATGGATGCATGGAGAGAGAAATGGATGGGGTGGATGAAGAGATGAATGGATAGGTGGATGGATGAATAGATGGAGAGAGATGGATGGGTGGATGGATGGATGGATGGATGGAGAGGGATGGGTGGATGGATGGATGGATGGATGGATGGATGGAGAGGGATGGATGGATGGATGGATGGATGGATGGATGGATGGAGAGAAATGGATGGGTGGATGGATGGATGGATGGATGGAGACATGGGTGGATGGATGGCTCTGGAATATCACTATACTTGAAAAACCCTCAGGAGCCTGCTGTCCAGCATATGTGCTAAGTTCACCATCTCTGTCCTTGGACATGATTGGGCCTCTACTCTGAAGTAGCATATGGTGGTAACTCAGTGCGTGAGAATCATATTTGGCTGCTCTAAGAACACTCAGTTATGTAAGAATCTGAGATTTTACGGTAAGTCCATGATTCTCAACAGCTGAATTTGATTTTGCCCCAGGAATCATTTAGTAATACCTGGGAACGTCTTTGGTTGTCACAACTTCAGACAGTATGGTGGCATTTCGTGGGTAGAGGCCAGGGATGCTGCTCAGCCTCCTAATGCGCAGGACAGCCCCTGTGACAGAGAAGGACTCAGGCAGATTGTCAGAAGTGCTAGGGCTGAGAAACTCTGCCACAGGGGATCAGCTATACTATTTTTAAGGCACCGTAATGTGAGTCCATTGAATTTGGGAATACTAAAGATGGCCTTGAACAAAATGGATGCAGAAAGAGCTCATGCACGTATGGAAGACAGGAGGCAGGGGGGAGGCAGCTCCAGAGACGAGCTCTGCCAGGGCTTTCCTCCAGGTGTCTTTAGAGCAAGGAGTGTGCCCTGTATGTTGGACGTATCATTAGTGTGATTATATATACTTATGTGAAGACACAGTTGTTCTATAAACGCAGCGATGCTTCTGAGAATAATAGGAAAACTTCTCCTGGGGGTGAGCAAGTTAACAGACGGAGAACGAGAAGCCTGGATTCACAATGGGGTGATAAATGGAAACTTGCTGCACAAAGGAAACTCGGTGTTTTAATTTGTCAGAAAATTACTGACTGGCAAGAGGTGCTTTGTACCAGAGCTCTCCCTTCAGAGTGTGAATTTTCCTTAAAAGAGAGCAAACCTCTGTTTACTGTCTCTGTTGAACAGAGTCATTTGGAAACAATGAGGACCTACATGGGGTTCACGGACCAGCCGCCGTGTTGCGGTAACCACACGGGCCATTCTGGAGACAATTAGTTGTTGCCGACATCTGCTGCTGTGGCTGCTACAGCCGGTTTCTCTACGTACCTTGGAGGTTGGCAAAAGCTCCAATTAGTTTCCTTGTTCACTGGAGCTTCACATCTCCCTGGGCCATCTCTGGAGTGAAGGAGTGACTTGCTTTATCCTCCTTCAAGGAAGTCTGTTAAGGGTAACCCCAGTGTAAAGAGAGCCAGAGACATTAGGATACGGAGCTATCCTGGGAAAGTTGACCAGCAAAGCAGCCAAAATTTGGTGATGTAATGGTGTTGACGACTGTTATCTGATGATGAAAGTGGCTGTGATGGTAATGGTGGTGGTGACGGCGGTGATGGTGATGGTGGTGACGGCGGTGATGGTGATGGTGATGGTGGTGACGGTGGTGATGGTGGGGACGGTGGTGCTGATGATGGTGGTGACAGCGGTGATGGTGATGGTGGTGACGGTGGTGATGGTGATGGTGGAGATGGTGGTGATGGAGATGGTGGAGACGGTGGTGATGGAGATGGTGGTGGCAGTGGTGATGGAGATGGTGGCGATGATGGTGATGATGGCAGTCATGACAGTGGCAGTGACATACGGTGGTAATAGTGATGGCCCAACCCTGGCAGGGTTAGCAGAACTGGCCTCTGGCCCTGCTTGCCCCATCCGTGATCTGCACACACCCCTTGGCCTCAGCTCCTGCCGCTCCTCCCCTATTCCTCCTGCCTCTGAGCTCTGGCCATTCCCATAGTTCATCCATCCTAGGGTCCAGCAAGCTTGGCCCAGCACCTGGGACTTTCCAGTTTCTGTTCCCTCTGGAAGTTTTCTCCTTTGAGTGTGCAGCTCAAACCATCCCCTGGAGCCCTGGAGGGGCCTTCCCTGATGTCCCGTTGCCATCTCAGTGTCCTCCTGGGCTTCTGTCGTCTGATGGACAGGTTTCACTTCTCTCTGGCCAGGTCAGCTGTCACCTTCTCTAGAAGGTCGGTCTCATGAGAGCAGGTGCTGGCACTGGGCATCACTGTACCCCAGTTCCTGGCCTATGGGGGTCCAACAGGAAGTCACCATGGAGAATCCCTGATGCAGAGCTTTCTGTGCACCTGTGGGATGGGGTCAAGGTTTGGGGGGCTGTTAGGTCTCCAGCCGGGAACGGGCACCATAAAACAACAGTCCGAGGACACCACCCTGGAAGTCCATAACAGAGACCGTGTTGTGCACGTGCCAGAAATCACGTCTTTGAACTTCACACCACCAAGGTGGGGAAAGGGGCACAGAGGACCCCAGGGGCCTCCCAAAGATTTCAGCATCGTCACAGCCCATACTGACCCCAGGGCCCAGTGGGGGAGGGGTCTCCAGGCCAGCAACCACCTGCAATGGCTGGAAGCACCGGGCAAGTGGAGGCCAGGAAGTTACCCCTGTGTCAAGCCGGTGGCTGGCGCCAGAGTCTGGGACCACACTTTGCCAATCAGTCAATATTCTCTGTTAGTAGAAAGTCAATCAATGTTTGCTAAATGAATGTGCACAGGTGTAAAACTCAAGGAGAAAAGGTGTGAGGAGCGTGTCACCCAAGCTGGCACGTAATAAGCCCCGAGCAACCACGTGCCCTGCTACTAGCGCCGTCATTGCTTCCCGGCACCCAGCTCTGTTACCGACAAAGGGAAGCCTGTGATCAGTGTGACGCCTCCTCCTGCCGTCATTGTCGTTCTGTAGCAGAGAGCGGGTGACTCTTCCCCTTCAGGGAGCAGAGGTGTGCAGGTGATTGGATGTGAGACCTGCTGCCCTCACCTGGGCCTGAGAACCGGCTATTCCATTCTTTTGATGCCTGGCCTTAGAAGCGTGGCTAGGAGACTCGGGCCCCAGTTTCGCTCTGAAAGGGACTGTCGGAGGTCCCAGAACCCTGGACTCACCTGCTCTTGGGGGGACCTGGCTTCCCAGGGACCTGCACATACGGTTTGGGACTATAGTGGCAGCAGGGCACCTACCTGCATCCAGGTTTGAACGGAACAGGTGGTGAGGCAGCACCCGTAGGTGGGAAGCGTGTTGAGTGGGTGTCCCTAGGGCCCTTGAGGGGCGGCACAGCAGGCTGGCTATCCTGAGGGGGTGGATCTTGCCGTGGGGAAGGGGCAGTGGGTGCTGGACTTGGCTTCCAGGGTCTGGGGGTACCGATGAGGCCCTTAGAGGCATTGCCCAGCCCCACGAATGGCACTGACCACTGTTTACTGTTACCATGAATAACAGCACCGTTATCCGTGCCGGCCTGCTTGGCAGCGGGGGGCATCGGCTCCAGCTCTCCCAAGGCCCCCAGGGGACCCCTGCACCTAGGTGGCCCCCTGGCAGCAGTGGCCTGCACCAATCTGTTTGCACCTTTTCCAAGAGGCATTACTAGTGCAAATTGCAGGGGACCGGGTTCCTAATGCAGAACTGGGCCGTGTTTATAGATCCTGAACTTTAAAAAGTTGTGGGTGCCTGGGTGGCTTGGTCGGTTGGTTGGGCTTCTGACTCTCGATTTCAGCTCAGGTCATGATCTCAGGGTCGTGGGATCGAGCCCCGCATCGGGCTCCACACTCAGCACCGAGTCTGCTTGAGTTTCCCTCTCCCTGTTCCTCTGCCCCTCTCCCCGCCCCCACGCGAGCTCTCTCTCTCTCTCTCTCGCTCTCTTTCTTTCAAATAAGTAAATCTTTTTTAAAAAGTGAATGTTGTATCACCCCCTCTTTCCTCCAATTTCATGCCAATTATTGTAAAGGGAGTATTGGCAATCTCAGAAACAAATTGGATTAAAAACTGCAAAATCCCTAAGCTGGAGCTTCCGCAGGGAGGCCAGCCGTGCCTCCAGCCCCTTCCACGTTTCCTGCAATTAAGAAGGGCATTAAGGAGGGCGGCACTTCTCGAGCACTCTCTTAATTGTCAGCTGTGCGGGGTTAATGAACTACATTAGTTCACCGAAAAGTAACGTACGGCTGGGCTGTCAGCACCTGACGCATCGGCAGTGGGAAGGAGCCTTCGGAGACTATCTTTGGAGAAACTGCAAGTGACTTGCCTCCCTCGGAAGGATGAGGAGACCGGAGGCCGTGCGGCGAGGCAGGTCCACACCGGCTTCCTGGATGCAGCCGGCTCCGGGAGGGAAGGTGCTCACTCTTGCGGCCGCGGGCACCGGGAGGGGGGGGGTGCAGAGGTGTCTGGGCGGGGGTGGGGGAGGCACCTGCCGTGGGGGCGGGGGTTTGGTGACCTTTTTCCCAAACTGCCGCTCCCTGGAAGTGGTGTCTCGTCCTCCTGTGTCATTTCTGCATTTGCGAGGTGGTTCACTTAACCTGTGCGCCGACCTGGAATCGTCCCCGCCGGGGGCGCGTGCTGTTTGCAGAAGAATCTTATTGAACAAACACAGACTCTTTACACTTGACTAGCAGGTGCCTCAGGAGGGGTTAGGCGGCGCTCGGCTGCCCAGGGCCCTGGAAGGCCCGTGGGTTCCCAGGGCCGAGGAGTCGGCGTGAAACCCGGGGGCAAATCCATGAAAAATTAAGACGCCCATTAAAAATTGAGTTGACAAAAGATTGTCGCGCTCGGCACTCCCGGCTCGGGCCCAGCGTGGCCTTGCACGCACGAGAGATCCTTACGTGCCAGTTAGACTCTTTGACCAGGAAATTGTCGGGGGCACCGTGTGCGCCGGATTCCTGATCAAATGCCAGGATTAACCCAGGACTTGGGGTGCTGTGGCCTCGCGAGGCTGCAGATGGGGTCCATGGTGGGAAGGATGTGCGAGGCTCCTGCTGGCGGGAACGCTGCCGGGGCTCTGTGGGAGCTACTCATTAGCCAAGGCCAGGCTCGCCCCTGATGAGGGGACGGCGATGGAGCGCTGGAGGGGAGTCTTCAGAGGAGGAGAATCAGGGGGTGAGCACTTCCTGGGGGGCAGGGGGCACCAAAGTCAGAACCGAGGTCGGTGAGAATCCCTGTGCCCAGGCCCCCGCCCCTGGACTGTGCTCAGGATCCCGGGAAGCCGGGGGTGCTGACCGAGCTCCTCCAGAGCCCTGGGCTCACCGGTGGCTCCGGCCAATCAGTCAGGAGCAAAGACAGGCGTCCAGGGTGCACACCTGGGCTCCCAGGTGACAAGTCTGAGGGCCCAGCCAGGAGTCCTGTCTGAGTCACGGCCCCAGGATTGTAAAAGAAACACCACGGGTGGCAAGGGGGACTCCCGCACACTGTAGGGGGATGAGAGTGAACCTAATTCTGCTGAAGCCAAAGGTGGGGGGCTCTAGTCGGGTGAGCACGAGGAAGGGGGGGGCTCTAGTCCTGGTGAGCTCAAGGAGAGGGATGGGGGGGAGGGGGCTCTAGCTCAGCTGGGGTGAGCAGGAGGAGAGGGGCTGGAATTGAGCTGCCTGGTGGGAAGCCACGGCAGGTGGGCCTCTCCTCGGCCGTGGATTTCCACCTGTAAGGCCGCCGCTGCCCACAAGCTTTATGACGGCTGCTTCTCATAAAACTTGCTGGCTCAGGACACATCAGTTTTTGGGAAACTTGGTGTGTGGGGGCCTTGGTTGGAAAGAAAGTGCCAGAAGGGCAGGGTAAGCCCTGCTGCAGTCAGAGACCAGTAGGAAATTAATACTACGCCAGAATATCGAATTGTTCAACAGTCCCGCAGGTGTGTTACCAAGTGTCATTATCATAGATGTGATCGTCCGAACCCCCACTCGGAACCCAGAACGAATGCGAGGAGTGAGCGTTTGGCGTATGTTCGGGGCTGTTTTCGGGCTGTAGGAGGAGAGACGGTAAAGCCACCCCTGGAATCTAGTTGAGAAATGACAGTGCGGCGCTGGGCTGTTGACCAGAACATCCTCGTGTGTTATTACCTCCTGAGGGCCCGGCCCGATGACGGGCCAAGACATCGTTTTGCTTTCGCACGCAGAATTGTCCCGAGTGGTGGATAATACCGGAGAAGGTTAATTGATTTGGGCAAATTTGGACACAAACGGCCTCCCTGGATCTTGGAGTGGAGGTTGGAGCCGCCAGCTGGACCAAGAGGACTCTCGGATGGGCTTTATTAACAGTCCAATAACGAACTTGGACATGTCTGTTGTCCTCGGGGTGAGAAGCAAATCAATCTTCACGCGCGCCGAGCCCGGGTCCCCTCCCGCGCACGCGGGCGCTCGTGCCAGCACCCACGGCTCGCTGTGGACTCAGAGCTGCTACCAAACTCATTTCCACTAGAACAAAGAAGCCACTTCAAACCCAGGGGCTCCGCGCGAAAGACGGCTCTTTTATCCAGGTCACGCATCTTACGTTTTCCCTGTTCAACAAGCTAAAAGTCTGAAAATGTCGCATTTGGATCCTTTACGACGCGGGTCCTGCGAGCGCGCACAGGCCGTCACAGGCATGTGTGAGTGTTACATGCCTACAAATTGGAAAGGTGTGTTTGAACATCCCAGGTGACCGTCGGCAGGGACTTGGAACAGGCGTGCCGAATGCTAAAAGGGGCAGCATATCGTGTGTTTTTCTCTGTCCCTCTGGGAACGGGAAAGGGGTTTGTCGGAGAATTTGCTGGAGATTCTGGGTTTTGATTATGTGAGAATAGCTAATCTGCTGCTTTCCTATTTTTATCAGAGCAGCCAGGAAGACTGGGACTTCTGTCGGAATTACGTACTAGAAAAAACTCGTCCAGGGAGATATGATAATGGGGAGGGACAGGTGGGGAGCAAACCGGGGATTTTTTTTTTTTTAAGATTTTATTTTTTTATTCATGAGAAACAGAGAGAGAGAGAGAGAGAGGCAGAGACACAGGCCGAGGGAGAAGCAGGCTCCATGCAGGGAGCCCGACGCGGGACTCGATCCCGGGACTCCAGGATCAGGCCCTGGGCTGAAGGCAGGTGCTAAACCACTGAGCCACCCGGGCTGCCCATTTTTTTAAAAAAACCTCTCCTATTCCCTCTCAATACAAACACAGTAAATATATCCTAGCAGCACGTACTCAAGATAACGAAGTTACGCTTTCATCATCTTAAAAATGACAATTCTTGGCATGGCGAGGCCCTGACGGTTGACCTCCGGCACCTCTCGCCAGAGGGTGTGCATGTGCCGATTGTGCAGAGACACCTGGATGCGTCTGAAGCGCGTTGCATCTTGGTGGATGTGTTTTTTTTTTTTCTTTCTTTCTTTTTTGAGCTGTTGCCGGTAATGAAGTAAAATGGCTAAACGTTAATTTTGAATATTTATCTCCTGGCTTTTGTTTTTGTCCATCCTTGCCGTTTTTAAATTTCATTTTCATGTGTGTTTGTAAAGATTGCATTCAATTCTGACCCTAGGGAATGATTAAAAACTATAAACCGGAGAAACAGATTCTCGAATCCGGTATATCTGTTTACAGGGCTATAAAATACAGCCTTCCTTTTTTTTTTTTTTGCTTGTTTTTGTTTTTGTTTTTGGACAAATTTTGACTTTGCCTTGTTCCCCAGAGATTACTTTCCAAATTACTTTGCCGGCGTGAGCTCACGGACGAGGGAAGCATTTCGGGGGCCGTCTGAGAAAGAAGATCCAATCTCCCCTGGTAACGGGCTTCAATTATGAGAGTGCATCCAATTGAGCTCGGTGTGCGGGTCGCGTGCCGCGCGTCCCGTCCACCAAAGGAGACCTGAACTTGCGTGTCTCTCTCTGTCGCTCTCCTGGCTGCCCTCCCGAAAAGGAAAGAGGTAGACATTGGCTCAGGAGAGGCGGCCTCTATGCATGTAGGCCCCAACGTCAGGCGGCTTGAGTCAAGTGGGGTTTTTTGTATGCTTCTCTCCAGATGTTTGACAATATGTGAACACAGCTGTATTATCTTTACCAAAATAGTAGATTTTGCTGCAGTCCTGTTAGATGACGTTCCCTCTCCATCTTCTGTTTTGTTTCGTTCTAAAATACAGCTAAGACGGAGGACGCGGGGTTGTAGGGAGGGACCCCGGCGGGAGCGTGCCGCGGGGCTGGAAGACGCTTGCCCGAGGGAGGACTCGGGATGGCCCAGGATCACCGCGGGGACCGGGGACCCCGACCGGCACAGAGGACATATTGCAGGGCCCGGCTGTGGGGTGAGGGCCTGAGGGTTAGCCCTAGTCCAGTTGGCGTGGCCCCGGGGGGCTCACGGGTCACCCTGTCCTTCCTTAGTAGTGGCTGCAAACATGCATGCGAGCCTGAGTCCCATCCCGCCCCCTTGTCTCCCCCTAAGCAGTGATGTTCGCGGTGATTTCAATAACCTGTGCCGCTCGGAAGGTGCACGACGCGCCAGGCTCATCTGTAAGTCGCTCGAGCTGCTTCCCGCAGCCGGCCTCCTGCCCAAGGGCACACTCACTCCATCAGGGATTCCCCAAGCCCCCGCCCCGCCCCCCGTTTTACCTCAGTTGGGCCCAACCCAGACCACAGAGTGCGTCTCCTCCGCTTTACCTCGCCGAGCTGACATCTGTGAAACCCTAGGACCGGCCTCCCGTCTCAGCGGATTCTTTTTGAGAGCTTGCGTTTGTGAGCTCTTGGTTCTCCACACTCGCCGACCTCGTGGGGACTCAGCGGCTGAGTCTCCGGGCCTCGGAGCAGCCCCGGCTCTGCCCTGACCACGTGCGGCCCCCGAGCGCCACGTGGCATCCCCGCCAGCCGGGCCGACCACACACATGACCACAAGGTGGACAGGCCTCTAGAGTACCCACCCTCCCCAGGCCCCCCCCCCCCGGGTTTGCTCACTTGCTAGGACGCACAGGACTGAAGCCCATCAGAGTGATGCTCAAGGCTCTTTATGGCGAAAGGACACAGGTTAGGATCAATGAAGGGAGGGGACGCATGGGGGTGTCCAGGTGAGACCGTGTGGGTGGTGTCTGCTGTCCTCTCCCTGTGGGGCTTGTGTGACACACGTGGAGTGCCACCAACCAGGGAGCCTCCCTCGAACCCTTCCCGAGTCTTGGTGAGGCCTCCGCCACCAAGGCACCGCCCCCGCCCCTCGGGTGGCCGACTGCCAGCAGGGCCCCAGCCCCCCCGCCCTCCCCCCACGGGGCTCCTGGTCCACCCCAGACCCCAGCAGAGAGGGACGCTCCCATCAGGCAGGACGTCCCATGGGCCTCAAGGTCACCCCTGGAGCCGAGGGCCAAGGCCACGCTCTGGACGAGGCAAACTTGTGACCACACAGCTCGGCTGCCGGAACTGACCGGGGGCTTCCCAGGCTGACGCTGGCCACTCCAGGGGCAGTGGTCAGTGCCGAGTCGTTCTGTGAAGCGTCCGGCATCGACTCTGGAGTCTGTTCTGCAGATGCATCCCCCCACCCCTGGGTGGTACTTTCCCAGGAAGCAGAACTGAACACGTGGGTGGGTGCGTGACGCTCCCCCGTGGATCCCCTTTGGCGTGTGCTGGAGAAGAGGCTTGGCTGGTTCCCGCCACGTTAGGTCACGTGGAAAAAGTTTTCACTTAACGTCCTTCCGGGGAGAGAGTACGATGCGCTGCCACACGGGCGAGCTGAGTGCACCTGACGCCGGGTCCTGACGTCGTGGGACGGGGGTGGGGGGCACAGAGTCCCCGCCCGGCGTTCGCCGGTTACTGGGGTGCATCCCGGGGTCTGTTTCAGGCTCTGGACATGGAGCTGGAAGGGATGCGTGTTTGTGCTCCTGGATCCGAGAGACCTCGTAACCCGCGGGTTCGTGTGAGCAGGATGCAGCAAGATCATCAGGAAGTGAGAAATTTTGAGGATTCGGTGCCCACGTGCTCATCATGACTTTATGCCTCCTGGTTTTTAACCGTGGCTGTGTTTACCAGCAGGCTGACACCGGTGTCCTGGATATTTAGCAGCGGGCTCCATCGGGTGGGTAGGCCCTGCGCCTCCCTGTCTCATCTCTGCCGGCACGTTTTTTCCATTCCAGGGTCTTTATTTCCAGAAATAACCTATTTTAGGAGCTCATGTTTGGACCAGTGGGCCCTGTAACTTGATTCATAAGCAGAAAGTTGAGCTGGTGACCAGCTCTGAGCACGTGGCCGCACCCCGTGTCCCGTTGTTGGCCCCTGGTCCCCTGTAGGCCGGTGGTGTTTTCACGCTGCACCCATGGATTCTGCTGCCAGAAGCGCCGCCGAGTATTGGACGCTGGGGATCCCGGTCGAGATCCAGGCTGCTCTGCAGAGGGTCCTGGGCAGGAGGGGGGGGCGTGTTTCCAGCTTCCTCCACCACCTGGATCTTCAGGAAACATCCTCCCGGCGAGGTGCTCCTGTGTCGCGGAGCAGTACGTTATCGTGGGTGTTCCTGGACACGGAAAAAGTGCAGCGCCTTAGGGCTGCGAGGTATCCTCGGGTCCCGCAGTGGGAGAGATGCCGCAAGATTTTCTAGATTATTCAGAAGCCTCCGGTACCTAAGATGCAGAGGGAGAGGAGTTTCATAACCACTGTGCCCCGGGTGATGTGGGTGAAGCAATCAAATCCTCTCTTTAAGACATAATTATGATTACTTCCAACGTTCTTTTTTCTGGAAATATCCTCTCTTTCTTCTTTTTTGCTTTTTTTTTTTCTTTTGATACTGCCTGGGGCATTTTTATATGTTCTATTAAGAAAATTCCTGCTGTGGCGGAAGCTTCCAGCAAATACTCTAGAGCCTCTGTTGTTTCTGCCTCAGACGAGGTTTTACGGCATCACTGAGCCCTGCAGAGCATCCCGCCAGGAGTGCAGGCCGCGGGGTCCGGGTGTCAGCGCAGGGGCCCTCGTTGCCAGCCTAGGACCCTGGTTCCAAGCGTGACTTGTTGCCTGAATCTCTGAAATATCAGACACCCAAGGCCCGTGCTGCACGAGCAGGTCTCTGGTCACCTTTCCTGGGCGATGCCTTCGGGTGAGGGGAAGCCCGCGTCATCACCGAGGGGCTTTAGTTGCGGAGCCTGCGGTGGACGAAGCAGCTGGAGGCTCGCAGAGCCGGGCACGTGCGTGCGTGATCGGGCCGTGCGAGTGAGAACGCGGGGCCTGCCGACTGGCGACCTGCAGAGAAGGCCAGCTGCACCCCAGGGTGGCATGAGACCTGCCCCGGCTCCCCCGACTCCCACGCCTCCCATGCCCTCAGGCATCCATGCACCTCCCCCGGCTCCCCCAACTCCCACACCCAGGCACCCATGTGCCTGCCCCGACTCCCCCGACTCCCACACCCAGGCACCCACACCCACCCCAGCTCCCCCAACTCCCACACCCAGGCACCCATGCACCTGCCCCGGCTCCCCTGACTCCCACGCCCTGGGGCACCCAGGGACCTACCCCAGCTCCCCTGACTCCCATGCACCTGCCCCAGCTGCCCCCCGACTCCCACACCCCCAGGCGCCCACGTCGGAAAGCTGAAATCCCGCTCCACCTAAATGACTGTGCAGAAACATGGCTTCCAATCTGTGCCCTCAGGGGTCTGCCCCCGGCCCTCCCTCCTCCTCCCTCTCCTCCCCACCGCTTCCTTTCTCTCCCCTGAAGCCCCCTGCCTCACCGTAAACCTCACTCACCCCTGCTTTCCTGACCGGCTAGACGTGTTTGCGCACTGGCTATCGTACGGCAGACGACCATCAAACACCACGAGATAGAATTGCAATGTGTTAGTTTGGTGACTTTGCAAGAAGCCTTCGTTCCCCGGCAGCACGGTTCGCCTTTGCCCCTGAGTGTCGTGGCCCAGGACAGGCTCGCAGGTATCAGGAGCATCGGCGCAGGCACAGCACGCGTCCTCCGGGCGGGAGCGGTCCTGGTGGTGTCGCCACGAGAACAAGGACTCCGGCGACGGCTAGGTTTTACCATTTTGTTGGGGTTTCCTTGAGTTCTCCTGTTCCACACATTTCACAGATTTCAGCCCCGTGTCGAGTCCTGGGCTATGAAAGTCCCGGGGGAGCGGGGAGCTGAGCACTGGCCCCCACCCTGGGGAGGACAGAGACGGAGACGGAGCGACCGTGTGTGCGTCCCAACAAGCATCCTAAGCATGCACATGCGTCCGGGTGTTCCTGGGCATAGACACACTACACATGTGTGTACACGTGTGCGTCTTACCCCCGCAGCAGGGCCGCAGGGCGGGTTCCGTGCCGTCCCCATGCACAGCGGGCAGAGCGGAGGCTCGGGTCATGTCCTCTGCCAGGGAGACACGGACACTGGTGGCCACTCTCACCCCACCCAGCGGCCACCAGCCCTGCCCAAACCCCACCCTGCGGGGCTCCGCGCGGTGAGGGCTCCAATGAGGCGCTGGGCTGGGGAGGCCGACCGGGGAATTTCAACTGCTGTGTGTATTTGGAAGCTTTTCCAAAGCAAAACAAGATTTCAGGACGTGGTTGAGGAGATGCAGCTGGGGACAGATCAGGTCTGTGCACTGGCACGGACGGGACCTGGCTCTGCCCCCTGGCACGGACGGGACCTCAGGCCACTGAGATGAGGTCATGGGCTCAGCTCAGCTGAGGTCATAGTACCGCGGGGCCCTCCTTG
Organism: Canis lupus dingo; assembly: GCF_003254725.2. Lineage (NCBI taxonomy): Eukaryota > Metazoa > Chordata > Mammalia > Carnivora > Canidae > Canis > Canis lupus. Next base: position 45,804,642 of record NC_064266.1, read on the forward strand.
CAGGTGGTTAGTGAGGAACTTGGGCTCAGGTGTTGGGAGACCTGAGCGGCACCAAGGAAGCCGAGGTCCAGCCAGAGATGCATGAAGGTGGAAGACGCACCTGTTCTCAGCAGGAGGATAGGGCCCAGGGCCGGGCAGCCTGGGGACCCGAGGAAGGGGAGAGGTGTCCTGGCTGCTGCCCCCACGCCTCCTCCCACTGGCCGAGGCAGGTAGGCCAGCAGTCTGACCAGTGCTCGCAGGGGCAGGTCCTTGCACAACTGTCCAGGGCAAGGGGGTGGGTGAGGCCACAGGGCAGACGGGCAGATGCAGCACGGAGGAACAGTAAGAATCTGGCTTCACTTTGATGATGGGGACATGGGCCAGGCTCCACGGGGTTGAGTAGAGGGAGGGAGAGGAGACAAGAGGACGGTGGTCTGGGGGAGCAGTGCCAGGGACATGAGGGCTGTGCTTGGCGCTGGGAGGGGGTGAGTGTGGGTCAGAGGGCCAGAGGCCAGAGCAGGGGTTGGAGGGATGGAGGCCAAAGCAAGGGTTGGGGGGATGGAGGCCAGAGCATGGGTCAGGGGGATGGAGGATAGAGCGAAGGTCGGGGGACAGAGGCCAGAGCAGGGGTCGGGGGATGGAGGCCAGAGTGGAGGTCAGGGGGATGGAGGCCAGAGCACGGGTGAGAGACACAGGACACAGGGACAGAGGACAGAGGGGCGAGGAGCGTGTTCGGAGGGTGGAGGAACCCGCTCTGTCCTGAGGCCGATGGCAAGGAGGCCCCTGTGACAGCCAAAGTGCTCAGGAGCGGGAGTCTCCGGAGACAGATCCACACCTGATGCCAGGTGACCCCCAGCACTCCTGACCTCCCCTGTGTCCGAGACACAACCAGTAGCCACGTGGAGATGTGGGAATTTAAGTGAACTAAACTCAAACACAAGGAAACTGTCGGTGCCTTAGTCACGTTTCCGGTGCTCCGTGCGCATGCGTGGCTGGGGCTGCGGGACCGCTCGGGGCACGTGCATAACGCCCCTGTCCCCGCAGAAGGCTCTGGTGGACGGGACGCCACCGAGGTCCCTCGTTCTCCCTGCTGGCTCGGGAGGAGTGGCGCGGTGCAGACGTCTTTGGTCAATAGTTACGTTCGATGCTCTTCTGCTGGGAGGACGTTTCTACTATAGAAACAGGATTTCCGGCAATCTCGCTTCCTGGTATTTACCCAGAGGAGGTTGAAAACTTAGTGTCCGCCGCACAAAGCCTGCACACAGATGTTTGCAGCAGCTTTATCCATAATCGTCAAAACTTCGAAGCAAGCAGGGTGTCCCCCCGGTAGGGGGTGGATAAACAAGCCGGCCCATCCAGTCCGTGCAGCACCGTTCAGCGGCAACAAGAAATGAGCTATCAAGCCATAAAAAGGCGTGGGGGAAACTTAAATTCAAATCACTAAGTGAAAGAAGCCAGTCTGGAAAGGCTACACACTGTGCGATTCCAACCATATGACTTTCTGGAAAAGGCAAAATGACAGAGCCCGGGAACAGATCAGTGGCTGCCCGGGGGGTGGCACGGAGGACTTCTAGGGCTGGGAATCTAGCGGGGTGGCGCTCTGTGGGTGGATCGCATCGCTGTCCGTTTGTCCAGCCCCGTAGGATGCACAGCACCGAGAGTGAACTGAAGGTAGACTGTGGATTTGGGGCGGTGAGGACGTGTCCACAGTAGCTTCATGGATTGTGGCGAATGCTCGGCTCGGGCAGGGTGTTCGCAGCAGGGAGGTGTGTGTGCGTGTAGGGCGGCGGGTGTGCAGGAATCTCTGTACCTTCCCCTCAATTTTACTGTGAACCTACAGCTGCTTAAAAAAAAAAAAAAAAAGCCCTATTAGGACACCTGGGTGGCTCAGCAGTTGAGCACCTGCTCAGGGCGTGATCCTAGGGTCCCGGGATCGAGTCCCACATCGGGCTCCCTGCATGGAGCCTGCTTCTCCCTCTGCCTGTGTCTCTGCCTCTCTCTGTGTCTCTCATGAATAAATAAGTAAAATCTTTTTTTAAAAAATGCCCTATTAAAAAGAAAAAAAAAAGGATTTCAAGTTTAGCCCTTCTCCAGGTTGGCCCTCACCTAGTCTTCTGTAAGCAGTTTACCACTTTTGGGGGGAACGTGGAGAGAGACCTGCAGATACTGGTGCTCACGCTGCGACTCTGCCCTTGGACCCCGCGTGGTTTCCCGGTGGGTCCCGAGTGACCCTGCGGTTCACACACAACGAACCACGGACCTGAACAGGCCGGAGGGAGGCTCGGCTCTCCCCAGGCCCACCCTGCCAGGAGCAGCCCTCCCCACCCTGTCCAGCCCACTGCTCCCCACGAAGACTACGTGTCCCCCGCACCCCGCAAGGAAGGGTGACCCCCTCCTGGAGCCTGCTGCTGGGCGGAGGCTTTAAAGGGTCGTCCTCTCCAACAGAACCCTTCCACCCTGTAGAAGGTTCCGTGGACTGGGAAATAATTCCTCTCTCCCACCTTACGCACAGACACAGAGCTTTCGTTGTTTAAAATAAAACACCAACATCGTTTATGGGATGTAAATAGAACTTCTGTAAGATGAGGAGCCGAAGCTGTCTGTAATTGTGCGAGCAGTGACATTTCCTTCCGTCTATTGGCAGGGATCGTGGCTGTTCTGAGTACAAAAATATGCCTCTAAATCGGGAACTGTAACTGGCGCCCCAGACAACAGGGAGGCTCGCCCAGAGCTCCGGGGTCCCAGATGCTGCCCACCCTGCTGGACCGTGAGCACCCAGGTGCCCAGAGGTGCAGCCGGGAGGGGACAGGGCGCCAGCAGCTGCCGTCTATGCTGGGACGGGAAAGTCCAGGCAGCCAAGCCAGGCCAGGCCTGAGTGTCCCATCTGCAAAACCAGTGCCCGAGTGGCCCCTGGTTTGGGGACAGCTGCAGGCAGGCACACGGGAGCAGTGAGGACTCTGCTGTGTTTCAAGTGTGACCTAATTTGCATTCCCAAGAGCAGACCTCCCTTTCCGCGTGTCAGAGTGTGTTTGAGCTGCTAGCACAGCCTGGGGCTCCGATAACAGTCACGCCTCACAGTTCTGGGGGTGGGGAGCCCAAGACCACGGCTGGCGAGGGCTGTCCTCCCGGCTTGCAGGTGGCCACCTTCTGGCTGCGTCCTCACTCGGCGGACATGAGAAGCTCAAGTGTCTCTTCCTGTTCCGGCGTCTCTTCCCGTTCTGCTGAGGACACTAACCCCATCATGGGGCCTCCACCCTCGTGACTCCTCTACCCCTCATCACCTCCCAAAGGCCCAGATCACAGGGGTGGTTAGGGCTTCAGCATGCGTGGGGGACACACGCATTGGACCCATAGCAATATGATGAGTACCCAGGGCTGCATCTGGTTGCCATCCAGCAGATGACCCAGGTGTGACACAACTTACCGTGGTGCCGCAGGAGGCACACGTAGCCCTATAACAAGCGTACATTAATGCATCCAGCGTGTATTAAGTGCTTGTTGCATGCTAGGTATCCTGTGTGTCCTGAGGGGACAAAATGAATACACATTACTTTCCTCTGTCGGGGGGTCAAAGACCAGAACGTAGCAGGCAGGGAGGCAAACGACCTCTGAGATGCGATGCACGTGTGACGGAGATTACCTGCGATTCCTTTACCGCTTCACAGAGCTGAGCCGAGCAGAGCGTTCTCTGCTGGCAGCCGTCTCTGGAGCTTGCGATTCCCTTGCGTAGGACCCGACTTCCACCTGCTGGCATTCTCCTGCCTGGAAGATCTCTCACAGGCCTGATGCGGCAGCTCTGCTGGTGATGAATTCTCTCAGCTTTTGTATTTTTGAGAAAGATTTTATTTTGCTGGACATTTTTTTTTTTCCTCTTAAGGGATAGTTTTGCTGGGTATAGAATTCTGGGTTTGAGGGCTTGGGGGTTTTAGTTTGTTTTGTCTTTCACTTATTTTAAATATACGTTGCAAGGGTTTTCTGGCTTGTATCATTTCTCAGACGAAATCCACTGTCCCCCCTTATCTTTGTTCATCCGTAGGTCGTGGAAACCCCCACCCCTCCCAGCTCTGGCTGCTTTTAAGATTTTCTTTGTATCACTGGTTTTAACCAGTTTGATCATAAACTGTGTTGGCCTGGCTTTCTTGAAGTGTCTCTTGTTTGGGGTTCTTTTGTCGAGTCTTCGGATTTATAGTTTTCGTCAGACTTGGAAAATTCCAGTCATTATTTCTTCAAATACTTTTGCTCCCCTGCCCCCATCTCCTGTGGAAGTTCTAATGATGTATCTAACGAGCTGCTACAAGGCATCCAACAAGTCACTGATGCTTTGTTCTTTTAAATTATTTCTTCTGTGTATTTTCGTCTGGATGCTTCCTGTCAGCGTGTCTGCAAGTTTGATGGTTTCCTTCCCCCTGCGATGTCTGGTCTGCTACCAGGCCCTGTGCACTCCCCATCTCAGACTCTGTGGCTTTCACCTGTGGAAGTGTGATGCAGGACACGCTGCTGCTTCCCCGCCCCTGTGAATGTGTGGAATAGAGCTGTAATACCTCCCTACTGTCCTTGCCGGCTAATTATCTCCTTCTGATCTTTTTTTTAATCAATCACTATTTTTCATTATGGGTCACATTTCTCTGCAACTTTGTGTGCCTGGTATTTTTTATGAGATGCCAGATGCTGCGGATTTTGTTTCCGTGTGTGTAGGCATGTTTGCATCAAGATATTCTTGATCTTTGTTCTAGGACCCAGGTAAGTGAGTTGGCAACAGTTTGATCCATTTGGATCTCACTCTTCAGTTTCAGTGAAGGAGGACCAGGGCAGTGTTCAGCCTGGGGGCTAAGTGTGTAAGTGTGTCCCACTACTGAGGCAGTTTTCATTTGATTGTTTTGAGCTATCTGGTCAGTGCACCATGAATGATGAAACCTGCCCCCCCCCCCCGGTGCAGACACAAACATTTCCAGCCCTAGGTGAGTTCCCCTGAGGCCTTCAGGGGGTCCTGCTAGATGAGGGTGGTTTCTCACATGCAGTTCTCTGATCATGTTCAGCCCATGACTGAAGGAAGCCCCTCCACACACCTCTATGTCTCTCTCTTGTGTGTATATTGCACCTTATTACTTTAAGCTCCTTCCCTGCTGACACCCTCACCCCATCTCAGCCCAGGGCACCCTTGGGCTCAGCCTGGTTCCCACAATGGAGCCGCACCCATCTTCGGTCTAGAACCCCAGTCGCTTGATGGCAGCCTGAGTCCCTTATGCCCTGGCCTCCCTGCACGGAAATGTGCCCTGGTAGCACTGGGCATAGTCAGGAGGCATTCACCATCACCGCTCAGGCAGGAGGCAGCATGCTGCAGGATCCCCGGGGTGAGGGAAGCTGCTAACACCCTGCAGTACCCACGGCGGCCCCACATGTCAGGGCTTGTACATGAGTGCAAAGCCCTTACTCAGCATTCCACAGGTCTGGAAACACTAGAGGGTGCAACCCGGTGCTTGTCGTCACAACCCCCTTCCCCACCTTTGTCCCACATGTCTACGGAGAATGCATCTCTTCAACCCCCCTCTGTCATCTGCACACTCACAGAGGCGAATTCGAGCACAGACCTCTCCAGGGGTCCTGCAGGGCCTGGGGGAAAACAGGAACTTCCCTCCAGAGGCAGTGTCTCCCTCCCCTGCAAGCCCAGACCCTGCATGGAGCACTAGTTTGGTGTTAAAATGCAGAAACAACGTAAAAGAGGGCTCTCTCTGTCTCCCATTCCAGCTCTTTGTCCTTCTCTGTGTATCAAAGCATCAGAATATGTGAAGTTTTTTTTCCCCAGGAACCAAACCACTTCAGCAAATGGTTTTCAAATACAGTAAAATTCTTCCAAATGTTTACTTATGAGACATCCCATATGATATTTTTTCTCAGTTCCATACATATCCATGGACTTTCTGTTTCTCCTCTATGAGGGCTTTGTTTCTCTCCCCTCTTCCTCTCGAGGTTCAGCTAAGCTGGGCCCGAACAAGAGGCCTGCAGCTTCACCTTCCTAGAAAATGTGCCTGCTGCTCCTGAGAGCCAGCACGTGGGGGTTCTGCTCTCCTTCGGCCCCAGCGCTGCTGCTCGTTCCGGTGGCGTGAGTTCTCTGCAAGGTGCAGATTAACCAAGCAGTGGTTCTGCAGGGCCCCGGACGTGCCAGGTGTCATCAGAGATCTGGCAACGGGATGATGCCGACGTGCATGCGAACCAACATTTTCCGAAATATGTGTATCTGTCTGTCCCCAGTTTGTGTTTCTTTTATTCATACGGAGCTGCTTATGAAAACAATCGCCCCATTTCATCAGCACAGATTGCAGTCAGAGCTGCTTCTGTGCGTTCTGGCGGCGGGAGGGGTGTCGTGGCTGATTTCTCCGCCAGGCCCAAGCTCTGCTCCCTGGGGGCCTCTCAGGTTCAACCCGCCCTTCTGCTGGCAGGGCCTAGACGTTGCTCAGCTGCCTCCCACCTTGGGGGGGGTGGTGCATGTCGTGTGACCTGGAGCCGGCCAATCAGTGTGTTCATTGCCCTGACACCTCTCCCTGTAGGGAAGGACCGTTGCCCACATGCTTGATGCAAGAATGCCAACGGCAGTAGCACCAATGCAGCACTTATCCATGTGCCAGACACTGTCCCCATGTCCACCCATGAGACAAGTCATGCCATGTCTGGCATTCTACAGATAAAGAAACTGAGGCACAGAGCTTCAACCGCTAGGGAATGGTGGGGCTGGGATCTGAACCCGTGTCCATCAGCCCGGACATGGAGCTGGTCCAAAGCACTCCTTCCTGCTGCCATAAACTTGTAGGAGAGAGAGGCCTTCTTTCTTCTGGGTCTCTTCAGCCCACTGCTGGGGGTCAGCCAGGTAGCAAGGTAACAGGGCTCCAAGCTTAGGCCGAGGAAGGCAGAGCTGAGAGCCGAAGAGTGAGACCTTGATCTTGGATTAGTTCCGTGCCTGGACCCAGCTGTACCTGAAGGGGGACGCCCAGACATGACATTGTAGCTGAAGCCAGGCCCACTGCATTTGTGACTTTTCCACCAGACTCCTCTAATCTAATCTGATCTGCTCTAACCATACAACCTCAAGGCCATGGGCATTGTCCACGCCTGTCCTTACCTCTGCCCCCAGGAGTCCTCACACTCTGCACACGCTCCTGGGTGTGACAGTGATGGTGCTCCTTCCAGGGGCCGGCCTTGGCCAGGTGACCTGCTTTAGCTCACGAGATGTTGGTGCATGTGCCAGGAACAGAGGTATGGGCCGCGCCTGGGAGCCAGGTCTCTTTGGCTGGGGTCAGGACCTAAGCTCAGGATGTGAGCCCGTGCTGGGTGGAGGCCTGGGGAAGGAGAACCTGGGCAGCCCACCAATGGGTATGTGCCGCCCAGCAGCCAGGTGCCTGGTGGCTTCTCAGCTGACTCCAGGCGAAACTTGCCCAAGGCCCGTCCAGATTGCTGGCCCACAGGTATCCTGTGGAGCAAACCAAGCCGATCAAAACGTCTACATCCTGGCCTTGTCCCACCACGTCCTGTTTCTACCCACTTGGCCTTTCCAGTCTTTCTGGTGCCCTGCTCACCCCATGGCTGACCACACTCAGGTACGTCCCACCCCATGGCTGACCACACTCAGGTACGTCCCTCCCCTGGCCTCCTCCTTGTTCCAGACCTGCTTCCGATGCTTCTCCTTCTGTGCTGCAGACACATTTTTCCTAAATCACGACCTTCACCTTGCCCTTCCCTGTGGGTCCTCCCGGCCTCTGGGACGTGGGGCCAGGTGCCTGACCACACTCGGGGTCCCAGAGCCCAGGCTTGCATGGGCTCTCCAGACTTGCCACCCACCGGGCCCCCATTTGCATCCTCCCCTAAAGGAAAAAGGTGCCATCGTGCCATGTTCATTCCCACAGTTTTCTCTTTTGCCCCAATACTCCTCAAAATTGTACACTTTTGTCTTTCCTGAGCCTACCAATTCTTGAAGACCTGCTTCCACTCCCAGCTCCTCCACGAGGCCTTCGAAGAGCACAGGGCACCTCCCACGTTCTGAGTGTGCCCCGGCCGGGAGCGCGTCCTCATTTCTCCATCCTGCCCACCTCGGCATCCGTACCCCTGGTCTCCTCTCATTTGCCACCTCAGACACGTAGCAACGTCTGGCTCTTGTTCCTTTTATCACCACGACCGGGTGATAAGCGGCCCGAGAGCCAGAGCAGCTTTGCCCATAACAGGACCGAGCTTTGGAAGGCTGCGTGTGCAGAGCGAGCCGGCCCTGGCAGGCGTCCTGGGCCCGTGTGCGTCCCTTCTGGTCAGTTCCCTGAGGCTCCACGGTGCGGGAGGAGCTGGAATGGTCCCCTTCCCCTGAAGCACAGAGAGGGGCAAAGTGACTTGCCGAGTCACACGGTGGGGTTTGAACCCGTGGCCTAGGTGTGTGGAGCCCGCCCTGAGCACTCGCCCACCTGCCTCCCCATGAGTGTTTTTATCCTGTTTTCAGAGCAGGTGTGATAAGATGGGAGCGTGAAGCTGTCCGAGCCTCCCCCTGGGCTGAGAAGAAAGCCCTGCTGCGGAGCACGTGTGCTTTGGGGACGGGTGGCCGTGCAGCAGGTCCTGCTGAGAAGCAGGAAGGCCGACCCCTCCTGCCGGCGGACTCCGTTCTCCAAATGAACTGGCACACGGGCTTCGTTTTGATGATGTTGGCAGAGGAGCCGGGCTCTTCAGAACGGAAGTCAGCACCCCTGTTCCGTGGTGGGATGTGGTTGGCAGCCCCGGGCTTCCACGCATCTCCCTGGTAGACGATTGTATTCAATTTACTTTTTTTAATGTCACGATAGGGTGGCAGGGAGGCCTGCCCGACTGGTGCGCTACTCTCCACGCTCCGACATGTCCCTCCAGGCTGGATTCCGGGGGGTGCTCTGCTGGGTCCCAGCACCACATTGTCTCCCAGAATATTGCACGTCCTGCAAGGGGGTTGCAGGTGATGTAGATTTAGGGATCCGGGCGGCAAACGGGCACTGAGCCCGGCCACCTGGCCAGGGTGGTGTTAGATCCTGGGGACGTGCAGCTGCTGGAGACAGACCCCAGGCTTCGCAGAGCGGCCGCCCTGAGGGAGATCTCCACGGCGGGCTGCCAGACACGGGCCAGGTGAGCACCTGGGGACATCCAGGGTGCCGGTGGCAGGGCCGTGGGCCTCCCCGTGGCCTCCGTCAAGCGTCCTCGCGACGATAATCAGGGATGCTCCTGCCCCTGCGAAGGGCAGAGGGACTGGCATGAACTAGCACCAGCTGCGTACCCCTGCCCCGCTGGCGGCCAGACAGCTGTCCGGGCCTCGGTGCCCGGGACGCATTTCAGCCGACACCCAGCCTCCTGCCAGCTGGGCCGCTGGGAGCGGACGCTGCATCACGTCACTCGAGTCCCGGTCCCCACGCTCCTCCCGGTTCTCCCCGACACAGGCAGCCAGCACGCGTTTCCCCTCCTACACCTCCCTCCCTCTGAGCCGAGACCAACAAACCAACGTGTGCACCACTCACACGCTTAAATAATGATCTTCACGGGTTTGGAGTGCCAGGGAGCCAGGATAGGCCATCCGACAAATAAGGACAGAGTGGGCAGCGTTCGCCTCCACGGGTGAGCAATGCTTTTCTTTTTCCTTCATGTCTGAGATATGGTGGACTGGAGAAATCCATAAACACACAAAGAAACTCCACTAAAGGCAGAATGTCTGATTCTGCTGGGGTTTTAAAAATATTTTATTTATTTATTCCTGAGAGACACAGAGAGAGGCAGAGACACAGGCAGAGGGAGAAGCAGGCTCCATGCAGGGAGGACTCGATCCCAGGACCCCGGGTCACGCCCTGAGCCAGAGGCAGATGCTCAACCGCTGAGTCCCCCAGGTCCCCCCTGTGGGGTTTTGCCCCATGGGGCCACCCGGATCCTGCCGTGAACCTCAGGCGCCCCGGAAGTGTGGGCCGTGACTCGGGCAGGTGCTCGGGCCCCACAGCGCGACGGCCGTAGTCGGGCTTGTGAGCGCCAAGGGGCTGAGGGGTCAGTGCCCACCGGGCGGGAGGACGTCACCGTCCCGGGGTCCCAGGCAAGAACACGCGCTGCCCGATGAGTGTGTGGCTCTGGCGTCACGTACCGGCGTCGCGGCTCCGGCCGTCGCTGGAAGTCAGTACCGGACGGGGCTCCCTCTCTGTAGAGATCTGCTTTCTGAGATAAACGTTTATTCCCCGGAGCATCACAGTGCTTGGATCGGGCAGAATCAGACTAACGGGGAGCGGGGGTGGGTGCTTGAGGTGCATTTGGAGACAGAGTCACCCCCTCCTGTGGTGGATCCGGGGAGACGCCCCGACCGGTGCTGCTTGCTGGGCAGCAGTGTGTTCAAGGGCAGGGAATCGGGCAGGATAGACCGTGCGTCATGGGGCCGGGGACATCGAGGTCCCTGCGGGGTCCCCGGGGGGTCACATACATGCTGGAGCTGGGAGAGAGGCCGGGCGCAGAGGAGCGTGGCCTGCATCGCCCATGGGGCGCTGGGTGTCGGGGCGCCGGCATCGGGCATCGGGAAGGGCTGGCTGCAGCTGGAGGCATGGGGTCGGGCAGGACACCTACGTACCCGAGGGCCGCTGCCCATCGGTCCCCCTCCCGCCCCGACGCTCAGTAGCCCGGGGACAGGGAAGGGTACAGGAAGGGGCGCCGTCACCGGGCTGCGCAGGCTGTGGCCGCCCGTCCTCACCCCGCCTTTGCAAGAACGATCCGGCCCCTCCGAAGCCGTGGACAGGACTCAGTCCTTCCCTCCTCCCCGTAGTCGCCCCACTGCGCCCTGCACGGAGCCCGGCACACGCGCAACACCGGCCGCCGTCACGGGGGCTCATGCTTTTGTAATGGAGCAGAGCCACTTTCAATTTCATAAGAGAACATTCTAGATTAACTCGTTTGTTGAGAGCCTCCATAAACAAACGCCTGGAGTTCACGCGGAGCCCCGTGGAATGATCCTTCTAGTGGCTTCGGCTAAAAGACGTCCCGCGGTGCTGATTGCTCCACGATTGTTTCCGTTGGAGTGAATTATACTTGTGGTAGGGTTTGTACCGGGCTGATTTATTTTAAATTGTAGGATAAGTTCTAAAGCACAAGAAGTACCTACTCTATAAAAAAGTGTCGTGGGGCCCGACTGGCAGCCAGAGAACTGAGTGATAAGAGGCAAAAGCAGGAGTCGGGCTCGGGCGCCGTCGATATTTGGTGACCCTGACTCCTTGCTTTCCCGAGTCTGAAGGTGGAAAGGGTTTTTTATGACATCTTTAGAAATCAGCGGCCGTTCTCCTGCCGGCTGTCCTCTGTTCCTGGCGCATCCTCTAAAAGACCGTGCGGACTCGCAGGGGCACACAGAACCCTAAGCGTGGCCCTCGCCTTCCACGCACGCCGTGTCCTCGGAGCAGCTTGACCTAGAAGCGTCTCTCGTGTTCAAAGATGCAAAGACAGGGAATCGGGACGTCCAGCGGTTCTGTGTCAGGCAAGTGTGTGTTTTTTGTTCGTCAGTTTGGAAAGAGAGCCTCTGCTCACGTTGTGCTTTTGTGCGTTGCCTCGCGATCATCCCTCGGTGTCTGTACCATGCGGGATCGGGACTTCCCATTTCCTCGTCTGGAGGCTTCTTCTGGGTGTCCATGTCCTGTCCTCCCCTTCCAGCCTCACGAACGTGTCACCTCTCATCAGGAGATGGAGAAGGGTGTCCTGCGTGCTCTAGACCTGCCCTTCTCTGCATCTCCGGCAGCTTGACAGCCACACTGTGCAGCGCCCGACATCTCCTGTGTACGTAGCGGGACCCGGGGCAAAACCCAGGCCCGGCCAACGGACCACTGGTCTCATAAACAAAGTCGTGACAGAGTGGCGTCAAACTAGAAGCGAATTGACTTGTCCCTCGCCGCTCCCCCAGGGCCGAGCTCTCCACCGGGGGTCCACTGCAACAGGCCGGTTGGTCCTGATCCCAGTAGCCAAGCCGGGTCCGTGCTTCCTGCCCTCCACGCTACGTGCTGCACGCATACAAAGCTGTTTCATCTTCTCCGCAACCCCGGGCACAATCGCTGCCGTGACTTCCATTACGGGTTGACGCACTGTGCAGGGTGGTTGAGCAACTGGCTTTTGGGACCGGACCCATCTGGTCTCGGAGTCAAAACCCAGTGATCTCCAAATGTAGCCCCCGAGCAGTACTATTGGGGGAAATTCCTGGAAAATGCAGCTCCCTCGGCCCCCTCATGGAGGTTCTGAGTCGGTAGTTGAAGGGTCCAGGAATGTGCATTTTAAAAGTTCTCCTCAGATTGTAATGATGGACCACATTTGGGGATCTGCTATTTTAGATCACGGATTTCTCACTGGCGACAGTCACATTATTTGATTTCAAGAAAGAAAATCAGGGACCCCTGGGTGGCTCAGTTAAGCATCTGCCTTCGGCTCTGGTCATGATCCCAGGGTCCTGAGATCGAGTCCCCACATCAGGCTCCCCGCTCAGCGGGGAGTCTGCTTCTCCTCTCCTCCTGCCCCTCCTCCCTGCTCATGCACTCATACAGCTCATGCTCAGTCTCTCTCTCTCTCTCTCTCTCTCTCTGTCAACTAAATAAAATCTTTTAAAAATTTGTTTTTAAACTTAAAAAAAAAATAAAGTCAAACCCATGCTCACCCTACAGCTCAGTTCTCCCCTCCCAGATGTTATCTAAGGGAAATGAGAGACTTGTACTGAGTGTTCAAAGCAGCTTTGTTCACAACAGAAACCAAGGCAGCCCAGGCGACCGACAGCCGACAGGTGCATCGTGCAGTGGGATTCTGTTCAGCAACGGGAAGGAGCACCCCGCTAACACCTATGGCAACGGGTGAATCCAGAAAGCGTGTGCAGTGAGAAAAGACTCACGCAGCGGAATACTTACTGTACCATTCTGTTTATGTGACATTCTAGAACGAAGCTAATCGATGGTTTGAAAATATTGTCACGGCGTCTGCTTCTGGCAGTGGTGGAGGAGTCAGGGTGAGAGTGGGGGTGAGGGGACAACACCCACGATCTCGATAAGGGCCATCCTGCAGAGTATGCCTGTGTCACAGCTGAGATCTTTGCATTTCATGCCACGTACATCTCACATGAAAGGAAAAAAAAGAAAACCTAAGTGAGTTTTGCCCTCTGCTAATGACATGCACGGTGACATGTTTGTGGGTGAGTTATTCTCACGTCTGTAGCTTGCTTTGGCGTGTTGCAGAATGACATGGCCTGGTGGAGGAACGAGGGACGGGTAGATATGTGGCACAACAGACACAGGCTGTGATTCAGGAGCTTTCAGGCTGTCCTGTGATGCGGGGATGAAGGGCCTTCCCTCCCGTGGAGCGGCCCTGAGATGCAAGATGGTCACTATGGTTACCTGCCTGCTGAAAGTCTGACAGATGCTCTCGGACCAGGAGCCATCTTCCGTAGCTTCTGGCATCGCTAAGATACAGGAGCTCGGTGGGGATCAGAGGGACCACTTCATCCCCCGTGAGGCTGGCCTGGAAAGTGGGGCCATCTGCCTTCCTTCCCCTTGTAGCCCGGACGTGGGTGCAGGCAGGATGCTGCAAGATGGTGGGGTGGCTCTAGAGTTTTCCCAGATCCACGTGGCAGGTGCCAGAGAGATAGGAGGCCCCGGGACACTTTGGCCCACAGCATGTGGTTGGTTCAGGACAGTGAACTGGCCCCAGCAACACGGCCCAGGGAGCAGCCCACTTTTCCTCCAGTCCCAGTCGAGTCCTCCCATTGAGGGAAGCACGTCAGCACCGTCCTTGCAACAGGAACACCTCCAAAATGGCTTATTCCCAGGGCGGGGGCGTGGAGGGAAGTCCTCACTGACCCTCCCACGAAGACTGGCTGTAACGTGGACTTACTTCACTTGAGGTCCACGTCCGAGGTGTGAATACAACCGTTTAGCAACAACAAAAGAAGATGGTGGGAGGCGGGAGTGGGGGTGGGCGGTGGGCACAGGACTCAAGCTCACCGGCTCCACGTGGCCACTCTCATGCGTGCTCACTGGGCCCATCCAGCTCCCGTGTGCTGCTGCCCCGGGGAGAGCTGCTGCCACTTTGTAATCATAGCAATTTCAACCAACAGGGATGACTGGTTTTATCTGAGTAGGTCGCTGTGGCGTGGAAATTACCTGCTAGCAGACTCCCCTGTGCTTATCCTAGAAGTGTTTCTTGGTGGCTCCTTAGTGCCCACACTTGCACAGCACACCTTGCAGCCACGTGGAGCAGGCGCCAATGCCCACTGTGTCCGGGCTCAGGTGACACTCGTGTGCCCACTTCCTACAAGGAGCGCCGGACTTGCCGTGCCCCCCTCAAAGAGTGAGGTGTATCTGATGTAGGTTCACTTACTGATGACACTCGAGGAGAGCCGCTGGGTGACATCAGGGGGATTATGGTTTGGGAGACGAGTCTTTGGGAGAACGTTCTTTACTTGTCAGATAAGAACTCAGGGCTGTCAGTGACTGAAGCCATCTAGTCTAGAAGGAGCCCTTTGGGCTGGATGTTGTCATCACCCGGGGATAAGCACAATGAAAATCCTGGTACACTTTCTTCCAACGCTGTGGACTGTGTCTACACTCGTTACATGAATCATGAATCTATGCTTGTTCTTGTTTACATTGGCAATAGTGAGCTCACGCTCTCGGGCGTTTCTTGACCAAGGGGCCCTTTCCATGCCTACTGCACGTAATTGTCACGTAACATCCAACATGAGGATCTTAAAATACCCCCTGGATTGTTAAAGAAATATAAAATGATATTCAGGATATCGAAGTGCTAACAAGGATGGTTGACTGTACTTTAATGGTCCGACGATGGGCAATTCATGTAAGATCTGTATGGTTGCACTCGAGATATGTTTCAGTAGTCAGAAATCTTTCCCTGTGCTGCATGACTGTTTACCAAACTCCTACTGTCTCAAATCATGGGGAACGAAGTGCCTTGTAGAAGAATAACATAATTTTATTGGCGGCTCCTTTGAAGTACAACATATGGCGCATGAGATGACCAACTGCATGTTAACCTCACAGCATTTTTACGCAGGGTTTCCCAACCACGGTGTGTGCATCCTGTGAATAAGCCCAGAGCTAGCATGTCAGTTTTTAGGAGTTTGCTGTGTGACCAAGTAGACCATGGTGGCTCAGCCCCAGCACAGCCGGTCCTATATGGGGCACTGTAGTGCCCTAAACTTGGTCCTTAGGGTTCTCACTTGCACAGCAAGGGGAACCATCTAGATCTCCTGCCTCCAAACCTCTTGTAGGACAGGTGGCTCTGAGTAGCATGTGTGTGACTCTCGTGATGCTGGCAAACTTCACCACCAAACACTGATGAAAAGCAGAAGACACAAAAAAGAGGGACAACACAGAATGACTTAGGTGACTGTGTGTCATGTGGGGCTTAGGTAGTGGATAGAATCTTGAAGGTCCATAAAAACTGTGATTTGGTTGTAAAGAACAGAGAAAGAATTTCCTTTAGGGCAATTTTAAGACAAGTGCACATTTTTTTAATTTTGACCCCACGTGTATGTATTTTTTTCCGTTGTGTTGGCAGTGTTGATGTTGATGGTGGTGGCATTAGCGTGTTGGTGATGGTGGTATTGATACTGGTTGCTGTGGTGTTGCTGGCAGTAGTGGTTGATGTTGGTGATTGTGGCTTTGGTGGTGTCATATTGGCAGTGTTGATATCAATGGTGGTGGTGGTGGTGGTGGTGGTGGTGGTACTGTTGGTATTGGTAGTGGTTAGTGTTAACAGTAGTGTGGGTGTTGGTGGTAGTGATGGTGTTGATTGGGTTGATGCTAGTCTTGGTGGTGGTGTTGGTGGTGGTAATATTGGTATTGGTGGTTAGTGTTGCTGACAATGGTGTTGGTGTGGATGGTGGTGGTGGTGATGGTATTGATTGTGATGTTGGTGTTGGTGGTGATGGCATTGGTGGTGGGTGTCAATGTGGTGGCGGTGGTGGTATTAGTATTGGTGGTAGTGTTGCCAACAGTGGTGTTGGTAGTAGTGGTGTTGATGGTATTTGTGTCAATGGTAGTGTTAGTGGTGGGTAGTGGTGGTGGTGGTGGTGCTGATTGGGTTGATGGTAGTGGTGGTTGTGGTATCGGTGGTGGTGGTATTAATGGTGGTGATGGTATTGATTGCGATGTTGGTGTTGGTGGTAATGTTGGTGGTGGTGGTGATGGTGTTGATGGTAATTAGCGTTGCTGACAGTGGTGTTGATAGTGGTGGTATTGATGGTGTTGATGGTGTTGAGGATGGTGTTGGTATTGGTGGTTAGTGTTGGTGTTGATGGGCCTCTTTGTGAGTTCTTGCCTTCCCAGTGGAAGGCTCTGTAGAGAGATGGCTACCTACCGAAGCATCACTGGGACTGGAGATGCCGGGGCAAAGAGGTGAGACAAGATGCCTGTCCTCGTGCAGCTCACCCGCCATCTGAGCAGCGCAGGCGCATGATGACCAAGTCAACACCCAGTGATGATATCAGAAAGCAAGTAGTGCTGTGGACACAGTAAAAATAGTAAACATAGATCAGCGGAGAGCTGGGCTCCTTTAAACTGAGTGACAGGACAGGTGACTGAGGCACAGGGACAAGCGAAGCAGCTGGAGGCTGCATCGGGACCACGTCCGTGCTGAGTGCAGGGGCAGGAAGGCACGGGGCTCTGGTGGACGGGTGTGGAGCGTCATGTCTGGCGTGGAGCGGCCACAGTCACCCGCCAGGGGGTCATCCAGTGGCTTGGATTCAGCCCTGTGTGGGGGGCCCTGCAGGAGGAATGAAGTATGTGAATTCACCTCGGGACTCAAGCAAATCACTCAAACCCACGTGCTTTTAGCTCAGACGCTTTCCTGGAAATCCAGCAGAGCAGATCTTTCCCTCTCTGGACCTCTTTCTGGAAGAAGCTGAAGGTGAATCCGCTCCGGACCAGCCGCACACCTTCAGCGTGGACCTTCCAGCGCCCACGGTCCACAAGACGGGCCGCGCTCAGTTTAGGGTCTGTCTTCCCCACTCCCGCCTGATACTCAGAAGTAACCCCGTGGTTCTCCGCATTTTTCTGCCTCTCACAGAGCAATCTTCCCTTCTGTGGCTCGTTGCCTCTGTTGCCCATAAAAATATATTTTGGAAAAACAAGCTGCATATTGAGTGCTGCTGAGCTGCCGTAGGAAAGGCCTTGGTGGCCACAGCCCTGCGCGCCACGTCACCGGTTCTCCTTCATGACGGCAGAGGTGTGGCCGGAGCAGATGGCACGGAGCACCTTTGTGCCTCCCTGCGAGCGGTGCTCCCACAGGTGGCATCACGGTGTGGAGGCTGCGTCCCCACCCCGTCCACGGAGAGGCTGGTGGTCTAGCAGGTTCTGCTGGTCCTCCCTTCCCCCATAAGCCCAGTCCTCACCCAGTCTCGTTGGGTGTCAACTCTCTGGCCAGAGTCATGGCCCCTCCCACCCCACCCCCTCCAGGGAGAGAGCGGATCCTGCATGTGTCCTGCAAGGAGGGAAAGCAGAGAAGCCCAGCGGGTGGGCTCTGGAGGCAGAGGCGGCCCCGCCAACCCTGCTCTGGGGCCTCTGTGGTGCCCGGGCTCTCCCCCGAAACAAGACCTAAAAACCAGCAAAGTGAGACCCCAGGTTCTTGTTGCTGAGAATGTGCACCCGCTAAATTCCCCGCGTGAAACACAGGGTGGGAGGGAAGCGTGCATCTGGCTGAGCTCATCGCCCACAGCCACGGAGGAGCCTGTCAGAGGTGTCAGTGAGGCCCGCCGTGGCGGGAAAGTCCCCACGGACTCTGCGCACCAGCCCCCGGGGGCCCCAGAGCCGCCCTCCCAGCTCCCGATTGTTTAAAACATTATTACTTATGTTCATCCTGAAAGTTTAGAGATTTGCATAAAATGCTGCCTTCATCTTCCTTGTTTTTTTTTCTAAACTTGATAACGAAATCTCCGTCTCTGCCCTCACATGCTGTGTGCAAATCACTAAAATCTATAAACCTTGAATAGATTTAGAAAATCATACGCTGCTATGAAAGAAACCCATAAATGAGTCTTTGTATTTGAAGTTCTGTCATTTAACAAATGCATTGTTATCCATTATCCCTTCAATACTTAATAAACAGCTCGTAATGAAATACAGAGGGGCACGATGGGAAGGGCTTTCTTCCCTTCCTTTTTTTCAAAAACAGCTATTTCCTTGCAGGTAGTAATTTTGTTTTAAGAAGAGCGATGTTTAGCACCAGGCCTTTTAATAAAGTATGTGTGAGAGAATAATTCTCCTAAAACATTCTGTATCTACAGAAATCTATATGTGGGAGAACTTGAATTATTCTCTAATAGATTTTATTACATAGCAGTTAAGAATTTGTCTAAGAGACATCTAGTCAGAGGCATCTATCTTGGCTAACGAGGCGCGGGAGAGAAAGGAACTTACTGGAAACTGGTGTCATTCCCTACTCGGGAGAATTCTTTGCCTGCTCCGGGCTGCCCTTTCCTTCTGGAGGATCGAGCGCTCCAGGCCGCCGATTGCTGGAGCATGGGGCGCGTGCGCACACCGAACACGATAAGCCGCAAATAAGGGAATCAGCACGTGTTGGCTGAATCCACACTTTCTGGGGGTGTGCTGGCTGCCAGTGCGGAGTCTGCCCCGGGGAGACCGAGGCACCCAGAGGCCTGTCCTCAGGGAGCCCACCTGAACGGCAGGACCAGCAGGCAGAGCCTCGGTCTCAGGAGCCAAGGGTGGAGGCCCAGGTAGGGGCACACCTGCTATGTTAATAAATTAACACCCGCGTGGAGCGTCTGTTAGGAAACTGATGGAAGGTGAGAGGGGACGCGAGGGAGCCAGAGGCGGAGAGCGGGAGAGGGAGGGACACCCCCAGACCCCTGCGGCGTGGGCGAGAGCCACGGCAGGATTCTCGCCCAGTATTCATCGAGAAATCTTTCGGACTTACAAAAGAGCTGGGCGTGGAACACCTGGACACCCCCGTGTAAATCCTGCCCTTCATGTGCTGCCGCGCGTGCTCCGTCCCATGCCCACCCCTACATCACCGTCCTTGTCCCGGTTCCAGAACAGCAGTGGGGGTGCCAGCCGGCTGCACCCGGACACCCCAGCAGGATTTGCTGACATTTTTGAGGCAGACGGTCACAGAGAGAAAAACACACACGTTCTAAGTTCAACAAACACATACACGTGCGCAACCAAAACGCTTATCAAGGCACAGAACATTCCAGAAAGTCCTCTTGTGCCCTGGTCAGCGCTCCCCACACACCTGGCCCCAGAGGCAGGTGCTGCTCTGACGTCTCTGAGTTGCCCGCCTGTGTGCATCCGCCCGCAGCGCACCTGTCCGGGCTGTACCGCGGCTTCGGTTTGGGTTTGGGTTTGGGTTTTGCCGCCCACCAGACGGCGGCGCTGCCCGCATGCGGCTGTTACGAACGAAGCCATCGCGACCACCTGTAAACGCTCCGCCGGGGCAGGTGTTCCCGCTTCTCCTTGGTGACCGCTCTCGGCCGCGGTCCCTTCATCTGGCAGAGCGGCGGCCCCGGCGCCTACCGTCCTCGTGGTGCCCCCGCCCGTGTCAGGTGTCTCCGTGGACCGCGTGTTCGGGTCCCGCCTGATGTTCGTCTGTGTTTTCTGTTCCTGCCCTGGAAGGGGAACGTGTGTGGTCCCTCCAGGTTTATTATTGACGTGGTTGGAGTCGGATCTCCCCCTTGATGTTTGTGGTTTTGTCTCCCTTTGTGACCTCTCTCTCTCTCTCTCTCTCTCTCATCTTTCTTTTTATTTCAATTGATGCCTTTTTTTTTCTTTTAGAATTTTGAGTTATTTATTGGAGTCTTACTTCTGCCCTTTAAGTTAGTTTAGGGTTGTTGTAGGGATTGCGGTGGACACCACAGCCCACTTGAGGCTTCATTCGGGGAGAAGCCGAGGCAGAGCCGTGGGAGGGCGGGCGGCGGGGGCCAGCCCGTCTGCAGTGCAGCGAAGGAGGATGTTCAGAGTGTCTGGCGCGGGCGACCACAAACGTACGCTCATGCTCTCCTTACCGTGTAAATATCGATGCTTTAATAATTGATTGTAAGCAAACTCAGGGGATGGCATGGCTCGTTTTTATTACCTCTTTGAAGATAATTCAATTTAATAACTGCTGGATTTCTAAATCCCCTTACTATTTATAGTAAGCATTGGGTGTTAAGATCAACTCCCGAGAACCAAACAGCCACGGCGGGTCTCGTCACCTGCCCCCCTCTGCAGGTGAGTCGAGGACGGTCACAGGAGGACCATCCCAAAAATGGACATGGTTTTTTGACCCAGGATCAGTGGAAACTCTGTCCTACTGGCTCTGTCTCCCCTGTGAGGAGGAATTAAGCTGAGTGAGGGCCCCAGGGCTGTCTGGTCCTCTGGAGGAGCCTCCTCCAGGGTGTGCATGGAATCCTGTGGGCCGGGAGCCTGGGGCAGAAGAGGTGGACGTATGGTTGAGCGAGGATCCGACTCGGAGCCAAGTGTCGGGCTGTGCAGGGAAGGTTTCTCAGCCCACCCTGTGTGGCTGGAGGGTGCCTGGCTGGAGGGCAGCCTGCCGTCCCACAGGCCTGCATGTGCAGGGACCCCATGGGGGCAGTGGTTTGGAGTGAGGCCCCAGGGCCAGACGCCTCTGATTGATCCTGGTTCCCCCAACACCTCCAAGCCTCATGTGCTCATCCCCAGATTGGGCAGGGGGGACAGATCTGTGTCTGGGAGGGTCAGTGGGGTCATGCACCCAAAGCTCTTAGAAGAGCACCAGCCCATCCCAAGTGTCACGGAGTCATCACTGGGCCATTATAACTATTATTATTAATTTTATGATGGCTCTTGTTGCCGTGACAATGGCCCTCAGTGTGAGGACCACCGCTTTCCTGTTGGGAGCCACCGGGGTGTCCTCCTCGGATGTGGGGTCGCCCGGCTGTGCACGGCCTCCTCTGGCCTCAGCATGGGGTGAGCGGTCAGTCGTTCGTCTATATTACCGCCGGGTTTGTCAGGTAATGAAGACAGCACGGGCTGCACTGGGAAATGGAAATGAAATTTTTAATAGCATCTCCAGCAGTGACGAAGAAAGGAGGGCACAGGAAGCCCCAGCTCAGCGGCCACAGATTACAGAGTTGTTACTCACACTTGCCTTTGGAGGCACGAAGTGCATTAAGATGCTGCCTTGGGAGTGAGCTCACACTCAGGACTCGCTTGTGAAAACCGCACATTGTCCGAGCCGAGGGCAGTGCACACACGCTGCCTGACAGGGTCAGGGCCTGCCCCGCCCGAGCATCAGGTGCCGCCTCAGACCACGACCCAGCTCACCCCCAAGGGATGTGCGGCCTGTGTGAGCTTGTGAAGGAGAGAAAGTTAGAATGAGAGGAGACCAGTGGCTGCAGCTGTATTTGTGTTCTTGCCCCTGGAGGTGTTCGGAGGCCCAGATGGCGGGAGCTCCTGCAGCCGCCTGCCGTGGGCAGGTGTTGTGATGAGATGTGACCCTGGTCGCCAGGGGTGACCGCTGGATGGGTCGCCATAGGGTGAGTGGGAGCAGTTCCTACAAATTTTCGTGGTTCGTCTCTGTGAGCTGTGTTGAGTCTGTTGGCCAGTCGAGCGCCTGTCCTTCGGCCCCGTGACCCGGGATCCCCAGAGAGCCTGGGTGCAGGAGGCTCACTGGGAGTTTCAGGCCCCTCGTGGGCACAGGCAGGTGTTCCTATGATCCCTCTTGCCACAGAGTCAGGAAATGCAAACTCATTATGTTTGAAGATCTGGAACGGTTACCGCTCTGCAGCAATCCACCGAGCGTGTCTCTCCAGGAAACTAATGAACTCAGGGAAGAAAGAACTTTCTTCTCCCGTAGATAGCAGATGATCTCCATTTTTTGTAGAGCCCTAGACTGGTCATACCTGGTCACGCTTGGAGCAAGAGGAAAGCCCGAGTGGGGAGGCGGCACCACGTTCCAGCATCCTCACTCGAGCTGCTTCTCCGTATTGGATGCTAAAGCTCCAAAGTTTCAGGGTCAATGACTCCTTCCCCCAAAAATAAATAAATAAATAAATAAATAAATAAATAAATAAATAACTCCATCCTTCCCGTGAGCAGCTGAGCGTAATTTGGATACTGTTTGGCCTCTCTGCAGAAGAGCTGATGCAGCTGGATGGAGGAGGAGGACCCAGGGAAACTGAGAGAAACAGAGTGTGGCCCCTAGGAAATGCCCCTGGTTATTGCTACTTACCTGGCTCCCTGTTCAGGGCGTTGAGACTCAAGAATGATTTTATTAGGCAAGCGGTGCAGTCGGGAAGAGCCGTGGTCCAGATGTCAGGAGCCTCCTTCAGCCTGCTGACCCCACTACTTCTGAGGGCACCTGTCTCCACGACCTGGAGACGCCACTCTGGTTGCCCGACTCGGGAGGGGCTCAGTAGTGGGTGGAGGAGCGTGTTCCAGAAAGCGTGCCGCGCCGTGTGGACTAACGGGGTTCCAGGGTACTTGTGGGGATAACCAGAGTCCACCTGTCGCTGTCACCACCATCGTTAGGGAGCCAGAGGGGAACGCAGCTAGACCCCACTAATGAAGCTTCTCTGTTCTCTTCTTCCTAGGTAAGTGATCCCGCCGCCGAGCTGGACGCGCATGCCCGTGACACACCCGCCTGCCTGCGAGAACGTGTCTCCGCTCCCCTGGTTTCCCCGGGGTGCTGAGCAGAGGGCCCGTGTGAGCTGGGAGGATTGGTGAGCGCATCCGCCGCTCCAGCTGCGTGCGAGCGACACTGGTCACACCTCGGGGTCTGTGATGCGCCGCTAACGTGCACGTGAGGAAGGGGCGGAGATGAGGTGGCCAAGCAGCGAACCAGTTTCTCTCTAATTTGAGAAACCAGCATAGAAAACAGTTAACCTCGGGGGCGCCTGGGTGGCTCGGGCGGTTGAGCCTCTGGCTCTCGGTTTCCACTCAGGTCGTGATCTCAGGGTCGTGGGATCGAGCCCCACGTCGGGCTCGGCGCTCAGAGGAGAGTCTGCTTGGGATTCTCTCCCCCTCTCCCTCTGCACCCTGCACTCATGTGCTCTCTCTCTCTCTCAAATACATAAATCTTAAAAAGGAAGAAGGTGGTCAGACTCCACGGGGATGCGATCTGCAAGGCCCAGGTGATGCAGAGCGCAGGATTCCCGCGTGAGCTTCAGGCCTAGCAGCCTGGTGGTGGTCGGTCTGTCCATCTTGTTGCGTGTGACCTGAGAGCACGGACACTTGCCGGGAGTCCGTTTCCTGCTTCTCCGGAGTGTCCGCAGGTTGGCTCTTTTGAGGCTAAGGTGGTTCTTTTGGTTTGTGGCAACCAGTTCAGAGGTGTTTTCAGGTTTTTTTAAAAAAATTAACAATAAGTCGCTAATGGTCTGTCCTGCTCACTGGGAGGCAGCGTTAGGTACACGTACATCGGCGTGATCAGGAGATGCAGTGGCTGACCTGAGCTGTGCAGGGAAGTCCTGCCCCGGCCCTGAGTGGCGGACCTGTCCCTCCCCTGAGCTCATCTGGAACCGTACCCGTGCTGCTCTTCCACAAAGAGAACAGCAACGCCGAGCCGTGAGCTCTCCCAGGCCGGCCGTGCCGTGTGTTCGTACACTCCCACCTCGTGTCGCGTGGGGTCGGACGTGGGGGGAGCTCAGGAAACCAAGGGATGCCGGGAGCCAGGGTGATGGTCGTCCCTGCCTGAGCGCGCCCGGCCCGCCTGCTGGGGGGGCTCCCCGAGCGCTACAGGGAGCCCCTCCCCCTTGGCGTGAGCTTCCCGGTGTCCGGGGAGTGGAGGGAAGTGGGACATCAGGAGAGAGAAGCCGTCCTCCTCCTGTGTCGTCCCTGGTGGCAGCTACTGTGGTCAGGAGACCAGCAATACCCCCGTCCGTACCGGCGGGTCCTAACGGACAACAGTCCCAATGTGCTGAGACAAAACACCCGGAAGGTTCTGTGTGGTTGTTTGGCCAATTTACTTACTAAGACAGTGGGGTGACGTTGAAGTTAAACTCACGGACTTCCTCTAGGCCGCAGATGATTTGGCCTCGGGAAAATTCTCAGTGGCCGGGCGGGACCCAGGGAGAAGGCAGCCGGGAACAGCGTGGGCGGTACGTGCCCCGGGGAGCGCGGGGGAGGACGGGGCAGTCGTGTTGCATGAGCCCGGGCAGCCAGACCCCCGGGGTGTTCGCTCTGCGTGGAGGAACCGGGTCAGGAAACGGGGCGCGCCGTGGGGCGGAGGCCCTCTGGGGAGAAGCAGCGGCTCGCCGCGGCCCGGGGGGAGGGCATCGCTCTGCGCGGTCTCAGGAGCGTGTCGAGGCGGCCCCGGTGCACACACCCGATTGTGAACGTGAGGGACTGTCTTTTAAAACGACCAAGGAAATAGGGGAAAAGGTCACAAGATAAAGACTGGTTTCCCTAAAAGGGAACCCAAACCCTCCTTTGGAAACGCAGCCGGGTTGTCTTTGTGGGTTCGAGGGAGCGTGAAGGGGGGCGTGTTCTGCAGGTTCTGGGTCGGGCGGGGGGAGCCGGCCTCGCCCTGACTCCGGCGTCTGCAGGAGGACTTGGGTCACAGGCCATGTGAGGACGCAGGTCAGAGTCCCCTTGAGTCCCAGGCCCGCCTCTGGCCAGAGGATGCCGATCCAGGGGTGGAAGTAACCACGTTGTGAGCGAATTGGCCGACCTTCCGTGTCATCGGCCTCATGGTGCCCAGCCCGGCAGGTGAGTCTGTGGGTAAAATGCGCAGCGCTCCCCGTTCGCTGTGAGGAGGGCCACTTAGTCCCACACGGAACTGTGTGTCTTTGGCGAGAGACTTTCCCTGGACGTGCCCCTTCCTTGCTCGCTGCTCCGCTCCGGGCCGGGTCCTCTGGCTCAGTGTGGCCGCAGCGAGGGCCGCTCCTTTTGTCCTCCTTCGGATCAGGGCACCGCCGCCTCTGGGACGGGGACCTCACTACTGACAGGTGTCCTCAGGGCTCTCGAGTCCCCGGGCTCGGCATTCGATGCCCCAGGCGGCGCCCCGCACGCGGCGCTGCAGAACGCCCACTGCTCCGTGGGGTCACTCCGTGGCTGGACACCGGTGGGGCCAGGACACGTGACCCTCCTGGGACACCCAGGCCTTCATTCGTCCCGAGCCCGGCTCGGTCTGGGGTTCAGGAGGCCAGGTCGGCCTTTCGGAATCCAGTTGTAGAGCCGTGTTTCCAGCTTCACCTCTAGAGACGTGTTTGCTGCTGAAATGAGGCTCAGCATCGGTGAGTCCGCGGGAGGACTTCCGCCCCCGGGCTGTTTGGCAGCACCCGTAGCTCAGGGGCTCCCGGCCGGGGTGGCCCGCGCCCAGGAGGTGTTGGGCAGTGTCTGGAGGCATTTTGGTTGTCGCCACGCCCCGGGGTGAGGCATCCACTGGCGTCTGCAGGGGACAGTCAGGGGCGCGGCTAGACGTCGCATGGGATGGCCCCCAACGCAGATGCGTCCTGCCCCAGGCGTCACCGGGGCCAAGGTTGAGAGACCCTGACGTCACCAGTGACCAGAACGTCAAAAGAATTAACGTTAACACCACAGGAACGTTAATTTAAGGCATATTAACGCGACAGTTGAAACAGATGGTGTGCAAAGGGGATGCGCCATGTCATTCTCGAGCCTGTGAGGTCCGCGGGGTGCTTACGCCCCCCTTGTAGATGGGGACAGAGCCCCGAGGAGCCGGGCAGCGGCCAGGCCTACAGCGCGTCGCCGACAAAGCCGCCTGGAGCCGCCCCTGCAGCAGCGCCGCGTCCTCGGCCATGCTGTCCACTCAGCAGGGGTCGGGCCGTGGGGCCTCCCCGCCGCGAACACTCATGGGGCCAAACCCCAGGCCCCAGGCCCCCGCCCGGTACCTGGCCTCCCTGCGTGCCTGCCGCATTCTTGCCACGTGCCAGTCTGACCGATGACCTAATTGGTGCCAGAAACACGGTCACAGCGATTCTTTCCCGGCAGCTCTGCGTGGCGACGTTCACCTCGATCTGGGCCCCGAGTCCGGGGGAAGGAGGCGCACGCCCCCCTCGTCCCCACACACCTGCTCATCGCTTTCCCGGCTCCACCCCGAGGGCTTGACTTAGAAGAAGTGTCTGGTTTGATGGGGGGAAGAAAAGACGAAACCACAAAGTGGGCGTACGAAGCACCGCGCGCGGGGAAGGTGTTCCTCTTCCAGGCACAGCTCAGCACCCCCGCCTTCACTGTTGAACATTTGGCTGAAGATACAGGGCTTGAGGCTATTTTTCTTGCAGAAATTGTTTTTGATTCCACTTCTGCTTTCATTCACGGCTTGGAAGGAAGGCCTGGGATGTGAGGTGTGCGGGGCGTGCCAGCGGCTGCCGCAGGTGGGGGTGAAATGCGAGGGGAAGGCAGCCAGGGCTGGGCAGGGCCAGGGGCAGGGGGAGGGCAGGGCCAGGGCCAGGGCCAGGGCTAGGGCCAGGGCAGGGGCAAGGCCAGGGGCAGGGCAGGGGCAGGAGCAGGGCAGGAGCAGGGCAGGGCCAGGGGCAGGGCAGGGGCAGGGCAGGGGCAAGGGCAAGATCAGGGGCAGGGCAGGGCCAGGGGCAGGGCAGGGGCAGGGCAGGGGCAAGGGCAAGATCAGGGGCAGGGCCAGGGCCAGGGGCACGGCAGGGGCAAGGGCAGGGGCAGGGCCAGGAGCAGGGGCAGGGCAGGGGCAGGAGCAGGGCAGGGGCAGGGGCAGGAGCAGGACAGGGGCAGGAGCAGGGCCAGGGGCAGTGGCAGGAGCAGGGGTAGGGCCAGGGGCAGGGCAGGGCCAGGGGCAGGGCAGAGGCAGGGGCAGGGCCAGGGGCAGGAGCAGGGCCAAGGGCAGGGCAGTGCCAGGGGCAGGGGCAGGGGCAGGAGCAGGGCAGGGGTAAGGGCAGGGGCGGGGCAGGGCCAGGGCCAAGGCCAGGGCCGCCGTCGGGACTGTTACCGGGCTGCCTGGGGCAGGGAGGCTCTAAGTCGGTCCCCCCGGCTCGCCGGGGGTGCGTTGTCCCCGCACACAGGGTAGCGGCTCTGGGATCCCGTCCGCCATCCGGGAGGCAAGTGTATTGAAGAAGTAATTCGGTATTTGTGTGCCTTGCGGCCCGAGCACGTGCGCTCGCCCACAGGTTTGGGGCAGGGAGGGCAGCCTCGCATGTGGCCAGGCCTGTGGTCTGCAGAAGGCCCCGGGGGGTCCAGGTGAGGATGCCCGTCCGCCAGCCCCTCAGCCCGCGGGGAGCTGCTCTTCTCAGTGGGGGGACCTGCTGCAGGGCAGCTGTGCGTCCCGGGGCCTTCGGGTCACCCAGAGAGCGACGAGGCCCAGCCACGCGGACGCAAGGCCACGGCCCGACTCGGTGGCCCGCCACCACCCGGTTCCCCCACACTGCGGCTTTAGTGACCCGCACCCCGCTTTCAGGGCGTTGGCTTTTCTCGTTTGGCCGGGTGAGTTCGCAACATGTTGTGTGAGTTTTTCAGTAGAATATAGTTTCTTAAGTCAGATGCAACAACTAAAAATAAATATATGTACACACACATACACAGACATTTATAAATACAGGCATTTTCTCCAAAGGTAATTTTTCTAAAAGCCAGAATAGCTTTTGGGACCACATCTAATTAGGAGATTGTAGAACAACGCAGAGCCATCTTGATTATAATAACCGTCTTCAGATAATGCGGTGTTAAATTAGCTCACTCAACATCTATTTTGTAAGTAGATTTGGTTTATTTTTAGTTCTTATTTGAAGCCAGGAATCCAAATGGAGGCGAAGGGTTTCAGCGAGCGAGCGTGTGAGACCAAGGGGAAGGCGCCCGCGGGGCCGGGCCTGGCGGCTCCTCCACCAAGCTCCGTGCTTCTCGGGAGGAAGTTTGAAGAAGAGGTGCCGTCGGTGCGGGCAGGGCTCGCTCGGCCTCAGAGACGAGCTTCCACGCGAAGGAAAGCAAGTGGCGGACGCTCAACACCGGCGGCGCGCCCTGCACGCGTGCGAGCGCGGCCCTCAAGTTGCCAAGGTCGACGACAACAAGGGGAAACCGGAGGCCCGCCCTCACCTGTTGGAAGCTGGTCCGACGGGCCTCGCGCTGGCGGGTGGCTGAGGACGGGTGGCACAGTAGTTACTGCTGATTAAGGAGCCACTGCGTCTTGAAGACGCGGCTCCGGCGTTCAGTTAATCTTCCAAAGCCGACACCGGAGCGTTCTCTAAAGTGATTGCTCCTAAAATGCTTTTCGGCCCCCCTCACCCTCTGCATCTCCTTCTGATGACCTACTAGGGGCCTCCGCTCCCCGCCCTTGCGGAACTGGGTCACGCGGGGAGGCGGGCGTCGTGATGTATGTTCCCGTAGCCTCAGCCACTTAACCTGCCGCTCCGCCGGGCCGGAGACGACAGGAAGCTGATTATTCACAGCGCAAGCAGGCGGCGGCTGGGGCAGAGGATGGTCAATTTAAACGATCGGGGCTCGTTTCTCCCTGTGTTTGAGAATCTCTGTGGCAGGCCTGGCGGAAAAAACCCACCCACCGGGTCTTCGGAGTTCACACACTCACTCATGCACGCACGCACAGCCCAGCTGCCACCGAGGGGACGTGCGACAGCAGAGATCTGACGATCGTAGATCGGCGACAGCCTCGGACACCCAGCTACCCGGGTGCGGCGCCGAGCCAGGCCCTGATTAGGACTGTGCCATCGCTCGGGGACCGCGGGGCCTGATGACAAACCCAGGGTCGGCGGAAACGAGACTTTTTTTTTTTTTTTTTCCGATGCAAACACACGAGGGAACGAGTCTATTTCAATGCAGACGAAGGGTGCCTTGGTGAACGTGCAGCTTCCCAGCGCGCCCGCGTGGCAGCTCTCAAGGGCAGAAGAAGAGAACTCACTCTCCGTAGGCATCCTATCAGGAATGGGGAAATTTTGCAGGTACTTACCCTGCAGTATATCCGTGAGGGGGGGAAAAATAAAATTGAGTTGCACAGCTAGCGTGTTGGAGGGCTTCACAGTCAAGGCATGGAAGTAGAGGGTAGCGGAGGAACAGAAGGAAGGGTGAGGTGTCCTGTAGGCTGGGTCCCCGGATGTGGATTTGTAGGCTCTGCCTCGGAAAACGGCAGCGTGTGGTGTAGACCCGGGCTGGGTATGGGGTCTCTGCACCCCGAGGCGATTCCAGCACCTGCCCACCCGCCAGCCGCAGCCCAGCTCCACAATAACCCTGGAGGCGGAAACTTCCAGCTCAGTCGCTGACACCTGCCGGTGCCTCCCGCCTCGCCCTCCCGAGCACACACGTTGCGCACACTGTGGTTCGTAATCCCCCGGACGGTCCAGTGACCACGACAGATATCCAATCCCATGGCGGAGATGGGGCCGGCCACCCCCTGCGCCCCCGCACCAGGCAGCAGGACGCCCCCCGTCCCTGCGAGGGGAAGTCACCGGCCCACCTGGCAGTCCAGCGCATTCAGATAATAAACGTGCACCGTCGCCCGCCTTGGACGGCAGTGACGCCCCACGTCCGTGCCAACCCCCTGAACCAGGCCTCGTGCCTTCACTCACAGTCCCCCAGGGGCGATCGGGGCCCCGCGGAACGCACGGCCGCGGCCCATCCAGGAGCACACCCTGCACGCCAAGCACCCCGCGCCCGGAGATGTCCTTCTGCTAAACACCCCTCAAAAGAAGCACCCGAGAGTATAGACGCCGGCAGATTCCAAATCACTAAATTTCTGGGTTGAAGATCTTTCTGATCAGATTTTCAAACAACTTTAAATGAATAACACTCCACTGAAAAACACACACAAAGCTATACAGGCTTCAATAAGGAAATTTCAAACGCTGAATATAGATGCAGCTGATATTTACAATGATTTCCAAATGATGTTAACCCAGCCATTAGCGCAGTTTACAATTGATTTTAATGAGAACCTTCACCATATGGAAAAATCCCCCCGCCCCCTCTCTCTCTCTCTCCCTCCTTTCTTACCCCTAAAATATGACGCTCGCTCCGTTAACATCCTGAGATACCAGCTGCGTGTGAAAATCTCGCTATCAGCATCTGGGAAGGGTAACATGATGTCCTTACCTCTGAAGTGCGAGATGTGACGCTGCGGTGGGGGGCGGGGCCCGGCCCTTCCCCTTCCCCATCCCCTTCCCCATCTCCTTCCCCATCTCCTTCCCCATCTCCTTCCCCATCTCCTTCCCCTTCCCCATCCTCTTCCCCTTCCCCATCCCTTCCCCTTCCCCATCTCCTTCCACATCCCCTTCCCCTTCCCCATCTCCTTCCACATCCCCTTCCCCTTCCCCATCTCCTTCCCCATCTCTTTCCCCTTCCTCATCCTCTTCCCCTTCCCCATCCCCATCTCCTTCCCATCTCCTTCCCCTTCCCTTCCCCATCCCCTTCCCCAACCCATTCCCCTTCCCCATCTCCTTCCCCTTCCCCATCCCCATCTCCTTCACCTTCCCCTTCCCCATCCCCATATCCTTCCCCTTCCTCATCTCCTTCCCCATCTCCTTCCCCATCTCCTTCCCCATCCCCATCCCCATCCGCATCCCATCTCCTTCCCCATCCCCATCCCCTTCCCCATCTCCTTCGCCATCCGCATCCCCATCTCCTTCCCCATCCCCATCCCCATCTCCTTCCCCATCCCCATCCCCATCTCCTTCCCCATCCCCATCCCCATCCCCTTCCCCTTCCCCTTCCCCATCCCCTTCCCCATCTCCTTCCCCATCTCCTTCCCCATCCCCTTCCCCTTCCCCTTCCCCATCCCCATCTCCTTCCCCATCTCCTTCCCCATCTCCTTCCCCATCTCCTTCCCCATCCCCATCTCCTTCCCCATCTCCTTCCCCTTCCCCATCTCCTTCCCATCCCCATCTCCTTCCCCTTCCCCTTCCCCATCCCCTTCCCCATCCCCTTCCCCAACCCATTCCCCTTCCCCATCCTCTTCCCCTTCCCCATCCCCTTCCCCATCCCCATCTCCTTCCTCATCTCCTTCCCCATCTCCTTCCCCATCCCCATCCCCTTCCCCTTCCCCATCCCACCACCCCCTCCTTCCTGGCCCCGGTACCCCCTGCACCCTGCTGTCCCCCCTCCTGCCTTCCTGGCCCCTGGCGCCTGTCACTCACATCTCCCCTTAAAGCCAACCTCAATAGCCACCTCCTCCAGGAAGCCACAGGTGATTATAGTTCCCTTCCCCGCACATATAGCTGAATCTCAGGTCAGCCTCCGTGCCTCCCTCATGTGTCACTTGAATCACAGCAACTGCCGTGCGGCCCCCTGCACGAATCTTCCCTCCGTGCGGCTTCCTCCAGGCAGGAGGCAGAGCCTGGGAGCTGGTCTGCGGCCGGGGGGCAGCACTGGTGGGCGTCTGTGAGGACGGCTGCCCCACCCCGCTCACCCCTCTGCCCCCCGGCTCCACCCGCCTCCATCCGAGCAGGGGCAAGGGCATTAACTGAGTGACCAGATTTTTACTGAGGCCGCGTCTTCACGGGGCCTGGAGTTGGCTGGTGATGTATCGACACGGTCCTCAGCAGGGGAGCCGCGTTAGGAGCGGCAGGTTGATTTAGCCTCGGAAAACACAGATGGAAGCTTGGCTCAAATATTCATCATCTCAAGAGCAGCTCTGGAATCGTGGTCCAGAGGATTTAGGGGGTCGTAAAGAGGACATCAGGAAGGGCTGGCCTCACGGAGGCCTCCAGACAGCTGGCCTCGAGCCCGGGGCGAGGGGCTGGTTCACAGCCCGGGCGACCCTTCACCTGGAGACCAGGTGCCGTCGTCCCTGCGCCTCCCTCCACGGCGCAGCACAGGTTCAGAATCGTGTGTTGAGATGAGAGAGCTTTTGTTCAATGTGGAATTTTCTTACTTTTACATCCGGCAGCCCACAGGAAGGTTTAAAACCTCAGGTGGCCCAGCGCCCCATCCCCCTCGGCTTGTACCCCGCTATTAGACGGGAACGGGGTTTCCTGGCTCCCTGTCCGGAGTCCCTCTTGACGACGTGATTGAGCCATGGGCTCCGTCACAGGGACTGTCACCCTGCGTGGAAATTCGAGGAGCAAATGTGCGGCGAGTGCCCGGCTTCCGTGCCCCAGTGCAGTCCGCCCACCGTAGGGCACGATCCCTCTCTTAACTACAGCCAGGAGCGGAGAGCACTGTGCACGGTTACAGGCAAAGACAAAACAACTGCATCTGACTTTTTTTGTCTTCTCAGAAGGCTCATCTCAGTGCCTCCCCCCTCTCCTCTCTCTCCCTGGGGCTGGTCCAGTTTTCACACAGACTCCCTCCCCTGTACCTGCTCCCGGGCAAGCCCCAGAGCCCCTGTGCCTGTCAGCCAGGCCCTGACCCTCCATCTGCAAGCCGCCCCCTTGCTCGGATGCTCCCCATCATGGGACCATGCACTGGTGTCGGGAGGAATGGGGGCCCCCACTCTGGCAGCCAGCCTCTGGGCCACGGGCTGGAGAGTGGACACGGGCCCCCTCTTCCCACAGCCCTGGGGCCTCAGTCCGGCAGGGACAGGCCCACAGACCTGCACATCCCGCCCTAATGGAGTGGCCTGTTCAGCCCCTCCCCTGCCCTGCCCTGCCCTGCAGTTGCTCCCCAGGACGACTGTCATTTATGGAACCTGCATCGGACACTATGTGACCGTCCCATCCCTCATCTCTTGGACCCCTCGAAACTATAACCTTGAGGTCGATGCGATAACACCTTCTGATTTACAGAAGGGGAAACCAAGGCACGGTGCCTGAGCTGCATCACACGCGGGAGGCAGGATCTGTGCTCTCGCCACCCCGGATACGAGCCACAGCACCACGGAACATAGTTCACAAGCTCATCCAGCAGACGGCTCGGCAGCTGGGCTGTTTCAAAGCACAGTGTCAGCTGGTGGAGAGCCCGGCTGGTGGTAACAGCACAGAGCCCGTGCTGGCTTGGGAGGAAATGTCAGGCCACCGTCTTGCCAAGAGAGGTCACCACAAATAACCGCGCACTGTTCCCAGGTCAGGAAGAGTGAGGTCGGCGCTCACGCCCAGCTCCTTTGCAGAAACTTGCCTTCAGCGTGCCTGCCTCCCCGTCCAGAGCACCTCGTCCTGGTCAGGACACCAGGCAGGGCTCCTTTCAAAACCTACAACCACTCCTGTTTTTATAACTCAGGCCTTCCTCCCTTTATTGGGATATACCACCCCGAAGATGCACAGGTGACAGCACCCAGCCGGGTGACTGTTCACAGACAAGACCCCAGTGTAGCCAGCACCCAGGTCAGGTCACCCCGAGCTCTGATCCCACTATCCCGAAGGGTGGCCAAATTCCCAAACTCAACCTTTTTGACTAGTTTGCCGGACTCTGAATGTGAGGTACACACAGTCTCTTGTGGCTTGAACCTTGAGTGGGGCAAGAGGCTTGGAGTCCGTCCGCGGTGTCATGTGCAGCCCAGCGGGTCCATCGTGCATTTGCTTTTCCTCTGCAGACGGAGACCAGGATTGTTGACCCATCGCCGGCTGACAGCGCTGGGGAGATGTCCAGGATCAGGAGACAGGGCTGTGGGGACTCCCGGGCTCGGGCATTGCCGGGGCCTGGCCCAGGTGTGTGCCCCGCCTCAGTGGAGCCCTGCAAATGGCCTTCCAGGGGCGCCGGCCCACAGCCCTGGGGCCGCCTAGGAGCCCCCAGTGTGACTTGCTCCTCGGCCACTCCTGACCCCGGAGCTTGTTGAGTGGCTAAGCCCCTCGGGCTACAGGGGGAGGGTGACGCCCGTGCCACCCTCACAGGATTGTGGAAGGAATTGAACGAGCGGGTAATGACGCCAGAGTGCTGGGAACGGGACCGCCGGAATTGGGTTCCCTCTTACTCCCCTCACCCCGTGTTTCATCCCAAGCAGCCCGCTCGCTGCCAGCCCGGGATCCCCCCTCAGAGCCCGCAGGCCGCTCCCGTTTCACCCGCTGTCGCTTCAGGTATCTGCACACGGAGTCCAAATCCTTTGTGCCTTTCAAGGTCTCTTCTCCCTAAATGCACAGGTGTGGCTGCACAGCTTCAGGGGGACTTCCCGTGGTCGGGACCCCCGGTCACCAGGAGGGTGTGGCGTGCGTCACCTGTTCACTCTCAGGGACCATGTCCTTTTACTCATCAGATACAGCCCTTGGGTTCCAAAAGAACTTTTAAGAAGTAATGATTGTGGGGATCCCTGGGTAGCTCAGCGGTTTAATGCCGCCTTCAGCCCAAGGCGTGATCCTGGAGTCCCGGGATCGAGTCCCACATCCGGCTCCCTGCATGGAGCCTGCTTCTCCCTCTGCCCGTGTCTCTGCCCGCCCCCCGACCCCCGTCTCTCATGAATAAGTAAATAAAATCTTAAAAAACAAAGAAAGTAATGATTGTTACTGCAGGGGTCTAGCCCTCCCTCCCTCATGTGTCCCAGGCACTGGGCAGGTACTCATGCCACCATCATCCCTGTATTGACTATCCCTAGTTCCCAAACCCAGGAAGCCCGTGTGGCCTCCACAGCCAGCCTGGAGGGCTGCTGTTGTTCCCATTTTAAGAGCAACCCAAGGTGCAGGGGAGGGTCCCTAACCACAGCCTATGCTAACTCTGCCCCCCACCTCCCGAATAGGAAGAGTACTCTTGAAGGACAGACTGGAATCTGGACAGAACTAGATTCCCTAAAATGGTGGGGCTACATCCATCCGCTTCTCTACTTATCCACCCACCCATCCATCCATCCATCCATCCATCCATCCATCCATCCACCTGTCCATCTATCCATCCGTCCACCTGTCTACTTATGTATCCATCCATCCGTCTGTCCATCCACTCCTCTACCTATCCATCCATCCATCCATCCATCCATCATTCATTCACTCACTATCATGGGGCCATCCATTCATCCATCCATCCATCCGCTCATATGATGCAAGCTCCTGGGACTCCATCATTGGGATGATGCCACCTCTTGCTGGACTTTCTAGAAGCTGAGTGTGAGCATCACCCGTCATGTGACTTAACCGGTGAAGGTGTCCTGTTGCACTGGAGGCACCACCGCAAGATTCTGGGCTCTTGGACCTTCTTTCACTTTCCTTAGTGGAAAGGGCTTCGTGTTTAGTGACATTCGGCACTGTCATAGGTTGGCATGCTCCTCTGTCTTTGAAAGGTGACTTCAGCTCACTCTTATCAACACTTGGTGACTCTTTGGAAAACGCGATGCTTCCATTCTGGACACAGAGCGGATGTCTCTAAGCGATCGCCACTGTTTCTCGCCTCCGGGGCTTTGATTCCATTCCCCGGGATAATGGTCCAGTGGCTGGTGCTGGGAGATGGGCAACCGCAGGGAGGCCTGTTGGTCATTCTTGGCAAGAGCCTTTGTGACCAAGGGGCGGGTGCAGGGCGGTCGCAGCTGCTCTCACGCTCCCCGAGCAGGTCTTCACGAGGGCATCTCCGAAAGGCTTCTCGGCTCCCATTGAGAGGACACACCATCCTGCTGCGCTGCCCGCCGCCCCTCCCTGGGAGACCCAGGCCCATTTGTGAGATCCCTCGAGACCCTGACAACGTGAAGGCGCAGGGGCACAGTTTCTATACTGTGGAGCATCAAGACAAGCGTGCACACGGCCCACAGATGCATCCACACACTTCTGCCGAGCATCTTCTTCAGTTATTCCGCTGGAGGCTTGCGAGTGGAAATAGTGGAGACACTGACGTGACCCCTGCCCCCCCCCTCCTGCTGCAGAAAGGGGTGATGATGGGGCCTGACCCCCTGGGCGGTCGGGTGGGATCCGCCCCAGTGAGCGTTAGGAGCCTGACCCTGAGCCCGTGGCCAACCCCTGATGTCTGTGTGGCCTCAGGAAGTCGCTCTACCTCTCTGGGCTCCGTGTCCTCAGCTGCGCATGGCTTTGTCCACGTCCACGTAGACTTGTCTACGCAGAGCGCTCAGGACGACGCACAGCACAGAACGGGCACCGCGCACATGCCGCCCGTCACCGTGATTCCCTGCGGAGTTGGCGGGTCAGCCGGGCCCTTCTCACGGGTCAGGCCCCGAGATCAGCGTTCAGCCTTCGCTTTCTTCTTTAATCCTCCGCCCAGCCCTGTGAAGGGGTCGCCGACGTTTGCCACCTTCCCCGGTTCAGAGCTGAGCGGCGAAGCAGAGCGCACACCCAGGCCTCCCCGGCCCCGGAGGGGCTTCGGGACTCCTCCGTTGTGCGGGTTAGAAGTCATTAACTTGAAGGAGCTTTCAGCCTCGTTGGGAAAATAGGATTATAATCACCCAAACCGTGGCACGAAAAAGAAGAGGATAATTAAGTGTTCAGATGGGCGATGGACACGCTCACCTGTGCCGGAGGTCGACGAGACTCCGTGGACAGCTTCCACGGGGCCTTGCGGGGAGCGTGGAACAGACGCCGCGCTGGGGACGCAGGAGGATCCTTCAGGCCAGGAAGGACGTGTGCCCTCGTCAGGAATTAGACGTGGCTCTTACACGTTTACAGGATGGTTCCTTTGCCGTCGTTGATGTGAGGAAGGACTTCCGATCCACCAAAGCCAGGCTCGGCCCTCCGCTCCCTGCGGTTCCCCCGGCCCCGGCACCGTGGGCAGCCCGCGCACGTCTGCACATCCCGCCGGACTCTGGGCTCCTGCGGGACGAGGACAGCCGGGCCCATCTGTGTCCGTGGGTGCCACGTACAGTGTGATGCTAAACAGCCTCCGAAATGAGGGCACTCAGGGCAGCATGACCAGGTCAGACACATCTCTTGGGAAATGTGCTGGGGGAGGAGGCGACAGGCGGAGGGGCAGGAACAAGGCAGGAGAGGCATCGGCCCCACTCCCGTGCCCTCGACACCGTCCGAGCTGAGTGTCAGGCAGGCGCATCCCCGAGACGGGTGTCGGCACACACGCCACACACACTCGCTCGCTGGTCTCAGGCGGACCTCTGGCTGCGAGCACCGTCCCCACATCACAGAGGGAGAGACCCAGGCACAGAAGAGCAAACCCGCCAGGTCTTGGAGGGACCAGGGCTCAGACCAGGGGTACCTAGTTGCTCAGCTCAGCCCCTGACCCCCTCTCTACCCGGTTGAGCCAGGTTCCCCGGGTTGACCTGACTCAGTTCCCCGAGAGCAACTCCAGGCCCAGACCCTTGCCGTGCGGGAGCACAGCAGCACCCTGGCCCCTTGGAGCATCCTGGGAGTTCACCTTCCTGGGAATGGGGAGCGCAGATCTTGGTACGACCGGCTTAAGGCCAGTCCCTTAGCTTTTATCCTTTCCCTGAGACGGAGCAAAGCCACGTGTTCTGGGTGCGTGTTGGGCTTCTTGAGTCTGTGTGTGAATTTGACCCGAGTCCCAGGAGTGGGGGCGGGGGGTGCTGAGGAGTTCCGGGCCTTTCCTGCCCAGCCTAGGTCTCGTCCCGGCAGAGGCCATCCTGCTTCTCAGCATGTGTGCTCCCTGCCTGCCCGTTCACCTCCCTCCCTGCACCCCTGGACCAGGGGGGCCCACGCTGCCACCCCTGCCCCACCCGAGCCCCCATGCAGGGAGTGGGCGTCTTCCCACCCAGTGATGAGGGAGCAGGGGCTGGTCAGGCCTGGGGCGGTGCTCCCAGGCTGCAGGGGGAGGAGCCAGGCGAGCTGGGCTGCAGGACCAGGCTCCCCCCACCAACACCCCTCCCCGCCGCCTCCGGAAAGTTGATGCAGGTGGGACCACAGTCTGCGAACTCCGTGAAAACGTGAGAGAGGGGCCCCGCCGCTCCTGACACCAAATGTTGCGCACATTAAAGTTTAATTCGATCTTTTTTAATATCACATTAAAACGTTTCCATCCAGGAATGGAATGGTTATAGCGCGTATAAATCTGCCATACACACAGTGTTTCATTTATATTAGCTTTTATTTAACTTGGTAAAAGGTAATTTGCTTTTATTAATTGATTCCTTCTCCTCCTCCGGTCTGGCAGGCCGTGGGGACCCTGGGTGGGGACGCATGCGGGGCAGCTCCCCCCGGCCCCCAGGGCTGCCCCTCACCTGGTGCCAGTGCTCGTCTTGCAAGGACGCTGCGGGACGGCCAGGGCGCCTGCTTCCCCCACAAGGCCTCACCTCAGGGCGCCCTGGCCAGTACTGACCGCTCAGGGGTGTTGGAGCCCTTGTCAGCCTCCTGCCTTAGGGGGGCACGTAGAAAACGACCCCCATGCAACTGCTGACTCATGGGCACACCTGGGCAGCGGTGCTGGCATCTGGGATGCGTGGCCTGCGTCAGGCTGGCCGCCTCCGTCGGCCGCTGGTGCCCCGAAGAGACTCGGTGTAACGAGCCCCTGCCTGAGCTGTGTCCTGATGGTCCCTCGGCCCACCTGCCTGTGTCCGTGACCCAGCTCCCCCGCGCTGGCTGGCACCGTGCATTCACCCACCTTCCTCCGCCCATCTCTCTACCCTCAGAAGTGTGGGTCCCGCTCTGTGCTGGGACCGTGCCTCAGTTTCCTCATTTGTGCTGGGACCTTTGAGCCGCTGTCGGGTCACAGTCTGGTGCATCCCCAGGTGAATTTCTGGGTAGGTCGACACGCGGGGCAGTACGGAGGCCGCCAGGTTCATCTAGAGCCCATCCTCTGCACTGCGTCCCTGTCCTGACGCAGAGCGCCCCGGCACGGATGGAAGGCTGCCTCCAGGCCGAGAGCTGTCATCGTCAGCAGACTCCGCTCTAGAAACGCCTCGGCATGTCGCAGGTGCCACGGGCGGCGGGCCGCAGACCGGGTGCCAGGCGGCTTCAGGACGGGCGGCTGGGGTGGGATCGGCAAGCGAGGGTCCGCCTTCCATCCGGGGAAGAGACAGCATCCGCGTGGCCCCTGGGTCACCGGCACCCGCGCTGCCCCCGTCACCTGCAAGCAGTGGGCTGCTCGCAGGACTGGGAAGAGCCATAGTCCCTTCCCCCACGGAACCTTCGTGCCAACTTCACTTTGCTACAAAAGTAATATTGAAAATGGCTGGTGTTGGGGAAAAGGTATTTATGACAAGAGCCAAGAGCTACTGGCGGACGCGTGCCTGGTGTTTTCCCACGGGAAAGGCGACACTAGGCCTACCTGCCGAAGGAAGAGCAAGGAGCTCTCGGCTCACGGTTCGAGACGCGCCGTCTCCGTGGGGCCGGGGGGCGCGGGTCTCTCTGCAGACAGACGCGGGCTTTGTAATGACTTAGCCGCGCAAAGACCGCATAATTGCAATTGGGACAAATTGTTTTCCGTGGTTTGGATGATGACGCTTCGTATGTGTGCAGTGCTTTAAACCCTTCTCCAAGCTGTTTCATACCCACTCTGCCATGTCCTCCGCCTAACTGAGCTTGAATCGGAACAAAGAAACACACTGATAAATTAACTAAATCCTGCCCTTTTATGGGGGGCAGGAGGGACGAGAAACACAGCTGCGTCACAGTTGGTTTGTGGGTGCCCATGAAGAAACGTGGAAAAAAATAAGGGGGAAACGTTATGCTCTGCACCCCTCCCTGGCTCAGAAATAGGGAAAAAAAAAAAAACCACCAGGAAATCAATCAGATTCATTTTTTTAATATGAAATATTTGCAATGAGATACTTGTTCCTTGTTCTCCTGTTCTTTTCTCTGACCCTCCCATCACCGCTGCTCAGAACACGTGTATTTCTGAAAGTTTCACAATTGGAATTTTTGGTAAGAAGCCGTGACGGGAAGAAACCGTTCAGTAGGAGGGTCAGAGACACAAAGCGTCGGGGGGTCTCCCCCTGGGAGAGACGGACGGCGGAGCCAGAGCGGCTCTGCCGCAGGCTGTGCCGCACATCGTGGGATGCAGCGTCCCTGGCTTCGCCCACTCGATGTCACATCCAGAAATGTCACCCGGCATGGACTGCCCAGGGCCCCTGGGGTGGGCGTGGGCTGGACAAACTGCCCCCGGGTTGAGAACGGCTCGTAAAGAAGCCCCATTGCTGTGAAGCAACAGACCTGTCTGCAGGAAAGCCTCGCACGGAGGACTCATCCGGGAATCAGGCACCGTGTCCGCAGGGCCGGCTTGGGCCAGAGTGACGGGCCGTCCCCTGGATCTTCATGTCCCCTCGTGACCACTGAGGGCCACCTCTGTTGTCAGCAGGGAAATGGAGCTGGTGCTCCCAAGGGCAGGGACGATGCTTCGCTTCAGGCAGGCCTTCATCTTCCCCAAGTTCTCAGAATCTGAAGAAGAAAACCAGGATATTGGAGGAATGACAACTAAGGAAACATCTAGAAATTGCTTCTCAGTTTGCACTGTGAGGTTTGTCTGCCAGACCTCCTCCCCGCCTGCCCTGCCTCCTCCACTGGAGACGCTGTGTGGCCCCCAAACAAGGAGCTGTCGGGCAGTGAGCCAGCCTCCTCCTCTGCTGCGTGTCCCTGGGGGGCAGGAGGGGAAGGACTTTCAACCATTTTCAAGAGATGGCTCCGAGGGGCCAGAGGTCCGCCCCAGGGACACGGAGACCAGGGCTCTCCTTTCAGGGGAGGCCGGGGCAGAAAGAGCCCTCCCTCCCGGCTGTGGCCCAGAGCAGGGACACCTGGGGAGGTGTGTCCCATGCATGGTCTCAGGGAAGCCGCAGAGAAGCCAGCGCCGCAGCTGGGACGCAGACTGGGCGCATGAGGACAGCTGATGGGCGCTCTGCCTGCCGTCTGCGCGTGGAGCAACTGCAGAGGCACCGAGCATCCGCGCTTCGGGCCCTGGACCAGAGGGAGGGGTGCCCTCGGTCTGTCTGTACCTGCGGAGCCCCGTTACGGAGCAAGTCCACTGAGCATCCCCACAGCTCCAGGGAAGGGTTTAGGCATGCACGTGAACAGGAACACGCCCATGCCCACACACACGGTGCACTCATATGCTGGTGTGCATGCATGCATGCACACACCTGCACACACCTGCATGCAGGAGTGCATGCGGTGTACTCACGCAACTGCCCTCTAGTCTGCATAAATGCATTGTGCATGCACGCACACAGACATGTGCATACAGTGTGCACACATACGTGCACCACACATATGTGCCTTCACACACAGATGCACACTGTGTACTCACATGAGCTCACACACACGAGTTTTCTTTCACATGGACTCTTCGGCAGATCCTGCAAGGTATAGAATCATTTCGTTTCCGATGGTGGCAGGTGTTACAATGCCGAGGGACCAGGGGAGTTCGGGGATGGGCCTCTGCTTTATCAAGAGCCCAGGAAGCCCCCTGAGGACCCCCCGCAGCTGGTGGAGCTGCCGAGTCCTGGAGGCAGAGGGGAGCAGGCGAAGGCACAGGCCAGGGGACCCCGGTTACCGTGTGGATTGTGTGGTCCTACTTGTTTTCCGGAACTCGCACCAAAGTTTCTGGAGAGCTCTTCTCCCCAGCAAACGCAGCACTCCCAGAAGGCAGCCCCCTGCCTCCCAGGGCAAAGCTCTGAGAAGCTGGTGGGGAAGCAGGAAGGGCCGGGGACCCGTGCAGCTCAGCGGTGCTGGGGAGAAGGTGCCGTCCGCTTCCTCCCCCGAGGGGGGCCGGGCCCTGCCGGGGGACCCTCCCTGGAGGCTGGTGCTGGGGGCGTTCCCGGGCGGTGTGTCCCTCCTGGTGCCGGCATGGGGCACCGTGTGCTCTCGGGGTGAACGAGGGGCTTCCCCAAGCCCGGCAACTGTGCGTCAGTCCGAATCTCAGCACCCACCTCCACCGTTCTTAGCGCCGTCGATCACAGCTGTGGGAGGAAACAAGCCAAACTCCGATAGCTCGTTTCTCAATGCGCTACCCCCTGTTTACGCTGCTGGGGTTAGGATCTCGCTGGGCGAGAGCCGCGTTCCCTCCCGCCTGCCTGGGAAGGAACACGTTCACCCTGGAGTCTAAAACGAGGGTGTGGGGAATGGCGTTATCCAAATGCGGCCTGTGCCCGGGGCCCCAGCGTCGTGCCGACGTCACGTTCCCGCTCTTGATCGCGGACTTGGGTTATGTAAGCCGTTGTCGTCGGGGAGCCTGGGGGAGGAATCCTCGGGAACTCTGCCTAATTTTGCAACTGCTGTGAGTCGCAAACTCTTTCAAACTTAAAATTAAAAAACCCCATCTCCATAGCATTCAGTTCTCAGCCATCAGCGGATACCTCCGTTATCAGATCTCTTGAGTTGAACAACAAACACATTCTCCAACCCATGCTTTAACAATAAAGAAGGCAGACTCTTGAGCACAAAGTGGCTCCTCTTCGCCTCTCCTCATCCTCTCCACCCCCAACACCCTTCGTTAAAAAAAAAAAAAAAAAAAAAATCCTCCTTTCTAATGTGAACACTGAAATGTGCATTAAGATCACAAGGCTGGTCTCAGCGCTGGCTTCTTGTTCCCAGATCAGAACCGCCTTAGGGCGGTCACTCTCTGAAAGATAGTTCTGTCCTTGCAAAGCTCCAATGGCACCTTGCGCAGACCTCAAGGGGGTGAATCCCTGGTCTCAGCCTGTGCCCATTTGCTCGGCCGTCCCCCGTGGACTGTAACGCGATCGGAAGCTGGAAGAGCAGACGTTTGGCTGGGGGTGTGGAGCAGCCACAGCTGTGTTTCAGCTGAGCTTTCCCGGGAGATGGAGTGAGTTTTGTGGGAGTGAGAAGGCTGGAGGGCTCGCTTCCTTCACCCCAGTCTGGGGCTTGCATGGTGCACCCCGGATGCTTCCCATTGCTCGGGGCCCGCACACCTGCCCCGGATGCGAGGCTGTGGCCATCCCCGGGAGGCTCCTCGGGAGATACTGAGGATGCATCGTGAGGTGTCTGCAGGCTGCCCAGAAATGGCTGTGCCCCCCGGAGGAATGTCCTCTGCACCCAAGATCTGCTTCTGCAAAAACCCCTCCACATGCAGGAGCTAGCAACGTGCTTAGAAGGAAGAGGGAGGGAGGGAAGGAGGGAAGGAGGGAGGGAGGGAGACAAACATCTGTGGCATCTCTGCTCTGTGCCTGGCGCCACGTGATGGCCAGCCCTGCATCTCACCTTCTCCGCACGGTGGCTGCTGTGGCTC
The DNA here is from genome assembly GCF_003254725.2 of Canis lupus dingo. Classification (NCBI taxonomy): domain Eukaryota; kingdom Metazoa; phylum Chordata; class Mammalia; order Carnivora; family Canidae; genus Canis; species Canis lupus. Next base: position 45,847,463 of record NC_064266.1, read on the forward strand.
CCAAGGTCTCCACGTGTCCCTTCCTTGCTCAGGTCACGGACCACGGCAGGTGTCCCCCACCGACTCTCATTCAGAGACGAAGGCCGTCTGCCTTCAGCTTCCAGTTCCTCTGAGTCCTCAGGCCCTCTCCACCCAACCGTGGGCCTGTGAGAGACGAGGAAGGCCTACACGCAGAGGGGAGGTTCCAAGGCCCGCCCAGGGGAAGCCGTCCCCGTGGGCGTCTGCTCCCCGGCAGCCACCTGTTCCCGTGGACAGGCGCGCGTGTTCGGTGTTAGCTTTCAGGTTTTGCCACGACGTTAGTGCTTTTATTACCCCCTTTACACAGATGAGGGACCAGAAGGTTCAAGGACTGAGCTGAATTGCTCACGAGCATGTGGCTCATCGACGGGAGCGGGGACTGGGCCCCGGCCACCACTCCCAAGGTCTCCTTGCGTCCCTCCGCCCGCCCCCCCTTTCTGGCAGTCGCTGCCCGGGTGCTTCTGCTCTGGCTTTTCGGGCGTCCCCAATGAACACGACACGGGCAGAAGGAGGAAAATCTTCCTTTTCTAAGCTTCCGTGTCAGGGAGGGCCTAGCAGGGCTGTGTTGTGACGTAGGAAGCAAAGACCTTTCTAGAACCCGTGTCCTGTGGTCTGGATTCCCTGGCACTCCTCTCAGAGCAGGCTCCTCCTTGGCACCCTAAATGACTCCCCGGAGTTGGGAGCGCTCCTTGCATGATGGACGCATCTTTTAAAAGTCTAGATAAAGCCTGCAGCCCGGTGTTATGGGAAAAGATGGTTTGCTTTGTGATTCTCAGATGTGAACGATGGAGAGAGTGCTCTCAATCTCATTATTGCAGTTGTCATATTTCAGAACTCCCTAAATTTAGCTGTATTTAAAAAAAAATGCCTACAGTCTTACATCAAGATAAAAAGGTTTCTGTCAAAATCAAATGACATGTCAATTTTAATGAGCAACTGAAAAATTAACAAATGTAACGTTCTAATCTAATTATGTTCTTCCGGAAAGCTCCTTGAAAGTTGACTCCAGTCTGATTGGCAAGTGCTCTGCCGCCGGGGCAGCAGCAACCATGTGTGGGAACCCCCTGGCGTGTGCAGAGGGGTTTGCCCCTCACGGCATTTCCAAAGCTTCGGGGTCGTTGGCTCACATGCTCACGCTTGTCGTGGACTACGACGTACACACAGAAAAGCAAACAAAGTGTACGCGTGTCTCTCTCAATTTTCCCAAGAGAGTCACAACCACATAGCCAGCACTGCAGATGCTCCCCTAGGGCCCCTCCCAAGTCACTGTCTCCCCACGATTTTTAATAAACAGCAGCTGTTTTTAGAAGGAGGGGATCTGGCCTCTCGGCTCCCGAAGCCTCACCGTATAATTGGTGCACAGAATGCTGCTCAGAGTTAACGTGCGCGGTTTGCTCAGTTTGGACCTATGTGTAGAGTCATGTGACCGTCATCATCATTCAGGTAGTAAACCTTCCATGGCCTCCAAAAGCTTCCCCTCCGTCCCTTTATTGTTTTGTGGGGTGGGGAGAAGGTAACAACACTAATATGAGCTCTACCCTTGCAAAGATTTTCAAAGTCCATGAGACCTTACTGTTAACTCTGGGCACCAGGCTGCAAGCGGAGCTCGAGAATACAGTAACCCTGTGCCCATTAAACATCCCCGTCCCCTCCGCCAGCCTCTCGTGACCGCCTTCTGCTTCTACATCCTCGATGTCCTTCGGTCCTCACGGAAGAATCCGAGCTTTTTAAGCAGGGATCTGTGCTTCCCTTCCCAGAGGACAGGTGGCTGTGTGCAGTGAGGGAGGAGAAACGGTGACATCTGTGCATCCCCTCTCCTGCCCAGCGTCCCTCGTGGTTTGAGAATTCCACATGCTGCTCTGTGTGTTTCTGGGGAAGGACGCGGAAAGACCTCTGCCCTGTTGTCTCCAGTGAGTGAGAGCTTTGACGAGATGTGGCTGTGCTTTCCAGCTCCCACCCTTACAGAAGGGATTTTATTTCGCTGCCCAGAGCGTCGGGTGCTGCGTCAGTAGGACGTGACCTTTTATCACAGGCGTGGACCTGGGCGGAAGAGCATCATGGCTAGTAACTAGAACTGGCTCAGCAAATGCCTCCCTTCCCTTGTCTTGCTTTTGTTTGGTAGCACCTTGGGTGTGGGAGAGAGTGATGGCGTCTCTTCATGCCGTCCAGCTGGACACTCCCCAGAGCGTCATTCTGGGAGCTGGAGACAGTGGAGACCGGAGTCGGCCCTTTCTCAAGGACGTATTGATTAGCTGGGAACAGGGCACACCCAAAAACAAGCAGTGGGGAGGGCAGCAGGTGCTAAGTACCAATGTGGGAGGGAAGAGGAGGCCAGAGACGGGAGATCAAGAGATGGGAGGCAGGTTATCTGGACAATGTAGAAGTCACCTGACGCAAAGCCAGGATACAGGCAGGACAGGTGATGCGGGCAACACAAGGCTGGTCTACCTTCATCTCCTCTTTTTTAAAAAGGAAATTAAGGGGGGATCCCCGGGTGGCTTAGCGGTTTAGCACCTGCCTTTGGCCCAGGGCACGATCCTGGAGTCCCAGGATCGAGTCCCACGTCGGGCTCCCGGCATGGAACCTGCTTCTCCCTCCTCCTGTGTCTCTGCCTCTCTCTCTCTCTCTCTCTCTCTCTCTCTCTCTCTGTCTATCATAAATAAATAAATAAATAAATAAATAAATAAATAAATAATAAATAAATCTTTTTTTAAAAAAAAGGAAATTAGGTTGGCCTTGTTTTTTTATTTGTTTTCTTTGCATTTTTTTTTACAAATGCATGATCTCGATCCTTGGTTATTAACGATTGTGTATGTCCACATAGTGTACTTAGTAAAGCAGAAAATTAGACGTTTTAGAAAGATTTCCACCAGAGGCCAAAGTAAAAGTAGTTTTCTAGTTTTCAGTTTCAGTTAGATAGAGTATCCTATCCCTAATGAAGATTTAATCCTGTAGACTTTGGATTTCATATCCCAAGAATGGAATGGCCATTTCCATGGTGAGACATTCATATTTGATTCCTGAGACCCAAAGCCACATTTTTAACCTTTTATTGAGATCCTTTCTGACCGTATAATCTTAGGAGATCTGGAGATCTTAGATATCAGGAAGATAAATTTACATAGACCTATACCATAATTCTTGTTCTTCATATATTTTATATTGCATCATTTACATATGCTTTAAATATCCAATGAATTGTAATAAATGGGAACTCATAATAAAACTGGTAATAAAATGGATTATTCAGGTAATGCTGTTTTATTACAGTCTCATTATGATTATATAATCCTTATTAAAATCTGGATCAAAGATGAATTTCTCACTGGAGGCATTTCACAAGTACTTTAATAAATTCTATTTATTGCACAATCCCGGGGTGAATATTGGTTTTTATAATCTCATACAAATGTGTTGTAACATGACATGGAATCCATCTACAGGAAATCTGCAGCATGATTCCTTGATAATTTGTAGCTTAGTTTCAGAACTTCTTGTTCTTACTCTAGATTCTTTCATTAGAAGCAATGTTTGCTGGGTGGAATGTATTCATAGCATTATTTTTCATCTTTAGCTGCTATGGAAGTTGCCCCCAAGTGGCCCTTTTCTTAGAATCTTATTCTGACAGCATCTGGGGTCGTCTGGTGCTGATTAAAGCTGCACATGGCAGACGGAATCAGGCTGAGCGAGCGCCATCCGTGTGGTGAGCCCTATCCTTGTGGTGGGGGGTGCAGCCATTTACTAACAGGAGCCTACACATCTGGGAACTGGCAAAGCAGCCCCTTGCCCCGGCATCTCCAGAAAGATCTTTGAAGGCTGGACGAGAGCCAAAACAAGACAGCAAGAATGATCAAGGGAAAGGCATGGAGCCTCTCCGAAAAGACTGGCAGCGAGAATGCTTTGGCTGGGAAGAGACAACACTGGGAGTATTTAATGTCATGAAATAGTCAGATCTGTTCCACCAGACTCGGAAGGCAGGGCCCAGGAGCATATGCGCCCGGTCTAAGAACCAGTGAAGGGAGTCCAGCTTTCAGCCTGATCTAACAGGTAGAGACAAATACTGGAAGCATCCTGTGACTTTGTCATCTTTGGTATCTACAGGTGGGGCCTGGTGCTGTCCACTTGGGGGTGCTGAACGTGTGCCTGAAGATGGAGCTGCTCTGACATCCTTCAGACGCAGATGCAGCACCCCCTTGGTGGACAGCACAGGGCGGACACATGCGCTTAAGGGTTTGTTTCCAGAACCCCACATGCGTGGGTCAAGGAAGAAATAGGACTGACCTATCTTAACATCACTGGAATTCACTACCCACAGCTGCTGCCTCGGAAGACCCTGGGCCAGACCTCTGTGTCCACTCTGGTCTCCTTCCTCTGGAGTCTGCTTCCCCATCTGTACAACGGGCAGCGCAAGGATCTACCATGATGTTGTTACAGGGATAAAAGAACCCATGTTAAAATCATAGCGTATCTGGTACACGAAGATGTGTATTGTAAAAATGTTTGCTAAATTAAATAGATTTTTTTTCTGAATGGGTCTCATAGGCCATCCTGGAGGGTGAGGTCATGGGTCATGGGTCATGGGTGGGGGGCGGGTAGGGAGTGAATCCTATGCATAAGAAACCGAGACACCTCCTCATTCTTCTAGGCGTGCCGGGTGTGGACAGTGGAGGCAGCACTCGCCGAGTCCCAGGTTGTGGGGACCAAGGATCTGTTTGAGATGAGGCAGCGCAACGGGCCTTCAGGCCTGGGTGCAGAGCCCAGGGGTTAACACCCTCTGAATGCAGACTGGAAATTGGATGTGGAAACTCGATTTTACCAGCATCAGTTGGGGAAGCACAATTTTAAAAGCAGGATTTAGATAAAACTGCTTATTAGTAAAGTGAGGATTATCCAGGATTTAAAAGTTTGGTCTTATCTTCCGCACCGCTCAAGTGTGGGAACTTGAGGGGATTTTGGCCCCTGGCCGGGGATCTTCAGCTGTAAAAGTGTCAGACAGTCTTGAAAAAGTGACACCTGCTGCTGGTCCTGAGGTTTCCTGCCATCCCGGGGGGTGGGGGGTGATGCTGATAAATACGTGTGTGAGCAAAACCCAAGCACGTGGCCGACCGACTCCGGGTCCTTGATGGCAGAAAGCCCTTGACACCATAAGCATCTGGGACCATCCACGGAGCACAGACCCCACGGAAGGTTCCACTTGAGAGACGATCCGGTGCCACCAGCACCACAGCGTGGTGGGCCTTTCTCTCCGCCTGCCACCTGCAGGCAGGACGGCACCCAGACAACCATGGGCCGGCTTCCCTGTTCTTTCCAGACCTTAACACGTTAAGGACGTTCCATAAGTTGTTCTGATGGGCCCTGGCAGCCTGACAAACATGACAAACAAGGGCTATCACCAAAAAAGACGCACGTAGTCTGGGCCAGGAATTACGATGGATCCCTAAACCTCAGAGCTCCCCCAGCCTCTGCCAAATGCAGCTCATCTTTCGAAGGACCTGCTTCACGTACAGATCAGTAAGGGAGAAACCACTCAAGAGAAACGAAATGGGAAAGTGGGCAAAGACATAAATGGGAAGAGACAGAGACGGTGGTAAACAGACATACAGAAATATTGCACCTGCTAGTGGTCAATTTAAGACAAACCAAAGGGCAAATCAAAGGGCCACCCTTGCTCGTCTGATTAGCAGAATCTGAAAGTTGGCGGTTGAGGCCCTGGGGACGTGGGGTCCTGCAACATGTGCATGTGGGAATGGCGCACGGTTGGCTCCTGTGTTAGTTTTCTGTTGGTTTAGCCAGGTGTCCGCTGGGGCTGCACCCTGTCCTCACCTAGGGCCTCGCCCGGGCTCCCCAGGTGCAGCAGAATGAGTTCCTTCTGCTTCCCACGCAGCTTCCTCCACAAGGAAGGCCGCCCGGCAGGTGGGGTGAAGGAGAGACAGTCCCCGGGGCGAGGACCCTGGAGATCGTGGAGGGTGGGCTGCCAGGAGGTGCGGTCTGGGGGCACTGTCACTGAGCTCAAGGGAAGAGAGTTTAAGGAGGTGGAGGCTCTGCAGCAGCAAACTCCGCAAAGCAGCCAAAGAACATGAGGGCAGGGGTGACATAGGGCAGGTTGGGGCCCACAGGGCAAGAGGCTGCTGTGGGAGGAGGAGGGAGCCACCCCGGGGCTGCCCGCTGCTTCCGGCAGTGGTGAGAACACGGTCACCAAGAGTGCCAGCACCCTGCGGCAGGGACAGTTCAGCAGGCTGTGCCCTGGTGAGGATGCTGTTGTCCCCCGGGTGTGGGAAGACCCAGGGACCTGCAGGGCCGGCTCCAGGTGGGGGGCCCTGGCCGCTCCCTCGTTTCCGCCGCCTTTCTCTGCAATTAGAGATGCCTCGTGTGCAGGGACCATTAACGCTGCGTCTCCTGCTGCATTATTGAGCAGGCGTCCCGAGGGGCCGGAGCCGGTTCCCACTCTTCAAAGGGAATAAATAGGGTGAGGACGTGACTGTGGGTGTTAACTGTGGGGAGCGTGGGCTCTGCAGACCTGGAATGTGCCAGGCCTAATTACCCTCTGCACTTGTGGAGAGGCAAGGAGCCTCACCAGGCCTTCGGACCTGCAGGGATGAAACCGAGGATGCTTCCGGAAAATTAACCCCAAGTCTCCTTGACGGGGGAGGACAAGCCACAGCCGGCCTCCCAACACCCAAATAAGCCTCTGGCTGGGCAGTATTTCTTCCAGAATGTACCCTGGGAGGTGTTTCTCACCATCCTTTTGCTTTTCAGACAGGAATCCCCACCTCTTTCTGTTTAGGGAGATAAATTGACTGAATGCTAACAAATTTGTTCCATTAACATATTCAGCGGTAGGCAGGCATGAGATAATATAACTCAATTTCTATCTTAAATCATTGTTTTAATCTTGCACTTGAATATCATCATTTAATTTGTACATCCAGCTGGAAATATTGATTTTCAGAGGCATTTATTCTGTGCATTATGTAAAATTCTATTTGCACTCTGCTATAGAAATATTACTTTGTGGCTTAAAATATTATTGAGATTGTTCCTTTTTTTTTCTCATTTCCCACCTGCATCATATGCAGACAGGGCATTTGAGGGCCTAACCGGGGCGTCGGGAGGGGAAAGGAGCTCATTGAACCACGTGGGACTGACTGACTGTGGCCTAGGGGAGAGACGGGGGAAAATTGTGTGTGTTCCCTTGGTTTCTAGGACTGTGCGTGTGCCTCGGTGTATGTATCCTATGTTAGTACAATTGTTTAAAAGCTGGTGGATAGCAAACGGCAGGCTCCCAGACTTAACCCAAGGCCAGGCACCCAGCCAAGCTCCAGGCCAGCTGCCTGTGGGTCAGCGAGGGGAGCCCCCAAGGCTGTTGTTGGGTTGGGCTCCGGGGCTGGAGCTGCAGAAGCAGCCCCTCTGCTTGCACACTGATCAGGTTCTGCTGCTTTTGAGATCTCTCCCTAAACTTGTGCTTGCTCTCGTGTCCCAAGGCCTCTCTCACTGAGACACCCTAGAGAAAACATTGGTAGCCTCCAGCGTGGCTGTGGCAGGAAGGGAATGTTCATCCCAGATGCATCCAGAAGTCGGCCAGTCGAAGGCATGAATCCCATCCACCCTCGTGATGCAAACAGCCACAGCCTTATGCATTCAGAGCTTCTGACCTTTAGAACTGAGCATCCGCGGCTCACGTTGTGGAAACCCACACCATAGCTGATCTCCCGGATACCCGCTGACCCGGGCCGGGCGGTTATAATTATTCCCATTTCACAGATGAGGACGCCGAGGCTCAGAAGTGTGATCTCACAATTCACTGACTTCAGTGGCAAAATAGTGGCAGGTAGACAAGAAAGATCCCAGGCGGCTCACCGGGATCTCCGGCAGCCCGCAGAGGGGGGCGCGGGTCAGACGGGGACTCTGGCCATGGGGACGCCCCTGCCCGTAGGGCTCAATCGTGTGTGTTTAGGATCCATCCACGAGCCCGTGAAACAGGACCGCAGGTGCATTTGCTGATCTCTGCTAACTCAGAGAAGACAGAAGTAGATTTAAACTAATGGTCATTATATCAGGCTTAGGGAAAAAAATCAATACGTAGTTGTCCAAAAAAACCTTTTAAGGAAAATGTTTTAGGAATAGATTCTATGTAGGGGAAGTCTAGAACGGGCGACATAATTTGTGGGGCTCAGTGCAGAACAAGAACACTGGGCCCCTTGTTCAGAAAGTATGAAGAATTTCAGGACCATGACAGAGAGCAGTGCCCGCGGGATGGGGCCCCTCTGAGCGGCGAGCAAGGTTGCGGCTGAGCGGGCCCAGGCGGAGTGCGTGGGGCAGCTGGGGAAGAGCTCCTGGAAGTCCTGCCCTTGGCCTTGCACCTGCCACTGGTCAGACGACCCTGAGAGTTCAGTGCTGGGAGGCAGGCCGATCCCTGCCAGGAGGCTGAGTCACTCCTGAAGGACTGGAGTATCTCCACCTCGAAGGACCCCCATGAATGCTTCCACTTTCTCCTTATTCCCTGGAGAGACGGTGCAGCAGACCCGCCCTCCCACGGGAGCCTGGAAATCACAGCAGCTTCCCAGTGAGTGGCCTGGGCTCCCCATGGGTGCAGACCGCCAGACCGGCCAGAGCCAGAACTGGACCAGGAGGGGAGTCCTGCTTAGAGCATCCTTCATGCCAGTCTTCATTCATTCATTCATTCATTCATTCATTCATGGGATGTAGGCTCCCCTGGGGGGACCCCCGCACAGAGCCCTCCTCCATCGTGGGGGCGCCTGGGCTGGCACAGGGCCTGCAGCCAGGGCACAGCTTCCCTGAGACGGTGGCTCCTGCAGGAGAGAGGAGGGCGAGCAGGCTGGCAAGGAGGAAGGGCTCTGCACGGGCGGCCCACAAAGATCACCCCTCAAATACCCTCTCCTCCTCCTCCCTGAGGTCTGTGCCTAAATTCAGTAGGGAAACAGCAAACCTCCTTGGTGAACTCCATTAAAAAAATAAATAAGGTAAATTGAAATATCTAACCGCTAAGACCCGTAAGGATGCCCGTTGTCATAGGCATGCACACGGGCGCGGGTGTACACACACGTACATACACATACAGGGGACGCTTGGTGCACCCAGGAGGGTCCCGCCGGCACCGAGTGGGTGGGCGTCAGGGGCACTGCCAGGCGCAGCCTGCACGCCCGTGAAGGGGAGAATTTGCCAGAATTGCATAGGGCAGAGGCTGATGGGCTTTGCTGAGCTATGGGCCTCCCCCCTGCCCCCCCGCCCTGCCCCCCCTCCCTGAAGGCTTCTCCTGTACCTGCACAGAGGTGAGCTCGAGCCCCTCCCCTGACAGGAACTCCAAGCCAGAGCCTCGTGGGGAGCAACGAGCCGGGCCCTTGACAGCACAGGATGAAAGACGGCCTCCCGGAGGGCGAGGCCAGGGCAGCTCTGGACTTGGATTCGGAGGGAGTGTCCCCCGTGAGTGACCGCGACGTCCCCGCGCCATGAAGGGGACAGTGCCCGCCAGGCCAGACCTGCCAGTTCGCCCCAGTCCTCCGGAGCCGCCGTCGGCCCCCCACTGGCCTGCCCCCGGCCCTTCCCGGGGCGCCCACCTCACCACGTGGCTCCGAAGGCCGAGCCCGCCCCCCAGCCAGGGTCACACACAGAGGGGCCCTGGCGCCCAGCTGACAGCTGAGGGTGAAGGGGCCGCGTGCAGGTGGCGTCGAGCGGCGTGGCCGGGTGTCGCGTAAACCCAGGAAGGCCAGCTCGTGCACATATCAGGCACCACGTGGGCTCCCCGCTTTCCCGCGAGGAACCTCTCCTCGCTCCGGCAGCCTTCTCGAGGGCAGGTGGCTTTAGCCTAGTTCCCTTCACCCCTGCCCCCCTCAGCCCTACCTGTGCACCTGAGAGAAGGACACGCGCCACGTGCACCCCGCCCCCCCCCCAGGGAGGCCAGCGGGCAACGGGGCTCGGGCATTTGTCCACAGACACACCGGGCTTTGTTCTGCGCTGGTGTGAATTATTATGTCTGAGCCCCAGCCTAGAGGCCGCAGCCCATGAGAGGCCCTGAATTTGCCCAGTGGGCGTGGGGTGGGCGCCGTGACGCCGCGGCTTCCTGCCAGGGGTGGGGTGCCTGGCCCTCGCCGTCATGAAGTCCACACCTGTGCAAATGCTGTTGGGGCGGGAGGAAGACCCGAGAAGGTCCGGGGCTCAGGTGGGTTGCCGTCCGGGCTCCTGGTCCACATGGCCTGGGCCGTGCACCCCCGGCCCGGGGCGTACCCCCCCTCCCTGGGTCTTCAGTTCACCTTTCTCCCCAGACCCAGGCCTCACCTGCCAGCGCTCACTTCCCACATGGGCTGCGGCGGCTGCAAGAGCCAGGTATCTGCACCCTGGGGCGGCTTGAACAGCAGACCCTTACCCCTCGGGGTCGGGAGGCTGCGAGTCCAAGAGGAGGTGTTGGCAGGTTGGTTCCTCCTGGGGCCTCCCTCCTGGGCACATGGCTGCCGTCCTGTCCCGTGTCCTCACCTGGTCATCCCTCTGTGTGCGAGGACACAGTCCTATGGGATCGGGGCCACCCTACAACCCTTGTAAAGAGCCTGTTTCCAAATACAGTCAGATTCTGTGGAACTGGGGGTCAGGACTTCAACATACGAATTTGGGGGGACACAGTTCAGCCCATAACTGTGGGGCGTATCCCGGGTCTGGAGCTGCCTCCTGGTTCCTGGGGGTTTCCGTCCTGCTCCTCGTCCCACAGCGGGTACCTGTGGCTGTCCTGCTTTTAACCACCATCCCCTCTGCACACATCTCATGGGCTGCGGCCCCTCCAGGTCCCACCTGGTTCCAGGGGCTGGAGGTGGGAGGGGGACAGTCATATTCGCCTGGAGACCAAGGGAACAGCGCCCGGAGAGCAGCCCCAGGGCTCAGCACCAGGCCCGCCCTTTCATCTGCTGCCCCTCCTGCCCTCGCCCCGAAGTCCCCAGCAGCCCTGGCCGAGGAGGGAGGCTAGTGGGGTTGTGGTCAGATGTGAACGTGAGGATAGACACAGGGCAGGTAACAGGCCGGGCAGGACCTCAGAGGCCCGCTCACCACGCGCTGCGCAGGTCAGGTCGCCCCCAACGTGCGGGCACCTCCCAGGGGCCTCCCAGGGCAGGTGCGCAGGAAGTGGGTGGGACACGCGTGAACAGCAGCATATTGCTTCTCAGGTTTTAGAAACTGCGGTTAGAAAGATCTTGCATGTGGCAGCACATTTAAGAAATTGACTTTATTGAAAGGCAAAGAGTTCTATGAAAAGATGTAGGAAACCCAGCAAACACACACACACACACACATCCGTTAATAGGGTGCTTGTGCTCTGGAAATTGGGAAGCATCGAGAAATATTCATGAAGCCACCAAGGGCCGTGTTTGAAACAGCTTACAGGGGAGTGAATATCCCAGATTTTGACGTCTGACTCGCGGAAGATTCCCCCCACCCCCACCCCGCCACTGCGATCGGTGACACAAGCCAATGTGCCTCCCGGCACGTAACCTGCAGCATCTGGTCTTGGGGCTCCGGTCTTCCTAAACCCTTACTGGGGGGTGTTCAGCGCACCTGCTAAAATGCTGGGTGCCGTGGGTGCCAGCAGGGATGCTGGACGGGAAGGTCTTACAAGCCACCAGTAGTGAGAGATGACGATGCAGAGGGACCGTGGCTCTCCATAGGCCTTTCCATTCATGAATCTGACTCTGGCATGAAGTTTGTTTTTTTTAATTTTTATTTATTTATGATAGTCACGCAGAGAGAGAGAGAGAGAGAGAGAGAGAGGCAGACATAGGCAGAGGGAGAAGCAGGCTCCATGCAGGGAGCCCGATGTGGGATTCGATCCCGGGTCTCCAGGATCGCGCCCTGGGCCAAAGGCAGGCGCCAAACCGCTGCGCCACCCAGGGATCCCCTGGCATGAAGTTTCCCAGGACTTTGATGGAATCCACGTGGTACAGATGGGTGCCGGCGTGTCCCAGGTACCTTCAGGGCCAGGGGCAGCGTTAGGAACCTTGGTTCCTTTGGCAGCATCTGATGAGCCAGAAGCTGGTGGTTTCCGACGATGCCGCGGCCCCGAGCCGTTCCACTAAGGCGGTCATCCCGCAAACGGGCACGCAGGTGGAAGCCCCCGCCGCACACTCTGCAGGCGCCCAAGCTCAGCACACCCTGGGATTTCTCTCTCAACGTGTTGGGCACAGACTGTCTAAGACGGGAGGACGGGTGGGAGGACGAGTTTGGCGATTCCCCGTCGCTGCCTAAAATATGCGTGTTCGCTGCCCTCTTACCCATGTGCCCAGAAGGTGTCTCAAGGGAAGCAGAATGTCTTTTCCGTCTTCCCCCAGAAAATAATTAAATACCGCGGTCATCGTTCATTCTGTATGTATTTGCTCAGGTTATTCATCAAAATGCGGAATTCTCGATCATCTGCCGTCGTCGTCATACCAGTGGAGTGGATACGTCACGCGGGTGAGCTAACGTGTCCCGAGTGTGTGTCAAGTGATGTACATGGGGAGGTCACCCCTGGAATCAGCGGCAAGGCTCTGGGGTTCGCGGGCGTCACAGGAGCCCGGCCACCGTCGCCCTCTGCTGCTGCTTTGTGCGTCGCCACGTGGGATGCGTCTCCCTGTTTTCAATACGCATATTCCTTAGTTTCGTATCTTTAAAAAAAAAAAAAAATCTACAAAGCACTGAGAAGTACAGACGACCTAGTGAACACTGAGGTGTCCGCCACGCAGGATTGACAGACGTTACTAGACTCTTACAGAAATGAGAGCGTTGGGATCCCTGGGTGGCCCAGCGGTTTGGCGCCTGCCTTTGGCCCAGGGCGTGATCCTGGAGACCCGGGATCGAGTCTCACGTCGGGCTCCCGGTGCATGGAGCCTGCTTCTCCCTCTGCCTGTGTCTCTGCCTCTCTCTCTCTCTCTCTGTGACTATCATAAATAAATAAAAATTAAAAAAAAAATAAATGAGAGTGTTATATAAAAGGTGACCTCCCCTTCCGTACCCAGAAGCAATGCTATCGAGGGCGGCGTCTCTGCATCTGTGTGTTGTGCCTTTTCTGTACGGTGTGTAGAATGGTACAGAAATCATGCTAAATTTTGCACAGACTTATCTTTCTTTTTTTATTATTTTTTTATTTTTTTATAATAAATTTATTTTTTATTGGTGTTCAATTTGCCAACATACAGAATAACACCCAGTGCTCATCCCGTCAAGTGCCCCCCTCAGTGCCCATCACCCAGTCACCCCCACCCCCCGCCCTCCTCCCCTCCCACCACCCCTAGTTCGTGTCCCAGAGTTAGGAATCTTCATGTTCTGCACAGACTTATCTAAAACGTGTGCAAACGGGATCGTGCTGTGTTGTCCCGGAACTGGCCTTGTTTTACTTAATACCATTTTGCGGTCTCTCTTCACTGGCACGTATTAATCTAGTGCGTTTTAGCCGCTGCCCGCCCACGAATGCGCCACAAGATGTTCCCTGTGCTCGTAAGGAGGTCGGGTGTGGGGTCATTGCTACGTCCCCCCCGCCCCCCGCGTCTCACCCCTGCTCCCTGCAGGGCACCTGGGAGGGTTGCTCCTCAGATGAGGTATGGCCACGCTGCTTGCTTTGGGCAATGAGATGTGAGTGGGAGCGGCGTGAGCCACCAAAGGTCAAAACATGTGACCGCCCAGGGGAGGTGACTCAGGACCCTCTTTCTCATCTGGAAATCCATCCAATCAAAGCGGCTTGGGGCACTGAGCCAACACCGCAGGGCAGCGGGCAGCGGCCTGGAGGGTTACCTGGGCGGGGAATAGAGTGATACTGGGTTAAGCGACTGAGGTTTGGGGCCTGGCTGTTACTGCAGCAGAACAACATCCCATCCTGACTAAAGAGGCCGGATCTGGTGTTGTGCCATCATGAGCAGTGCAGCAACGTACAGCATCATGTGCATCTCCTCAACTGCCTGGATCCGCTGGGTCCGGGGGCAGCTGTGCTTTTAACTTGGTGTTGCCGACTTATTCTCCAAAAAGGCTGCTCCAGCTCACAGCCCCGCCCGTGGCGAGAGAGTCCTTCCCTCCACCCCCAGCGCTTTTGAGACGTTGCACATTTGCCAGGCTGAGGAGTGTGAAATTAATTATTTCACTGCTTTAATCTGCGGCAGGTGCTCTCTTTATAGATGTAGTGTTAGTTATGGGGCTCTAAAGTATTATATTCCATGATAATCAACGTAACAACCCTTTTAATGAAAAATTCATATTTTGCACAATATTGGGGCATTTTCCATGTGGGCATCAGTGAAAAAACAGTCGTCACCAACGGAGTGGACTCTTGGAACCACATAGGGAGTATTTTATGAGCAGAAAGGGTTTTTCTGTTCCTTTTAATAAACAGCTCTGGCACTAGGAAGGGTGTGTGCTGGTGGTGACGAACATCAGAAGGTGGCCCGGCCCCCCTGGAACTGTTTGCAGGAACCTGTGAACCATCTTTCAGGTTCCTGTGACGTGGAAAGGCGACAGTTTCTTTTGTTAGTGAAAGTTTGGCTGGCAGTGTTTGGTTGAGCAATAAAAACGTTGCTAAATCCGCGAATGTCACTTAGCTCTGCTAATTTCTCAACCATGATAGGTTTCGTTTGTCACTTACGACATTGCCAAGCGGAGCGATTTTTTTTTTTTCTTTCTTTCTAACTTTGGTTACAAAAATTTGTGAAAAGCAGAAAGTCGACGGCACATCTGGGACGTGTGGGTGCTGAGACGTGAGACGTGTGCCCAGGTGACCGCACACCACGCGGCGGAAGCGCCCTCCTAAACCTTGCGTTGATTACAAGTGATTTTGCGAGTGTAAATGGGCCTTTGTGATGTTTGTTTGACAGAGTTGGTACCTTCCTTGCCCTAACACCACCACCGCCGCCACCCAGGGATGGCAAATAGAAATCCGTTTATCCGGGCCGGAGCTGCTAACAGAACAGCTCTCCAGTAACTTCCCCGGCCCTGGGGAGCGGAGCATCTCACTCCAAGTCCCACTGCTGGCCTGTGTCTCTGCAGACAGGGGGATCCCCCAGGGGACTCTGCTCATTGCCCCCCCCCCAAGGGACATGGATGACATTTGGGGACTGCTTTTGTCCTGCTCGCCCAGACGGTGGGCACATGCCTTCTGCTGTTGGCTCCGTGAACATTCTGCCATGTTCTGGGAGACAGGACACCAGATCTTGGAAGGAAAGCATGTGGGATGCACGTCCATCCAGATGGATGGGTCACGGGGTCTCTGTGCTGACAGCGGGGTGACCCACGTCAATGACGGGACTCCGCGGGGACAGGCCGCCCGCTGACCCCCGGCTCCCACTGCCAGCACCTGACCGAACTCTCACCTTCTCCCACCGGGGAGATGCCAGCTTGGGAGCGTGTTGGAGGAGGACGCTGGAGAACAACGTGCGTGACTGAGCCGTGGCCGTGGGCTGCCATCCCTGCTCCCGGGAGCGTGCTTGTGAGATGGGCCAGCCTCTCTGCTCCTGAGGAAGGAGGGCTTTATGAATTATGGAACTCGAGTCTTACATTTAGGGAAGGGACGTAACTGCTGGGATCTTGGGATTTGGCAAATACAGTCTCTGGGTAAAGTCAAGTCAATGTGAGGAAGAAATCAAACGTGCTGATGCGTCATTTGGGCCCGTTAGGGAAGGATTCGTGGGCAGGCCCGAGGTGGGTGCCGGCGGACACGCAGCCTGCGCCCCTGACCTCGGCTGTCCCAGAAGAGGGAGGTGCGGCCACACAGCCCGTCTCGGGGGGTCTGTCCCGGTGGGCGGCGCCTGGGGCCACCTCCGGAGCTGGCAGGGTGAGCCAGGTAGGAGACCCCGCTGCAGGGAGCAGCACACTTTGGGGACAGCGTGGCACCTACTGTTCCCACGGCAGCCGACGCAGCTCTTCTGAAAGGCCAAACAGCTCTGTGCCTTGAAAAATTACCTTTAAGAGGCTAACGTTGTGGCCGTGTCCAACGAGCATACGTTAGGGAAGTGGCAGTAAGTTATGGGACATTTCAAAACGCTGCCCGAAGCACCCAAAAACTGACGGCGAGGCACGACAATTAGGTGTCCTCTTGCTTTGGGGTCACGGTGTCAGGCTGTCACGAGCACATGCTCATGGACTTCCCACGTGGGCTCCATGCCCCGGCATCTAGTGTGAGAACATCCATGTGGCACCCCCGGCCCCCTCCCTGGCCTCCCACTGTCTCATAAAACCCAGCTGGTGACCAGGTTTGCTTTGCACAATCACGGCACAAATTCTCTTCTCATCATCCTCCACCATCCAGCTGTGGGAGCCCCCGGCAGCGCCCTCGGAGACCATGGGCCTAAAGGCAGGCGTTCATGTGTGTATGTGTGTAGTCTGGTGTGTATGTGTGTGGCCTGATGCATGTGCACGTGTGTGTGGTGTGTGGTATGCATGTGGCCTGGTTCGTGTGCACATGTATATGGTGTGGTGTGTGTGTGGCCTGGTGCATGTGCACATGTGTGATGCGTGTGTGTGTGATGCATGTGTGTGGCCTGGCATGTGTGTTACACACGGGATGTCTGTATTACGTATGAACCCAGGAGGCACGCACGCCGTGTTGTCCGCGTGCCAGGGACTCCCAGCGCCTGCACCCCCTGTGACCTGCAGTGTCGGCCACGTTCTTAGGCGTCCCCCGTCCAGTGCTGGGTCAGCAGCTAACTAACGGGCTGCAGGTGTGTATTTCTCGGGGGGTTCACCCCAGAGTCTAGGTAGGCGGGGTGTGTCTCCGGCTCTGCTGCAACAGCAAAGGAACACACTGCACGTGTGATCGCCGAGCTGCTGGCCTGATTTGCCTGGAGGCCCGTCCTGAGCGGGCTAAGTCAGCCTGTCCAGGAGATGAGAGACGCGGAGTTGGGCAGCAGGCCCCCCGGCACCTGTCCTGCAGGAGGGGTGCAGCTGGAGCGTGTGGCCTGGCCCCGCCAGGGAGCGCACGGCCCGGAGACGCGCCCCAAAGCTTGGAGTCCGGGCAGCCGTCCGAAGGCTTAGAGCGGGAGGCACGGGGCTCGGAGGTGGCAGCCGGGCACCTGCTAGGACGCCGCTGCTCCCCGCGCCCCCCAAACACACAGCCGTCCTAGGTTAGCAGAGTTCTCATCTGCTCGTGGAATTATTGCCGCAGGCGGCGTCTCCGAGGCTCCCAGCCAGGCCACAGCAGGGCGACACGCTCGCCACCCGGGAGCACCTGTTGTCCCTGCCAGGTCGGGTGAGGGACGTCCCAGCGCTCGAGCCCCCAGTGCTAATGGCCCGTCACTCGCACGCTGGATGCGCCCGGTGGACACAGTGTAGTGTGTGTCGCTGTGGGGTGGGCAGGGACAGCCCCTCTGTGTCTGCGTCCCAGGGCTGGCATCTCAGAGGCTGGGGACAGTTGCAGGCGCCCCCCCGCCCCCCCGCCGACAGCCAGGCAGCCAGGCAGCCAGCCAGCCGCTCACCGAGTCTGCGGACGGGCCCCCGTGGCCCTCGGTTCTCACGTGAGCAGCTGGAACCTTCTCACGGGCTGGTGGCCTGGAGGGGAGCCTCTGCAGGGTGGCTGGGGGGGGGCTGTGTCAGCGCTCGCAGGGTGGCGGCTCTGGACGGCTCCAGGGAAAATGCCGGACGCAGGACGAAGGTCGTGAACCTGTTACATCTGCAAACACGACCAGCAGGAGAGAAGCCCGACTGTGGGTAAACGGCCGGGCCACAGGCGGGGTGAGGGGCGGACGGCGGCACCCGGTGCCCCCAGCCTGGCTCTGGCTTCTGAAGCCCACGGCCCCTCGAAGATCCCGCTCTGCCTTCTCGGGGTGAGCTGTTGCTGCAGAGACCCAGTGGCGGGATCCCAGCGCCAGGGCGGCCAGCACGAGGGGCAGGGGCCCTGCTCCCCACCCGCCCGAGGGCTCCGCGGGACAGAAGGGCACCCAGTTGGCGCCTCTCCCGTCTCAGCCCCTCTCAGCCCGCAGGCACTTGCAGGCTGGTCTCCTGCTGTCGGGCCAGAGGATGTTCACTCTGAACCTGGGGTTCGAGCTCAGGGTCCTGCCACGGGGGCTCCGTCAGGGAGAAGGTGATCTTCCCCTGCGCCCCCTCCCACAGGCCCGCCGGTCGGGGACATCTGGCCCCACTCCTCATTGGGATCTTCTCCTTGACAGCCGGGGGTGCCCTGGGGGGAGCTCCCTCCTCCACCCGCTGTGGATCCCGAGCTGTTGGGGGGGGGGATGCACCTGCCAGGGAGTCTTGGTGACTCATGGGGACGAGGCAGCTGCAGCAGGCCTGGCCCCGTGAATCCGGCATCAGTCCTCAGGCTGTTCTCCTGTCGAATGAGAGAAGACCACGATTCCGCTTCTCCATGCCGGTCTGCGTGCAGAACCTAAGAAGAAGGCACCCCCTTCCTGTGTCCGCTCTTCAATCCCCCTGCCAGCCCACCTCGCAGCGCTTGGGTCCCAGGAGGGCCCGGGCGCCAGTGCAGGACCACGACCAGGAGGCTGGCGGCGTCTGGGGCCTGGCGCAGCCACTCCGGGGGGGCGGCCCTGGGGCGTCCTCGTGGTCCTGGGGCTCGAGCCACCTCCCTCACACACGGGCCCGCACGCAGTTGTTCAAGGCCTATGTGCATGTCTGTGCGTGTGCACGTACCTAAGCTCCATGGGTTCACAGATGTGAATGTGTGCACACACGTGTGTGTGTATGTGCACCTGGACACGTGTGCACAGGTGAACGACTCGATCTGTGTGCGCATGTGTGCATTGCGTACGTGTTTCTACATACAGGTATTTACCAGACGTGTACCTGAACACAAACACATGCATATACTTATGTGTGCACACGTCTGTGCACATGCACGTGTGTACATGGATGCACGCACACACATAGGCATGGTGTGTTTGTGCATGCACAGGGATGCATATGCGTGTGTGCACATGTGTGCATGCTTACACAGATGGACTTGTACCTTGTATTTGTGCAGAGAAGAGGAGCACAGGCACCCGACAGGGAGGGAGGGCTCGGGAGGGATCCGCTGACGTCTGCTGTGCTGCCAAGCCGGGGCCCTGCACCAGGCAGAGGCGAGGCTCCGGGGATGCCAATTTAAAGCCGTCCCCTTAGCTTAAGTGATACGCCCCGAGGTGGGTGCTCTGGGGTGGACCGTCCTGTCAGGTACACGGACAGAGGGGGTGGACCAGAAGCAGCAGTGATGAAGTGTGAGGGGCCCCAGGGCAGGGGTGCCCCCGGGCAGGGGTCCAGCGATAAGCTGGCCTTTCCAGCACAGACAACCTCAGAGTCTGCAGAGTGACCCTGGTGCTGACACACTTACTAAATAGGCTCCTATTTGAAAAGCTTTCCCAACAGTGCCCTGGCTCGCGGTAAGCTCTGTATACACACAATTGGTAAAGTAAATAAAAAATAAAATACGGTCTGCCATTCGTGTTCGGGGGGCGGGAGGGAGGCCTCGCTTCCTGGGTCGCCACCCGCGGGCGGGCTTCCTGGTCTGCGTGAGGCCCTCGGGCGGGAGCCGATCATGTGGGGGGTTATGACGCCACGAGCCCCGCGGGCTCCCAGAGCTGGGGTGGTCCGTCCACACCTGCCGGCCTCACGTCGGTCTGCTTCCCGGCATTTCCACGAGCGCGTGCAGCTGACCTCCGGGGAGCCGGTGGGCTGTGTCGGCGGTGGGCCGCCGGGGGCCAGCAGGTAGCGGCAGCTGCAGGCAGCCTGGGGTCGGGAGCCTGGGCTTGTGGGGCGTCCTAAGCTCGGATCCCTGTCCGGCAGCAGCGGGGCCCACGGGACGTGGTTCTCTCTTACTGGAAGGACCGGGTGATGCGCCTGCAAGCTCTGGAGGTGGCGAAGCAGAAGCATGAGCGTGCAGAGCGGAGTGGGATCCCCTCCAGCCCCAAAATGTGCCACCTTTTGCTCAGAAGGAGATTGAGCACCGCCGGTTAGGACTGCGGGCCCCAGATCCCTTTGGACCGGTTATTGCAGAGGACCGAGGGGCGGCTGGACGTCATAATCAGACCCCTTTCCTGGGAGGTAAGCGGAGAGTTTAGGCAGATGGCACTGCCTCCAGCGCTTGGTCTTTCCCGTGTGGCCCTGGCCGGGGCTGCGCCCAGGGCCGTGCTGCATCCCACGCTGCTCTCTGCTCACAGAGGGCACATGCTGTGGAGACATGTGGGAAAGTCGATTTTTAAAGTCGTCGTGATGGTTAACCGGGCATCGGGTAGGAGCACGGTACCTGCTGATTCCCACAGGGCTGCTCAGAGGCGTGCGACCTGCTTCCTCACTGGCTCCGGGTCGTCCGGCGAGGGCTGCAGGCGTCGGGAACTGGGCGTGGGCCTGGGAGTCCGGGGCCCTGCCCAGCCTGGCTGAGCCATCAGCGGGGCCGTCTGAAGAGGCCGGGTGCCCTCGCTGAACGTTCCTTCTGGCCAGGCTCACGGCCAGCTCCAGGGCACCGCGGTCAGCACGGCCAGCTCGCGTGGCCAAGCACAGTTTGTGGGGAGGGCGGTCCCCAAACGGCACCGGCTAGAGGTCACTGGTTCTGCTCGGGGCCGCTGCAGGTGTGGGCTCGGGGGCCCTCACCCTGGCTTCCCTGGCCCCCGCCTGGGCCCCACACGGAGGGCCCGCCGGGAGCCTGCCTTGAGGAGGAGCGTTGCACACGGGAAGGAACCATGCAGCTTCCGTGCACACCCGTCTTGAGCCCTCGGTGGTGCTCTCCGCCCGCGCCCCTGCACCTCGCAGCTTCGGGCCCTGCCTGACCCGGGGCCTGGGCCAGCGGCTCTCGGGGCTCGACCTGCGTCCGGGTCAGACCCTCTGCACTGTTTCCCTCCTGGCTCCCCCGCCCTTCCGGGGACACGGCTGAGCCGGTGCAGGCACGCTGACCCAGCCTGCGGCCGTGTGCCCTGCCGTGGGTGCCGGGTCGGTCCCCTCGCGAGGTGGGAGGCCATGGGCTGGGAGTTGCAGGTGACTTCCCTGCTCTTCCCGACAGTGACCACGCGTGACTTCGGGGCAGTGAGTCCAGAGGGGCAGACCTGAGGCCCCCCGCCAGTGCCTGGCCTGACCTCTACCCCCTTTTATCGTGGAAACTAGCAGCCACGTGCAGGAGGACAGAGGGGCGTGGGAGCAGGAGCTGTCGCCGCAAGGGCCAGCCCGGTTTCTCCCGCCGCCTCGGTCTGGATAACCAACCACACTGCCGTCCGCCTGGAGGACTCGCAGTTGCTCCCTGATGTCTACAACTGGCAGGGAGCGTCCAGGTGCCCCGGGGTCTCAGATGACGGCATCTTTAAAATTGGTTGGTTTGAGGGGCACCCAGGTGGCTCAGGATGTGAGCATCTGCCTTCAGCCCAGGTCATGACCCTGGGGTCCCGGGATCAAGTCCTGCACCAGGCTCCCTGCATGGAGCCTGCTTCTCCCTCTGCCTGTGTCTCTGCCTCTCTTTCTTTGTGTCTCTCATGAATAAAAAAATAAAATCTTTTAAGAAAAAAATGTTTGAGTTAGGATCCGGATGGAGCCACAGTTTGCAATCAGCTGATGTGCTGAGTGTCTTCTGACCTGTGGGTTCCCCTCGTCTTCCCCGTCTGCTGGTGAGGAAGCAGTGGTCAGGCCTCAAGGGCCTCTACCTGGATTTGCATCTGGTACCGGGTGGGGTGTAACAGGGCCGCAGAGATCGGACCCACGCAGATTCATGGGCCACTTGGTTTTGGTTTTTTTTTTGGGGGGGGGGAGGGGAGGGTTGTTTTGTAGAGAAGTCACACTTTCTGAGGAAGCCGGGTCTAGTCCCTCACGCACTCTGAAGGTGAGAAGATGGGCCGAGCGTGCTGGGCCGTGGGGGCGATTCAGGTGCACGGCCAGAGGCTGGGCTTCACTGCTTCCAGAGATCAGGCCCAGGCGCGGCGGGTCCCGGGAGGCACAGGCAGAGGCTCTGGCCGGAGGTGGAGGAAGTGGGTACATCACCAGGAGGCCCAGCAGACGGGGGACGTGTTTGCCAAGACGTTGACATCAGTCTGGCCCCATTTTATTTATTTTTTTATTTTTATTTTTTTTTAATTTTTTTTATTTATTGATGATAGTCACACAGAGACAGAGAGAGAGAGAGAGAGAGAGAGGCAGAGACACAGGCAGAGGGAGAAGCAGGCTCCATGCACCGGGAGCCTGACGTGGGATTCGATTCCGGGTCTCCAGGATCGCGCCCTGGGCCAAAGGCAGGTGCCAAACCACTGCGCCACCCAGGGATCCCAGTCCGGCCCCATTTTAAAATTCAATTTTTTTGAGCGATTTGGCCATGTTCTTGGGGCAACAGTTTATTCAGATTGGTTGCATTTTAGTGACTTGAAACCTCTATTAAAAAATCAAAGCATGTTTATAGAAATTCAAGTTCTTAGGGTGCCGCAAATAAATTGCCTCTAGGAGTGCCCGTTTTTTGGCAATTCAAAGAGAAATGTTGGAAAGTAGCCCCTTCTGATGGCACAGCCCCACCCTGCAAGGTCTGCCCCACGACGCCCGTCCTGAAGAGGAGTATCCGAGGAAGGAGCGACCGGCAGGTGATTGGGTATCGTCCTCGACCCGCTGGGAAGAGGGGGCGCATCCGGAGGGCTGGGGAGCACGGCGGGTCTCGTTCCGGGACGTCCCACGCGGCCTCGGCTCCTGGGCGCGGGATGGAGATCCAGGGCTAGGTGGACACACGGGCAGGGGGACAGGGACGAGCAGTGAGCTCCTCACTGTCCCACTGCTCAGACCCCAAGGTAGAGCCGCCGGGAGCCGCGGGTGTGAGCAGCAGGCGTCCGTGGGCACGGGGTGGGTGACGCAGGGGGCCCCGTCGCCCCGCCACCCGCTCAACCGCAGACGCCCCCAGGGGTGGGGGACTTCAAGCCCTCGCCATCCCCAAACAGGAGCGTCAGGAAGGCTCTCGGGAACCACAGGCTTCTTCCAGCGTCTGTCGGGGACACCCTCCAAGCTCGAGGACCGCTCTCTGAAAACCTTTGGAAATGCACACGGGGGCAATCCCTTAAAAAAAAAAAAAACTGGGTGATGGACACTGAGGGGGCACTTGGAGGGATGAGCACTGGGTGTTATTCTATATGTTGGCAAATTGAACTCCCAATTAAAAAAAAAAAAAAAAAAACAACGCTCCAGTGCTCTGAAGGACGGCGGCGCGGGCTCTACGGGACGTGCCCGACTACAGTTTGCCGTCGTCCTGGACAACCTCGTAAATGCAGAACTCCGGTCACGTGTGTAAAGGATACGCGGCCCTCCGACCCCACCCCGCGTCGCCGCGAGGACGTCATCCGCATCCCGAGCCCCTGGACGATGCGGAGAGGATGTGGGGGGCGGGCGCCGGCCCCTCGTGACTCACCCAGGACGTGGGAAGGTGACGGCTGGGACCACAGCCTTTGGCAGCAGGCTGACGTGGGTTCAAATCACGGCCTTGGTGCTCCGGTGCTGTGTGGTCTGGGCTGGTGGCTCTGCCTCCCTGAGCCCAGCCCCTCGTCGGTCACGAGAGCCCCTGCCTCCTTCGTGAGCGCGCTCAGGTTCTGGAAAGATGTTCCGCGGTGCGTCAGCCTCCCGCTTGCCCCGCGGCGCTTTCTCCCTCACTGTGGTGCCCCTCCTGGGGGAGACTGTCCCGCTCCTCACCCTGGCTGCGATGCTGCACCGCTGCCGCCCCATCGCATCCAGTGGGGACAGCGGGGGCCCCCAGACATGGTCCCTCCAGGGTGAGTCCCGGAGCCGTGGTCTCTGAGCTGACGCTGGGCCACGGCGGCGATGCTCCGCACGGTAGGAGCCCCCGTCCACCCCTGTGGGAGCTGGGGGGCCCTGAGGGGTGCTCAGTTGTTTCAGGTCCCTGAAGGAGCCCCGTGCACGCCCCTCCCCGGCACAGGGGCCACCCCCCCCAACCTCATCCATTGCTCGGAACAGCCCGGCCCATCTCCGTCTCAGTCTCTGGAATCCTCTGTGTGCGTGGCTGCCCCTCGGGAGAGACGCCCCCTCCTTTCCAGTGCCCCAGTGGTTTGCTCGGGCCCCCATCTCCTTCGGATGCGCATCTTCGCTGGACGCCTGCCCCCAGGGTGATCGGCTCTGAGACCCGGGCGTGGCCGGCAGCCGGGAGCCACGCAGCAGCATGTCCACGCCGGCGGCACCCAGGGACCTGCGGTGTGTGCGTGTGTGCACGTGAGGACGTGTGCACGCGGCAGTGCATGTGGAGAGCTCTTCCTGTAGGAGCTGTGTGTGCAAACACGTGTAGGTGGGTTCGTGTGCAGGTGTGTGTTCCTGTGTGTGACCCACACATGTGCAGGTGCCCTTTCAGTACGAGCTGTGAGTATGGGTGTGTGCACCTCGCACCTGCGTGCGCTCAGGGCACCCTGATCTAAGCGGCTCCTTCGTTGGCTCCTTCCCGAGCCCCAGGCAGCCTCGGGGTGAGCGACCCCCGTGAGCGTGCACGGAGGTCAGTCCGCGAAGCTGTGTGGATCCTTCACGGGGTGAGGAATGCGGGCCCGTGAGTCCCCGTCCACGCGTGTGGGCGCCAGAGCCGTGGGGCACGTGGACGGGGTCCGGCCCTCCTCATGGCGGGTCCTGGGGCGGGTATCTGGGCGCGCCCCTGCCCGGGGACCTCGGGCGCTGGAGCCGCTGACCTGCTGCGCCCCGCGGCTGGGCTCGGCCTCCCGTCCCCTCCTGGTCCCCGCCCGGCCCACCCCGGACGGCCAGCAGCCCAGCGCTCTCCCTGATGACATTCACCCCTGCAGCCATTTGTGCAGAAACTAAAGCGGATTTGATGTGATGAATCACAAAATCGCACCCTTT
The DNA here is from genome assembly GCF_003254725.2 of Canis lupus dingo. Lineage (NCBI taxonomy): Eukaryota > Metazoa > Chordata > Mammalia > Carnivora > Canidae > Canis > Canis lupus. Next base: position 45,872,222 of record NC_064266.1, read on the forward strand.
ATTCAGAAACCCCGCATAAATGGCCGTTCTGTTTGGGATGAATGGGGCCCGTGCGGTGAGTTATGGGCTCATTAGAGGAGCAGAGCACATTCTTTTATCATATTAGGTTTATTTAAATCACACAGAACGTTCGTTTTTAGAAACAATTCCCTCCCACCTCAAGGAGCCATCAGCATTGCTCCAGGAAATATGACACCATCCCCTTCCGCACGGGACGCACACGGCTCGCGATTGTGCGGAACTTGATTCCATTACGCCTTCCCCGTGGGGACAGCCCATGAAGATGGATTATACGTTACAAATGCTATTAGAGAGCGACACAGCCTGAGTCTCCTCCTGCCTGTGGCTCAGAGGTCCCCACCGCGGCGGGCTCGCCCTCGCACCCCAGCCCCAGGGAGCTGCACGGTCCTCCCGTCTCGGGAAGAGCGCGTGTGACCCCAGCAGCCCAGCCGGGAAGGCTTGGGCTTTGGTGGCGAGAGTGTGTATTTGGGTTTCACGGAGTCTAAAAAGTTTAAGTAGGTCCAGAATGACCCGGGCAGAAGGCAGCGGTGCCCTCGTACAGGACCACCGGGATCCAGAAGGCGGAGAAGAGCCCCTCACACGTCCTTATGACGGACAAGAAGGGACTCGTGGAGAGAGGGTCTCCGGGGGACGGGCTGTGTCCAGTCCTCCATGCAGAGAGACGGTCGTTGTCACCATCAGGCCCCCGGGCACCCCCCGTCCCCACCCCTACCCCCGCCGCCGCCGTGGACCTTTTTTTTAAACACGAGGAGAGCCCTGACGGTGACGCGGCCAGAGTCCAGCCTGAACCTGAATGTCTTCTTCACCGAGCCCCAGTGGTGAGCACAAGGACCCCAGCACACAGCACGGCGGCCGTCGTGGGGGAGGTAGCGCCCCGGCTACGAACGTGCGGTCTGCGGCTTGCCCACCGCGCCACGGTTCCCGGCCTCCGGGGCTGCACACGCCTCGTGTGTCTGCACTGGGACGAGCGGGTGGCGGCTCGGCTCTGCTCCCGGGGCGGGGGGGGGGGGGGGGGGAGTCACAGACCCTCAGAGGCAGCGCGCGCCGGGGCCGCGGCCGGCTCGTCTGGGCGGCGACATCCTCCTCGTGCTCTTCTGCCTCAATCTGGGGCCTGATGAATAGAAATGTCACTGGAAATTGATTTTCCATTTAATCAAAAGAGGAATTTATTTCTGGGTCTCTCCCGATGTAAGGTCATCCTTTGAGGAGTCACTGAGCATTTTATTAAGTTTTAACCTTCCTGTTGCGCGTCTCTGGGTGCTGTGTCCACGGGTCAGCGGGCGCCCTGCGAGCCGTAAGCTAATACCTGCAAAGGTCACAGCTGCCCTGCGAGGGCACCGGGCCGGCGGGCTCGCTGGCAGAGGCGGCGCGTGCCCCTTCCGATTGCCGGGCAGCCGGCTCCGGGTGAGGGGGGGCCCTGCGGTCTGAGACGGGGCAGAGATGCTTTCCGTAAAAGGGCCAGACGGGTGGGGGGAGCACGTTGGGCTCTGTGGCCGCGGAGGCCCCAGGGCAGCATCACCTTGTGAGCAGTGAGTGACCGCCTCCCCCAGAACCACCGGCGGGACCGGGGACAGGTCTCCAGGGCCGCAGCTCCACGACCTCTGCCCTGACACACCCCTAGGCCGGCGGGACCTCATGGAGTCAGCCCCGGGGCGTGCAAAGCGGGCTCCCCCTGCCGGGCTGAGTTCGGGTGCTGGGACCCCACGGCCCGCTGACCACAGACGTGCATTAGGTGCTGGAGCTTCCGGACGTCGCGGCTGCAGGTCCTGCGGCTCAGAAGGCGCGAGACCGGAGGGAACTCGTGGAAATCCATGGTCTTCCACGTCGGGCGTCTGCCTCCACGGGATGCCCACGCGTTGGGGTATTGGGGCGCACCCGGAGCCCCGGGTCGCGGGGGGCCCCGTGGGCTCCGCGGGGGCCGCACTTGCTGGATGGACGGCCCTGCTGGAATCTGCAAAGTCTTGTTAACGACATTAATGTGCAGCTACCTGCGTTTTAATCACGGAGACACAAACCCGGGCCGTTCCTTTCTGGTGGAGCATCACTAATTCCAGCCACACGGTAACTGTGCGGCGCCGGGTTCTAGAAATTAGGCCTCCGGGATCCATTAGCTGTGTGGTGCGCCGTGGCTAAGTGAAGGGCTGTATTATTATCAAGGTAATTCAAAACAAATTTCAAGCTGTGACAACAAAACGGTTCTTGTAGTAGGTTGGGGTTTGTACAGCAATTGCCGGCTAGACGAGGACGGTTATGTTGCCGAGTTGGGATTTTGGCGGGCCCATCTTACTTGCTCGTTTGCGAACAGAATTTTCCCGATGCGGTGCGGGCGGGCCCGTGGTGAACTGGCACCTCTCTCGCTCCGTGTAGCTGGTGGGGGGGGGGGGGTTGGCGTGAGATTGCTCCGTGCCCACGAGAGACAGGAATTTGCAGCAGGAATCCTGGCCCCGGGAAGGGTTGCCCCGAAATTGGGACGGTCTTTTGGGGAGAGTCACGCGGGCTGAGCCTTGCTCCCAAAGCCCTCTTTCCGTTCCTCTGGCCCATTTTCAATGCAAACAGTGCCCTGGAGAAGTTAACTTCGGGGGCCGAGTGGGGGCACTTAGGTTCCCTCCTAGATCCTCTCTCTGCTCTAAGGCTAAAGGGGCAGGAGCAGGCGTGTTACAGGCCATGGCCCTAGGACCGTCCCCTGGCCCCCCCACGGGCTGTAACCCTGGGGTCTGCTGGCTGTTCCTCCCTCCGCGCTGTGCACCGTGTAGTAGATGCTCAGTAAATCTGTGCCGTGGGGATGAGGGTCCCACAGTGCTTGTGAGGGCGCGCCGTGGCGACAGAACGCCCCAACAACATGGGGAGAGCGGAGGCACCGTTGGCTGTAATGGTGCTCAGAGAAATCCACCCTGACCTGCGAGCCGTGCAGGTTCCCTGCCACGTGCACCGCTGTGTCCCTCCCACCCCAGGCTTGGCTGAGGGCGAGGGATCCCCAGGGAGAGAGTGGGGCCTCCGGAGAGAGGGGGGTCCCTAGGGAGATGGTGGGAGATCCCCAGGGAGAAGATGAGGTCCCCAGGGAGAGGGCAGGGGTCCTGGGGAGTGCGACAGTGCCATGGCAGGGTGACCGCAGCCTGGTGGCCCTTGGCTGCCAGCTGGCCCGGCCTCACGGTCCCCTCACTGGTGAGTCACCAGCTGTGCCAAGTGGCTTTAGAGATTCGCTCCTTCTCCCGTCGGGTGGCTGGGAGCTCAGGGGGACCAAGCGTGGCTGCTCCTGGGACACTGACCGTCTGACCTGTGCGGGGCGAGGACCCTGCGTGTCACCAGCAAGAACCAGATGCAGTGGGGGGTGGGGGGGCGTCACCGCCGTCGCTCTGGCAGCTGAGGGCCGCCCGTAGTCGCCCGTGCACACGGCGCGTAGCCGGCTGCCGGTCCTCCCCGGCCACGGCGCCGCTGGGAGAGCCGAGACCCCCACACACGCGCGTCTGAACCACGGCACCTTCGCCCGGTGGCGCCAGCTGATCCGCTTCCCGGAGAGCGGCTCGTGGACCGGCTGCCTTCGCTGTTCCCCCGGGGCCTCCGGGAGGAGCTGCCCGGGCCTCACGCCGCGGACACATCCCTTCTCCCGTGGCTTCTGGTTACCTTTACAGGTTTTTTTTTTTTTTTAATTTTTATTTATTTATGATAGTCACACAGAGAGAGAGAGAGAGAGAGGCAGAGACACAGGCAGAGGGAGAAGCAGGCTCCATGCAAGGAGCCCGATGCGGGACTCGATTCCGGGTCTCCAGGATGGTGCCCTGAGCTGAAGGCGGTGCTAAACCACTGCGCCACCCAGGGATCCCACCTTTACAGGTTTAAAGGGCAGGTGCCTTTTTAAAAAATACGTTTCGGGAGCAACTCTTAATGGATGCGGCACTTTTGAAAGTTGGTGAGCGCACCTGACGGCGGTAGCAGTCGCTCCGTAGGTGTTTCCAGATGTCCTATGTCCGAGCGGTCGAGAGCGGTGGCCCCACCGTCTGGGTCCGGGCTGCCGCCCACCGCTGTCCCTTCCGTGCGTCGGAGGAAGGCGGCAAGGTCGCCGCCCTGTGGGGCTGGAGGGCCCGCGGCCTTTGTCCTTCCCCCCCTCAGGTCCCCGTCCAGGGGAATCGCTCCAGCACCTGAGCATTTCAAGAACAAACAACACTTCCCTTCACTTGTGGACTCGGCTGCGCCTCCGCCTGGGACCCTGGGTGCAGACAGACCCACAGACGAGGGAGACTATCTCTCTGGCGTGAAATAGGACAGTAAATGAGAGTCTTGTCCTCGGGACCTGGCGGCCGGCACAGACCACACCTGTGCCGCGGGGATGGAGACGAAACCTGCTAAGTGCTCGGCCAGGCTTAGGCCCCCGCAGCCCCACGAGGAGCCGCGTGTCATCCCCACGTTACGGATGAGGCGCCAAAGCACAGGGCAGGTGTGCGGCGGCCCCAGGGCCACACAGCTGGTGGGATGCAAACCCGGGGGAGCCGTGGCCGCGTCCTCCCGGACCCTCCGGCCTGCCGACCCCGCTCCGACAACGTGGACAGAGCGCGGAGCAAACAGCGACGGGTGCCGTCTCCGGAGTCAGCCGGCCGCGCTCCCCCTGCCGAGCCCCCTCCCTCCGGGAAGCGGCCGTGCCACCTCCTCGGGGTGCGGCCTGCGGAGCCGAGAGCCGCCGCCCAGGCCTCGTGTGCAGGAACGCGCCTCCCCGAGCTACTCCCACCTTGCCGTGGGAACGGTCCTGTGATTTATTATTTTAATTAAGGGCTTTTAAGCTTTAATTTAAAAAGTTAAATAAGCTGTCTTTTTATGTAAATTGCGGCTGAGCGAATGATCACCCAGGAGCCCTGTGGGCTCTCACCTGCGGAGATAACCCTCTCCTGGCAGGACCCCAGGCGTGGATCCCAGGCGCCCACGGAGTAAGTCTGCACACGGGGATCTCGGCTCCGGGCGGGGGTGCCTTCCCTGGGGGCAGCCGGGCCGTCTGCTTGGTGACAGCCGTGTCCCCCTGCCCCGGGCACAGCCTTTATTGCTGCCCTGTGACATCTGGCCGAGAACCCGTGGGATCCCACGCCTGGCATCGCCTCGTGCCAGCTCTTTACTACCAACACCCTCTTGCTGCCCCAGGAAGGCGACATGCAAGCCGCTGTTTTCAAAAGGCAGACACATGTGGAGCCACAAGTTCGCTTCCCACCAGGAAGGAGGTCCCCGTGGGTGCAGCTGCCACAGCAGGGGCGAGGCTGCCCGGTGCAGCCTCCCGCTCTCCTGCCTCCCCCCTGATGTGCCCCAGAGCTGTCAGCATGGAGGAAACATTTGCTCCCGTGGTTCTCTGCCCTTTGGGTAGAGGGGTGCAGGCTTGGGGGAGGGGGCTGTGCCCTGGGGCTCAGCGGTGCCCCCACGCAATCCCCACAGCCCGGCCGCCCTGCCCTGTGTGCAAGCAGTGCTCCCCACGTCCAGGGGGCAGTGGCAGTGCAGCCGCCCACACAGGGCCACGTTCCAGGCCCGTGATGACCTGCATCTAAAGCGCTTTGCATCCGCGGCCTGGGCAGGTGGGAAGCGGGCCGGGCAGGTTCAGCACCTGTGGACAGTCTGCTGGCAGCCCAGCCGGTTGTGCACTGAGCTCCAGCACCTTCAGCAGTGCCCCCACCTGCCCTCATCCCCTTCCCCCTCCGTGTGTGGCCACCTGTGCCCGCGGCCTCGGAGAGCCACCGTGTCCATCTCCAGGTCTCCCCTTCCCGGACACTGGGTTTAGGGCTGCTCTGATCCAGGCAACCTCATCCTGGGACCCTTGACTCGAGCCCCTCTGTGAAGACCCTGACCCCAAACAGGGTCACGTTCTAAGGCTTCCAGATGTGCCTGCAGTCGGGGGACACTTTTCACCCCTTACACCTACTTGTAACGATGCCTCAGAGAGCCTCGGAGCTGCACTCAGGAAGGCAGGTCCGGGGCAGACACAGCATCACTGGAAGTGCACCTGGGAGTGGGCACCTGGCTCACTGCTGGTATGCACCTGGGGGTGGACACCTGGGAGTGGGCACCTGGGAGGGGACACCTGGCTCACTGCTGGTATGTACCTGGGGGTGGACACCTGGGAGTGGGCACCTGGGAGCGGAAACCTGGGAGTGGGCACCTGGGAGGGGACACCTGGCTCACAGTTGAGGTGCACCTGGGAGTGGGCACTTGGGGGCAGGCACCTGAGTCACAGTGAGGCACACCTGATGGTGGACTCCTGGGAGTAGGCACCTGGGAATGGGCATCTGGCTCACTCCTGGTGCACACCTGGGAGTGGACACCTGGGGGCAGGCACCTGGCTCACAGCAAGGCACACCTGGGAGCGGGCACCTGGGGGCAGGCACCTGGGAGTGGGCACCTGGGGGCAGGCACCTGGCTCATGGTGAGGCACAACTGGGAGCAGGCACCTGGCCCACAGTGGGTCTTGCCACACCTCTGCTGGGCCCGCCGCCACTCCTGCTCTCATTCCGCTGTCCCACGTTGACATGCCGTTGCTCTTGCACCAAGCAGACCCGCGTAACAGCCTTGGGGAGGATGAAGCTCTTCGGCACGTGCTCAGTGCCCCCGAGGGCTGGCATCTCCTGAGACCGCTGGGCGCCCGTCCGACCGGCCCACAGCCCTGGCTGCCTGGGGGGGGACCTGCCCATGACCCCCGGCCAAGGTGAGGGAGGGCCACACGCAACAGACCCGCTGCCCTGTTGTTCCCACCGTATTTGACCTAGACTCTCCTCTCTAGGGAAGAATTTCACCTCTTAGTTATTTTTGGTTCTTCCAAAGATCTTGAAAGAAGTCGAAAAATAGCCTTATTTCCTTACGATTCATTCTGCGCCGATGCTGAAGAATAGGATTAAAAATTGACTATAAACCGACAGAGTCAATACCCACCTGTTTACCCAGCGGGCAAACCGTGGCAGTTGCCAGCGCGCAATGCTGTATCGCATTTAACCGCGTCGCCCTGCGTGGAGACGGGTGGGCGCCGGGCGTGCGTGTGCGCCGCGGGAGGGCTCTGTCCCTGCAGGGTGAGGTCTGCAGTGCCCACGCATGCTGTCCGGAGGGCCTGGCCCGTGGGGAGCCGTGCGCACCCCTGCACCCTGCAGGGTTGAGGTTGGGGCCCACCGGTTCCATGAGTCCGGCCGCACGTGGCGTATTTCCAACACCCAGAAAAAGCACGGAAGCCAACGGCAGGCGGTGTGTGGGCGCTGTCTTCAAGGACACCCCCGCGGCCCCCGGCGGTGGGGAGGGAGGAAGGCAGAGGGAAAGCAGGCTGCAGGCATGTGAGGCTGTGCACAAATCTGCATTTTTCATGGAAGTCACTGGAGAGATGAAGTAACACAATGAACGGTACCTTGTAAATAAATACTCGACGTAGGAATAGAAAAAGTCCACGAGCGGCCGTCAGAGTCTCCTCGGAAACGGAATGAGCCCTTCCTGCCGAGATACAGTGCTGTGGGTCCGAGCGGACACAAGGATCATCTTCCTTCTCACGTCTCCTGGAGGAGACCGTGACGGACTCTCGCTGGTTTACAGACATCCCCGCTGAGCTCCTGCCTCAGGGCCTTTGCACCTGCTGCTCCTGCTGCCAGGAGCACTCTTCTCCACACGGCTTGCTCCCGCACTTCTTCAGGTCTTGGCCCAGACCTCACCCGCCTCATGGTGAGTGAGGCCTCCCTGCCCCCTTACTTGGACTTGAACCCCATCGTCTGCCAAGATAAGTTCACACTTAGGAGTTACAAGAGTAGTGCAGAGCCGGATTTTCCTATTTTCGACACCCAGTTTTGCCGCCGCGTGTGTAGGGGTGGAGGGGGGGTTGCTCTGCTTCAATCTACCTATAGATCTATTACTTATTACCTGTCTATCACCTATGCGTTATCTATCGATCATCTGTCTACCTGTCTGTCACCTATCTTTTGTGTGTTTGATCTGTCATCTGTACATCGATCTGTCATCCATCTAGATACACACACGCCGAGTTTTTCCTGAACCCTTTGGGTTTTTTGTTGTTTGTTTGTTTGTCTTAAAGATTTTATTTATTCATGAGAGACACAGAGCGAGAGAGAAACAGAGACACAGGCAGAGGAAGAAGCAGGCTCCATGCAGGGAGCCCGACGTGGGACTCGATCCCAGGACTCCAGGATCGCGCCCTGGGCTGAAGGCAGATGCTCAACTGCTGAGCCACCCAGGTGCCCCTTTGCTGAACCCTTTGAAAACCAGTTGTTGACACACACCCTCTTACCCCGAAATACTTGGGTGTGTGCGTCCCAGGAAGGAGGATGCTCTCTTAGCTAACGTGGTTATAAACGCAGACGCTTACCAACAATCCTGCAGGTTCTACAGAGCATGTTCCAGGTCTGCCAACAGTCCCGACGGTGTTCTCTGGCCCCCGGCCTGGCCACAGCTGGCCGTCGTCCCTGCAGGGATCGCTCCCTGCGTGTGGTTTTCGTGTCCCCTGAGTCTGCCACAGCTCTGGGCCTGCTTCGCCCCTCCCGACACAGGCTGCCTGGCTTATAGGATGCCCTGGATGTGGACTCATCCGATGTCCCTTGATGAAGCTGGTACCATTTGCTGCTGCTGCGAGAGCAGCATCACAAAGTCGGGGGTCTCCTTACAGCAGAAGGTGAAGATCAGTTTTTCGGGTAGAAGAGGAGCAGCTGAGCTGAGCATCTTAGCTCCATGCCCTTGTGCGTCCTATTGCTCTCAAGCAGCGGATGCAGGGCCTGTGTTGCTGAAATGCATGGGGCATTGCTGGAGGGATAGGCTGCTCGCCTGAGACGAGTGCAGCAAAACATGGAGAAATGTCTGGGGCCTGCCACGGGGGGGCCTCGTAAGGGCTCGGGGGAGGCATCGTGGGACCGCGACTCTTCTCTGACCAGCTGGGCTCCGTGCAATCCGTGGGGCAGCACCAGAGGACGCTCACAGACACAGGTGTGTCTTACATAAAACTCAGGAAGAGAGTCTGCAGGTGCCAGGATCACCCGTGAGGGGCGAGCGATGCCCAGCCAGGCCCCATCCCAGGCCCGACGGGAGGGACCGCTCCCATCGCAGTCCGATCGCAGTCCGAACGCGTAGACGGCAAGAGGCCATGCATTTGGGGTCTGGGCGTCGAGTCTCGCCAGCACGGATGCCTCGCCCCCTCGGGGGGGGTGGTGTGCCCGGGAACGTGACGATTTTGCTTCTAACGACGGTGGCGGGCAGCTGCTCCGGACCTCACGTCGCCGAGGAAAGCAGTGCTGGCATAGAATGGGAATGCTTAATTGAAGTGGAAAACATGCGGGAGTAGAGTCTCTTGAACTGCGGTTTGTGGAGATGCTGCTGTAATAATGCTAATTACCTTCCCTGCCGCCCGTGGGGCCGCGGGCGCTCCCCTCCTCCTCCGAGTGCCTGGCGTTGGGATGTGTAGTGGCTGCTAAGAAGTTTAAAAAAAAAAAAAAAAGAAGAAGTTTGACAAGCTTCTCCTAGGAAAACATCAGGCCTGGGTACTTAAGTGGGTCCGTGCGCTGGTGCGTGTGCAGGGAGACGTGCGCCGTGTGGCCGGAGGCTCGGCCACTTTGTGTGCGAGGGTGCAGGGCGAGGGCGGCATCCCCGGGGGGAACCCCCTGCCCGGTACCGTCCCTCGGCAGCCTCTCGCTCCGGGGTAAAGGCTCGAGGGGTGCGTTTGCCGGCAGGTTCCTACTGCGTAAGCTTCGCGTGTGGACCCCAGTCCCTCAGCGGGACCCCAGGCCGCAGGGGCTGCGACCGCTGTTGGCTCGGGGATATTTGTCGTGAGCCGAGGGATGGATGGTGCTGGCATTCCTTTGCCTTTTGCGCTCAACTCCCAGATGGTCAGGAAAGCTGCCGGGCTTGTCCGGGGCGGAAAGGCTGGCGGCCGGCGGGAGCTCCTGGGCTGGGGGGTGAGCGCAGGCCCGGGGGTTCGCTCATGTTCCTGCAGGAGCCGGGACATGCAGGCCGGGGGTCCGCCCTTGACAGGCCGGCACCCGCACCCTCTCCCAGGGGCTCCTAAGGGATGGCACGGTGGTCTTTACCCAGGCACGGGGCTCGGCTGACGTGTGGGGTCCGGGCTGAGCCCCAGTGGGGTGCGGATGCCCCCTGTCCCTGCGGTAGCTGAGGACTAGGCTTTAGGAGCTGGAATGAGACCCAGAGACGCGGGCTCAGGGGAGATAGTGCCTAAAACACATGCGAAGGGGGGGGGGGGTCTGGTGAAAAGATCCCTCGTAAAAAGTATACACGTGTTGCTCCATTTACAGCTGAACAGATAAAGCGCCGTGTGGTATGACTCCGCCTTAAGGAGGAAGGACATCCTGACGCCTGCTGCCACACGCGTGAACCGTGAGGACGTGCTCAGTGAGCTGAGCCCGACGATGAAGGACGCATACTGTGACTGCCCTCACAGAGCAGCCAGGTGTCGACGGGGGCCAGGCCTGGTGGGGGAGGGCTCAGTGGGTACAGACGTCCAGTTTTGCAGGATGAGAAGGTTCTAGAGACCAGTCCCACCGCACTCAGGACGGTAAACCGTGTGTTACGTGTTCCGCGATGGTTTTTAAAGCCCCGTGGTAGACAGATGGTTGGCAGGCGGGGCAGCCGGCGTGGCGGGAACGCCCTTTGCAGGTCCGCGCCTTTGCACATAGTCAGGGGCAGCGAGCTGGTCCAGGGGAGGGTTTCCGGTTTCGGCTGAGCTCCGGGCCCCAGGGAGCCAGAAGCCACGAGAGGGGAGCCCAGGGGGACCCCACCCGGCCACCAGCAAGGAGGAGGTGAAAGTCCCCATCGCTGCAAAATCCTGGACTCATCAGTGCTCATGACTCATTTTGGCGTTTGCCTTGAGATTTGTTCATTCCAGAAGCAAACAAACAAAAAGTTGAGCATTTGGAGGTTCTTGTGGAAATGTCACCTGCTGTGGGGCCTCTTGGGAGGGAGAGAGCATCCCTGTTCTCAGACCCGACACCACGGATGAGAGCTGGGGCTTAGGTCTGGAGGTGCCTCGGCATGCTCGAGGGGCTCCCGGAGTGTGACCTCAACCCTGTGGGGTGGCGGGGGTGTGGTCCTGTCCTGCCACAGACGGGGAGCAGGTGGGTGCAGCCCCTGCGTCCTGGGGGCAGTGGTGAGCACCTCCAGGAGCAGGGAGGGAGCCCGAGCACGCACCATTCAGGGCCGCGGGTGTTCCCCAAGCTGGGAGCCGGAGCGGGAGGCAGCCCACGGCACGCCCCACGTCCGTTCACTCGTTCACGCGATCCTTCCATTAGCAGCAGAGAGGCAGCGGCAGAGGCCGCGCGTCCCGGGGCGTCACATGGAGAAGCAGCCGAGGCCGGACACGCAAACTGCACAGAGACACGGCCTCGATAAACTCAGATCCCGCGCACGTGGGAGGGAAGGCGGTACGCGGGCAGCACCCCGAGCGCCGACGGCACCCCAAGGCCACCAGCAGCCCCGCCTCCCCGCGGCGTCCTCGCTCTGGAAAAGCAGCAGGTGCAGGTTTAACGGCTGCAGCCGTGGGGGGCTCAGGGCGCACGGGGAGCCGGCGGCGGCAGCTGGACGTCGCAGCCCATTACTACCACCGCCCGGGCCATGCTCCAGGATCCGGTTCTCGGCAGCCCGCCCCACAGGCCCCCGTGGCCTGGCACCCCTCGCCAGCTGCCCGTGGGCTCCGAGCTCTCCTGGCGGCGGCCGCAGAGGTGGTGGGAGCCCAGCCCACGCGTTAGATTCCAGAGAGCATCTCGTGGCTTGTAACCGCGCCAAGGTCGATATTTTCACTGGGGATCTCGCGCGGGCGGCGAGCATGTGAGCCGGCAAGCGCCACGTCTTCCCCACGCAAGGCCGTGCCGGGGAGGAGGCACGTGAGCCCCGAGTCACGGATAGACCGAAGGTGGATGCAGGCGTTTCAGTGCCGTGGGGGGACCACGGGGCACGCGGGAGGGGCGGCTGCTGGATCGCTGCCCGGAGCTTCGCGCACACGCGCTTCACGTGTCCGGGTTCAGCCCGGCCCGCCGCCCCCCCCCCCCTTCCCCTGCCCTTCTTCCCCATTGTAAATACCACTGAAATCGTGCATCCTCTTCCATCGTAGAGAAAAAAATAATTTTCAGTTGATGTAAACGTGCACATCTATTTCAGAGCTCCAGCCACTGAACCGCACCAGAGGAGAGTAAATTCCGCTCAGGTGAGGCACGGGGCGAGGTAGGCGTGAATGACGCCCGGCTCCTCGCTGAGGGGCGTGTTCACCTCGGTGTTTCAGAGCTAGATCGTGTGCTCCTCTCGGCGGGCTCTGGCCTCGCCCAGACAGGGGGGCCGCGTCCAGGACGCTTAGACATGTGCCAACCGCCATGCGCTCTGGGCGGCCTTCCAGAGAGGGGTGCGCTCACGTGGCGGAGCCTCAGCTGGGGGAAGATCTTCCCGGGATCGGGGAGGGGGCAACCTTAGCAGCTCGTACACTTAGCGCTGAACTCCCGGGGAGTTCTGCACGTTACAAAATGGGGCCCTGGAAAAGCATTGCAATGGGGTCAGGGCTTTGGTTTTTTTATTAAGCAAGTTCTTCATTTAGGACTCTTTCGGTTGCAAGGGGCCACACGGACCCCCAAAGGCTATCACACACACACACACACACACACACACACACACACACACAAATGTTAAGTAACAGAGAAATCCAGGTGACAGCTTCAGGTATGGCTTGATCCAGGGGCTGAAGCTGTGATCGTATGATCCCCTCCACCTCCAGGAAGGCTCCCTTCATCAGGGCTCTCCCCTCACGGGAAGCAAGCTGGCAGCAGTCGTACAGGCCTGCATGTTTGCAAGTTTGAGTACAGGGCGAAGGAGAGAGGATTTTCCTGGTGGTGTTAACCAGGATGCACACTTCCAGGCTGCCGGGCCCAGGGCCACATTACAGACGCGTTTATCGGGGGGGGGGGGTGGGGGGGCTGTGACGGTGGTAGAAGGACGCAAATGTGTACCCCTGGAGTTTAAATCTGTTAGTGAGAGACAGACAGTCATAGAATCTTGGAATGAGGGAAGGCGAGCGAGGAGAGAGGAACGTGAGTTTGTAGGGCGGGGGTCTGCACACCGTGGTCCTCTGCCTGTTTTGTCAAGTCTCCTCGGAACTCAGCCAGGCCTGTCCATTTGCACACCGTCCGTGCTGCCCTCACGGGCCAGCAGCTGAGGGATGGCCGTCGCGACCGTCCGCGCGCCCCACAGACCTCAAGGACTTACTCTCTGGCCCTTTACAGGGAGGGTTTGCTGATCCCCGTGGAGCCTGTGATAAAGGAAGTGCCCCTGGTGGGCCGGGGGTGGGGGATGCTGCGGGCTCCCCAGGGCTCTTGCCCTGGGACCTCAGGCATGAGGGGGATCTAACCCCGAGAAGGGCTGGGGCAGGGGCGAGGCGCGGAGGTGGGACGGGGCTGGGAGGGGAGTAGGGGTGAGGGGTTTGGGCTGTGAGACTCAGTGTCCCTCTCAGGACTGGGGGGGGGGGGCAGAAGAGGAAAGAGGGAGGGAGAAGGGCCGGAGGAGGAGGTGGCCCACTCCGGGGAGCCCGGCCTCTCCCCGCGGCTTTTCTCTCTTTGTTGTTCATGCGTGTGGCCAGGAAGCAGCTTCTTCCTGCGGCAAGGCGGCACCTCAGACTCGTCCTCACCGGTCCTGGGCCGGTGGTGTTCTCCGTGGCCGCTCGGGGTCCTGAGACAGCACAGAACACCTTGGTGCAGGGGTGCTGAGCCCAGGTCACCCCGGCCAACTCCCGGCCAGCGCTGCGCGGGGACGGGGACCCAGCTGGGGCGTGTGCACATCCAGGCCGCCGGCTGCACGCGAGGAGGCTCAGAGCCCCAGAGCCCGTCCGTCCCCGCGGGCGGCGTGTGGCCAGCGTCAGCACCGGGAGCGCCCGGGCCACCCCAGCCCGGAGCGCAGGGCTCATGGGCGCGCCCCGACGTGGCCCCACAGCCCGCGCGCCCCTGAGCCTCCGCGGGAAGGCTGGAAACACAAATGCACAATTAGCTTCACTGAGTCCGGGGGCCTGGGGGTCTCGGGAGGTGCATTTATTTTTAATGCAGACGAGGATGTCGTTGCGAGGGCCGTACAGCGGGCTCAGGTATTAAAAATCACCACGGAAAAGGCTGCATCTGCTGCGAGAAGCAGGTGAGCGCGGTCGCCTGCGCCGTCCACGCCGGTGTCTCGCGTGTGGACGGATCTGGGCCCTGAAGGTACTTTATCATCGTCCACAGGGGCTGAGCTGAGTCTCTCACCTCCTTGGATGTGGCCCCGGGCCTGGGGTCTGGGTCCGGGTCTGGGTCCCGGGGAGTCGGTGGTCTTGGCCCTTTGAAAAGCAGCCTATTGTTCTAGCACATTCTGCCCACGAGGATGGTGGTTGGAGGCACCTGCGGCGTTGATGAAACCTTCCTGGTGGTGGCCCTGGGCGCCCCGTGGGGGCGGGGGGGGGGGGCGGACAAGAAGATGCTCAGGAGAGGCGTGTGTCTCGACATAATTAACATTTCTGATCACTGTCTTCCCTCCCAGCGAGCTAGCCTGAGGGGAAGCTGCAGGAAGGCAAAGCAGGGCCTCCTCCCTCTCCCCACTCCCCCCTCCTAACCTCCTCCCTCCCTCCAGCGCCTCTCCCCACCCACCGGGTGCTGCACGGCCTCCCCCTGCGCCGGGGCCCCTGGACGGGGGTCCTCCCTCCGCCTCCCGCCCCCGACTCTGCTCAGACCAAGACGCTGCCCCCTCCACTGTGTCGCCCAGGTTGGGGGTGACACATGCCACGTGCCCGACACCCGCACAGGGGACCCGCCCGCAGCCAGACGCTGTCCCGGGGTGTGTGGGGCACCGGGCGGGCGGGGGAAGACCTTCACTGCTGTGCAGCGGCGCCGAGCAGAGCCCGGTTCTCGGGAGGGATGTCATTCATGGCTTTGTCAGGAGTTCCCTGTGCTCGGCTCGTGGGATTTCACGGGCGGCGGCCGGGCTGCTCCAAATTAACGCTAAATAACTGGGATGTTCTCCTTCCCACTGGTTGAACTAGGAGCGCGATGAACGGCACCCAGGGGCCCTTTGCAGCCATCAAGGGAGGAAATTCCTGCGGCTGAGAACCTGCCGCGGTGCCAGGACCTCGGGAGGCGGCGTGCGTGCTCAGGACGGCCTCCTGGGACCCTCCCGGGGCGCCCCCTCCGCCCCCCCAGGCAGGCCGCTCCCCTGCCCCAGCCTGTGCTCATCTTGCGGTGCAGCTGGAAGTCTGGGGTGGGAGGGACCCAAAGCCAAACTCCAAGTCGGTTCACGATCGAGGACGTCACCAAAAATAGACTTTCTCTCCTTCTCCCCGTTACAGCGTATTTCCAGCCATCCCTTTGGGGTTCCACATGCTTGTCCCTGGGGGAATCTGCAGGACGACGGTGGCCGTCCCTCCCAGCCAGGGGGAGACAGGACAGCGCCTCCCGCAGGCGCTTCTCTTTCCCCGGATCCCTTGACCAGGCCTGAGTCCGGGCCCAAAACCACCCGGCAGCTGCAGGGCGGGCGGTGCTCCCCAGCCCCGACATTGGGGTGGGTGCGTCCCCAGCAGGGGGGTCAGCCCCGCTCTAACCCCAGCCCCCACACAGCGGGGTGGGCACTTCCCGGGGGGGCACAAGTCCTCACAAATACGCACTCCCCCCGGGACTCTTCAGACTCGGGTTTATAGGACCCCCGTTCTGGGTCCCCGGGTCCCCTGGAGCCACCAGGAGAGTGCACGTTGGTTAGCAGCTCCGGGCGTCGTGTCCCGATCTCTCCGGACGACGTGGGCGGTAACGTCCATCCTTCCCGGGGCGCGAGGTCTCAGCCGGGTCCCAGCAGAGCAGAGCCTGCGCGTGGCCCTGTCCCCACGAGCCTGACGCGGACGCGGGGAGCCCCGGGGAGGCACCTCGCCAGTGCAGGCCGAGCCGAGCCACAGACCTCCACACCCACCAGGGACCTTTGCCGACCTGTGGCAACGTCGGGGAAATCAGAGAGCGGGCCCGGGGCGGCGCGTCACGAATGCAAATGGCCCTGCGTATTAGGAGTTATTCAGAAGCTCTTAGAGCCAAAATGTACCTTTTTTTTTTTTTTTTGGTGAAATAAAATGGCTGATTAAATTGCATGCACTTTCTGAATATAAAGAAAACTATAAAATAAACATCTGTGCACTTGAGGTTCATGGAGCGCCTTCCGTGCGCGTGGCGTCTCCGTCAGCCAGCAAACAGCTAATTGGCGGCAGCACAGCCTTTCGGGTCGTAACGCAGCCCAGGGTAAAGGCCTTGATTTACAGACTCTTATGTTGGTATCAAAAGGAAAAAGGAATCCGTGTGAAGTCAAGGCAAGCTCTATTTAAAAAAAAAAAAAAAAGAAAGAAAGAAAACAAAATTTGCCTGCATTTTCTGGAGCACTCCACGAGCACGTGCCCCCCAGACCTGGTGCCCCCCAAATGGCGCGTGCGCGGCCCGCTGCAGCTGCTTCAGGGGCCCTGAAGGAGACGTGGACTGGGAGCTCGGCAGTCGGGAGCGGAGATCGGTCCCCGTGTCTTCGCCAAGATGCCTCGTGGGGAGGAGACTCCGCGCCTTCGTTTGCAGACCTTCGTCTGCGGAAGGTGGGGGGCATGCAAGAGCAGGGAAGACCCCTAGCGGGCAATCATGGGCTGAGCCCTGGCCCTCCCGACCCCCCACTTTTGTTCATGCCTCACTGAGCCCCGAACCTCCGTATGTGACCCGAGGGCCCAGGGCACGGGTCCCAGGCCTGGCGTCTCTCGGGAGCCATCCTCACGCCTGTGGCCAATGAACGTGCCCAGAAGCAAGCTGAGCCCGGGTTCCTGCTGCCCTGGGCTGGAATTCGGGGGCAGAGGGGCAGGGGGGCCGTCTGGCCGTCCTACTGGCCTGGTTTGCAGAAGAGACAGGACAGTCAGAGCGCAGGGGGGCCGTGGAGGCTGTCGCGGGGCCCAGCCCCACACCCCCCGAGCAGATGCGTCGTGTGCATGTCCGTTTCCTGTTGCCGCTGTGACAAACGACACCTGGGAGGCTAACGTGGCAGACGTAAGCTCAGAGTCGGGAGGTCAGAATCGCACGTCGGCAGGGCCGGTTCCCTCTGGGGGCTCCAGGGAAGAGCCCCTTCCTTCCTCTTCCGGCTGCTGGAGGCCACACGCCCTCCTGAGCTTGTGGCCTGTCCCCATCTTCCAGCCGCAGCGTGTTCAGACCTCCTGCTGCCCCCGCTGGCACGTCTCCTCCAGCCTCCCGCCTCCCTCTTACAGGGACCTCCGTGGTGACGCAGCCTGCCTGGGTGACCCAGGGCCCTCGCCCATCGAGTGTCCCGTCCATCACATAAGGTGACATATTCACACTCCAGGACTCGAACGTGGACAGCTTTGGGGCTGCTGTCAGCCTCGTGCATCGTGACCTCCCGTGATGCCGGAGTTGCTGGGAGGATCGTCAGGAAGGCGGGAGGTCGGGGGGTCAGGTAGCCCTTCACGGTGGATGGTTTGCCTGAGTTCCTACGGTGTCAGCAGTGTGGTGAGCCCAGGGCAGGGACCCTGGTGGCCTCCCTGGCCTCCACCCCTCATCTGTATGTGTGTAAATCAGCACACGCACACGCACACATTGCCAGGCCCCGTCTGCAGGCAGGCCTTCCCCAGCCGTCGTTTGGGGAGAACCAGTGTCCCCACCTCCCGCCAGCCTGCCGCAGGGAAGCCCACTCCCCCGTTTGGTTTGCTCACGGCATTTATCTCTGGCTGCACGTCCTGTTCGCCGACCTGGTGCATTCGCCCAGTTGTCCCTACTCACCTGTTCCCCCTGGGCCGGGAGCCAAGCAGGCAGGACCTGTCACCTCTGGTGTCAGGCTCCTCGATCGGTGCTCCGTGAACTTGGCTGGAGGGGGGCCCGGAGGCTGGTCCCCTGTCGGAGGGACAACCTTCCAAGTCACTCCTTGGGACCCCAGAGAGCTGCTGTGTGAGCGGCGACCCATCGCGGACACGACCTTCACCCGGGACGTGAGAGTCTGGGCTGTTGGGTGACGCCAGGCTCCCCTGCTGTACGTTGGGAAGTCGTCCGAGAATCAGCTCCAACGTCAAAGCCCACACCGGCCCAGCCTGGCTAAGTTAAGCTT
Organism: Canis lupus dingo; assembly: GCF_003254725.2. NCBI lineage: Eukaryota > Metazoa > Chordata > Mammalia > Carnivora > Canidae > Canis > Canis lupus. The sequence continues at coordinate 45,890,312 of NC_064266.1, forward strand.
GGAATCCGAGAGGAAAGAGCACCCTCCACGTGACCCTTGGTACCCCTCCCCTGGATAGTTAGCACCAGGGACGTCAGCTTTCCCGGGGCGGTGGCCAGCAGGTGCCACATCCCAGCCACGTGCCCACCCTGCCCTGCAGAGCTTGTGCCCGGCGTCCAGTGGTGACGCAGACACCTTCCAGGAGGCTGGGCCTAGGAGCACCCTGGCAGGAGGGGGACAAGCGAGGGGGCCGGGGACACAGGGCCTCCGTGACTCCTTACTCCTAGAGCCACGCTGGGCTCATCGCGATACCGCCGCTACCTTCCCGTGCACCTTCACTGTCTCACACAGAAAGCTGAGATCGGCACTTTGGGGACGATGTGTGCGTGGGGGAGCTCACCTGGGGGGCGGACCTTCCCCCGTGACGTGGGTGCTAATTGAACAGCGTCCACCCCGCTCACCTGAGGGCTCTGGTCTCTGAGGACGTCGGGCAGGCTGCTGGAAACATCTCACAGAGAACAAAACGTATGTCCCCGTTCCTGGCCACCCCACCTGGCCAGCGAGGTGTTCTAGAATCTTCCTGGAGCGTTGTCAGCATCGCCCTTGCTGCCTCTAAACCTCCGCGTGCCTCTAGGCTGTGCTGTGCGTGCTCTGCGGTTCGGTTCCTCAGAGATGCCCGAGGGGAGCGTGGGGGGCGCACACACCCCGGGTGCCCCCGGGGCCTGGCGTCTCAGTGTCCACATCAGGACGGTTCACCTGACGGAGAGCCGCGTCCCCTCCCGCCGGGCCTAACCCTACAGCCTCGTGCCCCTGTCACTTTCCCAAACCGGCGCCTGCACCCAGAGCCTCAGCCCAAACACAAGCAAGCGAGGTTCTGTTTTTCAGAAGTTCTGCCCCGGTCGTGGTCCGACCCCACTGTGGGTGCCCCTCTGCTCCCTCCTCCTTTCCCAGCCTCACATGTGACACAAAATGACCGTATAGCCGCACAGGCCTCGGAAATAATGGAGTGGCCTTTTAAATATGCATCAGGTCTCGATGCGCCTCTGCTTACACCCTTCCAGCAGCTTCCTTGGTGCTCCCGGAATAAAACCCTCACTCTTCGTCGGGACTCTACATGGGTGGCCCCGGCCAGGCCTTGAGCCAGCCTTCCTGGGCCTGGAACATTCTGTCCTGGGCTCTGGGCACCCACGGGTGCACCTGCCCCTGCAGGTCTCCGCTGAGCAGCTCTCAGAGCGGCCTCGCTGTCCACCCCCCGGGCTGCATTGCCCGCCCCATCACCCCGCGTGTTCATTTATTTGCTCCCGCGCTCTGCTCACGCTCCGTAATTGTCTACTCTATTAGCGGATTGATTTAGAGACTGTTTCTCCTGCTCGGGTGCCCACTCGGGGAGTGACAGCTCCTGTCTCACCCTGGGTTCTGTCTCCAGTGATAGCACGTGGCCTGCCCACTGCAGTGGGAAGGTGCTAGGCTAACACCTCTGGATAGATGCACTGATGGATTTTCACTAAAGACGATAGCGAAATGCGGGATAAGCCAGAGATGCCTGTGGGAATGTGTGTGGGTGTAGGGGTGGGGCCCTCAGACTTCGGGGGGCTGCGGGAATGCATTTGGGAACACAACCCCAAGACAGTGGAGGCCGTGACCCAGAGCCTGCACAGCCACCACCTCCAGACAGCCGCACCCCAGGAGCCAGTGCCCTGAGGCAGAGAGCACAGCGCAGCTCTGCCCCCACCTCCAGCTCTGGCACTTGCCTGCCACCGGGTCACCAGGTCACTGTGAGACTTGATGAGAAGAGCACGGAGGAGCAAGACTGGCACTTCCCCATAAGGAGTGACGGCGCTTCCCTGGGAGGTGGCCTCGGAGCTCCCCCTGTCCCCTCCACTCACCTGCAGGCCGGATCCCAGCACTGCGAGCTCCCACAGGCCGGCACTGGGCGCCCTCGCTCCTCCGCCTGCACAGCGCAGATAAGAAAAATGGCCTGGAGCTCAGGAATCTTGGCTTAGGGTGGCCAGCGTGGTAAGCGGCGGGGCTGGAGCCCAGCCACAGGTCTGCTCTGAAACATTCCAACAAAACGATTCTGCTGGAAAACACCATCTGCCTGAGCCAGTGCTGTGGGAGCAGCAAAGGCCCACGACCCGGGCCTGAGTCCCGAGTTCCCGTTAGCCAGCTCCCCTTTGACCTTGCAGAAGTGCCCCTGCCCTGGGTCTCCCCGCCCACCCACGCCGCACCCCCCCTCCACCTCCTTCTCTTTCCACCCTGGCCCTTGTGAACCACCATCAAAATCACTTCTGGATTTTAGGCTCTTGTTTTGGTGCAGGCTTCTTTTTTATTGCAAGGGCGTTTATGTTTTACAAGATCTATGTTACTTAGGTATCATTTCCCCCTTAATTTTCAAGCTTTATATTCGGGGCATCTTTTACCTTTCTGATTATTTGGTCAAATTCAATTCAATAGTAGTTTATCAAAGATCAAGTACAGGATCCTCCTGGAAATTGGTGGAACATTTGAGATGTTGGTAATGATGGTGATAATGATGTTGCTGATAGTGATGGTGACGGTGATGTAATGGTGGTGGTGATGGTGGTGGTGATGGTGATGTGGTGGTGGTGATGGTGGTGGTGATGGTGATGTGATGGTGGCAGTGGCAGTGATGATGGTGATGTGATGGTGACAATAATAGTAATGGTGACGATGGTGATGGTGGTGACGATGCTGATGGTGGTGACGATGCAGTAGATGATGAAGACTGCGGCTAACCCCCTTCAGCACTGATGGATTCCATGGCCCACTCCGAAGCCCTTCACACACATTAATTCATCTGATGCTCACGGGAGCCTTATGAAACGTCTTCCTTCTGAGACACGGAACCAGAGACATGGGAAGCTGGAGTGACTTTCCAGAGATGCCCAGCCAGTGCTTGGCAGCCCTGGAATCAGAACCCAGGCTGCCTGGGACCACAGGTCATGCTCTATACCGCCGTCATCCCCACTACTGCACAACTCACCAGGTGGTGAGAGATAAGACACACATAAAACAATGAATTAAGAGTTCTAAAATTATCTGCTCTGCTGCATTAATTCACTTATTTGTCGAGCAAACCTCAGAGTGCCTACTGTGTGGTAATGACCCTGGGGATGAGAGTGGACAAAGCAGGCATCCCCCGTGGAACTTGATCGCAGGAGGGACCACCCAGTCTCTCTCTCTCTCTCTCTCTCTCTCTCTCTCTCTGTCCTGGGTGCCCCACGACCAAGGAGGGAGGTGCAGGGAGGGGGGAAGGTAGACATGGCTTCTGGGCATCAGGGTCTTCATCTGATTGCTGAAGGAAGACTGATAATCGAAGATGGTGGAGGGGGGACAGGGAGGGGAGGCACCCCTGGGGAGACCTGGATACTTGGCTCCTGGGAGGGCGGAATGAGACATCCCTGAGGAAGGTGAGGGAGGCCAGGCAGCCTGAAAGGGGCACCAGACACCTGGCGGCACTAGGCAGGTGCACCTCACGCTGCCCCTTTTATTGCTGCCCTCGTCTCCTCTGCAGAGCCCCACGGATGCCTGTCCCAGCGGGCGCAGTGCCTCCTCTGCTGGACTTTTACATTGATCTCCAAATCGGTTCAGCCAAGATGACATTGACCCCGAGGCCTGGGCCGAAGACTCCCATCGTGTGACCAGAGTGAGCGCTGGCAGGGAGCGAGGGAGCCGAGGGCCGCCCGCGGGCGCTTCTGCTTCCGTCCATCTCCTTTCCCTGCCCCCAGCCGGTGGCCCTGAGCCGGTGCCTGGTGTGGGAGACACGGCCCCGGGGGGCCCCGAAGGTGGACGGCCTCACAGCCCCCCACCCCCGGTTCTTACCACCTTTTCTGAAGGAAGATTAAGCAGCAGAAAGCAGCTGCTTTCATTGATATTTATTGTTTTAAATTCATTTTTAATTGCACAGGTAACACATGAGTGATCTCCCATTGCTGAGCAGTGGAACTGTGCCGTTCAGCCCGCAGCCCCCGCCACCCACCCAGGCGCGAGTGATGCTCCCCCGGAGCCCGCCAGCCTTTGCAGCTTTGTGTGCCCGCTTCCCTGTGCAGTTAAAAATACACGTAAGGGTGTACAGATTTGTTTTTCATTTTAGGACCCTAAGTGATGTAGCAGCGCTGTTAATGCAAAACTGGCTTTTCTCACTTGGCAGTACGCGTTGGGCGTCCTCCCGGGATGCGGTGCGCGAGAAGCGCCGAGCCACGCGCCCGCCGAGCTGCGGCCATCCTGCAAGCGTGACGTTTTGTTCTATTAATTGCAGCCAAAATCGGGAGGGAGGCCGAACCAGGAAACGGGGGAAGGTCCAGGCTTTTAGATGGGTTTCCGAGATGGTCTAGCCTGGTTCACGGTGACTCGCTGGGAGGAGGACAGAGCTCTTCGTGCGGCCGCCGTGGTCTCAGGCCCACGGTCAGGAATTCCAGAAGCAGGGCCTGGGCAGAGAGCAGGGGGCAGTGGCCGGGCAGCAGGTGACTCTGGCCCTGGTGCTTGGCGTCCACGCAGAGGACCAGCCGGCGGTACTCAGGGCGGGGGACACAAACAGCAGACGGCATGAACTCCGGGAGGAGTGGCCCATTCCGGATGCGAGTGGCTCAGTGTATAAACCTGCGCGGCGCGCGTTCTCTGCAGGGGAAACTGAGTCATCTGGCCTGCACCCAGCGCCAGCGCCCTCTCTCCCTCCCGGCTCCGGGCACTGGCGTCTCTCATCCCGCTCTCCCCTTCATCACCCTGGTCCACGGCAGCTTCAGTCACTTGGCCCCCCCCTTGCCTTTGCCGGTTCTGCGTTTCCCCGGAAAAGCCAACAAAACCTTGCACCTCATAAATTTTAACAGGCCTTTCAGCTGATGTATTTCATGTCTGGATTGTTTTATCTGTCTCACTTTGATTGTGCGCCCCGAGGGCTGAGACCTCGTCCCGTTTCATCTTTTGTGCGGCTCCGAGCACACTCTTGGCATCCGGCTCTAAAATCACACGAGAAGATAAATATATGCAAACATCTATAATTGTTTTATTTAGCGCGTTTGACAATAGATCAGAGGTGAGCGCGCGCCCGCACGTCTGAGACTTGCACGTAATTTCATCGCTCGCCTTAATCTGTTCCTTGGGTATTAGTAATTTGTAAAACATGATTTATTCGCTTAGAATTTTTCTTCATAACTTTAAGTGTGTGCGTAACATAAAGGAAAACGTAATCTCCGATTTCTGATTAACTTTTGCCGCACAGGCTTCCTAGAGTTACCTGTGCTTACGAGGAGACATAAATAAGACTCAGAGCGTGTCGCAAAGACACACGTCTTCCTTCTGCCCAAGCGGTAAGTGATGTTAAAACAAAGAGGTTCAAATTGGATTTAAGACAGATTCAAGTCCATCGGGAATGATTTCTCCGTCTGAGTTTTCAAACGTTTGCGGAAGGGAGGTGCTCTCGCTGGCTTGTGTTATCCCATTCGTTTCACCCTGTTTCTAACGCGTAAGCTCTCAGGTTCTTTCTTCTGCCGGGAAAGTGCTCTTCGTGAAAATAATACACCTGTGGCGGATGTAACTCGGTACGTGACGTACAGAAACGAAGGGGAGCCCGCTGGAATAATCGGGAACTCACTTCGTTCTTTCAGAGCTATCCGTGGGATGCCAAGTAAGGTGCTGGAATACGAGAATTTGGGAAAGACAGGGTTTCCAGCCGCAGGGGCTCCCGGCCTTTAGCAGGGAGGTGGAGCACAGGCCAGGCAACTCCGTGCAGAGAAACCGCGGCCCCCCGAGCTGAGACGGCCGTGGGGGGCGCAGGAGGCGGGAGAGCTGGCCTGCGAGCTGGGACTGCGGGCCTCGGGCAGGGGGGAGGCAGGTGCAGAGGGGCGGGCTGGAGCTCGCCGGGCTCCTGGAGGACACCGGGGTGAGGCACAGGCCCGAGGGGCGATGAGCAGCGGAGGCTTCTGTGCCGGGAGCAGTTACCTCAGTGATTTGATGATTGTGAGGATTGTGGTCGCTCTGGCTGCTGCAGGAGACAGGTGTGGAGAGAGCGCAGGGAAGTGGGGAGGCCGCCCCGTTCCAGGAGAGCCGCAGATGTGAGGATGGGTTGGGAGTCCTGAGCGGGGTGCCCCGAAGGCTTGCGTGTGATCACAGGAGCAGTGTCGCCCGGGGGCAGGAGGGTGAGGGGCCTCCACTCACACCCTGAGGAGAGGCTCTTCAACCCCATCGTCCACGGTCGCTCGGGGATCCAGCTGCAGGGACTCAGGGCAGCCCCTCCACCCTCTGGACTCGGTTCACCTTATTCCTTGGGGGGCAGGGGAGAGTGCTCCACCTTCTGCTCAGGGCAGAAGCTCTGGTTAACATGCCACCCGCCACCCTGCCGAGGTCGGGTCAGGATGTTGGGATACTGTTCAAATACTTAATCTTTAAAAATGCAGCATTTTCAATAAATCGGTGTGTCCTGAGCCCTGTCTGAGGCCTGACAGCCAGGGGTCTCGGGGTCTCCAGGCCCCAGTCTGGGGACCAGGGCTGGTCATGGAGGACCATCGAGGTCTGCCCTGCCCGTGCTGAACACAGAAGTGCTCCAGGACAGCATCCTCCAGAGTCCCAAGGATGTGGCTCCTTTGTTCGGAGGGGGACATGGCACAGAGAAGGCCTGTCCCTCCTTTCCCGTCTATGCTCGCTCGCTCAGCAAACTGTGCCTGCTGCCCTTCCGGGACCCCTCCCTCTCTCCCTTCCCGCCCAGCCGTGTCTGTGACCTTGCTTGCACTGGACACCTGCTCACACTTGTCCCCTGCTTGCACTGGACGCTTGCTCACACTGTCCCCTGCTTGCACCTGATGCCTGCTCACATCTGTGCCCTGCTTGCTCCTGATGCCTGCTCACACCTGTCCCCTACTTGCACCTGATGCCTGCTCACATCTGTGCCCTGCTTGCACCTGATGCCTGCTCACACCTGTCCCCTGCTTGCACTGGATGCCTGCTCACACCTGTCCCCTGCTTGCATCTGATGCCTGCTCACATCTGTGCCCTGCTTACACCTCACACCTGCTCACACCTGTCCCCTGCTTGCACCTGACACCTACTCACACCTGTGTGCCTCCAAGCAGCCGGGGCAGGGTGGCCGCTAGTAAAGCTCAGCCCAGGCCTGGCCCCTGCTCTTATCAGGCTTCCACTGCTTCTCCCTCTGCTGAGGACAAAAGCTGGAGTCCTCCCAGAGGCCTCAAGCTGTGTCCCACAGGCACCCCCTCACCTGCCCACTGGCTGCCCTACTGCTCCAGCCTGGTGTCTCTCGTGTGGCTCATCAGCATCTGAAGGTCTAAATGGCCCCTGTTTGTTCACTTTCTGCCCTCCTCCTGCAAGAGCCTGTGCTGGGCCCTATGTACTCGTGTTCCCTGGGGGCGCCCGGCACAGCCCTTGCTCACCAAAGGATCATTCAGATCCAGTGGCTGCACAGGGGTCTTCCGTGCTCCTGTGCTGGTGCTGGGGTGGGGAGCTGGGTGTCAGCAGAGTCCCTCACTCCCTGCCTTCCCGGAGCCTGCAGTTTGAGAGGGATATTAAGCAAATGGCCCCACTCTGCAAACTGCAGGGAGAATGAGCACAAGGAGGCCGCCACAGGTGCCGGGAGGGCTCACTGTCCTGGGGAGACGCCCATGGGAAGCAGCATGAGATCTGAGGGAAGGGAAGGCTTTAGCAAAGCAAAGAGCTTCCATGTCAAGGAAAACAGCCTGTAGGGAAGACTGAGATGAGCAAGGGGGTGTGTTCCAGGAGCAGAAAGAACCAGAAAGGTTCTAGGAGAGCCCATGAGTGCCAGTAGGGAGCTGGCTGGAAACCCAAGTGAGAGCCCTCTCCAGGGCAGGCGGGAGTCAGAGAGCAGGGCTATAGGGGCAGGGGGAGAGGGAGGGGACAGGGGCAGGGAAGAGGGGGGATGAGGCAGGAGCAGGGAGCAACACACGTAGACTCACTGGAGCCCTGCGGGGAGCTGAGTCTGAGCTGCCCTTATAACTCAGGGGCCCTGAGTCCCAAGAGGCCGGGAGGGAGCAGCAAGGATCCCGAGCTGGCTGGGATCCAGGAGCAGGGCGGAGGAGGGGGGACAGCTTTGGCATCATTGTCGTGGCAGCAGGTGGCCCTCGTGTGCAGGAAAGTGACACAATCGAGGAATGTTCTGGAAAGATGGTTCTGGCAGCCCAGAGACAAGTGCCTGAGAGGAACACACTGAACTCGATCCCTCACCACCTTGTATGTGTCCAACAGCACAGAGCCACAGGGAACAGCTGGCTCCTGGAGGAAGGTGGTCCTGCAGGATGCTTTCTGACCACGCATAGGCCTGTCGCCCCACAGCCCTTCTCTGGGACGTGAGGGATTGGCTCACCTGTCAGAGCAATGGCTCCAGGAAGGTGCTAGAGTGGGACCTGCGGGCAGGCTCTCGGCACCATCTCGCTCCTGAGCATACTTTCTACTCACTAGATGTAGGTCCCTTCATGTCATTCTAAGGTCTGTTCATGATCCAGCTTCAGGAGGTTGGCTGTTTCCAGGAACATGCCCATTTCCTCCAGGTAATCCCCTTTGTCGGTCATCGTGTTCTCTTTCTCCCCTTTTTATTCCTGTGACACCAATGCTAACACCCCCTTCCCACGTCTAAGTCTAGGTATGGGTGTCTTTTCTCTTGTTATTCTTGGCCCAGCTCAGGAGAGGTCACTACAGAAAAAAAACAAACAAAAAAACAAAAAAACAGGAAAACACAAAAGAAAGAAGCAAGAGAGGGGAGGAGAGCCCAAAAGCTCTACGACATCCAGAAAACAGTGAACAAAATGGCACCTGTAAGTCCTTCCCCATCAGTAGTTATCTCAGTGTGAACGGATCAAACTCCCCAGTTAGAAGCCATGGGTTGGCTGAGTGAGTAAAACCAAAGGAGACACCAGAATCCAGCTGCGTGACGTCTCTAGAGGACTCACGTAGATCTGAGACGCCTGGTTTTTGTACCAACCTGTTTAGATCCTAGTTTGCTCCAGAGACCTTTCCCTTGTAGTTACTATCTCAGTTGCATAAAACCTCACATAGTCTTAACAATGTAATTTAAACTGATAAGAACTGAACCTCAGGCACATTAAAAACTCCTTTACATCTCCATCCCCCACTTTATGCGGCCATGGCACAAATTACCTCTTTGTATATTGCATGCCCGTTAGCATAGATGTGTAATCACCATGTAGGCTTTTATTGTTTTTTTTTTTTAATACTATGCTAGAATTGAAAGGGACCTGTGTGCCTGCATTACAGTATTACGGGTTTCTTCGTTTGTCTATATGTGTACCCCTCCCAGGTAGTTCTGTATCTCCATGTGGTTTTGTATTACCGTTGAGCCTCTTTTTGTTTCAACTTGAAGGACTCCCTCCAGTGCTTCTTGCCAGACAGGTCTAGTGGTGATGAACTCCCTCAGCTTTTGTTTATCTGATAAAGTCTTCATTTTTCCTTCATTTTTAAAGGGCGGTGTAGCCAGATAATAGTTTTCTTGGTTAAACAGGCAGGTTTTTTTCCTCTGTCACTTAGAATATGTCACACCCCTCCTTTCCCGTCTGCAGTGATAATCTTATGGGGCCTCCTTATGGGCAACAAATCACTTTTCTCTTCTTACCTTTAAGATTGTGGCATTTGAGTGTGATTACGACATGCTTCAGTATAGGGCTCTTCAGGACTCATCCTAGTTGGAGTTCGTGAAGCTTCTTGAATGTGCCTGTCCATCACCTCCTCAGATTTGGGAGGTTTTCAGCCCTCGTCTCTTCAGATCGACTCTCTGCCCATTTCCCTCTCATTTCTCATCCTGGGGCTCCCATAACACATCCATTGTTCCACTTAATGATGTCCTATAAGTCCCTTAGGCTCCTTCACTTTTCTGCATTCTATTTTATTTCCATTCTCCTGGTTGATAATTTTGAATATCCTGTCTTTAAGTTCACAGATTCTTTCTCCTGTCCTTCTGAAGATTAATGCTGAACTGCTCCACTGAAATTTTCAGTTCAGTTATTGTATTTGTCAGCTCCAGAATCTCTGTTTCTTCTTTGGTATTTCTGTCTCTGTTGATATTTCATTTTTCTCATGCATCATTTTCCTGCTTCCATTTAGTTGTCCTTTCATGCTGTCTTTAGTATTAAGTAATTAACATTAATTACTTAATATTACTGATTATTTAGTAATTAAGTATTATTAATGATACTTAATGATGGTGTTATTTTGCATTCTTTGTCTGGTAGTTTATATATTTCCAGTTCTTAAAGGGTAATTTTCAGAGATTTAATTTATTCCTTCTATTGAGCCATTTTTCTCTCTGTTTCTGTCTCTCTTTCTCTCTCTCTCTCTGTTTGTTTTGTTATCGTCTTTGAGACTTGAGCATTTGGGGGAGAAGCTACCTTTCCCAGTCTTTACAGTCTAGCTAAGTACACAAAGACCTTCACCAATGTAGGTTGGTAGAGAGATTCTGGAGACCTCTCAAACTTATTCTGAAACAGCATCTTCTCTGGACTTGCACATGCAATTTCCTAGTTGAATTTTGCTTGTTCCTACTTAGGATCTCCCCAAAATTTCTGTCTGTGGCACTTGAGCCTTTCTGGTACTAGACTGACATGGGATCTGTTTCCATCTCAGTGGCTTCCAGCCTGGTTCCCATACCTGTCAGGATTTAGAGTCAGGTGAGACAGAAACCAGTCTCTCAGTCCATGCACCCCAAAGTCAGAACATTGGACTATGTCCCATTCTTCTTTTTCCCTCCCAGGGAGAACCAAGAGTTGACAGTTTTCCTCCCATCACATTGCTCTGTGCCATGGGTAGTAAGTGTCATGAATTTTCCTACCACTTTTGATGTGGTTCTTCTTGAGTCATCTGGGATGCAGGAACTTATCTTTACTGGTTTCTGGATTTTCCTCAAAGGCAGTTTATCTATGTACTGTCTGCAAAGTCATTGTCACCAAGAGGAAAGTAGTATCTGGGGTATCCTATTATACCACCTTGCTACACTCACTCCCAAAAATAGGAGTTTTGAACACACTATGCATGAGGGATGAAATCACCTTCTGACAGATCTCCCAGCCTTCACACTCATCCCCATGCACAATACCAGGGATCCACAGACTTGTCTCATCAAAGGCTAGATAATAAATATATTCACCTTCGGTGCCCATACCATTCTGTTGTAGCTACTCAGAAGCATCATTGTAATGTGAAGCGCCCATAGACAATAATGTAAATGAATGAGTGTGGCTGTATTCCATTAAAACTTTATAAAATCAGATGGTGAGCAGGCCAGAGTTTGCAGTCCTTGCCCCATGTGGCAGACTGAAGGATCCTACCAAAGCCCAAGCCAGGTTACATTACTGGTCAGCCCCAGTACTGCAGAGTGTCCACATTTCACTCGAAGCAGAGTGTGGTCTTTGTAGCAGCCTCCACTCACTGCATATCCTGCCCCCTGTTCTTGCCATCGCTCTGTCCTAGCCACCTTTCTGGATCTGTGGCTTAGTCACATGAGCTGTTCCCACGTTAGAGTCTTTGCCTTCAGTATTCCTACTGCCTGAAATACTTTTCCTCATATCTACCTGCTTAACTTCTTCACTCCCTTTGAACACTCTGTGACTCTCCCTGTATCACTCTGCTCAGGTCCCCTTAACAGACTAGGGGCCTAAATGACAGAGGTGAGTTCTCTTACCAGCAGGAGGCTGGAAGTCCAAGATCAAGGTGTGGGCAGGTTTGTTCCTCCAGGCATGTAGATGGCCATCTCCCTCCTATGTCCTCATGTGGTTGTCTCTCTGTGTATACCCATGTCCTAATCTCTACCTTTTTTTAAGATTTTATTTATTTATTCATGAGAAACACAGAGAAAAGGCAGAGGCAGAGGCAGAGAGAGAAGCAGACTCCTTGCAGGGACCCCGATGTGGGACTCGATTCCAGGACCCCGGGATCACACTCTGAGCCAAAGGCAGATATTTAGCTGCTAAGCCACCCAGGTGTCCCCTAATCTCCACTTCTTATAAGGATACCAGTCATTTGTATTAGGGCTGACCCATATGACTTCATTTAACCTTAATCACCTCTGTAGAAGCCCTGTTTCCAAACACAATCACATGTTATGATCCTGGAGGTCAGGGCTCTAACATATGGACTTAAAGGGACACGCTTCAGCCCACAGCACTCCCTCTGAGCCCGTGCTAACTGTCCTGTTTAAATGACAGCCCATCTCCTCACCCCAGTGCCCTGGATGCTCTCGTTCTGCTCTTTTCCCACTTAGCACCATCTCTACTAATATCCCACAAGACAAACCAACACTTGCACAACATTCTCTTCTCTGGGATCCTTTATATTCTTAAAAATCATGGAAGATCCAAAGAGCTTTTGTGTAGAAGGGTGAAATTTTTATATTTCCCATAGTAGACATTAAAACTAAGACATTTGAGAACTAGTTATTAATTCATTTAAAAATAATAATAAACCATTTACATGCTAACTAACATACATAGTGTATTTTATGAAAACTAACCACATTTTTCAAAAAACAAAACCATTTTAATGAGAAGAGTGGCAGTATTTTACATTTTTACAAATCTCTTTATTGTCAGGTTTCTGCATCTACTCTGTTGTGATATGTTGTTCAGGATGAAACATAAAAAAAAAAAAAATCAGCCTCACCCAGATGTGTAAGTGGAAAAGGAGAGGCATTCTAATACACTTTTCAAATAATGATGGATCCTTTTCTTTGATATTATACCAAAAGTTAACAGGTGTTAGTTTCCTAAAGGTCAGTTACAATGTGGAAGCTAAAACCATTTCATTATACTTTTCATACTTTGTTCAATTAAAATCCATTGATTTATCTTGTACTTTGAATGGATCTTTAAGGCATGCATAATTTTGTAACATCATGGATTAGTCTTCTGAAATTATTGATTTTATGTGTTATATATGTCTTCCATTTTATATTTTAAAAATCCTACTTGTTAAATATCACCACCAGTCTCATAAGAAAAACATGTAATTGTTGGGAAGCTGTCAAGCTCACAATGGCACACATGAGTTTCCAAAACTCTAATTTTTACTTGAAAGCTCTAATTTTATCATTGGCAATAAATATTGTCAGTTGTTTTCCTTGAAGTGACAGACTCACTTTGTTAATTTTCAAGCAAATGTCTGCCAAACATTCAAATGTGACTAACTATGGTATGTCTGTCAGTTGTTCTTTTAAGTAAAAATAATTTTCCATGAAAAAAAGTGGCTAGTTCAGCTTGCAACTCACAGTCTCACAAGTGCCTTGCATCTAGACCCACCTTACTCAGGTATGTGCTTTATCTCTGCTTCCCCTTTCCTCATACCAAATAATGAAAAGAAATGTGTTTGAGTCAAAATTTAATAAGATAATTTCTGCTGGTTGTTTCATTAAGGGCATTCTTTAGAGAAATGATTTTCCTCCATAATAAAGGCTTGGTGATAAAGAAGTACTGAGTGCTAATTACTGTTTGGGGCCCCTGCCTGGGTTATGCCACAGCACCCACCATTCTGCCACTAGTGCAAAGACATCATGGTGAAAACAGCAAATAACATCTTTTTATCAGCTTATTGCAGTAAAATTCACATACCAGAAAATTTGCCTTTTCAAAATGTAAAATTCATAGTTTTTAGTATATTCAGAGTTGTGCAACCATCATCAATACAACTTTAGAACCTTTCATCACTCCAAAATAAGTCCAATTCCCATTGGCAGCTGCTCCCCATTCCCCTTCTAACCACCCCCTCACCACATGTGCACACACGTACACATATGCACCCTACACGACCACCAGCGTGTTTTCTGCCTCTGTATATTTGCCTATTCCAGAATCATAAAATAGTGGTCTTCTGTGCCTGGCATCTTTCAGTTAGCATACTGCCTTCAAGGTTCATACATGTTGAAGCACGTGTCAGTGCTTCCTTCTGTTTTACTGATGACATGTAGCAGCAGAATAATGGCCTCCCAAGGAGGTCCACATTCTAACGCCCAGAACCTGTGTGTGTGTCACCTCACATGGTGAAAGGGATTTTGCAGATGTGATTAAGCTGAGGACCCGGAGATGGGGAGATGATCCTGGATTATCCTCATATAAGAAGGAGCCTGAAGGTCAGAGTCAGAGAGTCAGAGAGAGAGAGGACAGTGCAAGCAGCAGTCAGGAGGGTATGAGCACACAGACACAGGTGACCTCTACAAGCTGGAAAGGCAAGGACAGATTGTCCCCTGGAGCCTCCAGAAGGAACCAGCCCTGCTGACCTATTTCAGACTTCTGACCTACAGAACTAGACTCAGTTTGTGGTCACTTGTTACGGCAGCCATACAAAACTAACGCATGTGGCCATCTCCCGTCTTGCTTATCCACTCACCCCTGGATGGACATCCAGGTTGCTTCCAGTGTTTGGCTACTACGAGGAGTGCTGCTAGGAATGTACAATGGGTTTGTGTGGACATATGTTTCCAATTCTTTGGGGCAGACACCTAGGAGCAAAACTGCTGAGTCATATGGTAACTCCATGTTTAACATTTTGAAGAACTGCCAAATTATCTTCCAAAGCAGCTGCACCGTTTTACAGTCCACTAGAAATATATTAGGGTTCTAATTCATCTGCATAGTCACCAACACTTGTCATTTTCTGGGTCTTTTATTATTATTATTATTATTACTATATCCATTCCTCACAGGTGTGAAGTAGTATCTCGTGGTTTTGATTTGCTTTGGTTTTAATTAGTCCATAATGACTGAGGACAATGAGCATCTCTCCATGTGTTTATTGGCCATTCGGATATCTTCTTCGCAGAAATATCTATCCAAGTCCTTGGCCCTTTTTAAATTGGGTTATTTATCTTTTATTGCTGGAATGTAAGAACTCTTTATACATTCTAGACACAAGTCCCTTATCAGATATGTCATCTGCAGATATCTTCTGATATCTTCTCCCTGTGGCCTGCGTGGTGGTGAGGAGGGAGCCCAGCCCTCCAGCCACACTGGCCACGAACAGCACTTCTGCGGCACAGAGTATGGGGGTGGGGAGTGAGAAATGCTGGGGCCCCACCCGCCTGCCCCCCAAACCAGGAGCTGAAGCAAGGGAGCCCCACCTCCTTGGCCTTACCCAAAGCAGAATCTTCCTCACACTGACCTGGGGGTTGGGGAGGGTGGAGCGGGTCTTGGCTCAAATGCCCGGACTCATCTTGCTGATATTTAGTACGTTTCCCTGAACGAGCATTTCTCCACTTGTTTTGTGTTCTTGGGACAGTTTCCAGAGATGTTAAAGGGTTGTTTTTAAAATAATCCTTATCCACTGTGTTTGTCTCGCTGGGAAGGGATCCATGGCTCGTCTGGAGCCTCCATTCCAGAAGTCCCTCGGTGCAACGTCTTGGTATGATTGTATAAATCGTTGGCCGAGCAGAGCCCCTGAGCCATCTTGGGGGCCCCCAGGGCCTGTGGCCCCGCTGAGCCCCAGTGTTGAAGACATTGCAAATGGCATGCAGATGCTCATGGGTCTCCCGTCTGGATACATCCCCAGCACGCAGCAGACACTCGGGCTTTACTGAAGGAAGGCGCTAAATGTGCAGATGGCACTTGGAAATGCAAGGTCAGGGGTCAGAAGCATGGGCTGAGCTGTGCATGCCACGCAGGGCCTCGTGCTGGCTCCACGTGACCTCCCACCCCATCCTCTCCAGCTTCAGGGACCCAAAGCCATGGTCAGCCTGAACGCATTCCCGCCTTATCCCAGGTCCAGGTGTGCCCCCACCTAGCTGTGCCTGCCACGCTGTGCACGTGGGGAGGGTGAGACTCTGGGCAGCATTCACAGACGGCCTCGGCCTGGACCCCAGTGTGGAGGCTCCCAAAAGCCACGGGAAGCTCCCTGAGCGGGTTTGCTCACCCCGAGTGTGCACTGAGTGTGCACAGGGCTGTCTTTCTCAAGGCTTCCCGAGCTGCCTGCATGTGTCCTTCACCTTCGGTGCCCATACTGAGAACTACACGAGAGTTAGTCCTCCTTTATCAGGAAGATCTTTTTATCAATCTTCTGTAGTGTTTAAGAAACGCTGGATGAGGCACGCGTAGAAAGGGAGAAGCAGAGCCTCATTGGGATTCCAACGGCGTCCCGTCTGTCTGACCTGCGTGGTGTATTATACACAACAGAGCTGTACCATGTGGATTAATTCTGCGGACTCCATTTGAGGAGCGTGTTGGTGGGAAAGATTGAACATTCGAGGACCCGGCTCAGCCTCTGACTTGAGAAGTCGACCGTGGGCTGGTTTGTTATGAATGTCCCCATAATGGCTTCCCATAAAACCCTCCCCCGTATAACGTCTGCTCATAAAAATCCAATCTCCATTGGCCCAGGGCAAGGAGAGGCCAGGCGTTCCCGACCCGAATGCGTGAGCTGGCGGGGAATGGTCCCTGGGGAACACGCGCCTCTCCATCACAAAGGACAGCCGCCGAGCAGACACATCCCACCGGTGGGGTTGGGCTGAGAAATCTGCGGGAACAGAATGGCTCTAAGCACCGGGACAAAGTAGTTTTGACCTCAGCCCCTAAATTGCTCTTTCCGTTCCCCCAGACTACTTACTTCCCACCACCACAAGCAGGGGAATAGAAGGAGTGTGCATGGACTCGGGAGTGTGTGCTTCGCAGGAGGGGGGCCGGAGCGTGCTCGGGGCCTGTCCAGGACGTGTGCTGTGCTCCTGGGGCCCCGGAGACCGATGCCCCCACTCCGGGCTTGCTGAGATGGGGGTGGGGGGCAGCTGGGTGTGCGAGAGGTTCAAGGCTCGTGTGCAGGTGGAAGGCGACCAGTCTCGGGAGCTGCACACAGGGTCTCACAAGGGAAGCTGGTCTGACCGATCGTCTCTGAGCCTGAGTGTCAGTAAGGAAGGGGTGGTTGGACGGGGGGTGGGGGGGACATAACAGTGCTGGCTGTAATAAAACCAGTGGCTAACGTTTAATTAAAGTCATTTAACATTTAACTTGAGAATTAAAGTCATAAACATTTCTTGGGTCTTGAGCACCACCAGCTCTGGTGTGGGTTGGGGGACACAGTCGTGAGCTCCATGGAACAGGTGCCAGGAACTCCCACGCTTAGTAATAATGATGCAGAACAACACTGGGTGGGGATGTGACTCCCCGCGGGGCCCGCCGGGCTCCCCGCACACTGCGTCCTCGGCACTCCACACCCCGGCTTCTGCGCCTCTGGTTCTGAGGCTGCCCTGTGCCCCTGACCCTGTGGGGCAGGCAATACAGCCTGAGCCGGTGACAGAGCAGGGCCTTCAAATGCATAAAATCAGATACATTGAGTCACAAGGGTCCCTAATCATATTGGAATGTAGTCACCAAAACGTTGCAAAATCCATGACGAAGTGTGTTTTTGTTAATGTGCTAAGTAACAAGGTCCGGGGTGGCCTAAGCAATGCTGAATTCCCAGGGGCGCTGACTCAGTGGTCTCTCAGGCTCTCCTCAACCACCCTGAGGGGTGAGGGGTCGCGGGCCGTGCCACGTGGCTCCCCCAGCACCCACCCCGTGACGGGTGCACCCCTGTCACCTCGGGCGCTCCTGCAGAGGTCATGCACCCCAAAACTCTCCTGCCACAAGACCTCATTTCTCCCATCCTGGGGCGGCCTCCTGCCTGAGGCCTCGACATCTCCCGCTTAGAGGGCAGGGGGTGGGCCGGGTGGCCACAAGGGCTGGAGGGCTCCTGCAGCCGCTGGGCAGTGAGGTCCCACGGAGACTCGGGTCAGCAGGTGTGCCTCCACCCGGCACCCACGTTGGGTGTCACAGAGCATGGGGCGGGGTCGGCCCCCGAGTGACTCAGGCGTGTGTGAGCTGTGCCGAGCATGCGGCGGGATAGCCCAGGCGTGTGAGCAAACTCCTGCACTCCTTCCCCGTTTGCCCAAGATCCGCTGTGCCGACGGGCTGGAGCTGAAAGACTTGGTTTTCTGAGAGTCCTGCATCGGGCGCTGACCTCTGGTGCCAGATGGCCTGCGCGGGTGACCCGTGGCCAGCGTCCTCCCGGGGAAGGGGGGGTTGCAGGGTGGCCCTGCCTATCCTGGCCCCTGGCACTGGCTGTTCTTGGGGACCTGCACCTCTGGTGTCACTGTGAAGGTTAGGACACACCGTGGGGCCCCCGCAGCACACATGTGGAGCCCGCTGGGTACGGGGAGAAGCTTAGGGACATGTGAGTGTGCCCGTGTGCACTGCAGCTGCTGTGGCCGTGCTGTCCTCTTTCCTCTTGTTCCCATCTGCCCCTCCTCATCAGCGTGACCCGCCCGCGGTGCCCTCAGAGCTGCTGCATAAGAACCAGCTCCCCTCCTGCCTCCTCCTTGGCTTTTCCAGGGAGGGGGGACCCTTAAGGACGATGCCATTCATCCCGGGGCCTCGCAGGAGAGTAGAACATGGTTGCATCCTGAGCTCAGTGGCAGTGGCTGGGGAACCCGATGCACCAGGTGAGGGGACAGCTGTGCTGGGTGTGCAGCTGTGGTTCCCCTTCTCTTGGGGGCATGGGGTGGCCCGTGGGCGGCAGGGGGGTAGTGGGCAGGTGCATCACCGGGCGGGCAGGTGTCTGTGCAGGGATGCTGGGCCCTGGGCCCTCCCCTTCCCTCTGGTGCTGTGCAAATCACTGTTTGAATTAATCCATCAGTGCCCTGCGCTGTGCACCCCGCAGGTGCATGATTAGTGCTTTTTAAAGCCCCCCGTCCTGATTCTTCTGTGCCGAGCAGCAATGTGTTAAATAGAAACTCAACCGGAGCCTGCAGCCCCCTCTCATCCCCGCCCGGGCAGAGGAGAGGCACAGCTCTGCTGGGGGGCGGGGGGGCCGCTCTCAGAAACCGCGGAGCACAGCCTCACCAGGGCACCCACCCATGGGACACCTGCTGACCCCGTGTCCCTAAGACAAGAGACTCCTGTGAACACGACAGCCCCGTGACAAATACCAGGAGAAGCATCTAGAATCTTTTCCCTACCTCCCTTCCCCCTAAAGGCTCCCAGTCTCCCCCCTTGCCCCCACCGCCTCCTCCTTTTCTCCCGATGACACTCTGCCCCTGATCCTGGCTGAAGCGGAGACAGGCCTGTGTTCACCACGCATAACCCCGGAGCCGTCTCGCACCGCTGTGCTCGTTGCTTAAAAAATAAAGGCAGAGCCTTCGCCACGGGATCGAGGAGCAGCCTCTCCCAAGAGATGCTACTGGTTCCTGAGTCGAAGTGACAGGTACACCGTTTTAATGACGGGGAAAGTGTGAAGGGTTTATTATAAGTTGAGAAGGCTTGTCACGCGCACAGACTGGCGACGCGGCGGCGCTGCTCGGGAGCGGCCGGCGCCCGGATGCCAGGGCCGGTGCGACGGGTCAGGCTGTGGAATGAGCCCGGGCCCGGGCGCCCACCCACCAGCGCGGCCGAGAGCAGGGCGCCGAGCGGCAGTGGCGTGAATCCACGGGGGCTACGTCATTGAATTTCTGGAAGGGACGTTCCGGTGAAAGAAGGTGACAGGCTCGGCCATGGGTCCTGGATTCCAGCTCTCGAACTGCAGAGGCTCCCGTGGCTCAGGGCGGGAGGACGGGACTTCAGGGTGCACACGTGTAGTGATGGGGGCGCAGGCCCCGGTGCCTCCACCTGGCTCGTGAGCCGAGCCTCAGTTTCCCCGTCGCCGGCATGGGAAGCCCAGAGCTCCATGCCCCCGGGCTGCTGTGAGAGTCCAGTGCAGGAATGCCCCGGAGCACCCAGCGTGGGCCCCGCACGGAGAGGCTCGCAGCCCCCACGTGTACCTTCCTGCACTTGCTCTTAACCCTGCTTGAGGCTCACCCGGCCACACCCGCCTCCCCGAGCGCCCGCTGCCCCCACACGCCCCTGATGTGACCCTGACATCTGTCCTGTCCCCCGAGGCACCTCCAGGGCCTGGGCCGAGCTCACGGCCGGTGCTTTTGGTGCAGACCACAGGAGGTGACCGGGTCGTGCTCTTGCCCGGCCTGTGCAGAGGCAGCCCCCCTGCCGCCCGCCCCCCTGCACTTCCCCAGGGACCCTCACCCCTGCCCCACCACAGACGCAGCCGCGGGGGGCGGGGTGAGGGCAGAGACCCACCTCTTAGGGGCATCTCCCTGGTGGGAGTGGATTTCCACCAGTTTGTGGGCTGTGTTCCACTTACTGCAGGGAACTTATCCGCGTTCACCTGCCTAGTCCCGGGGCCTGCTGTGCCCACGGCAGCCAGGAACCCGCTCCTCAGGCTCGGGGAGGGGACTGAGCCGGTGACTTGGAAACACTTTTGCAGAAAGCTCAGACTTCAATATTAGATACTAGAGCCGATCCTGCCCCCAGCCTCTCCCCCCAGGAGGTCCCTGTGCCCCCAAAACCCTCCCTCCAGGAGGTCCCACCCCAACCCCCCAGGAGGTCCCAGGCCCTCCCTCCAGGAGGTCCCACCCCCAACCCCCCAGGAGATCCTTGTCCCCCCCAAACCCCTCCCCAAAGAGTTCCCTGTCCCCCCCAGCCCCTCCCCACAAGAGGTGCTGTCACACAGCCCCTCCCCCCAGGAGGTCCCTGTCCCCCCCAAGCCCCTCCTCCAGGAAGGTCCCGCCCCCCAACACCCATCAGGGGGTCTGTACTCCCCCAAACCCTCCGTGTCCCCATGCCCCCAAGGCAGAGCTCTGAGTGTGTCAGGTACATAGGGCACCATGAGACCTCCCAGGAGAGAGGACAGTGGAGCGGGGCCAGGAAGCCCACCGAGGAACTCTCCAGCCGGAGGAGTGAAGAACTCAGGTCCCATAACCACCTGGAGACTTGAATCAGGCGACGACACAAGAAAAGCGCTGAGTCCATCGTAAGCCGCAGGGCATGTTTGCATATACGTGTGGTTATGCAGCACCTGCACGTTCGCACGTGGGCACAGGCATCCACACGTGTGTGCCGGAGCCTTCCCTGAACACCAGCCCCCCGTGCCCGCCCGAGGCCTCCGCTCCCCCACCTGCTAGTGGAGCCTGTTCCCCCTCCACGTGCTGTCGTTCCTTTCTTCCCAACGACCTCTGTGTCTGAAGCCAAGGGTACAGGACGTGTAAGCCGGGGCTGGATGGGGGGAGCACCCCGAGACGGCCAGCCCGTGTGGAGGATGAGATGTGGAGTTCACGCCTGCTGCCCCGGCGGCCTAGTGAGCCCTCCTGGACCTTCACGCTGATCTCCAGGAGTTACTGAACGGGACCCGCGAGGGGGAACATTTGGCCGCTGAAGATGTGCTTTTCTGGCCTCCCCCGCGGACGTGTTCCCGGGCAGAAGGCCACTGGACAGCGATAGGGGTTCTCATGGGGCGTTTCCAGCTTTGGGTCCAATAGCAAGTCTTCCCTGCCCGGGGCAGGGGGCAGGGGGAGGAGCCTAGGCCGTCCAGTTTGCACCCCCTCCCTGCATGTCCTTGAGAGCGCACGTGCGCGTGCACCCCCAGCACACATGTGTGTATTTTTATTACCGTTTTCTGGATGAGGCATTTCACAAATGTGCTGCTTCTCAATCCAGCAGCTTGCAGTAATGGCCTAATTACGAAGCTCCTGGTGAGCGTTGCTATGGGCATCACTTGGGGAGAAATGGAAGTAAACAAGGGGTCCTCGTGTGATCTGGGGGGATTGGGCAGTGGGAGAGAGAGGTCTGGCCCTGGAAGGGCAGACCCCACCGCCACCCCCACCTCCGCCAGCCGGGCCTGGGTGCAGGCTCGTGGGTTCTGGTGAGGTTCAGAGCGCTCTGTGCCGGAGAATTCTGGCGTGAACCATGTGGAAGGCTGCGGCGGGCCTGCTGCCTATTTTCACTTCTCCATGAAATGCAATTCCACACGGTTGGGAAGATGTCAGCCTTCGGGTCAGGTGATGAGCTTGAGTTACTGTTATTGGAAGTAATGAGTCCTGCCTGCCACTGGGCATGGGTAGGCAGCGAGGCGCCTGCCACTGAGCAAAGTCGGCTTTTGATGGAGGCCCCCGGGGCGCAGGCAACCAAGGCCCCTCCACGAAGGAAGGCATGAGGCTCTGCTGCCACCTGGATGGCATGAGCTGGTGTTAGTCTCTGCCCCTGCCCTGCCTCCCGCCGTCCTCCTGCTGTGCCTCTCCCTCCCTCCACCCCACACACATGCACACAGGTGTGCGTGCATGCACACGGCCATACTTGCACACATGCACATGCCCATGTGTGCACTCATGCACACACCCATGTATGCACGTGTGCACACAAAAATACACACATACACACACTCCTAGGTGCACTCATGCCATGCACACATACATACATACATGCACACGTGCATGCACACATGTGTACACCCATGCATGCACCCATGTGTGCATCCATACACACGTGCACACATACATGCACATACACATGCATGCACGTATGCATGCACACATAGTACACACATGCACACATGCACACACCCATGAGTGCACACATACATGCATGCACACACCCATTGTGCACACATACATTCACACATACTCATATGCGTGTACGTATAGTACACATATGCACACATACACACATGCACACACCCATTGTGCACACATATGTGCACACATAATACACACATGCACACATCCACTGTACACATACATACACACAGGCATGCACACATCCACACACACGCACACACTCATGCACACGTTTCTCCCATCTGTCTTCTCCCTATTCCTAGTAGAACTATCACACAGGATACAGCTTTTGTGCACAAATAAAGCATCATTGCACCATCTTGACGATCCCTATTCAGAAGGAATCAGCATGTGAGGTGAAAACAAATGCCCGAGCAGGGGCAACACCATGGAGATAAAGCAGCAAGTGGGGCAGAGGGCAGGGGGGCTGGTGACGCCCAGGACTCGGGCCTGACCTGCCATCCAGAACGAAAAGGCCCTGGCACCCCGGGCCCTGGGACCAGACCTACCTCTTGTTAGGGGAGAGGAGTCTGGCTATGGCAGTGCCACTGGCGCCAGGACAGGAGGGCCGTTTGGAACCCACTGAGGCCAGTGCTGCCGGGTGCAAGGTAGAAACGGACGCACCCCCACCAGCCAGCGGCAGGACCCCAGTGGCTTGAGCCAGCCTCACACCCAGTGCAGTGCCGAAGCTGCGCGTGGCCCTCTGTGGCTCAGAGCCCATCTGCTCTGTGTGTCACCCGCCACCCCGATCCCTGGTGCGCCGGCAGGAGGGTCCCGCACGGACACTTGTAAGATGCGGAAACCAGCCCGGGGGGTACGGCCACAGGGCAGCAGAGCACAGCGCCTTGGCCTGCGTGCTGCCTCCCAGCCTGTGAGGGGCACGAGCCAGCGAGTCCCCGGTTGCGGACGGGCGGCCTGTGGCACAGATCCCGGAGCAGCTCCGCCAGAGTCACACGGCGGCAAAGGTCTGGGGCAGGATCCGAGCCTGTGCCCCGAGCTCAGCTCCTCTTACAAAGCTGGCTGCTGCCCCCGTGGCTCGTGGGCTCCCACGCGTCCGGGCCTGGCTGCATTCGGAGGGCTCTCTGCCGCCGTGAGGCTCCCGTGTGTACTGAGGAAGAGACGTGATGCATCGGGGAGTGGGTGCACCCGCTGCGTCCCGGGCCCTCTCGGTGGGGACAGCCTGGCCGCGCTCCTCCTCGCCCATCGCCCACGCACACGTCCAGTGTCCTATCTGTGCCCCGCGTGTCGGGAATGGAGAGAAATGAATTTCCAACCGAGTGCAGCTGGGTGACCCCGGTGACCTTCCCTGAGGAGCCGTGCGGGGAAGGGGATGCGCCCGGATGCCGGCCGGCCCCGCCTCAGCGGCCTGAGGGCCCCTGTGATTGTGGGGGGCCCGCTGCCAGGGTCTATCCTCTGCTGGCCGCCAGAACCGGGCCCAGAGCGGGCTGAGACCGGAGGCAGGACGGGGACGGGGACGGCGCGGCGGTGATTCGCCCGTTTCCTGGTCCGTTAGCCTTTACGATCTCGTCCTACCACGGTTGCCTTCCACTCTGCCTTCGCCGCCGACCTGAAGCCCAGACGCGCAGCCAAGTGGGCAGGCGCCATGGAAGACAAACGCGCCCCTCGGCCGAGGCCCGAGTGGGCCTTTACACGTCCGTCCGTCCGTCCGTATCCGAAGGTGGGATTTTCGTCCGGGCCGACAACGCACTAACCGAGATCGTTTCCTTGTGAATGTTTGTTTGCTTTTTTCCCTTTCATCAAAGCGCTAAGTAATACCATGACCTTCTGGGACGCCGGAAGATTTTTTTAAAAATCCAAAAAGCTTTTTGATTCCATTTAAGAAGAAAAGGCACTACTTTGAAAACACGTTTGATGGCCTACACCCATTATTTATGATTTTCTCATAAATTATTTTTGTCATAGACTTTTTAAAAATGGACTGGGTGACGGGCACCGAGGGGGGCACTTGATGGGATGAGCACTGGGTGTTATGCTATATGTTGGCAAACTGAGCTCCAATAAGAAAATAAAAATAAATAAAAAATAAAAATGGACATAAAACCTAACACAGCAGTGCAACAGGGGGGAGTAACACACACAAGATGGTTGGCAGCCCTGAGATCAGTGCGGATGTAATAAGATGGGCCAGAAACATGTGGCTTGTTTAAAGGGGTTTGGGGGCACATGGACCCTGGTCAGCCCCTGCGAGGCCCGAGCTGCAGGGCATCAGCCTTTGGGCCGTGTCTGCGGCCGGAGCTCTCTCACCTGGGCCGGCAGCCGTCGAGCCGCGCCAGCTCCTGGCCAGCTCTGGCCTGCTTTTCACTCTGGCCACAAACAGGTCAGTTTGGGGGGATTTTTGTTAAGAGTCAGGAAGGGTTCTCTCTGGCAGGTAGCTGGTGTGGTGTGTTCCTCTCACGGCCAGCTTGGGGCCCCCGGACGGGCTGGTTCTGTCCCGGTCTGACGTGCTGGGTCTCTCCGCCTCTCCCAACCCCAGCCCCGGAGCTACCCCTGCTCCATCCTCCTTCCCTCCTACTGCTGCTCCTCATTCAAGGACCTCTTCTTCCCTTGCAAGGCTTCAGACTCCCCCTTGAAGATGAATTTCTTAAAAATGAGCCTTCCCCTCCTGGGTCCCTCCGTCCCCCTCCTCCCCAAGGATGCTGGGGGTGTGAAGGTCCCGGGCCACAGCACAGGGATCCAGCCCAGATGCGCGTGCAGCTTGCTAGAACGCCAGATGTTCAGTCCAACCAGCGTGCATAATTTGGGTGAGGACGGGTTTCTTTTTAAGCCACATGGGTGACAGGTCGTTGTCTTGATCACATCTGGGAAGTGCTAACAGGAAATTTGCCCAGTGGCTTTGGTCAAATGGGAAGTTGTTGCTGTCATCCTGAGAACAAGGAGAAGCCTGTCAGTGGACACGACCCCTGGAGACCCTCCCTGGCCAACACGCGGGCCCTGTGACCGTCCAGATGGGGCGCCCTGGCCCCCAGTTGGTGGTCGCCGGCACCTAATGCTGCAGCTTGGAGCCAGCAGCACCGTGAACAGAGTCCCTGGACCCCGCAGCCTGGAGCTGCGGCCTGACTCTGGGGCACATTGTCCTTTGCTCCGTATTCTCACAGTTTTGATCTGTGGTCTAGGAACGTTGGACACGGCCCCAGACATGGCCTGTGGCAGCTTCCCTCACTTCCTCTTATTTTATTCAGAGAATTGATTCTGCAGACCTGGGTGCCAGATGGGCCACTCTCCCAGCCACAGATCCAACACCTGCACTTACTCGTTGTTCTGTGGCAGCTGGTTGTGGTTGGCAGGTCCCAGGATGACCACTGAGGGCATCTGGAAGGACCAGCCAGTGAAGCCATCACACACCCAGCCAAACTGGGGTACAGGCGTGACCCCTAGTTCGGAGAGCAGATGTCCATGTTCCACACAGGCCAAGGCTGTAGCATTCGCTCTGCGGCACCTCTGGGATGGTGTGCCCGTGGGGGGCAGGCTGCACACCGCACTTCTCAGGGCAGCGCCGATTTCCAGAGCCATGTCCAGCTCCTTTCATCAACGTCCAAATCCCCAGCCAGCCCCCACTCTCAGGCTTCAGGGCACGCGTCCAGGGCATGCAGCTATGGCTTACCATTAGTCCCGTCAGGCCTCTACAGGGAGGACGTGTCGTTCTGTCTTCCTTAATTATTACTATTAAAACAGGGCGTGAAATAAGCAACCCAATGGCCAGATGTGGTTACGTCTTGGTCTCCTTTTGTTTTGTGAGTATTTTCCTGAATTCACGTCGTTTCGCATGCCTTAGTTACTGTTGGAATTACCTTGACTGGATTCTCTCCACTCATATCCTTTGCAATCTTTAAAAAAAAAAAAAAAAATTATCTTCTTGCCTTTTTCTTGTGGTTTTGCAAAAAAAAAAAAAAAAGGTGTTTTTTTGTTGTTGTTTTGTTTTTCATTTTTTTGGCTATCATACACATTGCTGATTTTGCTAGATGGACTGTCTCCACCCCAGCACTTTTAGGGTGACTTTGCAAATTAGGGACTTGATGCAGTGGAAATCCTTTGCTCCAGGGCCATGGTTTAGAGTCTTGGGTCCTATTTAAAGAATCTGGCACTACCCCCTTTACTAACAGCCCCCTACGTCGTCCATCAGCGCTGTGGTTTTACACATGGCCCTGAGGGCTACAACCTGTGAGGACCCTGCTTTTGTGTGTGGTGTGAGGTAGGGATTGCACACTCATGGGTCTGTTTCCGGAGACTCACTTGCCCCCACGGGTCTCTGGCCCTTGGCCAGTCTCTTCTGCCTAATTTCTACTGCAGAGAACTCAGTGCTCAAGGACCTCCACCGCCACGTCTGTGCTGCGTGCAGAGCAGAAGATGACGTGGAAACAGCCCACACACCTCTAGGAGGGCGGGAGAAGGTGCAGCCCAGAGAGAGCAGGTGCTCGCCACTTCTCCTTCATCTCATCTCACCTCCCAGCGCTTCCTTGACAAAAACCAAATGGGTTTTTCTTCTCTCTCTCTCTCCCCACCATGCTCTGTCTCCCCGTCCCCGCCTCCGCTGCTTCAGAAAGCACACGCGCCTGTGGAGGGAGCCGGCGTAGACACAGGGCTGCCCTCCAGGCAGAGCGAGCCCGAGGCTCTATTCCGACTACCAGAGCAGCTCCCCTAGAAGCGGTGCGGACCTTCTCCCCTCGTGACGGATCCGACCAGACAGCGTTTGCGTGTGTCAGTCAGTGGGAGAACCTCCAGAGCAATGTAGCAGTGTTCTCACCCCTTAATATTTCCCTAGAAACGTGCTGCCTCCGTGCTGAACACACATTTCTTTTCATCACCTCCACACTGCTGTGAGTAATAGTCATTTATAAACTGTCCTTCTCTGAGCAGAATCCAGGATGTGATACTTAAAAAAAAGAAATCTGAAAGGAAGGGCTTCAAAAGAAAATAAATCTAGTGAACTGGATACCTAAACCACCAGGGAAATAATTAATTCCGAGAGATTAAACGAAGGAGAGGAAAGCTTGTACGGGGGTGTCTTTAGCCGGGGCTGCCTTCATCCCCCGCTCGCCGCACATCTTGGGCCTCATCCACAGGCTGGCGGTCAGCATGCTCCTGGGAGCAGCGGGCTCCGTGGCCTTGTGCCCTCTGCACGAAGATGTTTGTTCCCGGCATCCTTGAAGCTCAGATTAGTGGCTTCGGGAGCTTGTTTGTTTCCCCGAGGCGGTTGCTGGTGCTTTTCCAGATGTGCTGCGGCTTTGGCGAGGGCTTGTTTTCGGGTCCCCTTGATGGCTGAGGTGACCGAGCCTCCTGTGCATCTGCTCCTCCTGCAGGGCCGGGGTGCGCGGGGAGGTGGGCGGAGGCAGCTGAGAGGGGCGGCATTGCAAGAAGGACCGTATTCCTCTTTGTCTCCTACGGCTCCTGCAATTTCCTGGGTGACAGGAGGTGTGCGTTGCTCAGCGCGAGCCTTTTCCACCACCGCCCAGCTAGCGGGTGTGACTCGTAGGGTCCCTCGACAGCCTCCGGAGGGGGCTGGTCCCCAGGAAGAGGCAGGGACCCCAGGGTGGAACCTGCAGCCCCACCGGCCCGCCTCCGGGAAGGGGACAGGATGAGGCTCGAGAGCAAACTCTGTGAAGACTCCCGGACAGTGAGACTTGGGGGCTGCCGGGCTGTGCGCGCAGGAGGTGCCGGGAGGAAGGGGTGCGCCCACCCCGTCACCCCGCGCGGCTCCCATATGGCTGCTCCCGAGTCGTAGCCGTTATAATAAACCATAAACGTAAGGGAGCTAAGCGTTCTCCTGACTCCTGTGAGCCATTCTGGCAAAGTATTGAACCTGAGGAGGGGGCCGTGGGATCCCCTGATCTGCAGCCAGGAGATGAGGAGTACGGGGGACACCCTGGGGTTGGTGACTGGAGGCTGAAGGGGGCGCAGGCTCACGGGACGGAGCCCTTCCCCCGTGGGGCCTGCGTGAACGCCGGCTGCTTAGCGCCCCCCGACTGATTGGCTAGGGATCCGGATCCAGTGTCGGAGATTTGGAGAACCAGCCGGTGCCAGACAAAACGCCCAGAGGATGTCAGCAAAAAGCAGCAGAAAAACCAAGACCTCTTGTTTTTGTGGGTGACCAGAGCTAAACACTGGGTCCTGACATTTCAGTGAGGGAGCTCGTGGCACCTTCCTGCCCCCAGCCCCCCTCACCGCAGGAGCTGCTGCACCCCTGCTGCACCGCGCTATACCCTGCTGTATCCTGCTGCACCCACTGCACCTGCTGCACCCCCACTGCACCCCGCTGCACCTCCTGCACCTCGCTGTACCTCGCTACACCCACACTGCACCCCTGCTGCACCCCACTGTACCCTGCTGCATGCCCACTGCACCCCGCTGCACCCACACTGCACCTGCTGCACCCCCTGTACCCTGCTGCACCTCCTGCACCCTGCTGTACCTTGCTATACCCACACTGCAACCCTGCTGCACACCACTGCACCCTGCTGCACCTTTTGCACTCGCACTGCACCCCACTGTACCCCACTGCACCTGCTGCACCCTGCTGCACCCACACTGTACCTGCTACACCCCCACTGCACCTCGCTCCACCTGCTCCACCCCCACTGCACCCCGCTCCACCTCGATGCACCCACTGCACCCCACTGTATCCTGCTGCACCTCCCTGTACCGCGCTGCAACCCCACTGCACCTACTGCACCCGCTGCACCCTGATGCACCCCACTGTGCCCTGCTGCATCTGCTGCACCCCCACTGCACCTTACTGCACCCCGCTACACCTTCTGCACCACCGCTGCACCCCTGCTGCCTATGCAGGGATGGGCCTGGGGGAACCCGGGCGAATCCTGCCCGCCCCGAGGGTGCCAGAAGCTGGAAGCACCTGGCCCCAAGGTTGCATTTCTGGCTCTGCTGGAACTTATACCCTTGAAATGTGGACACATCGTGCACATGGGTTTTTCTGAGTGAGCGGCTTCAATTTCCCATGATGAAAAACATTTATATTCACTTAAACCTCAAAGTGATTGTGTGTAGGTTATTTAGGAACTTTTAAGTCTGGCATTAATGACACTTAGAGAAAAATAAATCCACGGATAGCGGGTGGTTGGAAACTTTGTGTTAAGCACACTGCTGTTGACTCCGATGATTCACGATTTGGCATTTGCTCTCTGCCATTCATCTCTCTGTAGCGTCTTCAGGACAACGCATGTATCTGGACCCAGCTCGCTCCGTGTCGACCCACAGACCTCGTAATTATTAATGCAGGGATTTGAGAGTGAGCAGAATTAAGGATTTCTGTAAAAACCAGCATATACGAAGCGAGGGCACCCAAATCCTGCATTTCTAGGCCTAGGCCGACGGTGAGGCAGGCGCGGACAGTTCATCCGCGGGAGCCTGCTTCTCCCTCTCCTCCCCGCCCGTGCTGTCTCGTTGCCATCTCAGGCGCTCTCTCTCTCTCTTAAATAAATAAATACAAGTCTTTACAAAGGAGGGGCGGTTTCCATCCTGAGGTTCACACGCAGCAAGGCTACGGCGCCGGCTCCTTCCACTCAGCTCTTCCGCCGCAGGAAGTTTGCCCCCGAGCGGCGCTAACCCTGCGGCGCTAACCCTGCGGCCGTAACCCTGCGGCCCTCGCCTGTATCCCAGAGCGCACTCCGCTGGCGGGGCTGCCCCGTCAGGGCCTCTGCACAAAGACCCAGGCCCCAGACGCATCTCTGTGGCGGCCTTAGCCAGGCGTCCGGGGCAGCAGGGGCCCCGCTGCGTGTCCGTGGCCTCTTCCCATCTCCCTGGAGGACTGGGGCCCGGGCAGCTGCCGGAGGGCAGCGAAGAAACCCGGTCAAGTAGCTGAGTGGGGAGAAGGCACAAGGTGAAGGCATTTCGGTGGGAGGCGCAGGTGTGCCTCTGCCCTGGGTCCGTGGGCTGGATAAACACCACCTGTGACTCAGAAGAACTAGCACACTGATACGTCTCTTAAGAGCAGAAAAGGTGAACTTCAGGACGTAACACCTGTTTCTTCATTTTCTTCCAACCAAGCCCTCCAGCTGCGCTGAGATGAGGCTTCAGGACTTGGCTGATGTCACCGAGCCCCATCACTTCCCCGACGGAGACCGGGGTGTCCCAAGTCTGTGACCCGGGGTGGACATCTCTGTCCTCAGGCACAGAGTGACCCTTAGTCCTCAGGAAGGGGCAGCCTCTGCGCATGTTGGGTGACCCACCGTGGTCCTGGACTCCTGTGCATCACTTGCTGTGCAACAGAACGTCCACCTGGGAGGGATTGGACTTTGGGGTGGTGGGTGGGAGGGAGGCATGTCAAGGGCTTTGGCTGGAGCGGACGACCCAGGCACAGGACAGCTGAGAACATCATGGGTGTGCAGGGGCGGAGGGTGGTGTTTCCTCAGTTAAGTAGACCAGCCATGCTGGGCGTCTGGGGCACATGGTCCTTTGTCTCCTGAGGACTGAGCCTTCTGTGTGCACGGTGAACTGCAGGGAGGGAACAGACACCAGGGGACCAGCCGAGCCCCCCAGCCTTCCTCCATCCCCGGCATCTGGGCCAGGAGCGTGTGCACTGGCTCCAGACGCACACTCCTCGGGTGGCAGGGGTGCAGGTAACTCTACGGAGAGAGTGTAGGTTGGGGTGGGGCCTGGGCTCACACGCCCTCTTCAGTATGAGCAGTAAATGCACACCGTGGCCCCTCATTAGCTCATCATGGGCTTAAACCAGCCGGCCTGGCCCGGTGTGTGTGAGGCGCTGCCACTGTCACCTTTTCCTGCACAGACAGGAAGGGAAGTGTGTGCTGGTTTACCCCCATCACCAGACACTCGCGGCAAGAACTGACACCCCGTAGTGCCCGTTCCTCTCCCACCCCCACGTCCCCCCCTCCCAGCACCTCCCAGGCTGCCATGTTTCCTGCTTTAGCTTTGGCCTCTCCAGAAGTCAGACGGTATCTGTCAAGTAAACGCTTTCTTGAAGTCGTGTCCAGCTCATAGAGTCTACTTTTGTAAAAACCCAAATGTTTATTTTTCATTACCAAAACTGTCTCTAAAAACAAAATGATGATTATAACTCTCTGGGTTCACCCCACAGTGGAAGCTTTACCAAATACTGACAACTCACTGTGGGTCCCAGGCCGTGCTTCACACCTACTCAGTGCTCTACCTTGGTTTTGAGAACATAGCAACATCCGTGTGGACCCAGGCCAGCCTGCGGAGACTCTTTGAATCTCAAGGGGCACAGGGTCCCACACCAGGTTCTAGTGCTTTATTGTGAATGTGTCCTATTTGTGATCTGTGCCACAACTATGGCCTTACTGCACAGGGTGGCATCTTGCATTTGAGGTTACAGGGGTGCACTGGACAGGAGGGCTTTCAGGGACTCAGGGGGGCATTCATCCCACACAGCCAAGGGAGGACTGTGCCCAGGGAGGACACTGCCATAGGTGCTGGATGACAGCATGCAGTGAGGTGCTGGAGTGTGGCTGCGGCAGAACATGCTGGCAGCACCCAAGTGGGGTGTATTGGCCCCTGGGCTCCTGGGAGACACCTGGTAGAAGGGGGACTGCAGCTGGTGGTGTCTCTAGCCCAGAATTCAGGAGGAGCTAGACAGGGGTTCACAACTGCCCTCAGTGCATGTCTTCCCAAGCTTCCTCGTGGCTGAGTCAACTCAGAAAGGCAGGGTCAAGAGGGCATCCTCATGGGCATGGGTGTATAGTGCTTTGTGCCATGATTACATTAGGATGGATGGATGGATGGATGGATGGATGGATGGATGGATGACAGGTTGAAGGGTGGATGGTAAGTGGGTGGGTGAGTGGTTGGATGGATGGATGGATGGATGGATGGTGGATGGATGGTGGATGGATGGGTAGATGGTAGATGGATAATGGTGAGTGGATGGATGGTGGGTAGGTGGTTGGTTGGATGCTGGGTGGATGGATGGTGGATGGATGGATGGATGGATGGATGGTAGACGGATAGATTGAAGGGCGGATGGTAAGTGGGTGGGTGGGTGGATGGATAGATGAGTGGATAGTTGATGGATAGATGGTGGATGGATGGTGGATGGGGGATGAATGAATGGTAGCCAGATAGATGAATGGATGAGTGGATGGATGGATGGACAGATGTACAAATCTTCAACAATATACAGTATCTGTCACAGATCTAGCCTGTTGAAGATTTGTACACATAGAAAGTATAGCTGGAAGACTACAGGTGAGATTGCTATTTAACAATGCGTTCCATAATTCACTAACAGAAATGTTTATTTTTAAGTTTAGTTCACTTAATTGATACAACTTCTTTCCTTTCCCATTAGGCCCCCTGGAGAGAGGTGTTTGTTTTATCTGTTTGCAGAGAGTGGCTTTCAGTGTCATAATAAGGATCAGATACAAAATTAGTGGGGATCCCTGGGTGGCGCAGCGGTTTGGCGCCTGCCTTTGGCCCAGGGCGGGATCCTGGAGACCCGGGATCGAGTCCTGCGTCGGGCTCCCTGCATGGAGCCTGCTTCTCCCTCCTCCTATATCTATGCCTCTCTGCCTCTCTCTCTCTCTCTCTCTCTCTTTCTGTCTATCATAAATAAATAAATATCTTTTAGAAAAAAGATACAAAATTAGAGCATCTTCCTGGACATGCGATCCCGGTTTATCAAACAGGAATGTCAAGCCTATTTCCCCAACTGTGTCCTCCTGGGGACAGAGCCCTTCCCCCACAGCGGAGGGTTCAGCTTCCCTGCGTCTCCGGGTTCATCCCGGCCCCGTGCGGTCACTGCATCACATCTGTGGGTTTGTGGAGATCGCTCGGTAAGTGTAATTGTTTGCAAGAGTTCAAGGGATCCTCAGCATCTGTTTCTGTTTCCAACCGCCCTGTTCATATTTGCTTTTGTGAGTTTCCTAAAATGGCACCACCGAGGTTCTTTAGTGAGAGGTCAGGGTTGGGAACTGGGGTTGGTGTAGAAAGCCCACCATCAAGTGGAGTTTGACCCCAAGAAGGAAACTCTGGAAAGGACCACATCCCGGGCTGGGGAGCTGGGTTCCGGGGTGGCCTCGGGTCCTCCTGCGCGGCCCCGCCTGCCCCACTGCGCGGAACAGGCCGCCGGGCCCTGCTGACATTCTGCAGCTCTTCCTCAGACAACAGCCTGTCTCCTCTGCTGACAGGGAACATGCCTCAAATGAAAGTTCATTAGTCTATTGAAACATTTCAGTTAATTGCAAAGCTGGTACCCAGAATTGTCAAGTTCATATTTCCATCTGTGCATGAGCACAGTAATAAAGAATTGTTTTGGACAGGTTAATTTGCCTAAAATACCGTGCAGTCAATCAGAGTAACAAAGTTGTTGATGCCCGCATCTGTCAAACGGGGCTTCATCACGGCCGTCCTCCGGCTTGCACGAGCCGGCGGGAGGACAGTGAGCCGGCGTGGCAGCTGGACGGGGGGAGCGTCATTCAGCGTGTGACACCCAACAGCTGGGCGCGGCACGGGGAAGGGTGGCTGATGGTTCAGGGTCTTTTTTGAAAGTAATTCATAGTCATCGGGGTACAAGATGGCTCTGATACTTAATTCGGATCCTTGATGGTATCTACATTCACTAATTGTGTATTTTACTTAATCTGCCACAGATGAAAACCCACTTTGAAATGGAACATGTGTGCTTCTGTCTAAGGACCCCTCACACACGTAGGTGTTTAATTTAAAAACAGGGCAAGTGTTTGAACTGTCATTCTTGAAATAGGCTTCCCATCAAAGCCCGCCTTGCTTCCGCGAAGGAAGGGTGCTGTCGGTTACCGGCCGGCTGTTAACTGGCGACCGTGGGCCTCACACGCGGGGCTCCCGCTCCCGTGCCTCAGTCGGTCCTCACGCACACAGCACCACGCGGTGAAAGCCAGTTTTGCACCAGGTATCGAACAGGAAGAGGAAAAACTCAGTCGTGCTGCTCCAAAGCCGGAAAGCTGGGAAGCAGGTCCTGACGGCATTTCTGGGTCAGCGTGGCCGCTCCCACAGATGCCACAGCTCCGGAGGCCGGACGTCCGAGAGGTGAGCTGCAGGCGCGCGGGGCCGGTCGGCCGGGGTTCATGAGCCGCCCGGCGCACGGGAGGAACCTGCCCGACGAAGCACATTACCTGGTCATCAGACCGGAGAGGCACACCCATGACGGTCACGCAGGGTGACCGTGTGGGACACCTGGAGCGCCGAGGTCAGAGCTTGGACTCAGCTGCAGGAGCCGCGGGTTCCAACTCTGATGCTGCTGTGCGCCTGCTGGGTGGCGGCGAGGAGGTTATCCAATGGCCTTCTGAGACTCGGTTTCTCCGTCTGCAAAATGGAGCTGAGGGCGGCTCCTCCTTGGTTGAGGTGAGGGTCGCGGGTCCTGCACACAGCGGAGCGTTCGGGATGTCCCGTCGGCGGCAGCCAGCAGCTGTGCTCTGCCCCCACCTCCAGGGAGAGGCCCAGCCACTTCCTGCCCCCGTCGCCTTTCTCTGTCCCACGTGGAGCCCCCTCCCCTGCAGGGCAGAGAGCGACCGTGCCTATTTCACTTACATCTGCTTCGTACAGACTATACCTTCGTGAACACTTTCAGAAGTACCTGACCAGAGGAGCAAGCAATTTCTAGAACAAACTGGACACCTAAAACAGCACAACGGCACAGCTAATTAAACCATTCGAGGGGAGCCCGGAGGACCGATCGGAGCACAGCCGGCGGCCACACTGTCTTTTGTGTACAGCAGGGTCATTTGTTGAAAGCACGTCATTCCCGGTCTTTAGGGAGATGCTGACGTGTCACCGTGCATCCCTGGGGACCAGCCATCAACGGTAAACGCCCTCGTAGCAAGTCACCGGGCACAGAGTATATTTGCAAACAGAAAGCAAGGTTCGCTCTGCATCTGAGCAGAGAGAGGCCTGAAGACCACCCCCTGGGAGAAATCCGAGCCTGGCGGGGCCAGCACTGAGGTGCCATCCCCGCCCCAGCTCAGATGGCCAGAGTTCACGCCTGGACTCCACACGCCTCACTCCGGGCCTGCGGACGAGCAGCTTATTCTTCCTGGGGCTGCATCCCGTCATCTGTAAAACGAGGGTGGCCGCAGTTCCCTCCCGGGGAGGGTTGTTGGAAGATCAGCCAGATGCCCCGCGCGTCCAGCAGGTGTTCCGCGAAGCCAGCCTGCTAGGCAGGTGGACCGATAGCCGTGCTCGCGGCGGTGACCTCACCCCCGGAAGAGCCCTGCAGCGTGCAGGGTGCACACAGAGCACGGGGCGTATCGCACGGGCGCCTGGAGGAGCCTGCCCGCACCGCTCCAGCGCCAGCCTGGCTGTGAGCCTGCGGGGCCTGCAGCGGCTGAGGCCAGGAGGCCGGCCAGGTGCCCAGCGCCATGCAGCTAACGACTAGAGAGTCGAGTCTAACTACCTGTCGCTGCAGATCAGCTGTGAGGCTCAGAATCCGGGTGGAGGGAACCTCTGTGTCCGAGTCATGGAGACCTTCCTGGGACCCTCACAATGAGGTGACGTATCATGGCCGAGAAGCCTACAAATGCCCATAACGAGACCCACGGGAGCAGGGCCGGGGGAAGTGTCCCTGGGGGGTGGCGCCGGGAGCCTCCGCCAGGATTCTCCTGATGGCTCCAGGAGGCCGGGGGGCATCCAAACCCCGCGTGGAAACATTCTGTTCACCCGACGGGGAAGGGAGGGCCATTTTGAGCAAGTGTGTGTTGCTCTGAGTATTTAATTAATATATTTATTCCAAATTCAAATATTTAATGAGAACTCTTCCCTCCCCCCCATGACATCAGAAATCTCTGACATTTGCTGAACCAACTTGGCATCTTTATTAAGGATTTGCGTGTGAGGCATCCACGGTTTTGAGCAGCCTGTGTGGTGGTTTGTTACAAAACGACGGCGTGGGAGGACGAAGCATGAGAAACACGGGGCTATATTAGGGTCAGGAATAATGATCATCTACTCATTGTGAGAACCAAATATCAGCAGATCAAGGAAAACAAATCTGAAAGCAGTGAAAACAACATTTTTAAAGAGAAAAAAAAAAACAAGGATTTTGTTTGTTTTTTGGGGATTTTTTTAGACTTGGCTGTATAGGCAGACACTGTTGAGACGCTCGGGACCTTTGTACCTCAAAACGGATGATGTAACAGGCTGCGGCGCGCATCCTGGCTGCTCCCCTCCTAGCCCCGGGCTCACCCTGGAGCAGGGAAGCTTTAGGATCATCACCCCCACCTTTCAGATAAGGAAATCAAGACTCCAGGAGATTGTGAGCTATGTGGTCCTGGGCAGAGCTGCGGCTCGGCCCGGGTCTTCCGATCACAAGTCCCGCGGCCCTGACGTCTGTTCCCACCTCGTAGGGAGGATCCAACAGCACCGTGTGCGTGGAAGCCACTCGGTGGGTCAGAAAGCATCATGCAAACGGCGCACCTGCGATGCACGGCCCCACCTTCAGTGCTCGGCGGCCCGCTCTCTGGGGGCAGGATGGTCCTGCAGCCCCCGCACCCCGAGGGCCATCCCTCCCTTCAGCAGGTGTTTGGGGCGCTTACAGGGTTCCAGGTGCAGGCGGTGGAGTGGGGGGCGGGAGGGGCGCTGATCCTTGCCCTTGGGAAGTGGCCGCGGGAGAGCTGGACACAGTGGGTCTCCTCAGGGTGGCAGGGAATCAGGGCTGAGGGAAATCGTAGGGTGGCCGGGGAGGGGTTCCCGGTAAGCAGAGTGGTCGGAGCAGAGGACACGGGTGCAGGGAACGTCCACTCCCTTGGGAGCCATCCGGATTGAAGATGCCAGCTCCCTTCGTTTGATGGACTCTTCATATATTTTTTGTTTTGCTTTGACGTGCGATGTGGGCTCATGAGCCGAGCATGCGTGCAGGTGTGTGCACATGCGTGTGCGTTACACGCTCTGGGGTGCTGGAAACGCGGGACGGATGGACACCCAGCTGGCTTGCAGGGGTCCAGCCACGCTGGTCCCTTCCGACTGGCCGAGAGCCCCGCCATGCAGCTCTCCGCTGTTGGAACATCGCCTTCGTGGGCAGGAAGGACCCGCAGCCCCCCCCCGCCCCGGGCTCTGTTGGCCGCAGACGCTGCCGTGGCTCCTATTAAGGGAACAGGAAAGAATATGTGACCCATTGCCCTTACCCTATGTATAAAACTATAGGAAGGCCAGCATTTTTAGAGTGTTCTGGATTTTTTTTTTTTAAATTGCACTTGAAGAAAAATTAAATTCCGGGCAGGAAATGAGTATGTATCCTAGAAAGACACGCTGTTTGCAAACCTCTCCGCCTAGACGGGTGAGACCCCTGAAGTCGGGGTTCTGAATCCTCCTCACGCCTCCAGGGGAGGAGAGGCTGCACCCCTACACTGGTCCACGGGGTGGGGGGTGCTCAGCACCGATTAGCAAAACTAGGCACGCCTTCGGGGGAACCGGTGGGAACAGGCAGGCGCCTGGCGGCTTTGGGAAGAGGGCGGGCGGGCCCGCAGCAGCACCGAACCAGGGGTGGCCTCCCACCCGGGCCGGGGGCTCCGCACCACCGCGCCGGGACAGGGCTGTGCCATCTCGGGGAGCGGCCCACCCGGGGTGGTGCGAACCTCAGGGGTGCTCTGGGCTGGGACACCCCGTGCCCCTCCCCCGGCTCCCCGCCCCGCCGCTCCTGCCAGTGCCCCTGTTCAAAGCTGCGTCATTTGCTGGAGAGAATTTCAAGGAGACAAACCAGTTTCTCTACACGATAAGGAAATTCAGTCCGCCGTCGACGCTGGATACGGGAGGTGTCCAGGTGCCCCCCGCCCCCCGCAGGTGTCACTTCTCCTGTGGGAGCTGCCTTCACATCCGTCCCCGGGGCAGGGGTCACAGGCTTGTTACTTGACTCTGTTTTTCGAGATATGCCCGGGCCCTGGGCCCTGCTTGTTCATCAGCCCCTCCTGCCTTCCCCTGCCCGCTTCCCTCCTCCTCCTTCCCCCATACACGGGTCCAGGCATGTCTGGGCCCTGCGAGCCCTGCGAGCCCAGCATTTGGCAGTGTCCTGGGGCAGCTGGGGGTTCCTGGGGGCAGCACCGCCGGCCATGGGGGGACATGCTGTCCCGGGGCACCTGGGGGAGGCCTGGGGGTGCAGTACCACCAGCCGTGGGGGGAGATGCTCTACTGGGGCAGCTGGGGGGGCCTGGGGGCAACACCGCCAACCATGGGGTGAGATGCTGTCCTGGGGCAGCTGGGGCAGCCTGGGGGCAACACCACCGGCCATGGGGGAGATGCTGTCCTGGGGTAGCTGGGGGGAGGCCTGGGGGCGGCAGTACCACCAGCCGTCGGTGGAGATGCTCTACTGGGGCAGCTGGGGGGGCCTGGGGGCAACACCGCCGACCATGGGGTGAGATGCTGTCCTGGGGCAGCTGGGGCAGCCTGGGGGCAACACCACCGGCCATGGGGGAGATGCTGTCCTGGGGCAGCTGGGGGAAGCCTGGGGGTCAGTACCGACAGCTATGGAGGGACCTGCTGTCCTGGAGCACCTGGGGGGCCTGGGGGCAGCACCGCCAGCCATGGGGGGAGATGCTGTCCTAGGGCAGCTGGGGGAGGTCATGGGGGCAGCACCGCTGGCCATGGGGGAGATGCTGTCCCGGGGCATCTGGGGGAGGCCTGGGGGGCAGCACCCTCGGCCGTGGCTGTTTGCAGGGTTCTCCCCAGTGCTCTCCCTCTCGTCAGTGCCCCCCAGAGACCTGCCTCTTCCCTCACGGCCCTTGAGGCCCATGGCCTCCGAGGCTCTCCTCACCCCCCACCCCAGGGTCTCTGTACCCCCTCCCTACCCCCTACCCCCTCCCCCTGCTGCACAAAGTGGGAATTCTCAGCCCACTTCTGTGGCCCTGGGGTGCCGAGCTTCCCTGAGGCCCTTCCCAGGGACCCCGACCCCTCACATGCCCCACGCGTCCCTGTCACACGCACTGCACCCTCTGCCGGGACCTCTGACCACCCTGGCAGATTGCCGGTGCCCACAGGCTCCACGCCCCTGTCACCCTTCACACGCCCCCCCTACCCCCAGCACCCATGGAATTGGGCACCACCCCTGGGAACCCTGGGGGCTTGCTCAGCTGCGTCTGCCTCCGCCTCAGACTTCAGGCCCCATCGCATGCCCCCTTGCCCCCCGGCCCCGACTCAGGCTTCAGGATTCCGCGTCCCACCGCATTCACTACGGGCGGGGAGCTCCCCCGAGTGCTCCTGCCCGGGGCCGGGGGGTCCTCAGGGACAGAGTGCTTCCAGCCCCCTGCCCGCCAGGCTGGCCTGGCCCCGGGGGGCCCGCCGCCCCGCCAGCTGGTCTGCAGGGCTGGCACCGGGCGTTCACACCGAGCACACTCGTGCCCGAGAAGCAGAGCTGAGACAAGGGGACACCCTGGGGAGGCGTCCGTGAGCCTCGCCGTGCTGGGCCCATAGCGGGCCCCGTGGACAGGTGTGCGGGGCAGTCGGGAGCGGGAGGGATCGGGACTTCGCCCATCCCTCCAGCATTGTCTCGGGTGATGCACTGCATACAGTGGGGCTCCATAAATGCTTGATGAGCGTGCACCTGCGTGTGCCTCTCAGCCGCGGCACCTCACAGACAAGCCCGGGCTGTGTCTGGGGCGCCTCTGCTCCCGAGCCAGCGGGTGGAGTCCCTTCTCTGCAGATGCCGGGGCAGAGGGCGCCCCCCACAGTACCGGGCCGCGGGCGGGAGGGGCGCTGCTCAGTGCGGGAAGGGGGCCGGCGGCGGCCACGGGGACGGCAGGAGCGCCCTGGCTGCCGGCCACCCAGCCTGCCCGAGGCTCTGACCTCTGGCCGACGTCCCTCGGAGCCGCCCCGGCCAGGGGGAGCAGACGGGAGGCCCTGGGCACCCAGCGATGCCGGACATGAAATTAAAACAAATAATTCAGAGCTTGGCCTCCAGGGTCTGGGGATTGAGTCCCCCGAGGCGGGGGAGGGGGGGGGCTTATCTGTCCTCCGCACCCGCTGCCACGGCACATGCGGTTCGATTAAAGCGTTAATCATTGATGTTTCTTTTTAAGTTAAGGATGAATTTGAGACAGCTCCGAACTTGGAAGGTTTATCTTCCAATTACAGGGAGTCCTGGTCATAACGACCACTGGCGATGGCCGCGGAAGCCGAGGGGGAGAAGCGGGGGTGCCGAGGCCCTGCCGCAGCCGGCCACGCCGTCCACCCAGGTCCTGCCCTGCGAGGGTGCTGGTCCCCGAGTCCCCTTCCTCCTCACAGCCACGTGGGCCCTCCGGGCTTCTCCGTTACGAGGTCTCCGGTCTCTGGACGGGACGCTGCTCCTCTAGTTGGGCAGACGAGGGCAGGGGTTAGGGTCATGGGCACCGGTGGTTGCCCCAGCGTGGAATCAGGGACATGCAGACCCGTGGGGTAGGGGCTCCGAGGCGGGCAAGAGGCTCTGGTGAAGTTCCTGGCGCCCACGGAGGCCTAGGAGGGGCGGCCCGGCCCCGGGTTCTCCCCAGACCCTGGGGAAGCCTGGCCACCGTCCCCGACCCAGAACTTTCTGTGCCCCCACCAGGCGCCCGCTGTTGCACCTCGG
Organism: Canis lupus dingo; assembly: GCF_003254725.2. NCBI lineage: Eukaryota > Metazoa > Chordata > Mammalia > Carnivora > Canidae > Canis > Canis lupus. The sequence goes on from NC_064266.1 coordinate 45,931,183, forward strand.
CGTTTGCACGGCGAGCCCTGGCTTCTCCCAACGTGCCGGGGCCTCACGCCGTGCCCGGGACACGAGCCCGCCGGAACTGGGAGAGGTGGCCCAGGCGCCCCGCCGCCCCCGCTGCTTTGCTCCAGACTGCGGGCCGAGCCGCGGCGGAGGGAGCGCCTGGAGCAAAGACCAGGAAGCCCTTGGGGTCGGGGCCGGTGCTGCCTCGTGGTGGCCCTCCAGGGGGCCTGGCTCCCCAAGACGCCCCAGTGCACCTCAGGGCCTGCCTGGGGGCTCCAGGGCCCTCCACTGGGTGGCACCCGCCCCGGGGCCTCAGGGCCCTGTCGTCTCCGCGTTTGGCTGAACCTAAGTGTATATCATGATTTAAAATTCCTCGAGACCCCATGACTTTCCAGGATCCAGGTCGGCACGGGCCAGACCCAGCTTAGGCATCCCAGTCCTGCGGCCGGCACCTGTACTCCGCAAAGCCCGCTCGAAACGCTACGGCTGCAAACCACGTCCAGTTCAGTTATCCTCTTAGACAAACGCTTGTGCTCCCAGCCTGCCGGCGTCGAGCCAGGCGTCGGGGGTAGAGCACGGAGCCGGTCCCTGTGCTTCGTGTCCGTGGGGAGGCTGGCGGATGAGGCCCCCACACACAATGAGGCCAGCGGGGCTAAGCAGGAAACGGGCAGGGGCTCAGGAAAGCCTGGAGGCCCTCCCTGAGGAGGTGGCAGCTGAGCCGCACCAGGTAATGAGGACGCGGCCGTCGTCCTATCTGTGGACACCTACTGTGCGCCCCACACTCCGCCAGGGCCTGGGGACAAACACACACGTAAGGTAGCCCCTCAGCGCCGGGAGCCTCTGGTTCTCCTTCGGCCCTCTATGCGGATGTGCGCAGAAGCCAAGTGTTTGGGCACATGGGACCCTCCCTGCTGAGCGGAGAAACCGAGGGCAGGAGCCTCGGTTCCAAGTTCCTGGCGCCCGATGCCTGCCCGGGGGGGCGTGTGCGCCTGGGGGCACCCGGGGCTCTGATGCTCAGCAGCCCCCTGGGCCCTGGGCCGGCTCGTCGCTCTGCTGCCCGGCACCTGCTCCCGGCGCACAGCCCGGCGGCGCCCACACGCCAGCGAGTCTCCCCCGCTGCCCCGGCTGCTCAGCGCGGCCTGTCGCCCACGGCCCTGGGGTCCTGATCGCCGTCTCGTGTCATCCCCAGCCTGAGGACCTCGGCCTGCGCCCTCTCCTTGAAGCTCAGGCCTCGCCTCGCCGAGGCCCCGGGTCGCCCCGGACTGAGACGCGGCGAAATCCAAACCTTAGTGTGAAAAGGCAAGAAGCAGGTTTCTAGTTACTCTTGGAGGATGTGACGCGAACCATTAAAAATAAGAAAGTTTCTGTTTTAGGGAGAGACCTGCTAGGGCCTTTATCACACTGATAAGCCTCGTGCGGTGTTTTAAACGAGGATCTTTGCTTGAATAATTAATTTTCTCATCTGCCGCCTGACACGGAAGCTCAGTGGGGATGCCCCCGCTCCCCCACACCGTCCACGGCGCATCCTGGGCCCTCAGACCAGGGACCCCTGGTCTCCCTGTGGCTCCGGGGCCTCGTGTGCTTGTCTTGACTTGTTTTGCTTGTGTTGCTTTTTTTTTTCTTCTTGTTCCAAGTTTGTATTTCAAAATAAATTCGTGGGAAGTGGCAAGGATGGCACGGAGGGGTCCCATGGGCCCTGGCCCCCCCCCACCCCCGTGGTTACGTCCTCCAGGACTGTGAGCAGAGTCACGGCCCGGACGTTGGCCCAGTTCCCTGCCACGTGGGGATCCCACCAGCCGCCCCCCCCCGCCGTGGAGCCACAGAGCCCAGCAAGGCCACTACAACCTGACCCTTGGTGCCCCCGGTAGCCACCCGCCCTCTGTCCCGAGGCTGCCGTGGGCCATGCAGGGTGCACAGGGGCCACTGGTCCCGCTTGGATCCCCTGGGGCAGCGTCCACTGAGTGCTGTCCCCATGTCCCATGCTCTCCTGGGAGCTCCTGTCCCCCCACCTTGACCATGCCCCCACCCTGACCGTCCCCCTACCCTGACCATCTCCCCATCCTGACCGTCCCCCACCCTAACCCTCTCCCCCATCCTGACCATCCTCTGCCCTGACCATCCCCCTACCCTGACCGTCCCCCCCGACCATCCCCCCATCCTGACCGTCTCCCTCCCTGATCATCCCCCACCTTGCCGTCCCCCCCATCCTGACTGTGCCCCTTATCCTGACCATCCCCCCATTCTGACCATCCCCCTCCCTGACCATCTCCCCATCTTGACCAGCCCCCCCGCCCTGACCATCCCCCCATCCTGACCGTCCCCCTGCCCTGACTGCCCCCACCCAACCAGCCCCCAGTCCTGACCATCCCCCTCCCTGACCATCCCCTGCACCCCGACCAGCCCCCCATCCTGCCCGTCCCCCCATCCTGACCGTCCCCCCGCCCCCGCCGACTGTTAGCGGGAATCAGAAGCTGCCCGGCTGTGCAGCTCGGTGCTGACTGGCCTGCTCCTCCTCCCACGTCTGTCCTCCCACTCACCTCCCTGTGTCCCAGCCCTCGAGGAACCTTGTCATCGGCCAGCTTTGTCCTCCCTCCCTCGGCTGAAGGCTTCCGTGGCACCGGAAGAAAGCGACACAATAAGAAGGAGCCCACTGGGTGGGTTTGCGCCCCGTGCAGGGAGGAGCTGGGCGGACCCTGCGGGGGTGCAGCCCCCCCACGGCACAGCCGTCAACCCGGCGGTGCCCCCACCACGTCCCCCGCCGCCCAGGCCCCTGAAGCACGTGTCTGGGGAGACACAGCATGAGGTCGCTGTCAGGCAGACGCTAACTTAGGGTTGTTTTTTCCCAGTTTGGATTGTGGGCACGTGTGTTGCTTTTTTTCACTGAAAGCTGATTTCGGGGAGTCTGGACGGTGCTCCCTTCCCGTCCCCGAGCTTGGGGCCCTCCTGAGAACCGAGACTCCACCCGAGCCCTTCCCTGGTCTCTGCCCCCCCTCCCCCCCGCCCCAGACTCCAGGGCTCGCTCGGTCCTTGCTTTGCTGGCTTCCTGGGGCCTCCGTCGGGACGCAGCCCGGGTCGAGCTGCAGCTGCAAGAGCTCACACGATGCGTTCTCCGGTGTAGCCCCGCGGGGTCCTGGGGGCCACGGGCCATGTGAACACTCGGGGGCCCACCGAGTGGATCATCTCTCCCGGCGCCGTCAGCCCGCCCCCCCCAGGCCAGCCTGGCGCCCCTGCTCACGGGCCAGCTTGGCCACGAGGGGAGCGTCGTTGCTGCAGACGCGGCGCCCAAGGAACGGTGCCGTCCACGCGCTCGGCTCGCCGCACGCTGGGCTTGTGAAGAGAGGGTTCTGGAACGTGTCCATCCGCAGCTCTTGCTCCGTCCCGTGGGGCCAGCCTCCCCCCACCCCCCCGCCAGCGGCAGCCCTGCTGGCCTTTGTCGCTAACCTCCTCATCCCCTTGGGCTGCCTCACTAGCGAACCTCTGAGTAGGATCTTCAAGGCGCCTGTCAAGTGCGGCACACGGACCCCAAGGCGGCTTCACTCAGGAGGTTGGCAAGGGGAGGACAGCGCCAAGGTCCCAGAAGCTTCCAGAAGAGGGCTCCCTGCGTCCCGGCTGGGGGCGGGGTGTGTGTGACTCCTTGGGAGGTGGACTGGGAGTCCAGCGGCAGGCAGAGGTGCCTGGGGGCTGCGCCTGGTGGGCCCGGAGCCTTCCCAGGGACACAGTTACAGACGAGGCCACGGAGGTGGCCGGAGACCTAATCACTGAGGGCCTCCGAGACCGTGGAGGGTGGAGAAGGACCCTGCACCTAAGGATGGCGCAGGGATGGCTGGGTGGATGGGCAGGTGGGTGGGACAAGGTGAGGGGTCCCACTGGAGGCTGGAGGCTGGGGGACAGAAGGCTGCAGGACAGAAGCACGTCCCCCAGGGGTGAATGGAAGGGGCGAGCCCCCTCCGGGGAGGTGTTGACCGCAGGCCCCCGGCCCCCACCTGACCCTGCTCCTGGCCTCGTGCTGCCCAGCTCCGCGCCCACCAATCTCCGGAAGAGAACGAGCCACACAGGGGAAAGGAGGGCTGAGGCTCTCCTGGAGACCGTGTGCGCGTACGCAGGGAGCCTCGTGCTCTGCGGGGCCTCCGGGGCTCTGCAGGTGGCAAGCAGGCCTGGTGTGGACGCGGAGGAGATCCGCGGGGGAGGAGGTGATGGGGACGCAGGATCTAGGACGGGGGCGTCAAGGTGGGGGACATGGGCTGTCCGGAGACTACGTGCAGCCCGGGGGGGTATCGGCCGAGGGATCTGGGGAAGCCCAGAGGGGCCTCACGATCGTGAAACAGGAAGCGTCCCCTGGCAGCGTGGTGGACACGGACGGGACGTGCAGCCACCTGGCCCGAGACCCACCGCGCACGGTTCCTGCGGGCCGGACGGACGCCGCAAGTACCACCGCCGGTGAGAAGGGACAGGGGTAAATCAAGGCCGTGCTTGTCCACCAATGTCCCACCACCCTGCGAAGTTCTAGAGGGAAGGGTTGTTTTCTGGAAAGATCCATCTCTGTCTCCTCGGGCCATTTATATTCTGAACGCAGAAGCTGAAGGCGTGAGCGGCATCTCTATTTCTTGGTGGACCCCAGGTCAGCTGGCCAATTATTTTATGTTTTTTTTTTTTCATATTAAGGATACCGTGGTGCCCAGAGAACAGTCTGGTTATCTGGCGATGAAAATGCCCATCTTTGTCATCTCAGAGCCTCTTTGTCAGATGCCGAATGAACCCGAACGCAGTTCTGTTTTGTCATAAATTGCCTTCTGTTGGGTTTTGGAGTAATTACTTTCTTGCAGGAGCTTTTGTTGTGTTATCTTAGCGGATAGTCCACTCGGGAGAGCTGATGGGAGAAAGAGGGCCATAGATCACGCTTCCCCCGTGAAACTTAGTCGCTTTGATGTTTAGCGGTAGATTTGGGTAGAAAATCCCAGAGAAAATAACAAGATCTCCCTGTAGTGGAAGGAAGGCACACGGTCAAAATCGTTCACTTTCCTGGGTCTCTGGGACATCCCAACGGGACAGCCGGGTCCGCCTCCCTGCACCGAGGAGCCTGCACCAGCTCCTCCGGGGCACGAATGATGAGCTCACGGGTGTCTCTGTGGCCGAGCTCACCGCGACCCAGATGGCCCCACTCCCGTCCAGGGGGTGCGGGGTCCTGCCCCGGGGGGTGCGTGGGAGCGCGCTGCAGACGGGTGCAGAGACAACTCAGAAGACACGCGTGCAGCGAGCCAGGTACTGCGGGTCGGCCAGCGCCCGGCCCCGGGCCGCCACCGTCCAGGGGACCACCAGTGAGTTTAGACGAGTGTGCCGGCCGCCATACGATGCAAACAAGCCTCTAGGTGTGAGCCCCGGTCACGCCCCGTGGGGAGGAGGCAAGAGAGGCATCAAGACTCGGGGGGATGGGAGATGGATCTTCAAGGGTCGGCAGGAATTCGCCAGCAGAGAATTATAGAAGAGCCTTGAACCTATACATGTTTTTCCTACTGATAGAAAATTCCGCTTTCATCACCCAGCAAGCTCAGCAAAGATTAATTAAACATGAGGCATTGATTAATGTTTGAAGAGAACTGGGAGTCCGGGCTACGCTGTTGGCCTGTCTCTGGACGACCCTCGGGCCCTTTCTGCCAACGGCTCCTCACGCCGCAAGTTCCAGCCCCGACTCAGCAGACGCACGTGGCCGCCCAGGTTGGGTGCTGGGCACGCTCAGGGCACGTCCAGGGCACGCCGGGTCTGTGTTTCTGTGTACACGGGAAGGCCGGGGGGTGGCCTTGGGTTTGCCAGCCGACCCGTGGCTTGCAGGCTGAACCATCAGGCCCCGGTCCGCGCCGTGGGATAACCAGTGCTCTGCTGTCCCTGCCGCTCTCTGGGCCCGCGCGGGCTGTCAGGACCAGAGATGGGCCCCTGGCAGTGGCCGTGGCAGGAGGCGTGGCTCTCCTGTGTGTCCGAGGCCCTGTGTGGGGTCCAGGAGTTCTGCAGGAGCAGAGGGATGCCCTAGAAGGAGGGGCAGGGAAGACAATGACAAGAGGGTCTGGGGGAAGAGCAGGGTCTCCTGTGGTTTGGGGGAGAGTTCTGGCTTTTTCCCATTTCGTGCCTGGTGTTCCCTGGTTGTCACTGATGGCAGCAGAGGCTCTTTCTCCTTTTTCAGTGCTGCCATGTCTGGGTGGCTGTCCAGGCAAAGCTGGGGAAGCCCTAGCAGAGGGAGAAAGGAGCTCGGTTCAACCACAGGCCTTCCATGTGGTGGGACTCTTCCTGCAGCCATGTCATCACCATCACCCCCAGGAGGGCCGTCACCCCCAGGAGGACCGTCACCCCCAGGAGGGCCATCACCCCCAGGAGGACCGTCACCCCCCAGTAGGGCCATCACCCCCAGGAGGACCGTCACCCCTAATAGGGCTGTCACCCCCAGGAGGAACATCACCCCCAGGAGGGCCATCACCCCCAGGAGGACCATCACCCCCAGTAGGGTCATCACCCCCAGGAGGACCGTCACCCCCAGGAGGGCCATCACCCCCAGGAGGACCGTCACCCCCAGGAGGGCCATCACCCCCAGGAGGACCGTCACCCCCAGGAGGGCCATCACCCCCAGGAGGACCGTCACCCCCAGGAGGGCCATCACTTCCAGGAGGACCATCACCCCCAGGAGGACCATCACCCCCAGTAGGGCCATCACCCCCAGGAGGACCATCACCCCTAATTGGGTTAGATTATACCTTCTTCCTTTTCAGAACCCCAGCAGGCTGAGCACACTTTGTGGTATTTGCCCTGAGAAGTTGGCTTGGTGTTACACTATATGTTGGCAAATTTAAATTTTTTTAAAAATGTAAAAGAAATAGAGAGAGAGAGAATTTGGCTCATTAGAGAAACAGTCACCTAAAGGAGAGCCATCCTCACCCTGCTGCACACCATCTGTCCCCAGACGGGACTTAACTCCCCAATAAACGGGTGTCCTGCCGCTGACACACAGGACCATTTGGGCACGTGTGTTCGTTCCACCGCAGGGGCTCAGCATGGAGTTGGGAGCCCGGGCGAGCATCTTCATGCCATGGCCCAGCCATCCTGTGAGGCCGCCACAAGGAGGACCAGGGTGTGGTGACAGCAGTGTGGGCGTCGGCATCGGACCCACCTGGGCTCACCTGTCCAAGTTTCAGAGACACGGGCTCGCCGTGGACGCGTGAGGAATGTAGTGACGCAGGTGTCTGAGCCGGGTGGCTCACTACCTGGCAGACGCGGCCCAGGGCTCAGCGTCCCGACTATGCAGAGCCCTCCCCCCCCCCCGCCCCCCCGCCCCCCCGCCACCCAGCCAAGGTCAGGAAGCAGCCACCGCCTGTTCCTGGGCAGGTCATCATCGATTCATTAAGGCCGACAGCACTATAAAAATCTGCAAAAGCATTTCAGCCAAGGGCCATGAATTAAATTAGGGAAGAAAAGCATTTCTACAGATTTAGAGGCACATCCAGCCTTAAACACTATGCTGGAACATTCTCCGATTCTGAATTGCTGGAAGAGTTATTAACTCCCGTTGGCTCAGAACTGCAGATGGGGTTACAGAGGCGTCTGTTACTGGGAAGGTGAAGTCTCCGTGCGGTGAGATCTCCTTGGTGGCCCCAGCAGACCCTGTTGTTCTTGGCAATTATGCGACACTGAATCCGGGGGGCTCTGGGGTGGGGGGTGGGTGACACCGCCTGCAGCTGCCACCCAGCCTGTCCTTGCTGTCCACGGGGATGTGGAGCAAGGGAGGGGCCTCATCAGTGCCAGCATAGCCCTGGGACATGTCCCCGAGCAGGCGTCTCCCCGGGTGTAGGGGCCCCCTGATAAACTCCCTGCAGGTCCAGCTCAGCTTTGGGGTGCCGGCCAGGGTCTGACTCCACCTGTCATTACAACCTGAGCCACCAGAGCGCCCTAGGTCATGCCCTTGGCTTCACGTGGCACCTTGGTCATCCGCCCGGACACGTGTCCTCATGCTGAGCCCTAACACAGCCTCCTTTCTCTGGCACAAAATATTCATTCCAAATCTGCTGTGTCAGCAAAGCGGGAGTTCTGGAAACATGACTCCCACGAAACGGTAGAAAGTCAAGTCAAAGGACTGATTTGCAAAGTAAAATGAAAACTGTCAAATGCCAGGAGTGCAGGCTCTGTGTTTTTTACCTCAAAGTGACAGAGTAAAGGCATTTAACAGGAAAAAAGCATGTGCGCCCATGCACACACACATGCCTGTGCACACACATGCACACACACGCACACGTCGGTGCATACCCATGCACATAACACATGCACATGTCTGCGTGCACACATGCCTATGCACACACACACCCATGCACACATCTGTGCATGCACACACGCATACACAGCACTGCGTTGCTTGGGGCATCACGGGGAATCAACCACTTCCCCCCACAGCTGTCGTTCCAGGACAGGCGTTGGCCCAGGACACCTCACCATCTGGCCAGAACCGTGGACCGCGCCCCAGTGCACAATTAAGCGGGAGACCAGGCATATCCCACCACTGTCGTGGCCACACCACTGACTGGGCTGCACTAGCACCCGCCCGCAGAGGGTGCTGGGCCCCGCCACCTGCTGAGCATGTATGGGTGGGGCCACGCCACCAGTTAACTAGCGGCTCAGGTAACACAGAAGGGAAATGACCTGTCCCGTGCTCGTCCACCCTCCGGGTCCTTCTGACCATGTGGGAGCAGGAGTGGACTTTCAGAAGGGGGACGATGTCCCTCTCCACGGGCTCTGGGGGAAGGAGCAGGGTCAGCGGGCGTTGTCACAGCCTGCTCTGGGGGCACTGTGCTGGAAGCACCCTCCTCCGCTGCCCGATTTGGCGCCGACCTTAGGCCCAGTCTGGCAGGGGGACTGGCAGGGCTGCGTTCGAATCCTAGCACTCTCGCTCTGCATCCTGGTCTGTAAAGTAGGGGCGGGGCTGACGCCACTGGGCGGGTTGCTGTGGGGCAAGAATGCTAGAAACTCCTGTTTCTCGTTCCTTCTTAGTCTCCATTTAGGCGAGTATCTCGTTTTGCCTTTACAACTAGGGAGCGAGGGGCGGGGATGAGGGCCGGGGGGGTAGCCCCCGTAGAAGGGTAGCTACAGACCCACTCCCAGGGTTCGGGTCCAACCACCTGCCGGTGTCTCAGCACCTGCGGATGGGTCGTAAGAGTGACCTCTCCCAGGGTTGTGGCCAAGAGCAGGCGAGTTACCACGTGAAGTGCTTGGGATCGGTGTTTGCCGTTCTCGGTGTTTCCAGGGAAAGGCCCTTCGGGAAGGAGCTCGCCCTGAGCGTGGGGCCTCTCTCCCCTCTAGGGCCACCCGAGTATAACCTGAGCCATAGCGTGGCTGCCTCTGCGACCAGACCTTGGCCTCCTGCGTTCCACCTCCGTCCCCGCAGCAGGGCCCAGGGTCCAGGAGAGAGGAGGGCGGGGAGGCCGAGTCGCGCGGTCCAGCGGGCGAGGGGCGCCGCCTGGAGTCCATTCTATATCCTTTAGCTTCCTTTCGAGCTTCTTGTTTAAAAATCCTCCTCTGCGTGCTACTTCGTTGAACTGATGTTTGACAGTCTGGAAGCTGAACATCCAGGTCACAGTGCAGAAGCTGTCATAAAACTTCGCTTCGGGAGTGCAGGGCTGACACTCCTGCCTGCAGTGGGGCGAGGAACCGAGGAGCTGTGCACCCATCACCCGCACTGCTTCCCGCCGGGAGAGGCGGGCGGCTTGCACCTGCCAGGAAGGGCTCAGGCCTCAGCTCCCGCAGGTGCAGCCGGACAGGGGACCCTGGGTGTTTGGGAACCGTGGGGTAACTTGGAGGGGGCGTCTGGGCTTGCGATTAGTTTTCAAGGACGGCACAGGGGCCGTAAGCAGCCGCTGTGACCCCTTGTCCCCAGGACGCTCCGGTTAGTGACGCCCGGGAGAGGAATGGCCGAGGGCCTGGGCTGGCCGAGGACGGCCGGGTGGAGGGAGGGCACACGGCGTCACGGGCGTGTCCCGGCCGCGAAAGTCACGGCGGAGGGCGCCTCCTCCTGCCCGAGCTGCCCCAGCTGACCGTCCTCAGTTTATCTCCAGACTCAACGCTGATACGGATCCCAGGTCTCCAGGGCCGCAGCTCACACGCCCACAGCACCCTCTGGGTGCTTGCCCCGTCCTGCCACCCCCGCCTCACCTCACCCGCCCGCTCTCCTCTCTCCTTCCGGTCGGTTCTGCTCCTGCAGCTGCCAGACCGGGCAGTATCATTAGATGGTGGCACCGCCTCGCCCAGGGCCCATCGCGGGCTGTGCCGCCCGGAAGGTGCGGTGGGAACTCCTCCGTGAGGACGCTGCTCCTGGGGCCGCCCTCCCCTGGGCCCTGCATTTGGGCCTCAGGAGACCTGGGCACGCCGCGTGCTCGCCCGCCCGAGTCCAGGGCTCGCTGCTACTCGAATGCTCCTGTCCCTGCACTTCCCCCGGCGGGCAGCTCTCCCACCTTCTGGAAGGTCGCCGGTGTGAATGCGAGCCCCCCGCCCCCCCCACCATCCGATCTTCTCTCGCTGCCTGGGCCTTTCCCCTACGTGTTCTGTTCAAGATGAATGTCCCCAGCAGACTATGGGCCGCATGAGGACAGGGACTGTGTTGGTTTGCAGCTGAATTCCTAATGCTTGCAGGGGACACCGAGGCACAGTCGGCGACCGAGAGCTACGATACATACCGGGGTGAATGCTGTGTCTCTGTGATTAAACGTCAGCCTTTTTCTCCCCCCGAAACACTTAAACTGAGCGTCTCCTGCATGTCAGGCACCGTACGAAGCCGCAGGCTATAGTCTCGAATAAGACCAGTTCTCATCTTTAGAAAAACTCTTTCAGCCTCAGCGTACGAGCACCTATATAGGCTTTACTTACGCTGCATCTTAAATGATTTATTTCCGTACTCAAAGGTAATAATAATTACAGGTTTTTGGTGCTGCTAATTCAGAAATAAGCAGTACTTTGTTAGTTTTTCCAAGAGCTAACAATTAGCTCAGCCTCTCTGACTGGTGTGAAATGTATTTCAGTTAGGCCGTAGCAAGGGTTTTAATCAACACATCCACACACGGGCTGTCCATGTAATTATGTTCCTAAATGGTCCTCACATGGATTTCTGCCCACGGCTACCACGATACCCTCACTGGAGGAGGTTTTAAGACCAGTAACGCACAGCACAGGGGACGTTTGGTCCTCCCCTGCCGTGGCGGTCACTTCTGACTGTAGAGTCTTCGCCTCTAGGGGGGCAGCAGGCACCTCCCAAACTTACCGGTTTGCGTCTTGCATGGGCGTCCCAAGGGCAAGCGTCCCAGACCCGTGTGGAGAATGCTCGGCCTCCCAAGAACAGGTGGGTGTGTCCAGAGCCCGTTCGTTCCTTCATGGGGCTCCCCCGACACATCCCTAATGACCAGCAACTTATGGATCAGGAGCCCCGCGAGCAGCCAGCCCCTCACCTGGAGGGCGGGGCACCCTGGTCGGCGCGTGGGCTTGGGTTCACACCTGCGCCAGAGCCCTGTGACCTGGGCCCGGCTGCCCCACCCCTCAGGTGAGCTAAAGGCCATCCCGTCAACCCTCTGTAGGGAAATCCCACCAACCACTTTTTCTCCAAATTAAAGCACCCTCAAGGGACGCCTGGGTGCCTCAGCGGTTGAGCATCTGCCTTTGGCCCGGGGCATGATTCGGGGATCCGGGATCGAGTCCCGCATCTGGCTCCCTGCATGGAGCCTGCTTCTCCCTCTGCCTATGTCTCTGCCTCTCTCTGTATGTCTCTCATTTGTAAATAAATAAAATCTTTAAAAAAAAATATTAAGCTTAAAAAAATAAATAAAGCACCCTCAATTTTATTTTTAATCTATGCTCATTGATTTTCCAATGATTTTAGTGATTCGAGTACCTTCCTCAGGCTCCTCATGCTTCCTTGGTCTTAAACACTAAACACAATTGTAAAAAATAAACGGTGTTAGAGCTGAGCATATGGGTAGTCCGGTTGCTGTTTCTCACCTAAACAAGTCACTAAATTAAACTAATCCATTAAGAGTCTACTGAATGTAATTCCGGAATTCTTCTAATTATAAAAACATCTGAGTATTTTTATTTTGGTAAATGAAAAAAGAAATAAAATAAAAAAATAAATGGTGTTTTTCTTCTCAGATTCACTCGACTCTGAGGTTACCGGTGGTAGGCGTCCAGAGCATTGGGTGCCCAGGGCAGAGACCTCGGCTCCGGGGTGAGAAACAGGCCCCTGTTACTGTCCTGCTACCAAGCCGATGCTCTGCGCAGAGAGGAGCCCCCCCAGGAGGAAGGAGCCGTGGGGGCCGGGGGGCAAACACGACAGTTGTCTTCCAGTGTGTACTTCGCGGGTGTCCCTGGTTAGGACCGCAGCTGTAGTCTGAGAGCGGGCTGGATAGCATGGGGCTCGAATCAGTGTCAGCATCCCTTCAGCCTTTCCAGAGTAGCTAATAGGGACGCCTGCGGGGCTCAGCGGTTGGGCACCCGCCTTCAGGCCAGGATGTGATCCTGGGGTCCCGGGATCGAGTCCCACATCGGGCTCCCTGCGTGGGGCCTGCTTCTCCCTCTGCCTGTGTCTCTGCCTCTCTCTCTGTGTGTCTCTCATGAATAAATAAATAAAATCTTAAAAAAAAAAAACCCACCAAAGTAGCTAATACACATTCATGGCAGAAAAAAGAAAGTGCAAAAAGGAAAGAAAGGGATGCAGAGCCCATTATCCATGCAGAATTACTGTGTCGCTTCACCCACTTCCTTCCACGCGGCTTCCCGCTGGTAGATGCGGGTAAGCGGGACTGTGCTCGCCTCAAGGGCAGGGTGCGTGGCTACTTAGGAACCTGCACACGTGTCCGTGTTATAAATTACACCATGTAAAGTGACTGAAGTCACCATTACGGGGAACCTCTAACCTAACCAGTGCTCTGGGACTGATGTTTGTGTCCCTTCTAATTTCCGATATTATAAATAATATTGATGATGATGATTCTCTTAATTATTTTTGCATTTGCCTGTGACATCCTTAGGATAAATGCTATAAAAAAAAAAATAGGTCGTGATGGGTGGTCACCTCTATGCCTTTACTAAATAGTGCCATGTTGTACTTCAGAAAAAAATTGATTATATGCATCCCCACCATTAGTGCTGGGGAAAAGTCTATTCAGATCCGTGGAATCTTGAAATTTAATTTTACCTGATTATTATCCCCAGGGTAATGCTTGGGACGTTAACTCATGAAGAGATTTTTTTTTTAATTGGGGGCAAAAAACACCCCACTTCCTATAATCATGCCAAATAAAGTTCAACAATTCTAAAGAAATTTTGTTAATTATTTGTGTATTTATGTTGTATGGGAAGCCATGTATATTTTCTTAAAAACGGTCATATGCAGAATCATTTGATACTCTTACTTTGGTTTTTATAATTTATTTGGTTTTATTCATTGGAGGTGTCTTAATCCATTTCTGAGATTCATTTGGCATCGATGACACTAAAAATATTTGCAAAAACAGTTCAATGACCTGAAGCGGTATAAAATGAGGTTTAAGCAATAAAAGCTGTATATAAAATTTGTGGGGGCGGAGGTGTGATCTCAGCATTCGGTAAACCTTGAGGAGGGCGCCCGGCAAACAGGAGGACGGAACTCTAGATGTTTGCACAGGGAGGTTGTGCAAAGAGGCGCTCACCCTGGGGGTGCAGACCATGCACGGTCCACGCAGAGACACGCACCCACCACCCGGGGGGGGGGGAAGGCTACGTGTTGGCGGGGGCGGAGGGCTAGGTGGGGAACCAGGACACCAGGGTGGACTATCATGTTCATTCCATATATTTCTGTTGTGCTCGTTTCCTTAGCAAGAAAGAATATTACACTTGTGGTTATATTCAAAGTGTGTGTGTGTGTGCAGAGGTGCTGCCTATTTGCACAGAGGGTGTGTGTGTGCGGAGGTGTGTGCATATTTGTGCAATGTGTGTGTGCGCACGCGTGGGGGTACATGCATACTCGCGCAGAGAAAAGGCCAGCAGCAAACGTGAAAACACAGCGGAGTCTCCTTGGGGTTGGTGCGCCTCACGGTGGATGTGCCCTTTATCTCTTAGTAGCTACGTCGGTTCCTTAACAGAAGACACGTATACGTGGGACCAGTCCCATAAGTACGCGCACGCACCACTCTTTCATTTGGGCTTTTTGGAGAGGGAGCTGGCTGCTGGTCCAGGCACCGCCTGGCCTCCTTGACCCAGGGACGCGTCCCCTGACTCGGGAGGAGCGGCCACATCCCGCTGGCCCAGCTTCAGCAGGAGGGAAGCCCCTGGCCAAGCAGATCACGGCCCTTTGTCATCAGGTCCCCGGTCCGTTCCTTTAGCGTGTCCCCTCTGATGGCAGGTCCCATCTGCTGGCTCACGCCCTCCCTCCTTCGGGCGCCCAGCTCTGTCCTGGACACAGGAGCGCCTGGACCAACAGGCAGTAGGGCCCTGGGGCCTGGGCAGCCAGCTCGGTCCCTGGCGCATGCTGGGTGCATGCACGGCCCGGGAGAACGCAGTGTGGCTGACGGAGAGCCACCAGGACGGCAAGACGCAGCTGGCAATGACCGTGCCGTGGACGCCTGGAGGCACGAGGACGAAGCTTCGGGGTCGTGGACCAGCGCCGAAGACAGGGAAGCTGCCACCAAGCCAGGGCACCCGGAGGAGCTGCGCTCGGAGCTCAGCCCTGCCGTGGTGGAGGCCTCGCCCAGGGGTGAAGGACGGGCTCGCTGGCGTGGCCCCAAGCGCCCCCTGACCTGCTCCCAGGACGGGGCTCCCACAGCAGGCCTGGAACGGGGCCGGTCCGGGTAGACGGTGCCGGTGGGCGGGGGGCAGGTGCCCTGATGGTGGCTGGGTCCGGGTGCCGCCGGGTGTCTCCAGCCTCCACCTCCAAGGTCTTGGGGCGCCCGCAGCCCCGCTCCTGGGTGCACGCCGAGGTCACTGGAGAGACGGCCCCAGCCCTGGAACGTTCTCGGGCCAGAGCAGGGCCGGCCTCAGGTCGCGGCGTCCTGCAGGATCCTCCACGCGAGGCCGAGGGAGAGCGGCAGGTGCCTGGGTGTCCAGCCCTGCGGGGGTCTTGGCAGAGGTAAATCCCCGCCATTGGTGGCGAGAGTCGGCGCGGGCGGCTCTGAGCCGTGGAGGGGGAGGTGCTGCTGCCCACACAGGCCGCCCAGCGGCCTCGGCCCGGGCGCTTTTTGTGGGTCCGATCCTGAGTGATTTCCAGGGCCCAGGGTTGTAGGCTAGATCCACGGGACGCCTGAGCGCCTGTCTCACACTATCGGTTTCACGACCTTTTATTCTTGCTTATCCAGAAGCTTCCCCAGTGCTTCTGGTGAGGCAGATAGGATGATTTCCAGTTCCCCAGGTTAGGAGAACGCGGGGCCCGGGTTCCCCAGACGCGTGCAAGGTCTCCGACAAGGGAAAACAGAGCCGCTCTCGGGAAGGCCTGTACTGACCGAGTCCCAGGGTCAGCCAGCTGTCCACGGAACCCTGGTTCAGCTCTGCCGGGAGCCCGGCTCTTTGGCCGACACCACGCGGTGGACGCCCCTT
Source organism: Canis lupus dingo (assembly GCF_003254725.2). Classification (NCBI taxonomy): domain Eukaryota; kingdom Metazoa; phylum Chordata; class Mammalia; order Carnivora; family Canidae; genus Canis; species Canis lupus. Next base: position 45,946,756 of record NC_064266.1, read on the forward strand.
ATCCTCATTCCCAGTTACAGGGTCTGATTTGTTTGCGACTGACCTGCTGTGGCCTAAGCTCAACTATCGTAGGAAATTGGGCGAACGGTACCCGGAACGTCTCTTACTGTCCTTGGCAACTTCTCGTGAATCTATAAATAATCTCGAAGTCAAAACCTTTCAAAAATAAGATGGACGGCAGCCCGGGGGGGGCGGGGGGCTCAGCGGTTTAGCACCTGCTTTCGGCCCAGGGCGTGATCCTGGAGACCCGGGATCGAGTCCTGCTCGGGCTCCCTGCATGGAGCCTGCTTCTCCCTCTGCCTGTGTCTCTGCCTCTCTCTCTCTCTCTCTCTCTTTAAAAAATTAAAATAAAATAAAATCTTTAAAAAATTAAAAAAATAAAATAAAATCTTTAAAAAATTAAAAAAAAATAAGATGGAGCCGGTGCACCCCCAGGTGTGTTGGAACATCACATCCTGTGAGCCTTACCCAGCTGGGTGCCCCCGGGACTCACCTCCAAGAAATGCTCCTCCCCGAATGGCCCCCAACACACATGCACGGACACGTACGCGTGGGTACAAGCACACGTACACGTCCCCGCTCCCCAGAGCTCCCTGTCTTCCCCTGTGCAGAGCCGTGTCCGTCTGTCCTGTCCTGGGTCTCCTCTACCAGGAGCTCCCAGGAGGACACCGGCCACTTCCCGCCATTATCCTGGAGTCCCCTGTGGGCCTCTGCTCTGTGGTCCGTGCTGGCACACGGTGGGTGAGTGACTCTGCCGACATGCCGGCTGGGGACAGATGCCCGGGGGGGAGGAGGGCCGCCCCACGGATCCACGTGGAGATGTGTGAGTCCTCACCGCACGAAGCCCGGGGGGTGCACCCTGGAGGAGCTCCAGACCCTGAGCCACACCCAGCGGTGAACGGGGTCCTACCGGCCGGCCGACCACCTGCGCACCTCGGGTGCCGGAGCGCTCCCCAGAGGCGTGCAGGGCACATCCCCCTTGACTCACCCTGGGGCCACGTCCTGAAAAAGTTGAGAAGTTGAGAATGTGGTAAGTCGAAAATGCATCAAGGCGCCTAACCTACCACGCGTCAGAGCTCGGCCCGGCCTGCCATGAACGTGCGAGAACTTAGCCTCAGCTCCGCAGAAGCCTCGCGCACCGAGCCTGTGCTGTGATCGAGTGTGGACTGTGCCGGGTCGTGTACTGCGTCCTGGACACCGAAAGTGAGAGACAGAAGGGACGTCTGGGTACAGGGTGACCGTGCGTACCCTCGTGGTTTCACCAGCCTGGTCACCTGCTGGCTGGGAGCTGCCACCGCCCAGCATCATGAGAAAGGGTCAGACCGCGTAGCGCCAACCTGAGAAACCATCTAAACTCAAAATTCAAAGCAGTTTCTACTGAGCACGTATGGCTTTTGCACCGTCGTTAAGTCAAAAATCGTGTTGACTGTCTGTATTTAGCACTTTGGGGTACCTGGGTCCTTAGCAGACGTGCTTGGTTCTTAGTACTTAGGGTGCCTAACTACTGGCATAGGTGCTCCGTACTTAGTACTTAGGGGTGCCTGCGTGGTTGGCTAGGGTGCTTGGTGCTCAATACCTAGGATGCTGAGTACTTGGTGCTTCAAGTACCTGGTGCTCAGTACTTCACCCTTCGGGTGCCTGAGAACCTAGCAGAGGTGCTCAGCATTCCCGTCACACCCCTTCCTCCCCGCTCTGCCCCTCCTGTGACTGCCGGTCCACGGGGGCTTTTGCAGGTCCGGGGAGGGGAGCCTGCACCGTCCCCACTGCCGGCGTGGGAACCGCAGAGGGCTCGGCGCAGGGCACGGCGGGTGCACAGGCAGAGGAGCCGCCCACGGCCTGCGGAAGTCCTCAGAGCCTGTAAATGGGGCCTCACCATAAATAAAACAGCACCCGCCTCCCAGCCGGGGCTGGTTTTGATGTTTCATTCAGGAGCCGGCCGCTTGGTTCGGGGCGTGGTAACGCGCTTCACTCTGCACGCTTTGCTGCGAGCTCCCTGCACACAGGCCTGAGAGGCAGCCGTAACAGAGCTGGAAAAACAGCCACAAAAAAAAAAAAAAAAAAAACAACCTTAAGTCTTGAGCTCCGTGTTTCCTGGCCAGGCAGCCTTTGTCGCCAGGCTCAGGCAAGGCCGGGCCCTCGGGGTCAGGGGTGCGGAGCCGCCCACTCAGCACCCAGGCTCCCTGGGAACGACGCCCGGATCACTGCAGGTGGTGGAGTGTGTACCTGCCACAGCCACCCTGTTGGGCGTTTGATGTTCTGGGACGTGATGCGGGGGCTCCCGAATCTGGAGCCTCCAGCCCCTCAGAGAAGCGCCATCAGGAGACCAAATGCCTCTTCCCACTCCCAGATCTGCCCCTGGGCCACGGTGAGATTAGGGACTGCAGGCAGCGGGGGTCCCAGCTTGCCCCCACCCCGCCCCCACCCCAGCACAGGTGTTTGCAGAGCGTCCCAGGAGGGTTAACTGCGAGCAGCTCAGGAACCCAGAAGTTCCAGAACCACCGTGACCCCCAGGGCACACACGGCCCTCCGGGTCCAGGCAGGTGGCCCTTGGACAAGGACATGGGCGGGGCGAGGGGCACGTACAGGGAGGGGGATGCAGGGGCACAGGGACTGCATTAAAAAGCCACATCACACGGGAGGAAGACGTTTTCTGTTTAAGGCTCTTGCATCTGTTCCGACAACATCGGGAGAAAATGCCAGTTCCCAGCCCGCGTCCGGGGCGCCCCCGTGGCTCTCGTGCAGCAAGAACAGACCTCAGGGCGGATCGGCAGCCAGGGGAGGTCTCGGTAGAGGGACTCTCTCTGCCAGACACTCCTCTAAGCCCTTTAGGGACAAACCCACATACCCACCTGACCCGATGACCCGGGTTTTTTATTACTTGCATTTCATAGACAGAGAGACGGAGGCACAGATGGGCGTCACTTGCCCAAGATCACACAGCAGAAAATCCCCAGAGTGGACTCCAGTGTGAACCCGTCGGGCCTGCCTCCGAGCACTCTGCCCAGCGCACTGGAACATGCCTTTACCGTGCGCACATGCCTGCAAACGTGCATACGTGTATGGACACATACGTGTGCGCACGCGTACATGGGGGGCGCACGTGTAAATGTGCATGGACGGTGATATACTGAGTCGGTTTAAAGAAAAATAATATGCAGGTGGTGTTGGCTGATTTAACATGGTGAAGTGCTGAGCCATCCGAGGGGTTAAGAAATCTTTCCAGAAATTTCCACGGCCGCCCCTGTTCCCGTGGGCCCCCGGGGAAAGTACAGAGACGGGGTTTCTGGTGGGTCAGGGGCACCACGTCGGAGTGCGTCCCTCTCGGGCCTGGGCGGGTGGAGAGCGGAGCGTGGGCCCAGCCCCTGAGCCAGCCCCGAGCAGCCCCAGGAGGCTGGCGGACATGCCCCGACCCCGACCCCGGCCCGTGCCCCCGCTGTCCGTGAGAGCAGGTCCGTCAGGCGGGCTTCAGGGTGTGCACCCACGGAGCCGACGGGGTGCCTTCCACCCTAGAATTCTCGGCACTTGTCTTCAGGGAAGTTGTGAAAACAAGGCTTCTTCCAAATCAGACCTGATGCAAATTGCCTGTTTCGCTGGCGTGGAAATGACTGGCGGTTAAGGCGTGCGCTGGGCACCTTCCAGAGCTCGCCGCCGGCGTCCCCCGCCACACAAGGTAACGCCTGTCAGCAGGTGATTGAAAATGTCCAGGCTGTGCTCCTCAATTAATTATGAAGCAATCTGTTGTCAGCATTCCCAGCACCGCGTGCAGCCCGCCACTCGGGGAGGAGGCGGCGGTGCGGCTGCAGGAGGACCGGGAGGGAGGAGCCCGCGCCGTGGCAGGTGCACACGCAGGGGCCTGGCGCGGGCTCAGCGGGGAGGGACCGCGGTCAGGCCTGGGGCTGGCCTTGCAGGGCACAAGGAGGGGACCGGGAACCTCTCCCCTCTCCCCTCGGAACGTCCCCTCAGCCACCACATTAACTCTGCAGAGGGAGGGGGACAGTGTCGCGATCCAGGGGCCATCCCGGAGCACACCTGCACCCCGAGGAGCCGACTTGGGGTCACGTGCTCGGGCAGCCCCTGGGGCCTCGTCTCCGTGGCCGTGTTCAGGCGGGAACGCGCACCTGTCTAGGGATCCGCCGCCTCCTCCAGGAAGCCCGCCGCCAGCCAGCGTGCGGTAGAGCCCTGTCCCCGACTCACCCCCACGCGACGCAGACTGCCACACGCCCGCACAAGCAGCGTAGACACGCGGGGCTGCTCCCCCAAGATGTGAACTCATGAGAGACCTGAATGCCGCCCCCCGACGCGCGGGGCCGGTGTTGGGTGGCGGCCCCCAGACGATGGTGCGCCCGGCGAGTCCACGCGGAGGAAACGAGCTTCCCCGCCCGGGCCGCCCGTGGGGTGGGAGGCGGCCTCCCAGGGTCGTGACCGTGCTCGGGAAGCTGACTGGGCCGCGTGGGAGTGAAAACCCCGAGAGGCGGGAGGCGGCGGCCGCGGCTCAGGCGTGGGGGCGCTGTCGCTGTGAGCGCGGGGAAGCCACTGGCGCCACCGGCCCCAGCCTCTGTCCGCGGCTGTCTGGCCACCCGAGAGGCCGGCGGGGAGACTGGCTGTCCTCCAGGCGGCACCGACGGGGGCCTGGACGCGCCGCTGTGTCTGGAGATGGTGAGGCGGGGAGGGCCTAGCAGACCCGCCAGCCGCGCAGAGGAGGCCACCCAGCCCCGGACCGCCCCGGACTCCCGGCTGAGCTGCTGGGCGCTGTGGGCACCGCTGGACACGGGCGCTGTGGGCTCCGCTGGACACGGGCGGAACTAGCCACTGTCCCCCGGGTCCTCCCCCTCCCACCCTGGGTCTTTGCCCCAACCCTGGGTTCTCCCCCCTCCCACCCTGGGTCTTCCCCCCACCCTGGGTCCTCCCCACCCACCCTGGGCCCTCCCCCCTGCTCCCACCCTGGGTCCTCCCTCCCCCGGGTCCTCACCCCCGCCCTGGGCCCTCCCCCACCCCCCTCCCACCCTGGGTCCTCCCACTGCACTGCTGACCACGCCCTGAGCCTGTCCCATGTTCACGGTCTAGGTCCAGAGGCGTCCAAGCCCCTCCCCCCAGGCTCCCCTGCAGGGCTCACCAGACCAGGGGGACACTGGTCAGGGAAATGGGGACACTGATGCAGGGGAGGTCCCACACCCCAGCCACGGGCCCTGACCCGTCTGCCTCTCCCTTTACTGAGAGACCAGCCCTCGCTCACCCAGAGCCTCCTCAGCGATCTAGCACCCATGACGCCCACAGCTCCAGGGGGCTCCTCCTACCCAGTGGTCAGATCAGGGCCCTGCAGGGTGACTGCTGACCCAGGAAGCCCCGGCCCCCACAACCCTCAACCGTGAACCGGGCCCGTCAGAGTACAGACCTCACGGGTGCACCTGGCATGAGCCGGAGCAGGACGCGGGCGTGGAGCACTGGCGCGGGGGCGAGGGGTGCTGCCCAGGGGCCAGCAGGGTCCTGTCTGGAGCAGAGCGGCCATCCTGAGCGTGCGGTTCCTCCCAACCCAGCACCACGGGGCCTCTGCCCAGGGGACGGATGCTCGTTAACTGCCCCCCCACCCGCCACCGAGGACAGCCCCTGGTGGGAGAGCAGGGCCCAGGGGGGACCCTCATCTGTCCACCTTCCCTCCCGGAGCTGTGCCCCTTCTTCCTCTTGATGTCCAGCGGTATTTCAGCCAGAGGTCTCTCGGGGGCGGGGGGTCTCCTGCACGCCCCGGCCCCTGTTCCTTTATTCCAGAGGACGCTGCCTGCTGGAAAACCCAGCAGACACTCATAAATCCAGCATCTTTTTGTTGCAGCACCACCGAGGGCTGCATCCCACAATTAAGACTCCTTTTTTTGAAGCACTTGGTCTGAAGACAAAAGCAGCGTGAACTAAATGAAGTTTCTTGAAATTAACAGTCGTCATCACATCTGAACAAAAATGCTACCCAGAAAATAAGCTCAATAATTGAAATTATTTCTGCCAGCCCGTCAGTCTGGGGTTGAGTAAATAAAAACCTCTGGTTGCTAAGAAATGGAGACGGCCGGGGAGAGACACCGCGGGCGCTGGGGGTGGCTGTTCGCCAGCGTGGCGGCGGCGGGGGCGACGTGTGTTCCGGGTAGTCCTGGCCGGGGCCAAGCGCGTGAGGGCCTGAAGGCTCACGCTCAGGTGAGCCGATAGGGACGTCTGGTCCCCCGTGAAGGGACGGGCAGGAGCTGCCCTCTGGCTTCCAAGCCGACCGCGGCCCACACAGCAGCACGCGCCCTAACCCGGGCAGGTGCTCCTGCCACTCGCCGGCCTGGCCGGGACGGGAATGCTCACCCCCAAACGGCACCACAACTGTTTGATCGGGGATCCGTTAAATGAGACTAAAAGAAAAAAAAACAAACCAAAAAAAACGGCCTGGATTTTCAGCTGTGGGAGAAAAACCTGATTGCAAGGAGACGGGGTGACTTCGCCTCGGGTGTTCACCTGTGTGCGTTCAGTGGGTCCCCGCCCCCGGGTTCTGTGTCCGCCTCCTCCTAGACGCAGGATCCCCGCCAGACCCGCTTACTGAGTGACAAATGCCCCCACAGAGCGTGCATCCCCAGGGCTCGGGGGTCCGGAGAGATCCGAGGCCATCCCTCAGCATCACAGGGTGGTGACCCCAGGTGGGTCGTGCTCAGTCCCCTTTGATGGGGTGTGTGCTGAGCCAGGGGCGGCCGCGCTGTCTGATGGCCCCGCCGGGGCATGTGACACCCAAGTTACCTCCGACCCCTGCGTGTGATGTGCGGGCAGTGGCCCGGCTGCCCTGCCCGTCGGCACATCTGGGCATCTGGGCTGCCGATGGGGGACAGGCGACGGCGGCGGGAGCGAGGGGGTCCCCGGCGGCCGCACACGGAGGAAGCAGAGAGGCGGGGAGCCTTGTCATGCGGGAGACAGGCCTGCCCAGCCCAGGGCCCCCCAGCGTGGGCAGCGAGAAGCCCCGTCCTAACCGTCCTACCACGGCTGCCGGCTTCCAGGCAGGGTGGCCGTCTCCACCCTCCGGGGCACGCTGTTCTCGGTCCCCTCTCCAGAACGGGGGTGGTCCCCAGGACACGTTGTCCCCAGGGCTCGGTGTCCCAGCGAGGTCCGCGGCATGGGAGCCAGGGGCCGCCTCGTGCACCGACCCGAAACCCATCCTGAGGAGGCCAGCCCCCTGCACACACCCCGCGGCCTCACCCCACGGGCCCCGAGAAACTCGGTTCTGTCCTCGGAGGCAGGACCTACCGTGTCTGCGGTGCACGAGCCCTGGTGCTGTGACATCCCCCCAAATGCCTGTCAGCTCTGGTGAGCGCACCACAGGGGACAGGGCATGGGCGGGCCGCCACAGCGCCTGCTGTGCACAGCTCGGGGTTACATGGTCGGGGTGACACATGGAACTTGGAGCTGGCTTGACGTCCCTGCACCCCTGCTCCCGGCCCTCCGGCCTCACCCCCAGGTCCTGAGCAGACACGTCAGAGCAGGAGCAGGAGTGTGTGAGGGGGCGCGGGAGGGGGTGCACGTCTCAGGAGGGAGCTGGGGACCGGGGAGCAGGGCGGGAGGACACCACATCCCAGTGTGCCGTCAGGAGTCTGCACGGCCTCTCCATCACAGGGCTAGGCTCACAGCCAGGCACACGCGTGTACTGGGGCGTGCGGTCGTGTCAGGGCACCTGGGCCTCCGTGTTCAGGGGAGGCTGCCACAGTCTGCGGGGGAAGAAGAAGAGCCAGAGGTCGGAGAGGCCGGGTCCAGCAGGTCCCCCCAGGACGTGTAGTTGGAGACCGGGGAGTTGGCCGGTCCCGTGGATCACAGCCGGGCCGGCGGCTCATGAGGAAGGCACAGCGAGTGCAAAGACCCGGTGCAGGACAAGGCTTGGCATGTGCCAGCGCCGAGAGGTCCGCTGGCCCCGCGACAGGAGGGGTTCTGCAAGAATCCCACTTGAGCCACAGACACAGCAGACCTTGGAGGCCGTGATGCGAACCGTGGGTTCCCTCTACGACCACTGGTGGCCACTGAGGGTTCCGGCAGAGGATGGAGTGTAGAGTCCACCGAGCTACCGTGTCCTGTGCTCAGGCCCAGAGGAAGTGAGGAGCAGTGAGAGAGCCCGGAGCAGGTGGCCCAGATCCCCACCGCAAAGCTGCCCCACGCGTTCTGTTCCCAGAGGGAAGCTCTTTCCCAGAATCTGAATCTCCTGCTAGCCAAAGTGATCATTTTCCCATTAAATGCCCTTCCTTTTGCATTGCAACGAGTGCCCTCCCTCTTTCTCCTTCCCCCCTCAGCTACAAAAGGCTTTAATGAAAATAACTTCTGGCAGCTGTGTTTATAAGAGCCTGCTGTAGGATGGATGTGACATTTTAGTATAAATAAAATGTACAAATCCGTGCAGGACATGGCTCTAGCTACAGAATAGGGGTGCCTGGTCCCACTCCGGCAAGGCCACTGGTACACCTTGGCCGTGGGAGCGGAGTGGCCTGAGCTGGTCACCGGGAGAGGCCAGCGCCACTCAGCTTGGGACGGCTCGGGGAGACCCTGTGCACCCCACTGCAGCGTCAAAGCCCTTTCTAGGAGGAACTGACCTAATGATACTGAGGATCATCCCAACTTAAGCTGTGGTCCTTGCCCTTGGAGAATTAGATACCTATCGAATCCTGACATACAGTCGTACTCAAATTGCATTCAGTATAGGAAAGGGTGGGTGGGTGGATGGATGGATGGACAGGTGGATGGATGGATGGATGGATGGATGGATGGATGGATGGAGTGAATGGTTGACTGGGTGGGTCAGTGAATGAATGAGTGAATAATAGATGGATGGATGGGTGGACAGATAAGTGGATGGACGGATCAGTGAGTGGGTGGATGGGTAGGTGGATGGGTGAATAGGTGGATGGGTGAACAGGTGGATGGGTGAGTGAATGGTTGGGTGCATGATTGGGTGGGTGGGTGGGTGGATGGATGGATGGATGGATGGATGGATGGATGGAAGGAATATCCATCCTAGAGCTTCCTGATGGCTCTGTATGTGGGTGTGTACCCTGGTCTGTGTCTGAACTGGGATTCCAAGATGAATTAAACAGGGCCCGCTCCTTTATGGCACCCTTCCCAAAGTCAGCCACATAGCCCCCAGGCAGGTGCCTATACTTCGCACGAGAAGACATCTGCCTCCATAATGTCTTCACAGGTGTCACTTCAGCATCCAGCACTGTGTCCACCACAGTAGGGGCTCCTTAAAAAAACGAGTCAGGCTCAGTGAATCAATGGGAAAACAGCCACAGGGAAGGCAACGCATGAGACCAGGGAGGGGTGAGAGCTCAGAGCCAGTGGTCCCTGCAGGTGCACAGCAAGGCCACCTGCCAAGGAGGAGGGTCAGAAGGTGGTAGGGCCTGCTGAGAATCCAGGCCGAGAGACTGTGCCCCGTGACCCTGTGAGCCGGCTGGCTTCTCCAGCCATGCACAGCAGCCTTGAGGGCGAGCCGAGAACGGAAGTAAGGTGGCTCAGGTGTGGCAGGTGAGGGGGCCCAAGGAAGTGAGCGTGCAGCCAGCCATCGGCCCTGGCAGAGGACGGAGGACCTGAGAAACACAGGGGACTCTGAAGGAACGGGAAGGTCACCCACTTTGCAGAGAGAATGGGCTTCCCTGTCGGGGCATCCGCCTGAAACTGGGCGTGACCCAAATGCCACCCCAGTGTGGCATCCAGACTCTTCAAGCCTAAGGAGGCACGTGTGGTGGACAGAACAGCGGCCCTCGCAGGCGTCCAGTCCTGCTCCCCAGCGCTCGTGAACATGTCGCCTTACGTGCAAAAAGGACTTTGCAGATGTGAGCCAGTCAAGGACCTGGGGGGCGGGGGGCGACGGTGATGATCTGGGCGGGCCCTAAACACAACCAGGGGCGTCCGGGTACAGGAGGAGGGGGGCAGGGGGCCTGGATGGGAGAAGAAGGCAGCAGAGGCCGGAGAGGCAGGTGTGAGCTGCCGGCCTCGAACGTGGAGGGCGGGGCCGGAGCAGAGGAAGGCCAGGCCGGCGGCCTCGGGGACGCAGCCCACCCACACCTTGCCTGGGGCCCAGGGAGGCCAGCGAGGCCTCCACCCTGCAGAACCGTGAGGTGATGCGTCTGCGTCCCTGTGGGCCGCCAGGGCGCAGTCCTGTGTCCGGGGCCCTCGGCACCTGTTGGTCCCCGGCCCAGCCCTCCGGGGGGGGGGGGGGTCTCTAACCTTGAAGAAACGACGACAAACAGCTCCAAACCAGCCTCCCCTTCTCCAGCCCTTTCCACTGTATCCTTTGCAACTTTCCAAGGGAAGGGTGGGCGGGGAGGCCCCGGTCGCCCCCGCCGTGCAGGCCGGAGCTTCTGCATTTGGGTCTCGACCCCGTGCGCCTGGAGAGAGGCGGCTTGAAGAAGCTTGACGAATCCACCCGGCGTGACGCGTCTGCTCCGATACTCCACGTGGATGGACACCTGCATCTTCCTTAAGGTCTCATTATCCCAAGAACACGCGGCCGGGCCCAGAAGAACCCTGCTTTGTAATATCTGCCCGTCTTCCCCGGCCTCTCGCGGGAGGGGGAGTCTGGGCCAGCGCGGAGCTCGTCTGCTGGATTCAGCGCGTCCTGGGTCCTCGGTGCTTTCAAGAGACATCGTGAAATGAAGTCAGGACGGGTTACAGAGATGCCCACAGAGCAAAGAACACGCGCACATTACGTTGCTGCTAAGGGGGAGCTAAGTCACGTGTCTGTTCCAGACAGGTGACGGGTCGGCAGGAGTCCTTCAGAAGTCGGGGCGCTCGCCTTCGGCCTCACGTGAAGCCCCCTTCAGACGGGCCCGGTTCCAGGAGCCTGGTTCTCAGACCTCACGTCTTAGTAGAAGCGGGAGGAAGAGCTCCGAGGGCTGGACAAAGGCACAGACTCGTTTCTCATGCCCCTGGAAGGACCGTCGCGCGGCTGGGCCTGTGAGCATTGCCGACTCCATCGCCTCGCCTGCAGCCTCCGGATCGTTCCGCGAACACCCCCCGAGCTTTCCAGGCGCGGTGCAGGGAACGAAGAGGTCCCCACCCTCGGGGTGTGAGCGCGGGCACCCGGCCGAAGCAGGGAGGGTGCGGAAGGTTGAGGTTGCACCCCAGGAGGTTGGGGTGCAACCTCCTGCAAGGGCAGGAGCGGCGGGCGTCTGCCGGGGTAGGGGGGCAGGGGGGAGCCTGTGACAGCCACGGGGAGCGGGAGCTGCAGGCCACCGCCCGGGTCTCAGGGGCAGCATCCTCAGGGCAGAGCTGACCCCGGGGCTTGGGGGGCGGGGGGCCTAGGTCAGAGCCGTCCCGTGGAAACAGAAGGGCAGCCGACAGGCAGGTCGCCTCTGCCGTTTTAAACTTTCGAGTGACTACATTTGTTTTTTTTTAATAAATTTATTTTTTATTGGTGTTCAATTTGCCAACGTGACTACGTTTGAAAAGTAAAAATAAGCAGGTGAAATCAATTATGATCTACATCTCATTGAACCCGACACACCCGAAATAGCATCTCAAATGTGGGCAATACAAAAGTTTGTTAATGAGAAAACTCTCATTCTTTTTTGGTGCTAATTCCTCGAAGTCCAGCGTGGGTTTTACGTTGATTGCTCAGCTCAGTTCCCACCGGCCATGTTTCCAGTGCTCCGTGGCCACACGTGGCCAGTGGCTGTCGCACCGGGCAGCGCGGCCCCAGGCCCCGGGCCAGGTCAGCCCACGGGGGTCCTTGAGCCAAACCTGGCCCCCCTGCCCGTTTTTGTAAATAAAGTATTATTGGCACACACGCCCGTCATTTCCACCCGGCCTGTGTCTGTCCCCCACTTTGATGACCTGGGTGAGTAGTCGCGAAAGGGACCCCGCGACCCACCAAGCCCAAAATATTTACTCGCCAACCCTTTATAGAAAACACCGCTGAGTGGCTGCAGAGGGAGCCCGGTGTCACCCATTTGCTGGCCACCAGGCAGCCCCCGTAAAGCTCCGAGAAGGAAACGAAGCGCCGTGGGATAGCGTGGCCCCCGAGGGGGGTGGAGCGCATTCGGAGCCGGGTCTTCTGAGGCATGTGCCTTTACCCAAGAAGGAACTGCTACAGAGGCTTGGAAGGTGGCGGGAGGGGACCACGGATGGTGGGGGCCCGCGGGTGCCTCCTCCCGGGACGGACCCCCTTCCAGACAGTGTGGGGGGCAGAGGAGCAACTGCTTGGGGGAGGCCTGAGCCGCGTCGTCTGCTCCAAGGCCCGGGGCTAGGCTGTCCCGCTGCCCCGGACTGGCTGTTGGTGTAACGGGGCCCAGGGGGTGTGCCCGGCACTGTTCTAGATCCTTCCACGTGCCCTGAAGCAGCAAGCAAACGTGTCCCTGTGCCCCCGGGGTCCTGCGTGTCCGGGAGCCGAGTGGAGCCGCGTGCCAAGCCCCACTGTCGGAGGAGGACAGCAGGAGGCCCCGGGACAGGAGGGGCGGAGGACAGAGTGAGCAGTCTGGGGGGCACCGGGGGACACATCACACTGGAGGCCCTGCCACCAGGGCAAGGACTGCGACGGTCTGGGTGTGGACGCGCCCGGAGGAGGCCCTGCTGGTGTAGAACCACTGGATCGGAGCCGGCTGCGGCGGAGGACAGACTCAGGGGGCCTCGGTTACGGGGAACGGACCTCAGCCCGCCTCAGCTGACAGCCGTTCCAGGCACGGCGGCCACGGTGCCAGCAGCGGAGGTGCCCGGTGCCCAGCACCAGCGCAGGGGGCGGCGCGGAGCTCGGGGCCTCCTCGTGGGGACGCTCCCGGCCGGACTCCTCCTTGACGTCCGGTCCACCTGGAGGCCCCGTCGATGCTCAGACTCGGACGTCACGAAACTGCCTGACTTTAAGGAGAAGCTCAACAGGGCTTCACACTCAGGCTTGCTCACTAGTTGAGACCCTCCTTTCCCAACGGACCCCGCCCCCGCCAGATCTGAGGTAAGCGGGGTGAGCACGATCAACCCTAGGACAAAGGGGACGGGACGATGGACGGACAGGCAGGCAGGCATAATTTTCTGAAGATGTTGATTGTGTAAAGATGCTGATGCCAGAGCCATAAGCAACACAGATGGGCATCGAAGGGCGCGGACCCGTGGCGGGCGCCTTGGCGTCCAGGAGCTAGAGGAGCCCGCCACTCCACCCGCCAGGTGCCCCTTGGGGTCTGCAGGAGTTTCTGGGCTGCCGTGCAAATTACTACAAATTCAATGACTTCCACACCAGAAGTTTCTTCTCTCTTTGCTCTGGAGGCCAGAAGAGTCTGGAATCGAGGTGTCTCTGGGCAGGTTCCTCCGGGGGCCCAGCCTCTCCCCCTGGCTCCCGATCACCCCCAGTCTTCGTGTCCCTGACTTGGGGGCACCACCCGACTCCTGCCTCCACCCCGGGTGGCCTGTTCTCTGTCTCGTGCGAGGACACGTCCTGGGATGCAGGGCCCATCTACTCCCCAACCGGCTCATCTCCAGCCTCACCCTAGTTATTCTCCTCCAAGTCCCATTTCCAAATAAGGTCACATTCTGGGGCTCCGGATGGACGTGAATGTGGGGCACACCGTTCAACCCACTTTGCTGCCCAAGGGAGCAAGCAACTTCACTATTTGTCCTGTGGATTGGCCAGGCGTTCTCGAAGCTTCCCAAGGAGACGTCGCTGTGCACCATGTTCCCGCCACACCCTGTCCCGGAACAGCGGCCCCAATGGGCTGGACTCGTGGGCATGACCTGGCCCGGGGCCTCAGTGGACGATCAGTGTTCTCCTCCTGCCTCTTCTCGGGGTCCCCTGTGCCCACGTCTCAGCTGATGCTCCGAGGCCACACACCGTTCTCCTCCAGGCTGAGGGACCTTGGCACCAAACGGGGTCTGGAGGCCTCCTTCTGCAGGTGACGCCGGGCCTAGTGCGGTCAAGGCCGGTGTCCGGTCCTGCATCGAGTCCAGGCCTCCCCTGGCACAGCAAGGGATGGGACAGAGACGCGTCCCAGACGCGGGAGCCGCGGGCCCATGGCTCCAGGCTGTCGTACAGAGCAGCCAGGGGGAAGCGCCTCCCTGCAGGCAGAAGCCGTAAAACCAGGAGGAAAGAGGCAGAGACAGTGGGGGACAGGCGGGTGGCTGAGGGGGGGGCGTGGACAGGTGATCGTCCACACCGTGTCTGCTCACGCCGGCGGTCATCAGGGCGCCACAAGGGGCGTCAGACACGATCTGAAAGCCCCGTGATCTCAGTCTGGAGGTATCCCTGGTGCCGGCAGCAGAATGTGGATGCCCAGGTGATGCCGTCCTCCCGCGACACACAGCGTGTGGGACGGTGCCAGCGAGAGCCCTGGACCCCTGCCTTGTGGGTGAGTCCTCTCGTGGCCCCTTCCCGTCCCGTGTCCTCCAAGGGCCAGCTGCGGAGAGGCCACCTCTCTCCCGGAGGGACAGTCCCTGCCAGGGAGACTCAGCGGTTACTTCTGCAGGGCCAGGACCCTCTGTGTCCGACCCACTCCTTGGGGGAACACAAGTGGGTCATTTTCCAGAAAGAAAAACGGGTTCGAAGTGAAGTGGCTTCCCTGATGCCCGTTCAGTCTGCGCAGCTACTAGCACATGATGTGACCAAAGCGAGGGAATGCGGGTCCTCTGATATCATTCGGGACTTTGCAGCGAGGGGGAGACACCCACCCGCACACCCGCACTCCTTTCTTCCCTCTTTCAACCACACGCAGGTAAATTTGAGACATAATTTGATGTGAATTATCTACAAATTGTATACAGTACTTCACAACGAAGTGGCTTTTTGCAGGGCTCGGTATGAATTTTCTCTTTTGTCCAAATCATACAAAATACCGTCTGTGAATTGTTACGATTTTCTGTCGTGCATAAAAATAGGGCTTAAGTCACCCAAAAGGTAACAAAAAAAAAATGCGTCAGACAATTCTTGGGACTTTATAACTGCGTACACACTTGAAGGAGTCTGTTATTTCCCAGGGCCTTGTTCCCAGAGAGCAGTGAGAAAATGGGGCATTCGCCAGGGTCGGGAGGAAAATCCAAGTCCTCCTCGGGAGCCCAGGACCCTTTCGCAGGGCTCTGGTTTTGCAGACCCCCCCCCAAAAAAAAGAGCTTCCCAGGCATTAGGAAAGTCGGGGTGCTCTCTGCAGCTGCCGGTGGGGTGCATTTGGAGCTCCGGCCATAGGAAGCTCTGTGTCTGCATTTGCTCGTGATCTCGTAGTCACTGTACCTTTGGTTTCCTGGTTAGGGAGCGGGCTGCCGGCTGCGCCGTGTGTCTGGAGGGTGTGTGAGCTTGCGTCCGGGCAGGGAGACTGAGTAGAAAATAATGGGATGCCCCAGCCTGGGACTGCGGCCCTGTGTCCCCGCTGTAAGGGGCTGCACGTCCCAGGATCTGCTCGGCATGGGCGTGAGCCGTTGGCAGTGACCTGCACAGAGGGGCTGAGGACCGGGCCTGCAAATCCCCACCGGCACCCGCCCCCAAGGCCCCAAAACACAGGTAAACACGAGAGAAGGGCAGCGTTCCTGCCTAAAACCATCGGGCCAGCCACACCTCCGTGGGACTATGGGACACAGAAAGGGCACCAAGAACACCTTGTCTCAGAGGCATTAGGACTGGGGCCCCATACCGGGCATCAGGCTCCCCTGGGGCTTGGTTAGAACCCAGATTTGGGGGCACCATCCCTAGGTTCTGGGTTAGTGGGTCTGCAAGTTTCCCCCGTGAGTCCCGAGTGTGTCAGCCTGCTGTGGCTGCTGTGATTTAGGGCCCAAAGACTCGGCCACCTGGCGGTGCTGGAGGTCGGGAGTCCGCAGCGGGGCTCCGGGGGCTGAGATCGCCGTGTTCCTCCTGGAGGCTCTCGCAGCTCCCAGGGGCACCCATGGCCCTGGGCTCCTGGCCCTTCCTACACCCTGAAGCCGCCAGTGCGGCGTCTGCCCATCTCTCTCACTCTGACCTCCTACCCCTTCGAAGAACCCTGTGATGGCATCAGGCCCCTCCGATAGTCCAGGACCATCCTCAGTCTCAAGACCCTTAACCAATCACATCCCCAAAGTCCCTCTGGCCACGGGTAGGGACTTATTCACGGGTTTGGGGAATCAGAATATTGACATTTTCGTGGGGCTTTTTAGATTCTGCTGCTCACACCAACTGCTGCTGCTGCTGCTGGTGGTCAGGGACCCCACTGAGCCCAGAAGGACCCCAAGGGTGTGATGCTGTCCCATCCTCGTTTTGTTTCTGGCCATCTGCCCAGCTCACTGGTCAGGCCACCGTGCACGTGGAGC